>NC_134370.1:40712500-41337500 GCF_035582795.1 Mycteria americana
TCTATGGGAAAGGAAAAGCCACTAAAATTGTGGTTTTTTCTTACATGCCATACACATGATACAAATTTCTGAATTGCAGTTAATTAGTCATATTCAGTGATCAATATTTTATAAAATAAATGTAGAAAAGCTGGTGTTTTAGCAAGTTTTTGAGAGGCCAGCTAAATTCAAGAACAAAACCCCAGCTTTCTTCTCATAACAAGAATAGTAATAGCATTTCATAAGTAATTGTAGAGAAAGGATGCGGAGTTCTTTTGCTCAAATGTTTTACGTTAACAGAAGTTATGAGCATACTTTTGGCATATTATTGATTTAAAATTACATCTTATAATACGCTACTGTGAAATGTAGTTTCTTCTGTGATAAGTACTTTAATTCTTGCAAGCCTGTTACTGCATGTATTACGCTTAAGTTTTTTCAGGGGTTTGGGGAGGGGGAATAGGTTGGGGGTTTCTGTTGTTGTTTAAAGGATAGGTCTAAGGAGAAGTGACTGGCCCCATGAGTGTTTCAAAGCTATTATGCTACTGTGAATCATTCCACTTACTGTACTCAAGAGATACGGTATTGCTCCCAAAGTAACTTTTTATTATTGCAGCTATTGACATTTTGTCTAACACAGACAAGCAAACTGAAGAATCACGCTCATACAGGGCAGATGTGACTGGATGTCTCTTATTTTGTAAGGAGTCCTGTGCAATTGTTTTCAATGTCAATAAATTACAAATTTGGCGAGAAGCGAGTAACTACAGGTTGCTGATCCTAAAGTTTTATAGAGCCTCTGGCCTTTCAATAGAAATAGCAATCCTTCACTTTGAAAGCACGGGTTTTCCCAGTCTTTATGGCATTAGGCATTTGACAACGGAATGGCCTACGCCGCACCGGGTTTGCTGGCATCCGATGGGATTCATCTTTCTCAAAGGGGAAAGAGAATCTTTGCACAGGAACTTGCAGGGCTCATTGACAGAGCTTTAAACTAGACTCGAAGGGGGAGGGGGATAATATCAGGCTTGCCCGAGAGAAGCTGAGGGGCGACGTGCCATGGTTGGAGGGAGCGGCTGACAGCGAGGACAGTCGGCCTGAGTCCTCGAGATGCACGGGGTACGCTTGGGCACAGCCGAAGTCGAGCGGAGTTGAGCCAGGGGATACTGAGGCAACGGGAGCCAAGAGGGAAACACCAGTGAAATGCCTCAAAGCACGCAAGGGGTGTTCTTCTATGAAGGAGGCACGGACGACACCCCAGCTGAAGTGCCTCTACACCAATGCACGCAGCATGGGCAACAAGCAGGAGGAGTTGGAAGCCATTGTACGTCAGGAAAACTATGATATGGTGGCCATCACGGAAACATGGTGGGATGACTCGCACAACTGGAGTGCGGCGATGGATGGCTATAAACTCTTCAGGAGGGATAGGCGAGGCAAGAGAGGTGGTGGGGTAGCCCTATACGTCAGGGAGAGTCTGGATAGTTTAGAGCTCAATGATGGTGATGATAGGGTGGAGTGTCTGTGGGTCAGAATCAGGGGGAAGGCCAACAAGGCAGATATTGTGGTGGGAGTCTGTTACAGACCCCCCAGCCAGGATGAGGAGACAGATGAACTATTCTATAAGCAGCTGGGAGAAGCCTCACGATCGCTAGCCCTTGTTCTTGTGGGGGACTTCAACCTGCCAGATGTCTGCTGGAAATACAATACAGCAGAGAGGAAACAGTCCAGGAGGTTCCTGGAGCGTGTGGCAGATAACTTCCTGACGCAGCTGGTGAGTGAGCCAACGAGGGAAGGTGCCCCGCTGGACCTCTTGTTCACCAACAGAGAAGGACTGGTGAGTGATGTGATGGTTGGAGGCTGTCTTGGGCAGAGCGATCATGAAATGATAGAGTTTTTGATACGTGGAGAAGCGGCGAGGGGGGTCGGCAAAACTGCCACCTTAGACTTCCGGAGGGCGGACTTCAGCCTGTTTAGGAGACTGGTCGAGAGAGTCCCCTGGGAGGCAGCTCTTATGGGCAAAGGGGTCCAGGAAGGCTGGACATTCTTTAAGGAGGAAGTCCTAAAGGCACAAGAGCGGGCTGTCCCCAGGTGCCGAAAGACGAGCCGGCGGGGAAGAAGACCGGCCTGGCTGACTAGAGAGCTCTGGCTCGAACTGAGGAGAAAGAGGAGAGTCTATGACCTCTGGAAGAAGGGGCGGGCAACTCAGGAGGACTACAGGGGTGTAGCGAGGCTGTGCAGGGAGAAAACTAGAAGGGCCAAAGCTGAGCTAGAGCTCAGTCTGGCTGCTGCTATAAAAGACAACAAAAAACACTTCTTCAAATACATTAGCAGCAAAAGGAGAGCTAAGGAGAATCTCCAGCCCCTAGTAGATGTGGGAGGAAACACAGTGACCAAGGATGAGGAAAAGGCTGAGGTACTTAATGCCTTCTTTGCCTCAGTCTTTATTAGCAGGGCCGAATGTTCTATGGGTACCCAGCCCCTGGAGTTGGAAGATAGGGATGGGGACCAGACTGGAGCCCCCATTATCCAGGGGGAAATGGTGAGTGACCTGCTGCACCACTTAGACACTCACAAGTCTATGGGGCCTGATGAGATCCACCCGAGAGTGTTGAAGGAGCTGGCAGATGTGCTCACCAAGCCCCTTTCCATCATTTACCAGCAGTCCTGGCTAACTGGGGAAGTCCCTGCTGACTGGAGATTAGCGAATGTGACACCCATCTTCAAGAAGGGCCGGAAGGAGGACCCGGGGAACTACAGGCCTGTCAGCCTGACCTCGGTGCCGGGGAAGCTGATGGAGCAGATCATCCTGAGTGCTATCACACGCCATGTAGAGAATAACCAGGGGATCAGGCCCAGCCAGCATGGGTTCAGGAAAGGCAGGTCCTGCTTGACCAACCTGATCTCCTTCTATGATAAGGTGACCCGCCTAGTGGATGAGGGGAAGTCTGTGGATGTTGTCTATCTAGACTTCAGTAAAGCCTTTGACACGGTTTCCCACGGCATTCTCCTGGAGAAACTGGCTGCTCATGGCTTGGACGGGTGTACTCTTCGCTGGGTAAAGAACTGGCTGGACGGCCGGGCCCAGAGAGTGGTGGTGAATGGAGTTTACTCCGGTTGGCGGCCGGTCACAAGCGGTGTTCCCCAGGGCTCGGTGTTGGGGCCAGTTCTGTTTAACATCTTTATCAATGATCTGGACGAAGGGATCGAGTGCACTCTCAGTAAGTTTGCAGACGACACCAAGTTGTGTGGGAGTGTTGATCTGCTGGAGGGTAGGCAGGCTCTGCAGAGGGACCTGGACAGGCTGGATCGATGGGCTGGGGTGAATTGTATGAGGTTTAACAAGGCCAAGTGCAAGGTCCTGCACTTGGGCCACAGCAACCCCATGCAACGCTACAGGCTTGGGGAAGAGTGGCTGGAAAGCTGCCTGGCAGAGAAGGACCTGGGGGTGTTGGTTGACAGCCGCCTGAATATGAGCCAGCAGTGTGCCCAGGCGGCCAAGAAGGCCAATGGCATCCTGGCCTGTATCAAAAATAGCGTGGCCAGCAGGACTAGGGAAGTGATTGTGCCCCTGTACTCGGCACTGGTGAGGCCGCACCTCGAATACTGTGTTCAGTTTTGGGCCCCCCACTACAAGAGGGATATTGAGGTACTGGAGCGCGTACAGAGAAGGGCAACGAAGCTGGTGAAGGGTCTGGAGCAGAAGTCTTATGAGGAGCGGCTGAGGGAGCTGGGACTGTTTAGCCTGGAGAAAAGGAGGCTGAGGGGAGACCTCATCGCTCTCTACAACTACCTGAAAGGAGGTTGTAGAGAGGTGGGGGTCGGTCTCTTCTCCCAGGTAACAAGTGATAGGACAAGAGGAAATGGCCTCAAGTTGCGCCAGGGGAGGTTTAGACTGGATATTAGGAAATTTTTCTTCACCGAGAGGGTTATCAAGCATTGGAACAGACTGCCCAGGGAAGTGGTTGAGTCGCCATCCCTGGAGGTATTTAAAGGACGTTTGGATGAGGTACTTAGAGACATGGTGTAGTGATGGTTTTTGGCAGTGTTAGGTTTATGGTTGGACTCGATGATCTTAAAGGTCTTTTCCAACCTATATGATTCTGTGATTCTGTGATTCTGTGATATCTTAATGGCTTCTGTGTCCTAGCATACTGTCTTGTCTCATCCAAACGTACGTCCATTGTCTCATCCAAACGAAAATAACGCGTATTCTCATGATGCCTTTAGTAGAATATGTACATACAATGCTATGCATGGCTGGCACTGATGTGCCTACATTTTTCTTCTTTTGCCACTTTTCTTCTCCAAAGCTGCTGAGGATGGGAACGCTCCTGCAGGCAGCTTGGGGGAGGATCTGGCATTTGTATTTCTGAGGAAGTGCCTGGGCAAGATGACAATATTTGAGGTGATAAGAGTTGAGTGGATAATGGAATTGGTCAAGGTGACAGCTAAGTGGATGGTCTTCATTTGTTGTTGTTCCCACCGTTGCTTGCTTGCTCCTTACTAAAATTAGCAAGACATGCTGATGAATGAGATGCAACATGGCAGTATCTTCTTGAAGCAATAACCTGTAGTGGCAAGTCATGCTTTCAGCCTGTCTGTACGTGTGGGATGGGAAAACAGTGCTAGTTAGACATGAGGGTTGGAAAACAAAGAGTTTTTTTAAATGTAAGGAAGATAAATCAGTGCTTTGCAAAAACACCTTTACAGGCCAATTTAAAATACTTCAATGGTATCCACGTGTTAAAAGTGCACCTCCCATAGGCGGTTTAGCTTTGACTAACTGGTATTTCGCAATGGAAGAATGTTCCAGTTGAGCATTCTTGTTTCTTTATAGAGAAGAGGAATGTATACTCCTGTTGTAAATGACAAGCTTAATCAATCTGAGTATGCTATTTATCTAATTAAAATCGGAGATTATTAGGTTTTTAGGTAATCCTTTAAATTAGATCAGAAATCATTTTGTCTTACAGCTTGGAGATTCCTTTCAAATAGAGTTTTGTTTTCCTGCCTAGAAAAATGAGGTGTTCTGTAGTCTCACGTCCTGCTTTCAGATATTCCCATTGCAATTTCATGCCCTGTAGCTTCTGAGAAACTTTGATATATATTTTTAAGGCAATATGTGTTGTTCAAAGCACCATGTTCTGTATATACATGAATTTACGGAGTAAATTTCTATACGGATGTTGCCAAGTGGCTTTGTAACTTAGAGTGGAAGAAGTAGGTTGTTAAATCCTTGTTATATACCTGTTAGGTTTATACAGCAGTCTGTGAGAAGCTCATTTGGAAATGCTTCTGTTCTTTAATGCTCTCTCTATTGTTTCCTATTTCACGTGGTTTCTGCTTTTGCATGAAAATTATTTTGGTGAACTTAATCTGCTTGTCCCCCAAGATGAGAATAAGAAGGGTACAGCAAGCACGGCAACACTGATGCTACCTATCCTTTTATCTTGTTTTCCCCTCTCTTCCTTTTTCTCTGCACAGCCCAAGTTCTATCCCTGAGATGGTTTTAAGCTCAAACAACAGCTATTGCTTCCTTTCAGGATTTCAGTGCTGAGTGCAGTTCATGCAATATACAGTAGACTCCTATTTATAGCAAAGCTATTTTTCATGGCTTGCTTTGAGTGCAAACTGCACTTCCAATTAAGCATTATAGACCTCCTATACCATCCACCTGTGCTCCCCATTCTGCCTCTCTCGAATCTGCTCTTGGTGGTCAGTTAGCTACAGTCATAGCTCTGGATTTCTATATGTGAGTTGGCTACATTTATAGTAATGTAATGTTTAAATGCCAGCAGAGGTGCCTTCCTTTCATTACTTCAATTCAAATTTACATTTAACACAATTCTTTTTATTTTTTTGTGTTTGTGGTCCCCCCCCCCCAAAAAAAAAAAAAAAAAAAAAAAAGAGCGCTGTCGTAAGTGCAGGATATCACAGTTGCTAATCACCATGCCTGCAGTTGTGAATCCTCCCACTGGGTAAGGATGCACTCACCTTCCCCCTAATTGTGATTAGTATTCAAATAGTACCGAAAGAAGCCATTGTTCCCTCTGCTCTGCACACTCGAGTCACAAAAGCAAGCTCACTTCTCCTTGCATATTTCTCGGGCAGTGGGGTTTGCATTTGGGGGGGGGGGGGGCACGGGGAGAGAAAAGAAATAAACCTTGTGAATGCTTGCTGTTACTAGAGTGTTTTCTTTTTGACATGAGAAAGCTTGTGTATCTTTTGGATCTTTTACCCAACCTATTGGTAACAAATGGAATGTTCTATGTGTTCTGTTACTGGTTTGGGGTTTTTTTGGTGGGGTTTTTTTTTGGGGGGAGGGTGGTGAGGGGCTTTTTTTGGTCAGGTGTTGATGCCACATATAAAACAGGTATTTCAGTAAATCCTGTTTTGTCAGCTAGTAATTTTTATTGAAGATCTAGGAGCATGGGAGCATGTGTTTATTTTTGGGTTTCTGAGACCACTGATCAGTCAAGTACCTACTAATTTTGGACTGGATGCTCAAAGGTCTCTTTTCATGATGGATGAACATACTGTGAGGGATGGCTGTGTGCTCCCTGGAGTGTTAGCAGTAGGTGATTCGTAAATTCTTGAATTCTCTTGTCCACCGGGTCCCTTTGTAGCCTGTCATTAGTACAAGACTTGAAAAACTGGGTAAGGGAGATTAGCTCCCTTCCTATTTCAGTCATTTCTAGGCTACTGAGAGTGACACCAACTGCAGTGCCCTGGGGATGCCTCCGGGAGGTCACTCTGTTTTCTTTGCCTGGGACTATTTTGGTTTGCAATTCTGTATATTCTCTGTGAAAACAAATTTGCAAAGGCATGGGGCAGTTCCTGAAGACAGGCAGGTCTTGAGGCTTCACCAGATGTATTAGATGCAGTCTGATGGTGCAGTGCTGAGCTTCAGGTGCTACTCAGCTGTTTCCAGTTTGATTATTGGAGTTGTTGCTGCCAAGTGCTTTGGAGCTGTTAGTGAGCCAAATCATTGTAGTGCCATTCATTTCATTCCTGATACTGCCTTTTCAAAATATCAGGGTTTTTTTACTGCATTCCCATATCATGACTGGTTGATGCTGATATAAATTGCACATCATAATCCATCATCTTAGAGACTGTCAGAGTCTTCATCACAAAATGTCACCTTCAATTTTTCTTGACTGATCCAGCCCTAAGGCCCTGTTGATCATTGCCCAGTAGGTGGTGATACAGTTGCATTTAGCTTTGGATTCTTTACAAGTATGCTAGGTTAATCATAAGTTTTTACAACTTTCCCATTTTGGAGATTTTTTTAAACTACAGTCATTTAATAGGCTGCTATTGTCTTGGTCTTAGGCACTGATGTGGAAGACATATCTTAAAACTTAGCTATGCTATGTGAATGACAGCGACCTCAATTTATGACTCTTTCTAGGAAGACTGCACAGGCAGTTTTTAGTCTATAGAGTGACATGGGCAGTATTGCCTAATCAGTTGTTCCAAAAATTAATGAAGGCTTAAACTTTTCTCATTCTTGATATATTGCATTTAATAATCCCATTAATTCTCAAAGGCTAGAAAGAAACAAATTACAGGTTTTCAAGGTTTGTAGTTTTGGCATTTACAGTCTGCAAATCCTGCTTTGTATTATTGTATTTTTTGCAGAATTTTTAACCTCTGGGAAACTCAACAATTCTAAGTCATGCACTGTCAAATTCAAAATAAAACCCAAATTGCCCAGGAGTTCTGGTAAGGACTCTCTCCTGGTGGTCTTCTCTGGTTTCTGAGCTCTTAAGGTTCACCAGCTGCTTCTAAGCATTTCTAATACTTGGTTACTCAGAAACACCAATAAAGCGAATATCAGCATTTTCATGAAAGTCCAGAAGTTCCAGAACTCATTGCTTTTAGAGCACGGGCCTGAGTCCCATGAAAACCTCAGCAGCAGTTAGCTAAGAAAATTATAAACTGCTGCATGGATATTATGTAGGTGTATTTGGGAAATCCAGATAAAATTGCTTTGTGCACGCTTTCCGCTGGAATAAATGTATGAGCTTTACTGGCAGAAGAATTCATCTATTGAACTCTGGCAATGTTTCCCAGCATGGATTAGGCCAGAAATGCACAACAGAGCCAAACAGGCACTGTTTTTTATATAGTAAGTGTGGCTGAGGGAAAAGGTGAAAATTGTTCCCTCAGCGTTTGCCACAGAGTAAGAGTGAAATAGGAGCTGTATACAAAGGTGTAACAAGGCGGCTTCACTTAAATTCAAGCACTTTAAGGTCTCAGACTTCATGTGGGAGTGAAGTAGCAGACAGGTGATGTGCTTATGAGTGAATTAATCTTGAAAATTTAAATGTTGCCATTTGTCATAGTGATTATCTTGTCTTCTTGATATAAAACCAACAAGATGGTTTAAAAGACTTTGGGGACAAGCCAGAGGGTGAATTTAAAGATAAAGTTGCCCTCCATGCCTTTTAATGCTGCTGAAGCAGCATTGAAGTTTTGTGTTTCACAGACATCCCTCTATTTTTTGGACAGACAATTTGTTTGTTTTTGTCTGCTGATAGTTGATTCTTCTGATTCCTAATCAAATTTTCTTGGTCAGTTTCTGCAGGTTTTAAATTTTTTAAAAAAACTTGCATAGTTCGTAAAAAAAAAAAAAAAAAAATCCGTATTTCATACTACAAGCATAGTAGCTTCTCAGACACATTAAATCTAGAGCCATTTGAATGTGTGCAGAAATCTTGTAATCACCTTGTAGCAAATGCAGTACTGAATCTTAAACTGCTCTTAGGAAGGGATTGAATGGTGAATAAAATAAGCAAACCTGAAGGGCCAATATGTATCCCTTGGAGATGAACCTGCTAAGCCATGTGAGAAGATACCTGCACCTGCGATTGAGTGTGGTCTAAATACCTGAAGTGGGGAAATGATATGCACCTGTAGCAGCTACACTCTCCTCCTCCCCCCCCAAAAAAAACCCCAACCCCCTCATGTGTTCTGTCTAAGGCTTGATAGGGCTGCCTATTTAGCATTGAAGAAGGGAGAAGAAAGTCTGACTTCTTTAACATTGCAAGAAAGCATTTTAAAGCCAGAGTCAGAAACTGGGAAACATGAATTCCTGCTGCTATAAGGAAGTGTAACAATTTCTTTAAAACTCTGGAAGGTTTGGTTTCTGGTGAAGCGTGGGTTTGCTTAAGTGACTGTAATGGGTAGGAGAAGAGAAAGAAGTGGTAGCCTTTAAAAAGATATTTTGGCTTTTGACTTTGTATGTGTGTCTGAGAAAATTGGGGAATGTAGATTTTTTTTTTTTAAGTGAAGTTTTAAACACTACTATGTTTACCTGAGTTGGAATTGCTCAGATTTTTTTTAAGGGAAGAGTAAGATTTCTGACTGCAGACTACTTGGAATGTAGGTATGCATTATTTGTTTTCTTTCTTGAGCTCTTAACATTTACTGTATTATTTGTTATTCTAGCATTTAGTAGTCAGACTTTCATATAGAAATGTAAAGATGATGTAACAGCCTAGCTTAATTTGCATTTAGAATTTGTAAATGTTGCTTAACAAACTGGTTAAAAAAAAAGAAACAAACTTTTTTCAGTCTTTCCCCTCCCAACCTGAAATAGTATAGCACAGACTTCAAAGCGGTATGGATTCAACTTTTAATGAGCAAAATGAAATTGTTTCCGAACTTTTTTTTTTTTTACTTCAATTGCAAGCATGTTTTAATCTTTTTTTTAATTGGAGAACTGCAGGAGCAATTAAAAGACACCTTTTCTTCCGTTCTTGATGTGCTTATCTCATGTAGCTATTGTAAAATTTGGGTATTGGAGCAGGTTTGGGGAAGTTACTTTACAGAACACTCGTACAAACAATGTAGAAAAATTAACACATAAATTAAAGTGGATCTCTGACTACTGCTTTTTCTGCTTACAATTTAATTAGTTAAAAAATTGGTTTAAAGCCAGATCACTGCATCCTATGAAAAGTATTTTCTCCAGTCTTAGCTGATATTTAATTTAGGGTTTTTTCCCTGTGTTTGAGGGAGAAAGATGCACCTTTGACGGTTCTTCTAGGATGATAATGGCTGGAACTTGTGTATTTGGGATTGGTGAAACTTTTCTCTCCCCATGTTGTGTCAGGGGCTGCAGAAGCCTCTGGTCCTCAGGCTTCACCTCGGTATAGGTGAGTACTGCGGAGACTGGCATCGCTGAAAACATCTGTGTTTATGGACATCTCTACTTGTATTTCACATATTGCTGAAGGGAAGTCCAGAGATTATCAGGGTCTCATTTGATTACAAATTGAATCAGTAGCAGAGACCTTGCTGACTGCAGTGACTGTTTTCTTTGTGTACACACACCCTTTTATATGAGCACAAACATGTATATATTAAGCACACAGGTGTGTACACACAGGGCCAGGTGTTGCTTGTGTTACTAGTAGTCTAATTTTATGTGTATAACCTCCTTTGTTACCTCACAGTGTTCTCGGATGTGTAAGTAGCTGCTTCCAGAGATTTTCAGGAGTGAAGGCTTTGGGTGTTACATGGTTACTTCAGTTCTTGAAAAGGAAGAACAACTTAAATTGAACATGGTAAGAACACCGAGATAGTGGGTGTAACATGCGAGAAGATACACTTCAGCTGACAGTACCTCCATTCTGTTTTTCTTAAGCCTTGGAACTATCTTTGCTGTTTTGAACAAGTGATGTGGAGCCTGGTGTGGGTAAGAAGGACTGGTGAGAAAGAGGTGCATTTAAAATGGCCATTTTATGTTTGTGTGTTTCTCGCAGCCTACAGTTCCTCACAGGTACCTGCCAATATGCAGTGTTCAAGCCTTTTGCTTATAAGAAAATACTGCGTACCGTTTGTAGGTGCCCCAGCAGTACGAGTACTGTGATGCTGTTTGTGAGTGCTTACGCTGCTCTGTCGGTCATGTTTGCGCGGACGGGTCTGGCCGGGTTAGAGGTAACTCCGCTTGTGCGGCTCAAGCGGCGGCAGCCGGGGAGGTCGGCTGAGGCGGCACCTTGGAGACCCTTACACCTGCGCGGCCGCTAGGAGGCGGGCGGGGCAGCTGGCCCCAGCCGGCCAATGGCGCGTTCCGTTCCATATAAGGTCATGCTCAGCAGTTAAAAAGGGCGGGAGGGAGTTGCTGTTGAGGTGGTTGTAGGGGTGGTGGTTGGCGGCTTCCTGTGCTTCGCTTGATGGGGTTTGGTTTGTTTCTTTGTCTCTTTCCTTCACCTGATAAAACATCTTTATCTCAGCTCCCGAATTTTCTCACTTTTGTTCTTTATGATTAGTCCTGTCCTGCTGGAGGGGAGGAGATGTATGAAGACAGACAAGCTGGAGAGGCATTGACTGGTAGTTAATAATTTGTCTTCATACTGGTATCAGGTCTAGTTAAGAAAAGTGGTAAGTTACTAGTTTCTGTATTAAAACCTTCATAGGTCTTTTAATTTTTACATCTATGGTAATGTTAACTGCATGTAATTTAAGTCTTAGAAATGCCAAACTCTTCAGAAATGAAATAGTAGCACATACACCTTTATGCAACCTACATGTGTATAAATTACCCAAAACTACGGCAATGTAATTCAGCAGTATATTTCTGCAATTTTCTCAGAGAGTGCTGTTGGAAATATGGGTTTATTAAAAGAGGGAGTTGCAAGAATTTCTGTAGGTAATTAGGTGAGTCTTAGATAACATATGCATGAACTCACATCAAAATGTTTCCTGTAAGTAGTTTTCAAACCTGCAACTATCAATATGACTAGCAAGAGATGACAAGGTAATAGCAGAAAAATCTGTATGTATATTCTTTGTTTGTCTAAAATACTGTATTATGTTCTGAAGGAAGTGCAATCTGTAACATATGTATATGTACATTTATAAACTTACCACAGTGTTGTAGTAGAAGTACAGGACTATGTCTGTAAGCAGAGGGAATTATGGCACTATTTGTTCCCAGCTTGGTCTGAGCGCTCTTAAGTACCTTGTCTGGGAAGGTTGTGGGCAGTTGAAGTTGGACTAGGTTTGAGCGTGACTACTTTGTTTTGAAAGTGCAAAAATACTTGACTACTTTTACATTGCACTATCTGCTGGTTTATCATCATTTACCAAAGGGTTAACTTGTGTACTAAGCAAACTCTCAATACACGGTCTTGAGTAGTTGATGCACTTGGTTTTATCTTCAGATATCATAAATGTTAGCCTAAAGCTGCCATGCATATTAAAAAAAACTACAATAAACTAATTCAGAATTGAATATTCTTGTGAACAGAGCTTTATTTTGCTCTTGTGGGCTTCTTAAGTGTGTGTATGTTCGCCCTTATTTCTCCAAACAATAACTGTGTTTATACTTTCCCTTTTTCATGCATGAATTATTGCTTTGTTCTAGCCAAACTTAGTCATATTAATAAGAAAACAGTTTTGAGAAGGACATGAAATCTATTGAACTGATTTGTTCATCCTGTTCTTTTAGATTGTATTTTAAGGTATTGTCTTCCATTTATTAGGTTTTTTTTTTTTTTTTGCCTTTTACTTAATATTTTTGCATTAGCATCAATATTTTCAGAGTCAGCAGATGGGCAGCTTGATGTATTTAAACCTTGGGTTCAAGTAGTTGGGTTTTTCACCATGTTAGCTTCCTTGTATACTGTTCTTTAAAGGTACAAAACCCAAACCCTTGATGGTCCTTTCCTTCTGAGCATTTTTTTTAATAGCTTATTGAAATGCAGTAGCTGGGTTGAGTGATATTAACAATAACATATTCTTAAATGACCTCGAGAGGTCATCTTTCATCCCATTCTGGATGGTGAAGAGTGCAGTTTGTGGCTGCAGAGCTCACTGGAGCTCATGTGCTGCCTTTTCAGGCACCTGTAGCTAAAGAGCTGCTATGCTAATCATTGCCTCAACATGTGTGTGCACTTGGCTCTTGTGTTTCTTCAGTGACCTTTCTCATTGCCTAATATTTTCCCAGGTGTCTGTGTTTTTTTCCCACTTTTAATTGCTCCATTGCCTCCAGGCAGTAGCTTTAGAACTGCAGGGCACTGCAGCTGCAGAAGAGCTGAGAACTGGCTGGGCCAAACCTGTGTTGAGACAAGAGTGGGAAAGCAAAAGCTTAGGTCTCATCACATCAACTTCAGGCAAACAGGACAGAATGTTGAAGGTGGAGAGCTGCTCAGCTCAGGATTGGTTTTATTGTTCTCTCTTTCATGGAATATGCACTGTTGGCTCTTGGTCATTAGGCTTCTTTGCAGCACAGATGGTTTCTTCTCCAAAGGGGCCAAAGGAAGAGCAGACAGCTCTTAACAAGGGTCAATTCTGCTTCCTGCATACGGAACATCACGTGGTGAGCTGTGCTGTGGGCTGGACAGCCTGGAAATTGTGGTACTTTTAAATACCTGATGTTCCTTGGGCATGCCCGAGGACTCTGCTGTGTATAAGAGTCTTCCTGTAAGTAGATTGAGGTTTCATGCTACTGCTCTGCTATCAAATTTCTCTGAAGCCAAGATGCAACTTAGAGCCTTACAGATGCTGCTTTCAGGCACAATTTTTGCAGGATGTTTTGGAGACTTTGCCAGCCCTTGCTCTTTTCAGGGAGAGTCTGTAGACTGTACAGGTTTATCTGAAATGTTGAAATTTGGGAACTTAAAGGCTGCTGGACAAACTCAGGAATACTACCACACACATCCGTTATCGTTTTGGGGAAGATCAGTAATCAATAGCAAGAGCAGGAAAGCCTGGGGTGATGACTGTTTACATGATACTTCTGGTGACAAGATGGGGAAGGCTTGCAAGCGTCTTCCTTCATTGTCTGTGATGTGGCACACTGCTGTTGGGATTTGCTTCTTTGTTTGGCCGAACTGAACTGTTCCTTAGAGCCAGGACTGTGGCCTTGTGTGTTCCTATCCAAGCCAGAATTTTCTGAGCTGTCTACTTCAGTGCTAGCATATCTACAGCAACACAGGTCCAGTCGCTAATGCTTTAGACAAGTTGGTTTATGCCTTTTGTTTTGCTTATATTTGCTACTCTTTTGGGTGTCTCTGCAACTTAAGATTTCTCTGTTTTCCCCACCAAATACTTGCCACTGATTTGGAAATGGAGTGTCAAATAGGTATATAACAAAAAAATGTGTTGAAATACTGTTCTCTAATGAGATAAATCCGGACTTACACGAGGCTGTAAATGAAATGTGAAAACCAAAAGTGTGTAGTTGGACATGTGTATGGGTTCACCCTTACCCCTTCCCCCCCAGCATTCTCACAAAAACCTAATTAGTATCTTTGAGAAGTAACATAATTTGCCTTAAAAATCTTCAAATAGTCTGTTACTTTAATCAATGGGTTGGGTTTTTTGGTTTTACTGAGAATAATATGTTGTGAAAAGGAAATACCCATACGGTAGTTGTCTTTGATTTTATTTTGCACAAACCTAATTAAATCTGCTAACTTAAATCTCATGCAAGTAAGCTAAAGTAATGATAGTCATACTGCAAACTGTATAGCAGTGCCAGCTAGGATTTGCTGTTTAGATCTTCTTTCCTGTGAAAATAAGGTACTGGTCTAGAAAAGGCAGAGCTAAAATAACTTTTTTTTTCCTCGGCTTACATCTGTGTTGTTTTTTTGAACAGTTTTAATGACACATTGTTTCAAATATCACCTTGTAGCTGCCATATGAAGTATGGGAGTACTGAAAACTAGCATTTCTGCTTACCTGGTTTTGAGTAGGTTCTGTGTTTAGTCAGAGGTGTTTAGGAAGTGTTATGTGAAGGTATTGGATCTCTTTACTTCCTAAGTCTCAAGTATTTGGGAAATCTTTGAAATGGATATTCCTTCTAGCTGTAGAAATGAGTGAAATGCTTCCTTATCACAGATTCATTTGGCTGCTTTTCACAATTTTTGTTGCGCTGCTTCTACAGCATTGATCGTTCTGTATTTTCAATACAGTTGCTCAGGTTGGATTTTTTGTAATTATGTCATACCCAGCTGCTGTTCTCTTACAGTACTTTCTCCAGCTATCTTAATTTCACTATAAATATTTCTTCTTTTCCTTGAGTTGCATCTCTGTTTGAATTCTAGTCCCAATTTTCCTTGTGAAGAGTATCTACCTATGTACATATTTGTGTTACTTCGCCTACCCCTTACCAAGGTTCTTGTGCTTCTGTGAGTTCTCAAGCATGTGGATGCTTCCTGCTTTAGACTTTGGGCTGAAGATGTTTTGTTAGTCTCATCCCATTACTGTCCTTGGTAATGTGGATCTGTCTTTCCTGATCCAAAAAGCTTAAGACTGTCTCGCTTTAAGGTTCCTGGCTCTTGTGAACTTTCCAGTAAGGTGACTTTTGAGAATAGGAAAAAGGGGGGGGGGGGGGGGGGAGAAAATGTATGGGGATTATTTTTAGGAACATACCATCCCTTGAAAAAGCAGCTGTCCACCAATGCAGAAGTATGTGCATTAACCTCAGATTAATCCATGTTCATTTACCATGTTATGCATATGTGACGAGAGGAACAATTGTATTTTTGAGCATGTCTGATTTTGTTCACTGCATAAAGGAAAGAGCAGAGATAGATGAAGTCCAAACTTTTATTCATTTTCATAAAAGAAAATGTATAACCCACACTCCTAAGAGATGTTTTTGAGGGCTTGTTTGCTGTTTCTGTAGATGGTACACAAATTAACCAGTGATAATGCTTGAAGTGAGCAAGTACATAATATGCTTGTTTCAGTGAGACCTTGTTGTAGGAGACCTTGGCCTGTGAGAACAACAGGAAGTGATCCTTTTTTCTGTTCATCAAAAGCACCTCTCTTCCAGAAGGACAATAGTTTGCATATGAAATGGATTGCTGCTTGTGGAAGGGAATAAGATCTCTTTCTCTTTTATGTCTCTGTTCTTGGCTGCTTGTGAGTATACTAAGCAGTTACGACTTTGCATTTAATTAGAAAAACCAAAACATCAGCTGCTTTATGTATCACATTTTCTGTTAATGGGTTGTGATATATTACATGTAGTGGTACTTGCAAATAAAGCAAGGAAGAATTCATGCTTTTGAAGCTCTTCTTTTTGCAGATGGGGAAAACTCAACTAACCTAAACGTAAAAAGTTTTAGAGCTGTGATTATTTAGTTAAGAGCTCTTCTAATACAGACTATCATCTAAACATTGAAAATCCACAAACATTTGCTGCCAAGAGAAAGCTTTTTTCCTTTGAATTTTGCTGGTCGAAAATGCCATATGAATAATCTCTCTAATCTCTCAGTGATTCTCATGATAGCAAAATGGGGAAATACAGAAGATGCATGGTAAGGGGGAAATGGTTGAAACTGGAGGCTAAATGGAAGGGATTGTCCTTTTACAGGGTTGTTTTTTGTGTGTGGATGTCTCTGGTTCTTGGTATTACGCATGTGTACACTTTCTTGCATTCAGTCAAGAACTTGGGGCAGGGGGGAGTATTTCTATGTAATTGCCATAATGAGTGTTTACCCCAGTGAAGATACAAGAATATCCATGACCTGAAAAATAGTGTCATTTTCACATCTTTGAAGTGCAAAATATACTCTTTACAATTAATATATACTTGTAACTTTTTGTGAGGGAGAGACAGATTCCTGGCAACAAATACATTTATTAATTTCAGTGGGTTTATTTTTCTTGCAGCCTTTGGGTTTGATTTGGTGTTTTTGTGACTGTTTGGTTATTTATATTCATAAGATGCTTAACTGGAGACGCATTCAGACAGCCTAAATTATTTTGTAGTCCCTGAGCATTGTGTGATGGTGGTGGTTTCTCTAAAGCTGTGACCTATCTCTCTGCTGTCCTTGCTGGTTAATGCTCACCAGGAGAATTGTATTCCCTTTTCCTGATACTCCTCTTCCTCAAGACTCCTGCACCTTGGTGGAGAATATACCCCTATAGTAGGGACCCAGATTGCAGGATATTTTGGCAAGTTTGTTTGGTTTCTGTGCCTCCAGGACAAGGGAGGTGTTTCAGATTGAGCCACTTAACTTGAAGGCTTAACAAGGAAAATTCTGTTTATTCTACAAGGTGAGGAGTTATGTGATTGATTGCAAAGCTACAAAAAAACAAATTGAGAAAACACAACCTTATGATATGCCTGACCATTGTCTTGCACCTATCGCTTTGGATTTCTTGGTGTTGTGTTTTGTCTGTGGAAACCCAGAAAATAGCTCGCTTTCACTGCAGGCCTCTGGATACTCAGAATTGTTCCCTCTTTCTGAAAAGAAAGCTTTTTCGGTTCTTCCCTCGTTCAAGCATCCAGCTTGGTGCTTTATACTGAACATGACTGAGTATGTTAAGTTTTATTTCTGTTTTTTTCCTTTAGTGTTGTGCTTTGAGATGCAGAATTAAAACACCTGGGCTGTTTTCTGTCTCTTGGGAGCTTCTTTGAATCTGTTTTGCTATTCTGTGTATATTTGGGCAAAACTGGATCATAGCAGCAGACATCTACAATTCATATGACTAATCTAATGACATAGGCCAAACCAGTTTCAATGAAAATGCTCCTGGACATGAATGTTTTGTGATGAAATATTTGTACCTGTAGCCTGATGTGTGTATGTGAAGCAAAGAACTTGTGGATGTCAATAGTTACTAAATACACAGTAACAATGTAGTAGGTGGAATATATAAAGAAAACTAGGAGTCTTGAGCAGTGGATTATAGCTGCTGAGAGGACGGTTCCTGTTTCTTTTCCCTTTATCTGCATCAAAAGTTTGTGTTCTCCCCCCCCCCCGTCCCCCCCCCCCCCCCCCGAGTCCTGCAGTGTTCATGATTCTTTCTGCACTGAGTAGCTCCCTCTTCAGCACCTTGTGTCCTCAGCTGCACCTCAGTGGCTCTTGTGGGGCAAGGTAGAGGCTAGATGAAATTTTTGTTCTTTATCCGGTGCCCCCAAAATCAACGAAGAGTAGTCTGTGGGTCCCCCCTGTTCTGTGGATTGCTCTTTGCTCCATTTTTGCTTTAGCTGGTCATAATGCAGGTTCTGCGTTTCCGAATGGAGAGGCGTCTCTTGTACTTCTTCAAAGCACTGGAGGGAGACAAACTAATAGTTCAGTTTGATCTAAAGACTGGTAGTTTTGATGCCAGAGGAGATGGTAACATCTCTCTATGGCTTCACTGTGGATCCATGTATTAATGTATAGCAGAGCCAGGAATTTATTTTTAGCCTGTATTACTAAGAGGCAGGTACTGCTGAAAACTATGCATTGGTTTTCTATCACTTACCCCTTCCACAAATTAATCTTAACCATATTATTTCTGTTAATTCCTGGACTGTGATTACTGAAGAGCTGAATTCTAGTGGCTGTTACAGTCTGTCTTGGTAGCCTCTAATGGAAGTCAGGGGGAACCTAGCTTTTATTACTGGAAGTGCAAAGTGCCTGCTTATAATCACTGATTGCCTGTAATTTATCTGCTTGGGCCAGTTTCAAGCAGCTCTGGTGGCAATGTCTGAACTATTTCAGGATTTGTTAAATGTCCTTCAGGTGAAGTATATTATAAAATTCAAATAATTGGGAAGATTGAGTGGTTTTGCTGCAACCCTTGTTTGCCAAACTCATCATCAGTTTGTTGACATGATGAGAAACTGGAAATTGGGACATCTAAATTGGATGGTTTGTGCATATGAGAAGGATAAAGAACCAGATGGAGTGGGCAAATTGCATATTGGAAGCTCCTTGTGTATAACTGTAACTTTCACAGTATTGTAGCCCTTATACAGAGTCTCTGCAGTTTAAAACTGAGATGAAAAAAGTATATTTTAATACTAAAGTTTTAAAAATAAGTGCTACGTAACACCAGTGCGCTTTACACAAGGAGAAAGATAATTAATAACTTGTAGGGTAACATTTTTGATCCAGGCTGATTTGTGTTCCTCCTTGCGCTCTTGGGTAGAGCTCAGCTGCTGAGTGTCCAAGTACCCCTGTACCCGTTGCCTTGTTGAGGCAACGGGTACAGGGCCCAGGTGGCATTTGTGTAATGAAGTTACTTTGGCCATCTCTCTGTGTAGTAACATGTAAACTGTGAAGGAGAAAACCAGAGCTGGCTTTTATTGCAGACCGTGAACCAGAATATCAAAACAAGAAATGCAAATGTATTTCCTAGACTCTAGTAAATTCTCTTCTGATGCTAATACTTCTAATAAAGACATATCTATTAAAAATTAATTATTTTTATTTGGAAACAGTTTTTATTGCTAGAGGTCCTTTATTCTTGCAGTCAAATGTGTAACAAAATATAATGGCAGGAAGTCAAAATTGTTAAAGTTCAGATTGTAAACAAGCTGTAAATATTTTACTGAAGGTAATCAACTATTCAAATAAATTAACAAGGGATGTTATAAATTTCTTCTTGCTTTGAAACTATTCATAACTAGAAATGTCTTTAAAACATCTCATGCTTGAGCCACAGCTAGTTGGAGTTAGTGTGGGCATTGCTTAGTTAAATAAAATTGCCAATGCTGTGCATGATGGGAGTGAAATGTTCTGTGTGGCATTAAAATGCAAGAGTCATGGGGGTGGGCCCAGTGTAAAATAAACGAGCATCTGCTTGTTGGCTTTTGGTGGGTTCAGGAAGGTGCTTCTGGCTGTGCAGTCAGGAGTGCTTCTGTTGCTGTAGCTGGAAGCATGGGATAAGGAGTTGACTTAGTGGCATCTGCCTAATGTTAGAGGTTTAATCCTAGTAGTAATAGGCTTTAGATTTTTTTTTTTTTTTTTTAATTTTTGTGTGTGTTGGGGGTGGGGTATACGTTTATGAGATGAAAAAAGATTTAGATGAGAAATGCAATTGTCAAGGTGCTGTGAGGGGCCAGCAGCTGGCTGGGGAGCTAGGGGGGTAACGGGGCTTGCAGGGCAGGGCCTTGCCAGGCAGGGTCTGTCCTAGCACCCCAGCCAGGGAGCGGGGCAGCCCTGAGGCTGGATCATCTGGCATCTCTGTGGGGATGGGGCATGTCCTGGGTCAGGTGGGGCAGTGCATTGCAGGGGCAGTGGGGAAGCCCGGATGAGCCTGATCAGGGACACCGAGGCCAATTAGTGTCCCTTTGGGCCCTGACAGAAATGTGGTGAGGATGCACTTTTAAAAGTATGTGGATAGAATCATGTTCATGGTTCATGTCTTTATAAATGTCAAATACTGCTACTGTTTTTTTCCCTAGTGACTTGTAAAAGGATTTGCGTTTGATAGCTACAGTGTTTCCATATGACCACCACTTAGCTGATCTGGACAGTCCACGCTCAGGAGGAGCATAATTGCTTTCTCAGCCATGCTTGCAAACAAGTTCTCCTCATGCCTTCATTTCAAGAGGGGTTTTCTTTCTCTGTGATGGCAGAGCACAGTGTATGTAAGAAGAGTTTTAAAAGATGATTTGTTTAGGAAAATGTTATTTGTGTGGTCTCTGTGGTTTGCTTCTGTTCTTTACATTGGTCACTACAGAAGTGACAAGTGGAATACAATATTGCATTGCAAACTGTGTCTTGATTTAGAGGGGAAAAATAACACACAATTTGGATGATGATACATGTCACAAGCAGTGTTTCTTACTTTTGAATATTGACTAGTTAAGCATTTTTTAAAAAATGATGTTGCATACATGTTTAGGAGTACATTATGAACAGCTTGCCAAGATCAGTTTAGTACTCAGAAGGGATATCAAATGGAAGAATTTTGTTGACTAAATTACTTGAAGGCTATTTGTCATACTCCTGAAACATATTATTACAAATACCTGTCTGAAATCATACAGTCATCAGCTACAAGTGGATTGTTCCTCTTGCATGTTGGCTTATTTAAAAAAAGATTGTAGAATTCATTTGAATCTTCAGTAGAAGAATTGGACTGTTCTGGTGTAACTAAGTCTCACAACTTGAAAGCTTGTAGGAAAAAAAAATGTGAAATGTTGTTTTCCTTGTGGAATTTATGTTAATATACTTCCCCGTTCTGAAAGATGGTGGAAAGCCCAAAGTAACACCAGTCTCACTATGATAATGTTCTAACACAAAGCCACAACAATTTTCTCTGACATCTGCAGGTAACCGTTAGTTACCAACCATAAAATTTGTAATGGGAACTTCTTTAGTACTCGGGAGGTTACCAATGAGTATAAACAGTTAAAATAGAAGCATCTTTGTACAATATTGACAAACTGAAAGAAAAGACTTTGGCCTGTTGTGTGTCGTGCTACAGGCACTCAGCTCTGCACGTCTCACTCTGAATTGCAGCAGAACCTATGGAATAAGCTTTTTGAGGGGGAGAGTTGTCTTGTCCCACTTGGTGGGTTGTGAGATGGATGAATCTTTTTGATTTCCCGAGGGTTTGTATACCGACAAAGGCCAATCTCTGCTCGACAGAGCCGCGTGGCTGGTAGAGTCACAACAATGACTCAGAGGAACAGACTGACTAGAATTTTATTAACTGGCGAATTCAACAAACAGACAAACTTAATGAACTGGCAAGCTCAGCGAACGAACGAGGCAATTTGGCAATGGAGCTATTTTCTGGACAACCCATCACAATTTATCCAAAACATATATAGTGGAAGAGTAGAGGAAGAGAGAAGTGAGAAAAGGAAAGGAAAAGAGAGGAAGATAGAGAAAGGTATCACCACCCTTGGATCCCACAATGACGATGACAGGCATGGCAATCCTCCGGTGCTGGAGTGTGTGTGGTTCCCTGGGGGGGCGTGTCCCCATCTAGTCCCTGTCTCTGGTTACACCCCTTGAGGACTTACACGGTTCTTGTTCTAGAAAGTTCTCAATCTTCTGTGCAGGTGCTAGGGGAGGGGGGTGGTTGCGAGCCCCTTCCTTAGATAAACTCTGTGTGATCTCTGGTCATATATGGTAAGGTCCGTCAGAACCCAGAACTGCGCATCCTTCGATGCGCTTTCCACGTCCCGTGCTCGCTGACCTGCCATCGCAGTGCAAATCGTGCCTCGCTTCGCCACAATGTTTGAGACCTTAACTCTTTCAGTCTCTCACAAGAGTAAAGGAGTCATTTGGCGTAAATCTAATCCCGTATAAGGAAAAATTTGAGGTGGTACATGGTTAGTGATTCTGGTGGACAGAGAGGAGACCTGCATTTTTCTCTTAATAGCTATAAGCCTTAATTCGTTTTTCTCCTTAGAAGCAACATTCTACACATAAAACTTTCCAAGAAAGCCCAATTTGGTGACTGTACTACAGTCACTTTTAGTTTGAACACTTTTATTGCTGTTTTCTGGCAGGTGGAGGTCTGAGGGTGAGGCTGTGTGCAACCTGTTCTGGTGGTTGAAGTTTGAGATAATTATCATTAAGTGACCACAGAGTGAAATAGTTTTTCTCCTGCACAGAGCAGCTGAGTAATGTGCTTAGAAGTACCAGTCTTGCTTAGTAACTCACCTGAGGCTGGATGGGATTCATGGTCTTCGTCTTAATTCACAACTGCAGTTTGCCCCAGCAATCAAGTGTGAAGGCCATGCAGATCACCACAATCAGACCTATATGGGACTGGATTAACCGGCTGGAGGTTGTGTCCCTGTGGTCACTGCTGCTGGCAGGCAGAGGACAATTCTCTCCAATTGAAAAGAGACCACAGGGGGCGGATGTGTCTCAAATGAAGCTACTCAACTTTTCTTCTTTGCCCACTCTATTTTTCTTTTGAGCTTTACTTGGCTGTTTTCCTTTGCGTACTTGTGCATGAAGTACTGTCAGAATTACAAAGAAAATGGATGGAGTTGGCTGCCTTGTTGACACCCTGTTCTGCAGTTTTTCTCACCATTGGACAATTGAATATATATTGAATGTTACAGAGCATCAACAGGAAGGGCGATGTGATCCCTTCCAGGGAAAGGAGCTGGTCACACTGTTAGAAGTATGATTACCACCAACCTTTATGATGAAAGTAAGCAAAGCTACATTTGCCGAATATCCAGGCTTTCCTGCCAGTTCTTTCGGAATCATCGACTTTCGAAAAGAGCAATAAAAATTGTGCAAAGATCTAACTTTCACAGATAATCATCTTCAGGTGTGACAGTTGTCATCTCTATTCCCTTATCTTTGAGGCTAGATAGAGATGCATCTAAATTGTTGACTTTTCTACTGCTATTGGAATGAGTCATGGCCAGAATTCAAAGTGAAATGGTTAGAAGCACGGCATTTAGTTTTGCGAATCATTTTTTGGGGGAGTGATATTACTTTAGAGACCTTCCTGGCTCTTGGCCAGTAGGTTGCTTCTTTGGGAAGATGTAAGAGCAACCTGTACCATGTAATTGGACCCAACTGTTGCTTCCTGAGTGCCAGGTGTTTGAAGGATCATCTCAATATGGTTCTTGGACACACTCTTCTACCACTGTGAAAGGAAAACCTCTCATGTTTTCACTACCTGCTGATCAGTAAAACCTGTTCTAAATATAGACTCTTTCTCATGATGTTAGTTAATCTTTTTGTATGGGACAACATAATGTTCAATAGCTGCTTGAAGGAAATCTGTATGTCTAGTCTCTCTGCCTCTCTCCAAGGTTGTCACTGGCTAAGAATTTATAAACACTTTTGTGGCTGTCCTGTAAGACTGTATTTGTTACTTGTCACATTAACATTAGGTTCCTGCCTTGCAGTGCAAAAACTTGATTTTTTTCTTTTTTTTTTTTTAAACTCTGAATGTTTAGTGTGCTATCCATGAGCTAGATAGGAAGACAAGTGAGGTTCACTGTATCAAAGATCAAGTGTATCAAAGATCAAGTGTTTCAGTGTACTTGGTTCTGCAGTTGCTGCTGTGGGGTAAACAGGAAGGGAGGTAGAAAAAGGGCAAAATTAAATACTCTTAGAAAGGTGAAGTGCCGACTGCAACTATGGAATAAGCATTGTATGGGGAAGGTAAAGGGAATCTTGAGAGACTGGATTAAAACTGTAACTTGCATAAGGGCAAGATACTTCTTTAAGAACTACTGCCTATTGATTAAGATCAATTGTAGTTGACTAATGGGAGCTGTTAATTCTTATTACTTATGACTAGTTTGGAGAAATTAATTGTAAACATCTAGTGGGAAATAACTGAATGCAGAAGAGGGATATTTGTTTCACAGTTTCTTTCAGGTCTGTCATTCAGTGTCTACTTACCTCTGAGACAGATTTGCAAGTAAAGAAATCAAGCAGTGTGTTCACCTTCCAGCTGTATGTGTTGCTTAGGGAATGCCTGAATGGTAGTTTTGGTGTTACTACTTGAGCCTGAAAATCACCTTTTAAATTCCTAGCAATTTGAAACTGTAGAAATGTGTGTTTCCAGCTCAAATTGAGTAATATTACTCTGAATTGTTTCTGTTGCTACTCTGGATTTTTTTCATAAACATGGATTGCATAATCCAGAATCTCTTTGCTATTTACCCCCACTTTGAACAAGGTGATTCTACTGTTGCAAGCTTGCAATATTTTACTAGCATGTGGTATCAGAAAGCAAGGTCAGATCCTTTAACTCCATGTTTTTTGTGAGACAAGAAAAGAGCTACTAAGTTTTTGAGCAGAGTGTCTGAATGCTTCTCTTGTCCTCACTCATTGTGTCCATAGAGATTCAAAGCAGCGTCACTGTATCAAGTGGGCCAGGGTGGTGGTGGTTTAGAACAGTCTGTGAGTTACATTTTCTTAATTGGTTCAGATGATTCAGCCTGGAACACGAATCACACTGGACAGTGATTTGGATGTTTCTAGGATAGTAAGAGCCAAGCAATTTTAGTTTGCCCCAGAGGCTAAATTGATATACAGGTCAAGTTCAATTAAAACTTTTTTCACACTCCAACTATTTATTTTTCTCATTCTGACGGTTTTACTTACTGCGTGCCCGAAAGGTCTGCCACTGTGGACCACTTTGGCATCCTGTTAAGAGTCTGAAGGCAGCTCCTGGTTGACACGTGCTTTGTATAAAAGTGTGTATGGATGGACCATTTGCTTTTGGGTTTACTTAAATTAGAAGATGTTGCTGGTGTCCCTGTCCCCCTGAAAGCTGATTAGTAACAAACACTGTAGATCTGAACTTACCTTGAATTTTCAGGGAGAGGAGCTTTCGCACGTTGTGAGCTGTAATGTGTTACAGGTTCTGTGTGTGTTGCTTCGTGTCTATCCGTTAACAAACCTAGGCAAGTTGACTCTGAAATAAAACCTTTTAATCATCTCGATGATTAAAAACTTCAGAGTTTTTTATTTTCTGGTATTCATTTCAGTAGAAAAACATGCTGCATGTTGGACACACATGGAATTCCAAATATTTGAGCTTTTGTTTCTTGTTTATACTGGTGTATATTGTTGAACTGTGTATAAAACTTTTTGGAAGGATTTCTTGATTTCTTTTGCACACCTAAAATTTCTCCCAGGATGAAGATGTTTACTGGATACTGTGCAGCAAACTTTCAATAGTGTGCAACTATGTGCTTAAATGAGAGAGACAAGAAAGTACTTGTGGCGCAGAGGAAGCTGATTCTTGTTGAGGACAGGTGGAGATGCAAGTAGATCAACTTCTGCTTCTCTACAATTCTGAGTAAAGACTCCATTCTCCAGTGTTTTGACCATTAACCTATCTTCTCGCTCTCGATGTGTTAATGATGACTCACTTGAGTCATCAGTGGTAGATGTCTCACTTGAGAAGGTCAGGTAACAAATGTAGCCCAATAGTAAGGCCAGAGTATTACACTTCGCAATTTTCACTATTTATGCTGTCTATGTCTGCACACATGTTTTCAGCTAATTTTTCTATTTAGATTGCACACTGACCTGTAGCAGAATAGTTCGTCAGGGCTTGTTTCCCCCCCATAGAACATTTGACGTGGACCTTCCCACTGAAAAGGGTTTTCCAAGCAGGTTGCAATGCTGCAATGCTCCCCCCCCCCCCCCCCCCCCCCCCCCGTGTTGATAAGTCTATGATGAAGGTTTTAATTTCTAACGTTATTTCATATGATTTTTTGGGAAAATTAAGTTTCTTTGTTTTAAGTGAGGCAAGGTTTTGGGATTTTTCCTCAATTCTCACTAGTGCAGATCTTAGTTTGACCTGTTGTTCTTGGGTTAATTAAAATTCAGGGCCTGTTTTCAAGTGATGTGGAGAGCTCAGATGAGCCTTATATTGCACCCTTCCAAATGTGAGTGTGTGCGTGCTTCTGGAGATTAAAATCCTATATTAAGAGACTGATTAAAACATAAAATTAAATTGCATATCATAATTTTAGTTCCAAGTTTAGATTAATTAAAAGCTAAATTGCCTATAACACCTTCTACTTTCGATACTTCAGTGCCTTCCCATATGATCAGATGAAACTGCAAGGCTTAAACTTTTTCAACTGAGCACGCTTGTACGTGAACAATGAGAATTAAATAGTGAAGTTTAGGTACTGGTTGATTAGAATTCTAAGAGACACTGGTTATGATAAATTATCTTCTGTTTTGCACTACCAAGGAAGTTATTTTAAAGAGGAAAGAAGCATCGTGAATGAAGAATTTGAAGGAATTCTCATGACTTGACCAGTAAAATTATACGGAGAAAACTGTTTTGGAAATGCTTGTACTTGCTTTTAGGGAAACAGAATTCCCAAATTGCTATAATAATTCATTGTCTTTCTTACTGCCTAGATCAAATATCCTGTTCAAAGTTGTTCTTGGCTATTATCTGTTATGTTATGACTTTGGATGTCCTGATTTTAAAATTTCAAATCATATGGATCAGACTATCACGAGAGACTATTAAACGGTTTTTGAGATGCTGAGTGATCTTGAAAATGAGCATTGAGTGATTCTACTGCATAATGCTGATGATGCAAATTTTCCTGGGAAGGTGTGTGTGTGTATATATATATATGGAAAAAAAAAAAGGTAGCACATATGCGGCCAGAACTACACCGAACATGTTTTGCTGACAGTTGCAGACTTGTGCTTTATTTATTTTGGGACTTATTCCATCTCATTAAAGACTTTGGGTAAAATAGTAATGGATCTAGAGCTTCATGTCAGGTTGCTTTTACAACGATGGGCTTTATGGATCGTAGGACCCAGTTTGCAATGATTCAGTCTGTAGGGAGGAGGACCCTGTCCCTTGTGGCTCTTGTTTCAGAATCCCTAGTTTGAAGATAATTAATGTTTACTGAGGTTTGTTCCTCTTATGCCATGATTTTCTTCCTTCTTAGAATATGTAGTTGCCAAGCTGTTCTCCAGATTTATCATGTGCTTAAAATAGTCTGAGGAACAAAACTAAGACATTTTTCCTTAAATGCTAGTTACTGTCCTTGAAGCCTGGGGCTTTGCAGTAGACAGGTCTGAGTAGAAATGGATGAGGAGTTTTTCTCTGGTTTTGCTCTTGCTTTCAGCAAATTTTAATTTTCTTTCACTTCAGATAGGAAATGGGGTGTATCCTACTATGAGGTGGAAGAGAGTAGCAGAACCAGAGAAAATAGTTCTGAAAAGCATTTGAAGATCAATGATCAAGTATTGATAACCCAGGTATTCCAAATACTGTGGGTTTTTTCAAAAGTGAATTTGCTCACATAAATGCTGGAATTCTGAAATTTTGCTAGCTTTCATTGTCGCTAGGGAATAAACTACTTCTGTATTGCAAAACTATTTTGAGGCAGACATTTATGGGAAACCTGATTTATCCAGGGGACTTCAGACTGTCAGGGAGGGGGGATGCAAACCATCGGAAACCCTTGGCTTGTAGAAACACTCATTCCGTTTCTTCTGTATGTTTGTGTGATTGCAGTGAAATGATCCCCCCCCAAAATACTTGGGAGGCCTGTGCTCTTAAAGCTCTGCCTCTGTCAGTTGACTGTTTATCTGCCCAGCAGCAAATAGGTAATGAAGCAGCTACTAATGCCATAATACATTGCCCCTCTAGAGCTCTGTAATCAAGGAGAAGAATCTTTCTTCCAGTACTTCGCTCATCCATAAGAATTAAATAATCTTTCTGTTATTAAATATTATTAGATTATGCTAGATGATTAATTTAGTAACTAACAGTATTAATCACGCTGTTTTTCTGGCTTATTATCTTCTGAATTAAAAACAAGTTTCTAACAAACAGTTATGCTTCTTGTTATTGACGTAACAGACGTTTCATTTACCAGTGTTATAAATTACCTTCTGGTGTTACTTTGGGAAGTGTGGTGGCCTGACAGTAATTAAGCAGTAATTGGTATACAAAGGCAGGAAATGTTCCCAGTAGGTAACTATTTTGTTAGAAAATAATTTAATTTATGCTATGATATTTCAGCAGCTCTGACCAATTTCCATTTTATTATATGCCATATGTCTGTGCAGCAGAACTTTGGATTTGCTTTATGAAATGCAGTTGTTCTGCTTTATTAAATGTTGATTTTAAAAGTACCTTTTTCCCTCACCAGCAGATATAATACACTTCTTTGCCTCCCAAGAGTATTGCTCTCTCACCTAACCTTCTGCATGGCTTTTGCATTCATCATCTTTTGTTAAAGCAAATTATTTTTGAAGAAGAGGGGGGATGTGGTAAAAGAGCATGGTCACTCTATTTTTGTATATTGTTCCCTAAGGGGAAGTTCTTTTCAGAAATCAGACCGGTGGAGTAATGGTGGTGGCAACAGCTTAGCTTCAGCATGGTTTTGAAGGTGTCTTAATTGTTTGCCTTCAGGTCGGCATATGAGTAAGTTACAATCATCAGCTGCTTCTGCAGATCCATGTACAAATCTGACACAGTATTTCGTTTCTCCTTTTTTATGCTCTCTGCCTGTTTTTTTTTGTGTTTGGCAGTCTTGATTGCATTTGCATGCAACACTGACTGCTTCCTGTAAGCAGGCTATCAAGGGATTCCTGCTCTTGTTTGGGAGCATGGCTGTTAAAAGACTCCTCCATAGAGAGACAAATGATTAGTATCCATCGAGGAATAACCTAATGGGTCTTCACTGTTATAAGGTGACATACAAGTCTTCTTTCTACACAAAAAACATTTCCTATTGTTGCATTCCAGTGATATATAAATATAAGCCTGATACAGAGATTTAGCTCAACAGCTATTTGAAACTATTAGACAGATGTAATATGTTGTAATTGTTTTTTCCTCTGCATTTCTGTTGCTATTAATGACCTCTCCTGGTGGGTAGGGAAAAGATGAGTGTCTTGTCCCATCTCTGTCTCTGAAAGTTAGGGTACTGTCTATGCTACTTGAAGATTAGAGTAAATTGAGAATGATTTATCAGGGAAAGGTTAGAGAGGTGAGTTAATAGAAGAGATGAAAGGGTGCAAAGCAAGAGAAATGAGCTGGTGTTTGAACAGGACTGGGTCATGGAGCAGACAAGAATATAATAACTGACTCCTGACCTGAGTTAGTCACAGTCGTATGATCACAGAAAAGCTACAACTAGCAAAAATACTGGTGCTTTTTCCATAGCTGAGTGGAGATTTTTAAGATGTGATGCATTGCTTCTTTCCTGATTACCATTTGATACATAGATGTAGCGGCAAAGACTATACAGCTGATACAACTAAACTATGAATGTTCAACTAATTGTGAACAACTCATGGAAATTGTGGGTTTGTTTTTGTTTGGGGGTTTTTTTTGGTTTGTGGGTTTTTTTGGTGGGTGGTTTTTTTTTTTTTTTTAATTCTCCTTGGAGGCACAGTGTTTGTAGATGTGGAAGGTATGAGTCTAGTTCTGGTTCTGACCTACAGCTGTGGTGTCCCGTAGTTCGCATGACAGTTGGGATGTGCCTTTTTCCCCTGTGCTTAAGCAGTGATGGTGATGTGTTGACAGGTTTCTCTCTTTCCTGAATGTTTGGGTTTTATAAAAAGACTTTCCACTTTCTCCACTGAAACGTAGGAGGTAGAAAAACGTTTTGTTCATTTTCCCTTGGAATGAGTTCCTCACTTTCCCCCTATTGTTTAGATTTCATGAAATTGAGGCCAAATTCAGCAGAGATCTAATTTCAGACATATGAATAATTTCTCTGTGAAGAATAATTTAGTAGGCTAGGACTCTCAGCCTGGAGGAGGAATGACAGAACAAGGATGTGACGGAGGTGTGTAATCAGGACTGAAGGGGAGCAAGGGTAGATTGTTCCCATCTCTTCCAATGCAAGCACTGAGGCACCGTTGCATGAAAGTAGTTGCTATGGGTTTTTCCTCTGATGTCTTTTTTTTCCACTTTATTTTGTCTTCCTAATGATCTTCGTATTGATCTTTTTCTTTGGAGATAAAGCAGCTATGCCTGTTAAGCCATAGGTTTGTCTAGACTGATGTCATGGTTTAGCTTCAGTCAGCAACTAAGCACCACACAGCCACTCGCTCACCCACCCCCCAACCCCCCCTGGTGGGATGAGGGAGAGAATGTGAAGAGCAAAAGTAAGAAAACTTGTGGGTTGAGATAAGAACAGTTTAATAATTGGGGAAAAAAATTATAATAAATTGTATGAAAAGGAAAACAACAAGAGAGTGAGAGAGGAACAAAACCCAGGGAAAAAAACCTCAAGGGATGCAATTGCTCACCACCCACTGACTGACGCCCAGCCAGTCCCTGAGCAGTGATTGCTACCCCCCAGCCAACTCCCCTCCATTTATATACTGAGCATGACATCATATGTTTGTTAATGGTGAACTGGATTTAGTTATATAATACAGAAGTTATGGTCAGATCGGACATTTAATTAACTTTAAAGATTATACAAAACTTTTTTGTGTAATAAGAGTGGAGTTGATGTCTTGCCACCAAACAAAATTACACTCTGTGTTTTGGGATGCTCAGATTTGGATTTTAGGGATTTTAAACCAGATTATGCCAGGTAAGTGAAAGTGTAAGATGATTTTTAAACAGCAATCTTCCAGTTGCACAAGTGATTGAAATAATGAGTATGAAGGTATTTATGTGAAGCTTTTTTGCGTAGTGAGAAGGGAGCAAGTTATTGGGGGAGAGATAGTAATGATGCAGCTCATAAAGACTATGCTCAGGAGAATAATTTCATTAAATACTCCAGAAGATCAGTAAATCCTTTAGCTGCCTTTTTCAGTACAGTTATATAGTTTATGTTCTTCTGGGAGGAATTTAACTCCTGTTTCTTGCCTCCTCCCTCCATCTTGACATTTTGCTAAATCAATTTATTGCGTGGCAGAGCTTGCAAACAGTGCCTTTCAAAGCATTAAAGATCTGATCTATTTAGAGAAGACCTTTTCTGTTTATATCCTAAATATGCTGTCAACCAATTGTTTGGTTGGAGTGTAGCTTGTCCCCTTGAATCTCTTGCAAATTCACTCCAGTGACAAGCCCAGCTTCCTGGGCTTGTCTGAGCTGCTATTTCCTTTACCTTAAAAATGGTTTTCTGTGCTGTGGTTTCTATTTTTCCTAACAATAGAGTGACCTCACTTGGACCTGTCTGGTTAGTACAGTGGCAGGTCTCCATAACTTTTGGTAATTGGATTGGTATCGGAGGCCTTCTGTATTAGTGATCCTCAAAGAGGGAAAAATAATCTTTTAATAAAGACCTGTTTCTATGAAATTCAGCTTGAGGGAACAGAAAGGAAAGGGAGAAATTAATATTAATTGATTACAGCTGAAACAGATGGGACCAGGATTTGGTTTTTTGGTGACAAATGAGGAGGTAAGATGTGATGAGTTCAGCAAATAGTTGGGAAACTTCTGTGCTCTTGAACTCCTTCGGCTATATTAAGCAGGTTAATTCTCTGAATTTTGTACCCTGTAAATATTATTCTTGTAGAATGATGCTGGTAGTTCCTTACCTGAGCCCAATTCTGAATTTGAAGTGATTGAAAGCCTGGCTTCCCTATAAAGAATCCAACGCATCTCCCTCAAAATACAATGCTTACTCTTTGAGCACTGATTCCCTCCTTCCTCCTTTAAAGAGTCTGGAGTTATAATTATTCATTTGAGTTAAAAGGAAAAATATGGAGCAGCCATTAAGAAATAAAGGAGTCCACTGTTGGGTCATTTTGTGTTCCTAATGAATTTTCAAATTCATTATCGCATTAAACTTATAATTTGGATCAAAGCTGGTAGAATCTCATGAACAGAGTACTTCTAAAAACCTTTTATTAAAATAGTGGTTAATATTTTTTGCCAGTATTTTTCATACTGAAAAGTCTGTTCTTCAGCAGACTTTGCATACTTATGTTTGGGGGGGAACCAGTACGAAAAAGACAAATTTTAAATGTTTATCTTAAAAATCAGTTCAATCACAAATTATTTTTCTAAGCAATTATAACGACACTGAAACTACAGCACAGTTCCAAAGAGCAGCTGTGTTGTATAGATGCATTTCCTATGTCTTTCCATTATAAAACTGAGTGGTTTGGAATGGGTATTACTCTAACACCACCTGTACATAATAGCAGAAGACTAGGATTTCTTGTGAATAATACTTCATATTCAAATGTAATAAAAATTGCAACACTAGATTATCTTTCAGTTGGGGAAAGACTTTTCCCTGTGATAATTTCTTTAAAAGAGAGACTTACGTGAAAGGGCACAAACCAGAAATGATAGGATTTAAAAAATTGCAGCACTAGATTGTCTTTCAGTTGGGGAAGGACCTTTCCCTGTGAGAGTTCGTTTAAAAGAGAGATTTATGTTGAAGGGCACAAACCAGAAACAATAGGATTTTATTTCTAAAAGATCCTGCAAGAGGACTATAGCACAGTAAACCAACATACACTTGCATAACTTTTCAGTCCCCTGAGGTTCTCCTGATGGGACATCTGCTGAACCAGATTTTGCAATCTGCCTGCATCCGTTGTGTTTTCAGATATGTGTAGTATTTATGATTGCATACTAAGCAATACCTAAAAATATGTATATTTGCATTTTTGCCTCTCTGCATTTGCTCTGAGAAAGGTATAAATGATGATTAAAGCATTGGGTAAATGGTGCATGCATAAAAGATTTGAGGAGAAATTCAACGGAACTTTGCAAACACTTGAAAACTGCAAGAGTGTAGAAGTGTAGAAGGCTCTATAAAGATGTGTCGAGATTAATTTCAATAAAAGGATAATATGGTTTAGTCATGATTGAGATTGCCAGCTTTAAAGTGATTTATAGCTACCTAAGTTAACTGTATATCTAAGTTGTTCTAGGATAGGTCTGCTTATCAGTGGGTATTTTGAAGAGTTGCTGCCTTCCAATTTAAGTAGATCCCCCATATAAGTGGCTTGTAAGGAGGTTTAGCCATAGCTGGGTCGTCCTGACCTCTGTTTAGTGTTAAGTTCAAAGCATTTTTTTCTCATTCTTTCTTTGATTTCTTTCTTTTCTCCTCTGCCTCTCAAAGGGGGATGGTAAAAAAAAAAAAAAAACAAACCCAAAAATGAAGTCCTGGCATATAGTGGCATAGTTATTTAACACCATCCATCCAATTACATTATCAAAACTGTTTCTTTACAAAAAAATCTAATCTCAGCAAGTTTAAAACTATCTAATGCCTTCAAGATGCAATTTATGAGAGAGCACTGATAATTTGACCTTCAAAAAATGGGGTAAGGCTGTGCAGCAGCATTCTTGCCATTACTGTGATGTCCTCTTCTTAGTTGTGCCACCTAAGTTTGACTGTATCCTTGGGACAAGTTTCAGTGCTTCTGTCATGGATCCTATTTTGTATAATTTCTCAAAGATCTCTGTTGGTACTACAGCCATATAGATTTTGCCTTGATTTTGATGGCTGCCTCTAAGACAGAACTCCTTATTGTTATAATCATATTTTGTCTTGAAGGAGATTTTTCCAATATCCTCTCCTGGGGAGGAATACCTCACATCACAGTTGTTGTGCAAATTAGGAGCTAGCTCCAGGAAAAAGTTCACGTCACTGCAGTAATATATCTGTGTGTTCAGCATAAAACACGCAGCTTCCTAATCAAATGAGCCCTGGCACTAAAGCAGAAATCTGTCTTACGGGAAGGCAGTCTGGGTCTTGGGGAACTGATGACATGGCTAATCTGTGTAGCTACTTGCTAGCGAAGAAAAGGCCTTCATGATTACTTTCAAGTCTATCTTTAAATTGTGTGTCGAGGAGAAGTGCTGGACTATGTGCTATAAATGGCACTCTAGTACCTGTTGACTTGGAGTTGGTCTTGAAATGGTCTATATTGGAGAAAAAAATAATGGAAACAATTCTGACTTCAGAAGCATTGCTGTTAAAATATTGTGAGGCCTGCTTTGGTGGATGTGGTTAGGCTGGGCAGTGGAGGCTAGAGGGGAATTTGCAGTGGTGATAGTCTTACCCTCCAGGCATGCTCTGCTCTTGAGGCACATAGCGATGCCCCGGCCTTCAGAAGTCTACCATTAAAAGAGACCTGCTGCTCTGCACTGCTGGGGAATCCCCTTTGGAAAAACCACCATACAGTAGCACTCTGGAGAAGGAGAGCAGACAAAAATGTCATCATCTTACTCCAGTACTTGTTTTGGGGAGAAAATGACAGAATGGTCTCTGTGGAGTTGGAGCTACATGCTACACAAAGTCAGAAATGCTGCTTGGGGAGCAGGTATTACATCAGCGTGGTAGAACAGTTTGTGCCTACAAGGCACTACTGCTACCTGGGACCTTCTGTCTCTATAACTTCTCATTATTGTGTGATAATGGATCTGTGCAAGTTTAGGGGCTTCAGTAGGTGCAGCTCTCCACAGGAACGTGACATAACTGTGATTTCAGCATCTCAAGAGAGGGGATTTCTGTTGTCAGTGTGGACTTGCAAAAAACATGTATAATTTGCTGACAGGAAACAGCTTTAAATTGAATGATGCTTTTCAAAAAAGAAAATAGTCTTGTTGCTCACAGTGTGCCTTCGCTTGCTGAAAACTAAGTAAATGAAAGTGTGGATTATTTCTTTTGAATTACTCTGCTGTATTTAATTTAGTGGGTTTTAACTCTTCCTTTCCTAGGCTGGAAACACATTTCTCCTCCAGCTTTGCAGCATCACACTACAGTAAGAGATTCAAATATGAAATTTTTTTTTTTTTCTTTGAATGGAAACAGAAGAGACTGGGCAGATTGTGTAATTTCATTAGGTATATGTTTTGTAGAATAAAAACTGTGTTTTGAGATCGCATTACTTTGAAATACTGTGTGAGGGAGAAAGAGGTATCAGAGAGCCTCTTTAGGCTGTGTTTTCACTTGGAGTCACGTTACTAACTACAGCTGGTCTGAATTAGCATACTGTTGAAACAGCTGGATTTAAGCCCGAGTTCCCCAAAAAGTGGGCTGGCTTATGCTTAGGTATGGTACCTTCTCTTGCCTCTTCTGTGTGCTGAGGGCCAAAGTGGTGCAAGTAAAGCAAAAGAGGTAAGGTGAAGAAAATTCCTTATTCCAAGCAGTTTCTTTAGCTTGGAACAAGTGTAGAAATGTGTGGGGAAACTCACACTTCATTTATGGGTTTATATGCTTTACTAAATTTATGAAATGCAGCTGGGGTAAAAAAAGTTCAAACATATGAATTGGCAACTGAATTAAGCCATTAATCTGTTATGTTCAGCATATGTTCTTTTGACTGGTATGCATATTTTGAAGTAAGTAAAAAGCACCCCTGAATCATGGCCTGAGGTGAACTATATAGCACTACATGGGTATTCTCTCTTGGCTCCTGTAGGCAGTTTGCAAAAGCCTTGAAGCATAGAATATCCTTACCTTAACCTGCATAGTTAAAAAATATTATTGTTTGGAAAGGTAACTTAACTGGGAGTAGAATCAGTTGCTCTCCCTGTCCTGATGACTTCCTGAACAAGCCCAAATGTTTAGTTTGTGTGAAAAAGATTTGTTTGTATTTATTCTTGCTTGTATTTCTGTGTGTATTCCTGTAGTATAGCAATATTACAGCATCAAGTGAAAAATTTGTTACTACAGCAGTTTTGGTAACCAAGATTTCACTTGATATCTGTAACGTCTCTTTCTTGTGATAAGTAATCCTTGGGCTTCTTTCTCTGAGGTGGGTGTTGGTATTTTGGGTTTCTTGTTCTCTTTGAGAAGGGTTAGGTCCCACAGCGTCTTAAAGACAGTTGAGCTGTCCTTCCTGAGACCTTTGCCTTCTCTGGTGTCTCTTTCTGAAATTGTGGCAGCAAAACCAGTGTTCAGTGTTCTAGGGGTTTTCTATTGTCCTTTATAATGGCATTATAATTTAGGTCCTATTTCTATCTCTTCTGATGCTCCCCAGCGTTTTGTTTACTTTAGCTCAGTACCCATTACACTGCAGTAGCTATCTATACTGCCTCTTCTGAGGGGAAAATAGCTAAAAAGCTGACAAATTCAGAATCCCTATTTACATACATGAATACCTTATTTGTCCCAATGTGCATTTTTATCCAAATGGAAATTCATTTCCCAAGCTATTCCTCAGGTACTAAATGCATTTAAATCCTCACAGAGCTGCTCACAATCCTTTTTGGTGGTTGTTAACCATAGCTGAACTCTGTGGCGGCAGCTTTCACAGTTGGCACTTCTTTATTCCACGCTACTCCACTGACTCCAGTATTGACACCTACACCTCCTTTATCCAACAGTAGTAAACCATGTGGGCCAGCTCATCTGGTCTGTCATCTCTTAGTTTTCTATTGTATTTGCAACTAAATTTGTCTGATTAAAATTTTGTTTCCTACAGTTCAGCATTTCATCTTGGACAGCTCATCTCATGCACTATGGCTACTTTTCCTTCTAAAGCATACCAGAGCCTTGTATCTCTTTGTACACTTTGATACAAGACCATCCTAAAAAAGAAAAACAAAACAAAAAACCCCCAACAAAACTGAGGGAGGAGCATGAAAGTATTGCTCAATCCTAGGGGTGTGGCCTATCCCATTAAATATCTGCCTGCATGGAAAGGTATCTCTCTTCGGACACTAAATGAAGACTGTCCTCTAATTTTATCGTTAGGATGAATGTTTTCTGTAATTCTGCTTTTATGTTCTTGCTGCTGGGGCCTTTTTTGTACCTTATTATCCTGACAGCCTCAGGATACTGTGCAAGGAGGAACAAGGCACCAGGAGTGGGCATATCACTTCAGTTGGCACTATTTAGCCATAATTCCTGTACAGGTGGTCTTTTTGATGGAAGCTATATGAATGCATCTTCCCCTTGCTTCAAAGTAATTGCCTCGGGACCATGTCCAGAACCCCACTCTCTTGCCTGTACCAAAAATCACAATTCTTGAGTCCATTCCTCTTTCCTTATTGTCCTTTGACTTCAGCAGTGGGTAGGACTCTGCTTTGTGTGTTACCAATTCTGAGCTGTCTGCTGTTTGTAAATGTTAACAGTTGCACTGGTGTCTTTTAGGTTCACTGTTGTCAGATTCCTAGGTAGTAAAATTACTTCTTTAAGTGTTGTGGTCAGAGCAGTTTCTGAGCTGGGTTGGCATCACTTACTCTTTCTTGAATAAGGCAAGCCATTGCCTAGCTGTCCATCATGAACTTGTGTATGTATTTTCTTTCATGTGAGTGACTTGGGTACTAGTCTGCTCGCATGTCATTGTCTGCTTGTTTGAGGGTCAACAAGTTTCTATATTAGGGCCACTGCTGCTGAACTGGGGGTCAAGTTATATTACTCCAGGTAAAAGGGGAATCTTCACCCCTAGTTTCTAAAGCTTGGTTTATTATCTCACGACTGAACTTGTGATAATACCCTAGTAGGTATCTGTTGACTCATTCACATGCTCTGTGGAGGTCAGTGAGTGTCAAAGTTGTGCTGGCTGTTTCCAGACTCTATTCAACTTTACCAGCTCAGCTTAATGACTTCTAAACGCCAATTTTTGTGGAATTCATGGAAGTGTCAGCTCGGTAACAATGAAAATATCAAGTAGGATGCTGAGAGGGAGAGAACTTGATCGGGCACCTGTTCACATATATGGGCTGTCCACATCTTTAATGCTGTCTGCATCTCAGAATGCATTTACTTGTTTACTTTTGCCCATTCTGCCACAGCTGGCCTCGGTTAGAGACAAAATGGTGGGGCTAGATGACCCTGTGTGGGTGTAAGGATACTGTTAGTTTAAAGACTGTCAAACAACAAGGTTATTTTTTCCTTTATGAGATGTTCTAGGAAATTGCTTCAACAATCTTATTTACTTTGACATCTTTTGAAATTTGAGAATAACATAGCCCTGTTTTTGAGTATTACTGTAACTGATGCATTATAGCTGTGTTGTTAAAACAGAAGCTGTGAAAGCTCTTTTATTGGTAGTAAGTAGTGTTCTTGGATTTCTTTTAAATATCTTATTTTTACTTGAATAATTCGGTAGTTGGTTAAAGTTAAATATTTGTAAACCCATTTTAGCTGAACTTCTTTGTCTCTGGAAATAATCACTAATATAGCAACTATGAGATAAGCATCTAAATAGTCTATTAGATGTCTTGTGTTCAACAAAACTGCTTAACCTCTTCCCAAGGTATGTCCTACATTTACACTAAAGAAATTTGCTGGAGTAATTTTAAATGTTGCAGTGAGGTCCTCATTTTGCATCACTTCCTACATGGCTGTGTTTTGTTTTGTCTACCTCAAAGTTTGTTTGTGATGCTGTTTTATTGTCTCTGTTACACAATGTTGTGGTGAGGTGCAATGCTCTTCAACAGATGACATTGTTTCTTAAAGAAATGCAAGAATCTTTCCTCTTTCCCTATTGAAGGCACACAGCAGCTTTGGTAGGCTCTCTATCGCTAGCTGTCCCTGAATGAGTGCCCTGTGCATATCAAAATGTCACCATACATCGGCACGTACCCCCCAACTCTGCAATGTGTGAATTGCCAACAGATGCAGTTGAACAAAGAAGCTGATAAATGCAAGATCAATTCATTTATTCATTAGTGCGCATAAGCGCTTTTCAAATTCTTGAAGGTTGGGAGAGAAGTATTCCCTTCAAAGATGCAGAGACTAAGCGTCTCAGAATAGCCAAAGAAACCTGGGCATGTGAGAGAGCTGTCTGTTCTTTGGTTTAAGGAAAGCAGGAATATGCACAATCCAGGAAATCTAGAAAGTGAAATGCTGAGTATTGGGGCTTGATGATACAGTACTGAGGTGTCCGGGTATCTGGAGAAATAGAGGTTCTGGAGATGGATATATGTGCTTGCCAAAGGGCTAACAGGCCATTGGAGTGATGAGGAGGTTTAGAAGGCGATATGGTTAGATAGAGATGGGCGAATGTCGAGAGCAGAGTGACACAACTTCTGTGAAGATTTTTAAAAGGGAAAGAATAAATATGTGAAAACATGAGCAAATACTTAACTGCCTCCTTTCCCTCATGGCCAACAAGCTGAGAAAGCAATCAAAGTATAATCAAAACAAGTAATCACATCTAATTATGCTCTTATTGCCTATTAAGAAGTGATGAGAGGGATTTTTAAAGGTAAGATCCCCCAGAAATACTGGGAAGGAAAATCATGGAGCACAAGAGTGAAAGAGTACTTGAGGATTGATAGACATGATGTCAGATATGGAAAAGCTTGGAGAGTAGGGGATCATATGGGAGAACACGGAGCAGAGCTGGAGGTTTGGAAGAAGCTGTATAGGAGTGGTGATGAAAAGCAAGTCTGATGTGCAGAACTAGCACCTGGCAGAGTCGAGACAGGACTCCTTTGGGTTTGGATTGCTGATAGATGGGAGCAGAAGGAAACTGAAGGGCAGGCCTAGCGAGCATAGGCAAAAGTAATGCTATGCAGGACTTGAAATATAGGATGGGTAAATTAGCAGCAGGTATGTGGTTAAAAATTTGAGATCTTGCATGTGACTTGATTAGCAGACTCTCAAATCGAGCTGTCCAGACTGACGAGGCTTCCCAACAAAACTGTGGTGATGTATGAAAGCTCTAAATGTAACAGTTGTGTAATTGAGTATATGAGGTTGTTTAATATCTTGAAGCCTGCTTGTGTACTTGGCTTATGTGTTAAATAATTTGTTGATTTAAGTGCTGATAAATGCACAGCAGAATATGATAATTGATAATGCAGTGAGTGACCTAGTAAGCAAGGAACTGATAAGCATGGAACTTGCTATTTACTGCACTTTTCTAGAAAAGAAACTTCAATTCTTTGTTAAATAGCTTAATTTATGAGGAGTCTGGTCTCTGGAGAGTTTAGAAAGGGACTTTTTCCCATAGTCAGCTGTGGCTGGAGGGTAAATGCCATACTTGGAGTGTCACTGGTTTATTGGGGGTTAATAGCAGATGGGCACTGGTGAGAGAAGAGGTGTCTGAGATTTATTCTGAAACGAGGAGAAGCAGGTACTTCGCACCAAGGGTGCAAAGGAACGCACGCTGAACCGAATCCTTCGTCTGTACAATAATGGCGTGTGTGTTAGCTTTTGGACAACTTTGTAATGCTGTTGTCCCACTGCTACCAGCAACTGCTTATAGATGTCTCGGGCAGGAGAGTGTGTAGCTGAGTGCCCTGCTCAGCAATATGAAAGGGGATGGAGTTACTCCAACAAGCACCAGCAGTGGAGGACTTCTGGTTTTACTCTCTGTGATCAGAACAAAACTTCTAGCATGACACAACCAGTTGAGCTGTCCTATCTCCACAGGGATCTGTCTAGGAATACGATTGTTAGGAGCAATATTAGAAATGAGACTACAGATAACTCTCAAGGACTCTTCTTGGTGGGTTTCTTTATCAAGATTTGTTATAAACAGTAATTACAGGTAGTTTAAGAACAAACTGCTTTACAGTGTTAAGTGGAAAATTCATCATATTTCCAGAGAAACAAATTACAACAGAAGACAGCTGTAAACCTTCTAAACTTTCTTTACAGTTACTTAGTCTGTAACTTGGAGTGCAGACATACAACTCTGAGAGTTATTTGGCTTAATTAGCCTTCCTATTTTGTAAGCTGTCCTAACTTCAAAAGCTAGAACTATTTTTAAAGCTTCTGGCCCAGTAATACATAATAACACAATCTTCAACTTGACATTGAGGTAGCCGAATATAATGTCTGCTAAGTGTGTGTGTGCACGTGTGTGTATATTTATGTGTGTGCATGTTAATTCTGAAATGTCATTGCATTGAACTATTTTAACAGAGCTAATAAAAAAACTGTAATTACTTCAGGATGTGTTTAACACTACTTTTGACATGTAATTACTAACAGGCAGGTAGAAACAGTCATTTTTCTAGCAAGGTAGGCTTTGCTTTGACACATTTGATGTATTTATTTTACAAAATTTAAATAAATTCTCTCAGAGAAGCTGCAGCATACAAATTCTACTTGAGAAAATTTAATTTTCTTCAATAAAATAAATTCACTTAACATAGTTTTGGACATTTCCATTGCCATAATGCAAGGCAGTTTAAGCCTTAAAATATTGAGACAGTTGCTGGTTTTCTACAAGGAGCACTCACAGGGACTCTTGACAGAATAGTTCCTGGCATCAGAGAGAGACTCATGCCTGTGGTGATGTCTGCCTGGTCTAGCAGGAAGCAGGGATGGGAAAGTCAAGGGTAGAGCTGGGTAGGTTTGCGTGTTTTGACTTTAACATGAGTATTTAAAGGTAGGATCATCTTTGAATCAAGTCATCTTGGGAAGGATGAACAGATATCTAGACCCAGAAATTCAATTCCTCTAATGGTGCTGAGAGTGAACTATTTTAACTGGGCCATCTTTTTTTAAGGGTACCGCAGAATACAACTACTTATTGTATGCTCCTGACAATGGCTCGGTATGTGTGTGACAGTAGCTGCAGCTGGAGACCGAAGGTCCTCCTTGGAGCTGGGCAGCAGCGTGTCCCTCCTGTCCCCCAGCTGGTGGCAGAGCAGTGAGCTGGCTGCCTTCCAGCCTCACTGCTTTTAGCTATTTTTGCTATTTGCTGCCATTCGTGCTAGCAGCTCTCTCCTGGCCAAAGCCCAATTCCTTAACTTGAGGGCAGTAACATTCATTTAGCTTCCCAGCAGCACAGGCTGAGTGTTGTGTGTCTGAGCGTGCTTTTTCTTCCTCTTTGCAATTAATGTATTTTGCTCCTGTGAGAATCTTTTAGCTTGTTGAGAACTTGGGTGGGAGCTGGGAAAAACCTGAACTTTCAAAGTATTTGAGATTTCAAGAATCCAACATTTTTTCCACTGCAGTGATACCAAGATCTTCCTTAGTTTTCACTTTAAGAAAACCTCTGATTTGCTCCTCTGTATTAAGTAAGCCCAATGAGTGATCCTTGGAGAGAAACAGCTCTGGCAAGGGAGAAATTGAGAGGTTTCTGGGATACCATCCAATACTTGTCTTGCAGTAAAAGCAATGAAACTTATTTTTTACTTTGTACTTTTATATCAAAATATATTTTCATTATTAACCAGCAAAATAGCCTGCACTTTGTAAAGACAAAGGTTATTGAAGAACTAACTTCTTCTGACTAATGTAATTAATGTTTTTCAATGTTTTTATGTTGAACAGTTATCATTACTTTTAAAATGAAGCTGCCTGGCACCAATATAAGAGGTTTTAGGATATCTTTCCCCTCCTCTCTTTCTAGAGTCACTATCTGCAAAGTAGGAGTTTCATGTGTACAGTGTGATGCAGCCCCAACTTACAGACTTGTTTTGAATAAAGCACTCGAAGCCTTCTGTGAGAACAATGTTTTACAGGTTAAGTCCATGCAGAGGGGCTGGGAAACTGAATATCTATATAACGTATTAAAAAATTGGATTTGTAGGGTAGCCAATTCATTCCTGTCTGTTTACCCACCCATAATTAAGAGGCTGTAATGCTGTTAATCCATCTAGTAGCTGGATTACTTTTTAAAAATACAGAAAATAAATCAAGCAGTCACAACTAGTGATGGAAGCAGGAAACAGAGGTCCATCTCCATCCCTACTTCAGTTATTCTACAAAAAGCTTTCTTCTATTTTTGGTACTATAGTTGACACTTCTCTTCACAAACCTACATATACTTAGCAATCTTCTCTCTTTTCTGTGGAAATTAGCAGCATGCCACATCATGTGTTAATACAGTGCATTTATAGTACATTCTGCTGGCAGGAAGATTGGAAAAGTGCTCTCAAGATGTCACCTACTGTGAATCGGGCCATATGCATGTTGGCTACTGTTGCTATATAGAGATGGAAAATAAAGAACTTTATTATTCATGAAGTGTAGGAAAACACCAGTTACTTTGTTTTGGGGTACAAAGTATTGAAATAAACTTAGGAATTTCTGCATTGAAGTACAAATGACTCTTTAATTATTAACTTTTAAATTGCATCTTTCATATCTGGGTACAGGGTCAGCTGTACATAGAAGAAGTGCTGTCACTGAAGTTGTAAGTTACTTTTGAGCTAATGTAGAGGCAAGTAACTCACTGTTACTGATTTTGTACTTTGGCTTTGAAATACCTTGCTGTGGCAGTGGCTGTGCATCTCATGGAAAAGTGGTTGTTTTGGCAAGAAAGGCACAGAAAAGAATAGGTCTAAAGAGTGGGGCAAGGAAGTAATTAAAACTAGTAGTCCTTAGAAGAATATGGGCAAGGAGCAATGTACGAATTATTTGAACATAGATACAGAGAATATGCTGAGGAATTTTAACTTGCAGATGAAAATATTTTCAGATCTTCATATAAATTCCCATTAGCTTTTGCTTAAGTTCTTGTGTATTTTCTTTCTAAAAATGCTCTCTCCAAGTAAGGCTAAACTCCAGACCTTGGTAAGCACAGGAGAGCCACAAATGTAGCTTCAATGCTACTCTATTTTTAATATATTTCTTTATGTGTAACAGATCTGTAAGAACAGATCCAGCAGCTGTGAAGAGGGAATGGAGTTGTGATTTTGATTTTGAAACTTGATCTTAAAAATCTTCATATTACTGAAAGGTTTTATCCAAGGAGAGGAGAGTTACAAAATCCATACCAATTGTGCTAATTCTGTAGCATGAAAGCCCTATAGCTAATATAATAAGCGTTGAGTAAATCCAGGAGTCCATAGGCTGAAATGTTTACATATGAAACGCTTGCACAGTGTTAGTGAAATGAAAACTGTAGTAGTGTTCTGGGTTTTGGAACATCCAAACCTGGAGAAAGTGTTGTATTTGCATGGTAAATTATTCACTATAACCCCAGTTCAGCCAAATATTTGCTTATGCTTAAATTCTTCTTCAGGAAAGCATTTAAACAGATATTTGACTTCAGTAAACAGAGTTATTCACACTTGCTGCTGAATTAGAGCCATAAATAGCTTATGTGGCTTTAATTCAAAGGTGAAGTCTTCCTTCATTGGCTCTTCTCTTGGTCGCAAGTAGGTGCTACGAGATAGGCTCAGCAGCTGCCTGGGAAGCACAGCAACTGGGCATGGGAGTTTGTGGGCTGGCATTTAGCCTTCCAAGGTGCTGCGAACTAGCTTGAGCAGTCCCTGAGCTTGTGAGCTGGAATCTCCCCCCCCCGCCCCCCTCCAGTTAAGCCTAAAGTGAGGGTGTTTTCCAGCACTGTAGCTTTCCAGCTGTTGTGCTCCACCAGCGATTTGGGCTCAGGACCCAGCTAATCGGAAGTAAAAACCCTCTGAGATACTTAGTGTGGATGTCAGGTCCCAGCACCGACTTCTGCTGTCCCATCTGCTTGCTAGTGTAAGTGCTGCAGTGCTGTGCCATGTTTGGTTTGTGTGGCAACTAGGAACAGCTAAAACTGTAAATGGGTAGGTGCTCTGCTGTGCCGAACTGGATGAGGATATATGTTAAGGCAGATGTAGCTGCCTACCATATGAAGTGACATTATTTAAGAATGGCATTGAGACAAACCAGAGGGTTTTTTTGTCTGTTCTTGTGTTTAAATAATATTTTAGAAGTTTTTTTTTCTTATGTTGACAGTTCAACATAATTGTTTCAGCAACAAAAATACAACATTTGTGACATAGTTTAATGGACTATAGCTTTAACCAAGCGAGGAACGCTGTCAGACTGTAAAGCAAATTCATCTCCTTTTTTGGCTTCTGTAAGATACTTTTTTTTGTTTCTACTGACATTTCTGATTTATTATGGCACCAGTTCTCTCCCAATAAGCATTTGCACTTCAGAGACTCCCTGTTTTTGTGTCTTCAATCTTTAAAAGAGTTCATCTGATCAGTAATAATATAGATGAGCTTCATAATAAAACTGTCGACTATAATTTTTCCTCTGTTTAAACAATTCAGTACCTTATACTTTTAAAAGTAGTTTATCATATGCTTTGATATTTTATCACAATTGTGATATATAAAGAGCAACACCACTAAGCAAAATGTAACTTCTGATGCTTGAAGGAGTTCTGACTGGTTGTGTAAATTACTAGCATACATACAAATGGGAATTTAATTGTTTTCTTAAATGCTGTATTATTCATCCAACCATGGCAGTTTCACAGGAGCTATTGTTTTTGATGTATATATTAAAATGGCAAATTCTTCTTTACACGTCTCCTGAATTAATATGTACTTAATGATTTCTTTTTAAGTATGCACTTTCTCCTCTTACAATGGGTTTGAAGCCCCGATAGTGTTTGCCTCCAAGTTGTTTTCAGGTTTTTGTTAATGCTAAGAAAACACTTAAGTAAGTTCTTGTTGTGTGACTGTTTATGTGTTATGACACTACTATATTCTACATTTCATACGAAATCAGGTGTGTATAGGTCAGTTCTGCTCTGAATAAGCCAATGGCCTCTGGCTTGCTGCAAAATCAGTCCAAAGTTTAGATGTTTCTATTCAAATTGGATTATTTTGAGTGTTTAAAAATACTGAAACTCCATGCTCTGCTGCAATTTAGGTTTGGGTTTGGAGTTTGCTGGAGACCAATGTGGACAATGTTTGCAAGGGTTTGCGTATTTGTACACTAGGTTTTCATTCTCTGTTATCTCCTAATCATGTCAATGACTCTTGCTTTTTTTTCTCCCTTGCCTATTTTTCTCTGAGAGGTTAACTTTTATAAAGAATCAGTTCCATTCAACATGTGGCATTAGACTGTGTTAGCATGTACCCAATTTCAAAAAACTTCTTAAGTTTTTATTTCCATACCAAGCACAATTCTGTATGGGTATTTTAAAATAATTTTTACCCCAACCATGCATGGCTATTTATTTTGACTGAGTCCATGTTTCCCCCCTCAGCTGCAAATGAATGCAACATTTTTAAGTACTGTAATAACACCTGATCTTAAAGTAGGTATTTAAGGTTACTGCAATATCACTGGGTCTTAAATGTATTCGAGGTGTTTGGATGTGATAACTCACATTTGATATTTTGGGGGTGTTTTATTCACTTTTATCCCCTCTTAAAATTTGTTGATGTGCCTCGTATATAGATATCTAGCTGGCATTTTGGCTGATTCAATAGCTATGCTGGCGAGAGGGGAAGAAAAAAAAAGGCCAGAAGTGAGGTGAGGAGACATGATTGCTCCTTGGAGTGTGATTATGCCAGTTTGCTGCAGTTGAGCTGTAAACATCTCCAGTGATCAGCTGCTGCCACTGCTCCTCTGGGAAAATCTGTGCATACTTTTGTTTCTCAGTACGGCTGTACAGTCAAACAGGAAATGCTCTGGAGAGAACATTATTGAAACTTTTTTCTTTTTTTAAACGCAGATATGCTAGGAACTGAAATTCCCCTAAACTTTAATTCTTCTTATTTTTCATTTAAATTTTTTTCTGCTTGAGTGTATAACCTTGTTGCCCATGGTAACATCAAACTTTAAAATTCTGCTGTAGCAACATTAGAATATTTTCCAGGAAAATACTGAGTCTTATAGACATATTGTATGTTCTTAGTTTACAGGTCTTCCTTCTATCATAAATTCATTTTTGTCCTTTGCCCTGTCAGACTGTGCATCTAGAGTTCAACACTGCATTTCTTATAGATTGTCTGCCTTGGGGACTTTGTAGTAACTTGTGTTTTGTTGTAAGCTATTTGTGAGTTAGCAGAATCTGTTGAACTTAAGAATATTCTTGCTTTCTACACTTCATACCAGTTTTTTCTGGTACAAATTGGAGGAAAAAGGGGGACCAATTTTTATTCTGTGGTATTACAGTTGCATATAGAGATGCTTATTCTTAGAGCAGCAGTGTTGCTATCCTCGTGGTTTACTTGACATTTCATCAAAATCAAAAATAAACCTGCCAAGATTCTGTCCTAAAATCTCTCCAGAGTAGACTCAACTCAAGGATGTCAGCTGAGCTCTGAATAACTTTCTAAAATGGAACATCATGATTGGAGATCTGGATTTTCTTTCAAGGTTGTAAAATGAAATACCAAAGGCCTCTGAAGGGTGTGTATGTGCATTTCTTTCTAGGTCTTATAACACGTGCAATCTGCATATGGATGTGATTCTTTCTTTGACCTGAAGAAACTAAGATAGTCTCCTGAACCACTTGTTTCTGTTTTTTGATGTGTAAAAGGTTGGAAGCACTTGACAGCAAATGCCACCTAATGTAATAACACTGACTGATTAAACTGAAAAAGCAACAGAACCCAATTCTTTAGGATCTCCGTGTAATGTGGGAGGAAAAAATGGTGAAATACTGAGAAGTTCACATCCTCAGAAGTTCCCAGGAAGTCTAACAATGACATTGGATTCAGCTGAATCCATTTGGGCAATGTGGAGATACTAAGCCTTTATTTAAAAGTAGTCAACCGGAATATATTACGGTGGAAGTAATTTCTGTTCTTTGAAGGTGGTGTTGCAAAATTCAGAATGACTTCTGAATTGGCTAAGTGGATATTCAGGTAACAGTAATCAAATGAGCATTTTGGTAAGTAGAAGGGAGGAAAAAGCCACTTTTGAGCAACACTGGCAAACTTCCTGAGTGGGTTCCTCAAGGAAGGGTTTGGTGTTGGTTGTTTTGTTGGTTTGTAGTGAGTTTTTTTTCTCTTCAAGAAAGAACTAGCTGCTCTTTTTCTGTATGGGTAACATACTTGTCAAGTTATTGGTAACATACTTGATGAGCCTGAAGCTTCCTTTTTTTCATAGTTACATAGCAAGCTTTTAAATAGTTTTTTCTTATGGATAGTTGGATCTTTGCTAACAATTCTGGTCTCCTCATATGTATAGGAATAATAGGCCCTTTAGGAAGGGTCTGAAATTCTCATTTGAGCTGTCTCTGCTGGCGTTAGGGGCAGAAACTGTTGTAGAAGTGCCAGTGGAAGAGAAGGAGGCAAGGGGGAGGAAGGTGGGTGCTTTTAGTATGGTTTATAGCTACTATTGCATAGCTGGAATTAATGAATTCTTGTAACCTTGAGCTGTTTTGTCAAGGCTGACATTTATCTAGCTGAAATGAAAATGCACAGTCCCATGAGATCTGCACTGCTGCTTCAATTAGACACAGGCTGCCTCCTTGTTTGATGTATAATATTTAAGTTCTTTCTGAAATTGCTGCCTATTGCAACTAACTGCCTGCAGTGACCTACTGCTGCTGAACAGGATGGGAAGAGTCCTACTTGAATGAAGATGGAGATTGGAAAAGCCTCTCCATCTTTAACCCCTGAATGAGAAGTGGAGCAGTGTGTGTGGTGTAGGATTGTAAATGGTTTTGCTGCTGCCTTTTATTTTTACAGCATTGTTTGGAATAGTGAATGTTGGTATTAAAATCCACTGGAAGGCAAAAAGTCAACTGTGATCCATGTCTTTGCAAGGAAAAAAAAGAGTTCTGCTTGCTGTGTAAAGGAGCCTAATAGGTCCCACCTACGTGAGTTGCCCTGGAAGCAGGCTAAATAAATACAGTGTCAACCAGCTAGGAACTTTAAATATTTAAGTAAATATGGGCTACTCAGTCTGGTTTATTAAATTTCACTGCTTGCTTTCCTTATCCATTTGGGGGGGGAAACCACAAACAAACAAAACCACAAAACAAAACACCAGTTTTTCCTCTAAAACCCTTGACACATACTCGTTTCAGTCTTTTTTGGGTTTTTTTTTGAAGAGGAACAGTGTTTATCATAGCACTGTTTCCTTCATATTGACAAAAATGTTTTGCAAGATGATATGATTTGGAATAAATTCAGATCTTAGAGAAATTCTTGGCTTCTCCACTACTTAATGAAACTATCACCTATTTCTGTTAGTGGAAATGCTGCTTCCTTGTGGCTCAGATAACTCTCAAGAGTTATCTAAAAGGATGTTTTTATGCCCTAAGTAGATTATTTTTTTTTTTTGTGTTATGTGAATTAGATGCTGTCCGTACATTTGTGTTTTCTATAAGCTTGATTTGTGGAAGGAAAATCATAGCACATCTTCAATAATGTCTCGCTGACAGAGGATCGGGTAGTGTTAATGCTGAGGTTGTTAAGTGGGGGATAACAGTCTGTTTGTTTGACTTGGAATGAAATACAGCAGTTTTGTAACCACCATAGAAAGTTATAAGTAGAAAGTGGCAATGAAATCTGAGTCAAGTGCTTTGCTTGGGAAAATTGACAGCACTTAAACCCTTTCTATACAATAGCTTGTTTTTATACTGCTGTAAGTCTCTCTCCATTTCATGCTTCTGTTGCTAGGAAGTCTATTGTATTTGTCACAATGTTTTTAAATGTGAAGGAGTATTTTTAAATAATTCACTTCTGGTCTACAGAAATATGTTAGTTCTCTTTATTGGAGCCATAAAACAGAGCTTTAGATAACTTTCTAATGTTACTCATTCTAAATATGCTTTGGAGTTCATCTAGACCTGTCTTGGCCAGTTTATTCTCCTGGGGTTTTTTGTACATGTGGAGTTTTTTGTTTTCCTCCTTTGTTGGGCATGAACCAACAGTCTATCTCGTTAAAGAAGGCCATCTATGGGGTTCGATCATGTTTTTGCTGGGAGAGGTTCTGCTGGGCAATGTCTTTGAATACTGGGTCCCTGCTGATTTTTGCAATTGAACACCAGTTTTAATAAGCGGAATTTCTCTGATATGGTCATTTCTCCAAAGTGCTTTAAAGCATAAGGCTAACATAAATACTTCATATTATGGAAATTGGACCTGATTTAAGCAAGAAACTTGCATTTTCTTTACTTGGAGGCCTGTGCGTACATGATTACCAAGTGAATGAGTACATATGTATGTATTGATGCTGATGGGATTAACCTTGCTTGTTTTAACAGAAACAATGTCGCACTCTTATAGACTATGTATGCCCTATGTAGTTATGCACACATAGTTACCTATGAAATAGTGTGTAATCACTCACCTTTGTGTAGGTTGGTTGACTAATGCATGTATCGCATCTTTCTTTTTCAGATCTGCCTTGAGTGAAGCTTGACAAAAAATGTTACAGCGGTTTTGTCTCTGGAAATGGTTAGCTGTAGGGATTGCAGTTGCTACTATCTTAGCAGACTGTTTGGCCCAGAATGATGAAGGTAAGGTTTTTGCTATGGGGGCATAGCTGTGGGAGGGGTGATTCTGTGATTTAATTTTAATACCCGCCTGCCGCCCCCCCCCCCCCCCCCCCCCCCCCCCCCCCCGCAAATTATTACTTGAAAAAGTCATTTGATACTTGGTAGGTATCAATAAAGGGTTACAATAAAGAATGAACTGTGAGTATGTTTAATGATTTTAAGCATCTGCCAATGATTATATCTTACAAAGCTGTTGATTTACCAGGCAAGATAAAAATATTAAGTTATGATTATTCAGTTTTGGACTCTAGCATTAAAATTTGTTTCCTCTTATTCATTGAACAAATGCTTTACCTTGCTTTATTTGTAAATTGACAGTTACAGCACTCGGAACAGGAGTTTGAGAGGGAATTGTTAATGGCCTGTATACGTATCTGACCAAAAAATTGAGAAGAGATCCACAATGAGGGTCTTCTGGAGGAAAAAATGCTGAAAATTGCAGCAACCCTGAAACATGGCACCGATAGCTCATGCTCATCCTTACAGCATCTTTGCTGAATTTAATTAAGAAATACCAGAAATGTGTTCTGCTAATTATCTATAGGAAGAAAAACTTACAGACCTAGATAACTGATTATGATTTATTCTTTTGAACTATTTAAAAAAGTTGAAGAGCTGAGTTTGACGGACTGGTTCTTAAATACTCTTAAGAATAATGAGGGTGGTAAGTAAAACCCGAGTAGGGTTTCAGAATGTCTGTAATGAAGTTGCTCATTGTAAGTGGCACTTACGCTTTCCACGTAGGTACGCTGTAATAGTACATATTTATGACTTATTCTTGCAGCTGGATTTTCTTTTAGAAAACTCTATTTTGGCTCTGTTATGAAGTACAGTAGTTTTGCTTTCGTGAGATGTATTCAATCCTACTTGACCTTTGCTTAGTTTTTTTGTTATCAAGTAGAAAGTATATTTTTCTTGCTCTAGTAATTGTTCTTCAAATGCCCTTTTATTCCCTTCTGTCCCCCAGCCCAACCCTACATTGTATTTGGTGTCCATAATATACAAGAAAACTAATTGCATTCTGTCCATTTTCATACTGTCATTATCACTGTCATTCTTGATGCTGAAGTGTATGAGCTGCTCATATTTCAGATACTTGATCTATGCTTGGATACAATTAGCTTGCTTTTTAATCATTTATTATAGCAGAGGAGTGCGGCCATTATGCTTTGCAACGTTGGACTTAGTGTGATGGTTGTCAAGTGCTCTTTGAGCAGCAAAATGCTAGATTTGAGGGAGGAGAGGCTGCATGGCAGTGGGATGTTCCGTGGTGTGTTCAGCAGCACAGGAGGAAGTGGATGCTGGAGAGCAATGGGAATAAGTCAAAGGGAGGGGAGGGAAGCAGGATATGACTGCACTGGGCTATATCCGTTCTGGGGTCATGAAAAAAGAGCGTTCATGGTAGGCTGAAAATACAATGCAACACTTTTTACTGTGATCTTGTTTGCACAGGCAACATCATAACATTCATCCAAAAAGACCTCCTTGATCAAAAGAACGTTGTGAATTTCAGTTGAATACCGATTTCTAGTTACACTTGAATGATGCTGAAGTGTGCAAAACACATGGCACAGATGCCCCAGAAAGTATGGTAGTAGACAAAATAGGAAAATTTCAAAATAGGAAAACAGGCTCCTTGAGTTTCAATTTTTGTTCCTTTCTACTTCTTATATGACAAACTTCCACATTAATTAATGTCCCTATCTCAAGAAGTATGCAGTTTGTACCTTTTTGTTAGAGATGATTTAGAGAAAGGGGAAAGATACTTGTCCACAGTTATATATATAAAGCTATCATTCATTAATAGTAGCGTGACTGAAAATGTATAGCAACTTCCTTGCTTAAAAAGGCTGTAAACATGTAGTTGCAGTTAGTGATCTGTTGTTCATATAACTGTTTGTTGCCTGATGGGGTCATGTGGTAGGAGAGAATCTGTGCGACTTCTTCACTGTGTGTCAGGAGTTACTGTGAGCAGGTGAAAATTGCATCACTGCCAGATAGCAATGGCAGCAGAAACTCAGCTACTTAGATTTCTTTTTGGTTTTTAAATTGCCTTGCACCGGTTTGACTTTTTATTTGTTTCTTATATTGAATGCTTGCAATATTTCTATGAAAACTTGCCAAGTGACAAGTTTTTTTAAATAGTTCAAACTTTCCTGGTGACTTGTGTCACTAGGAAATGAAGCAGACCTGAAAATACAGAATATTTTAAAGTCAAGTATAAATCTTGTGGACAACTTAGCAATATATCTACTCCAAATATCCACAGCTTTGGAGACAGTATTCGGACAGTATTGGGGTTTTACAGACTTTCTTCTAGTGCATTAATTTAGATTCTTGAAATTTTGTGTTTTCTGTCTAAGCCAGTGTTTCGGACGAGTTTACAATGATCCCTGGTAGTGTGGCCACATCATGATATTCTTCCCGGGTTTTTTTGTGTTTTTTTGGTTGTGTTTGTGTGTGTGTTGTGGGTTTTTTTTTTGTTTGGTTTTTTTTGTTTGGTTGGTTTTTTTGTCCTGGCTCATGCTGGTGTTTTTAGCACAAAACCCAAACTCGTTTTTATCCTTAATGATAATGTTCTCTTATATAGTCTGAACAGAAGGGCCTTTCCTTGCAAGTATTGGTACTTCACTGGGGGAAAAGTTCAGAAATGCTGTTGCTTGAGGAACATGCCAGCACTGTGATACAAACTCGAGAATGAATTGATCCTCCTCCCCCCCCCCCCCCCCCCCCCCCCCCCCGTGTTCAGGAAAGGGTAAATTTAGCGAAAAGTACTTCTAATATCTTCAAGGTACTTTGTATAAATACCATAATGCTATAATAGAGAAAAAAAATTTATGGAAATCCATTTAAGCTAGGGTGGGGGTTCTGGTTACTCAACAAATGCCACCCAGCTAATGAGGCAATGCTTATAAAAACAATTACTTTGAAAAATATTTCTTGCAGCTAAATAGAAAACTATGTTCTGTACTTACATCATTGCAGAGAAGTACATTGGCATGCCTGGGACTGGTAGAGTTGTCCTAATTTGTAATAACAAAACTTGTAACCTAACATATAAAAGACGAACTCTTTCAGCAATTGCAATTTAAAAAACAGTGTTGTTGTTTTAACAGCAGAACAATCATGAATACAAACAGGAAAAATCAATTATGGCAGAAATAATAGCCTATTTATTTGTATCTAGCATGCAAATGATCTGTTTTCATGGTTGTAGCTGTGCATATTTAGTTTGTTGCATGCCTCTATTACTGCATTTTGCTCCATTAGCTCATATTTTCTCTATTTCAGATGTTTTTGCTTGACCTCCTGAGTCATCAAATCTTCCCCAGCCACAGTAATTAATGATGTTACAAAGTATCCTTAAAAACTTTATCAAGGACTGCCTTGGAAATGGTTAGGCTGCTTTCTTTCTATACTTATTAGAAAGCTTCCCCAGGATCTCATTTGTTCGTTTGGCTCAATGCCATCATCTTGTAGAAATGAGACAATTTATTCATGGCTAGCTGATAGCGCCTGCGTAATCTTTCAGTTTACGTAATGTGTTTCCATCACTGGTGCTTCTGCTCTCCAGCCAAAGGACTGTTTAGAGAGCAGTAATTCCCCCTTTTGGTTTTTGCTCGCTAAACTAAACAAACACATTTCTGTAGGCTGCCCTTGCAAAGTAGATTCTCCTTTTCCTCATGATCCTGATAGTCCTGCTGTGTCCTTCTTTGGTCTAAATTCCTCTCTTGAACGTGGTTGCTGGCCATTTGTATTTTGTGTCCAGGTGACATCCTGACAGTTCTTTACTATGCCAGCTGTGCTTTGCTGTCTCTATTGGAGTTATTTCAGTAAAGTGTATTTTGTGCATTGGTGGCTGGCAGTTGTGCTGTAATATAATACAGCTCTGTCTTTTTCTATCATCATCTGTAACTGATAAGCACGGGCCTTTAGGGACTTTTTTTTCACAGCAATGTTTTTGTCAGTGGTGTCTAAGTGACGTGCAAAGCAATGTCAAATTTGTGCTCAAGTTTTGTTTCCATTTGTGCCACTAATAAATTTGTGTCCTGCATTTCTTGTTCCAAGTTTTCAGTGAGCTGAAATTTCAGTTATATGTTACTACTTATTTGTAGAGAATTCTATCACCTTTCATTCCAAAATACCCATCTGAACTAAGTCTGCTTGTCATGTCATTTTAGCCAGCTCTCTTCAGGTGGTACTTATTTTCATACTAATCCAGCCTTTCTAGCTTAATAATTTCCTGTGGGGAGTATGTAAAATGTATTTATGAAATGCAAATACTTTACATTGTATTAAAAAACCAACCCCCCCCCCCCCCCAAATTATTAAAAACCCAATTATTTTGTTAAGAGTTATCACATTAGTCTCAATGTACTGTTGATGAACCCATCCAGTGTTTTCTTCCAGTGATTTCTTTGTGTTATTCTTTTGCTCAATCACATGGTATGCTAGAATAAATGTAAGACTGTGGGTGGTAAGGTGGTTTTTGTTGTTGTGGGTTTGTTTATTTGTTGTTGTTTGGGTTGGAGTAGTTTTTAAAGAAAGAAATCTGGTTTTACCATTTCTTCTGCCCCCTAGTTTGCTCTTTTCCAAGCAGGAGAAAGACTGCAAAGATTTTTTTTTTTTTTTTTAAATAATATTTTAGCTTAAGTAGATATAGAAATGTCAGTTATAGCCTTGCAATATGTGAAGTTAGGTCAGCTACAATCTCTTTTATTTTTTTTCAATGCTACTGTATTAAATTCAGAGGCAAACTCTCAAGCTAAAAGAAGCAGTGAGGAGGAAGGTGGAAACCCAGGATCCAATTCCCCCCCCCCCCCCCCCCCCAATGTGTATGACTAGAAGAAACACTTTAGCAGCAATGTTTTGGTCAGTAGATAAGGCTGCTGAATTTAACAGCTGTCTGTGTGCGCTTTTGTGCCACACCAAACTGATCCAGCAAAAATGGTCATTTGACAATTAACAGATTTAATAGTCTTCAGCATTTAGAGTTAGTATATACCTGTCATGAAGGATATAGCTGTGAACTTGGGGATACCAGTAATTTATTCTTTACTCTTAAAAGATGAAAGAAAGGCAAAAATAATTCTGATCACTGTTTAAAAACAAAAGCAAACCAAAAGCAAACCTGAAGGTCCAACAACAAAAGTTGCAATGATTCTGTTACTAAGATTTTTCAGAAGTGTTTAATGGGATTGTGAATTGTGGTGATTTGTTTAATATAATGGCATCTTTGAAAGATTTTTGAAGATAGTCATTTGTTGGGGCTGCTTTTAACTTGAAGTTGGCTTGTTTTGCCTTTTTTATACACAAATGAATAGAAGGTTTGAGAAGCCCCTTATAATTTCACCTGAAGATTTTTAGCTGTAAAACAAGAACACTGACAAAAGTCCTCAATTAATACACTTGGAGACGAGACTGTCTCAGTCCTTATGTTATCTTGTAATGCAGGTGCAAATTTGGATTGTGCTTTAGGGAGATCTTGAGGGGTGGGAGAGGAAAGGCTGGGCTTGCAAAGGCTGCCTGTATTCCCCTGCGCAGCTCGACACTTGCTGTTGCCTGTCTCTCTACATCTCAGCTGACCCAGGGAATTGTTACACCATCCTATCGCATAACATCCAAAAATGTCAATGCTTGAATTCCACTTGCATTTGTTATGGAACCAGTACTTATGTTGTACTATATGGTAAAGTAGGAATGATCTATTTTGATTTCTTTTTTAACTTTTCTTTTTTTTTCCAAATGCATGGCTGAATTTGGACTTGGCACCAAAGTAGTATGATGTTATCTTCCAGTTTCAGGTTCGTTTCCTTACTTTTGACTACTCTAGCCTGTTGAACAGGAGATGTGCCATTGACATTGCACTGTGGAATATGTATCTGTCAGTGATGGCCTAGTGGGTTTTGTTTAGTTCTAACCTGCCAGTTGGATCTTTTCTCAGAGTAATAGGACGTGCTAGCAGAAGCAGCTCTGTAGGACAAAGATTTCATGCTTGGGAAGCTTGAAGGAATACGTTAGCGTTTTCATTGCAGTCTAACTTACCATGTATGTGGGGGGGTGGGAATCTAAAATCTCATTTTGGTTGGAATATAAGATAATAGATACTGCTTTTTGTCCTTAAGATAATGAAGGCCCTTGACAGGCTGAATCAACATAGGGTTTTTTTTTGTGGGGGAGTTTTGGGGTAAAATATACAGTAGGGAGAAATTGAGGAAATAACCGGCTTCAGTGGAAATGGGTGGAAAACTGATCGCTAGGTACTGAAAATATCTTGCATCATGATGTATGCAGTAGGGTTGTGTTGAACATTAAGCACCTACTGTTTTTTTTACCTTGGATGCAAAGCTGGCTGTGTGGGAAGCTGCCCAAGGTAGCAGATTGCCAGGTAAGCCTGACCATCTGCCTGGCTATGCTAAAGGAGCTGCTTGAGAACAGTATCCTACTGCACCACTCTGCTACTGTTTTTCCTACTACTACCGAGAGAAAGGTGCGTAGAAGTGGGGATGGGTGGTTTAAAAGTAGACTAAAGTCAAGCCTCACTTAGAGCAAAATTAAGGTTTTTTGTCTCTGTATCAAAAGAAAAGAAACTCTTACTCCTGGCTCCTTTTGCATATTAAAAGAAAAAAAAAAAAGAAACCCACAAACCAAAAACCCCTAAAAACAACAAAAACCAAACAACCACTTGAGCAAACAGAGCTTGCTGGGTTTATTTTCCGTTGGCTCAATAAGCTGAGCCGACTCACCCTACAGCTGCATAACTGCTAGATCTGCAGCAGGGGAGGGTGATACCAAGTCTGGAAGGGCTTACTAGCAGCTTCCAGATTAGGCATAATATAAAACTGTATCCTTGCTGGATTCTTAAACTGAAACTCAGACTTTGCGAGGCCAGGCAGGCAGGAACACATCTCTTGCCAAATTCAACACTTAGAGGTGTTGAACTAATTGAGATTAAGCCTATCTATAGTTAGTGCTGGCATCTGAAATGAAATAAAATCAAGGCTAATCAGAAGGTTTACTTATCCAAATATGTATTTCACTTCATAAGGGTTAAGCAGATTTTTTTTTTTTTTTTTAATCAGGATGTAAGGAATAGCCATTTAAATGGTTTTTACCCTGAATGGAGATTGCTTCTTAAATAAGGGTTTTCCTGTGAAAAACACAACTGTCCAATTCACTTTTGCCACCAGGATTGTTCAGGAGTAAGCTCCTTCGGCTGTTTTTCTGCTGCATGGGGCCCCCCTCTATTAGTTACTGTCTTCTATTCAGTCTAACAGAGTCCTATGCTACAAAAATTGAATAACTGAAGGGCCTCACAAATCACTTCAAGAGGCTACTTTAAAAATAAAATAGTTTCAGATCTTGATATATTACTGTTGTGTAGGAAATTAACTCAGGAAAATGCATATTTGAATACATGTAGCCCATTTATCACTCCCTGAGCCCTATACGGTACATATTCAGTGAAAGAAGAGAAATGCAAACAGGTGCTTGCCTAAGGGCTGCCTGGGAAAGCCCCCGTTCTTCAGACCAGAAGCAATTTGTTTATGAAAACTTGCTGCTTTTGCTTGGGACCTCTGGCACTTGGCTTTGCAGTGATCCTAAAGGGAAGAGAGCTGTCCTTGATGTCTTTGAATTGTAGTTCAGCCATTAGTTCCTCTGAAGGCTTTAGTTCTTCAAAGTGTAACTGATGGGATGTCTTGAAGTGCAACTAGCAATGCTTTGAGTCTGCAGAAGATCAATTTCCCTTTGGCAAGAGGTGAGTTAAATCCATGAAATATGGGCATCGGAAAGAAGGTTCATCTTAGGTAATGTGCAAATTACAGCCCTCAGTCTACTGGCAGAAGTGACAGAGTACCCTGTGTGCTCCCTGTGATGGTACTGGGATGGATGAGGTAGAAAGCTGCTTGTTGAGAAGCAACAAATTCCAGATCCCAACATCCTTGGAACAACCAGACACTGGGATCTAGCTAGGAACGAGCCTCTTCTTGGCACTGGCCTATCAAGTTCTTTCTGCTTAGCCTTACTCTTCGGCACACAAGGTGGTGTGTGTTGGATTGCCTGGATTATGTGGTTGTGAGCATCGATGTTCTTTGAGTCATCTAGGATTTGAGTCATCTAGGATTTGGGTGACCTGAGCTATCCCTTGGTGTGGGAAAGCTGTGAATACTGAGCTGGCACTTTTCCTTCAAGGGACAGGTGCCCTTTCTAAGGTGAGATTCGTGTCTGGGAAGGGAAGGCCTGCTGCAGGGAAAGCAGAAACCCTTGTGAAAGGGCACTGGTACAGCTTGTGTCCCCTCTGTAAGAGTGGCTTGGACTTCGGGACTTTCATAAACTCCAACGATACTGGGCTGAGCTCCTAAAAATCAGCGACAGTTGTGTCTGTGTGTTTATATGTTGGTTTATAGCTATAGAGCATGCATGTTGAGCAGAGCTAACCCCTGTACTGGTCATTCTTGTGCTTTAATGGTAATCTTGGAAAGAGTCTTGACCGGAGAGATGTATCTGTGTAAATTTATTTGACAATTTAGTCAGTGTTTTGACATAGAGTAAGGAAGTCAAGTTTTCTAGGATACTGTATCTGTCTGTGATACCTATCTCATGTCCGGATTTCACAAAACAAATTTACTACTTCCATTGGAAGTAATTCCTTTTAGCCAAGAGAGATGGTGCACTGACATGGTGTGAATAGGACAGTGCTTTCTCAGATGTGGTAGATTTCCGCCTTAATTTTGGGGGGATGAGGTGGAATTCATGTGTATTGCTGAGTACAGAGGATTATACTGTAACTGCTCAGTGTGATTATTCTGCAGTAAAGCTCTTCAGTCATGAATATTCTGAATCTCTTTGCAAACATGCATGCATTAATGTAAAGTGTGCATTCACATGTGCATTTTGCATCTCTGCTCTAAGTAGCATAAAGACATCGAAGGCAACAACGTTTCCTGCACAGAGCTTGGTTTAGCTCTACTGACATCTTTCCCTCTGCACTTGAATTAACTGCTGAGGTGCTCCTGCACACATTCACATTCTTAATTTCAATCTAAACAGAATCTACTGGCTGTAGATGGGACACTGCCAATTTAATTATTCAAAATACTATTCCAAACAATTCTTGGTTTTTTTATTTTTTGTGTAGTTCCATGTGTTCTGACGTTGTTCACAGAATCGTATAGGTTGGAAAAGACCTTTAAGATCATCGAGTCCAACCGTAAACCTAACACTACCAAGACCACCACTATACCATGTCCCTAAGCACCTCATCCAAACGTCCTTTAAATACCTCCAGGGATGGCGACTCAACCACTTCCCTGGGCAGTCTGTTCCAATGCTTGATAACCCTTTCAGTGAAGAAAAATTTCCTAATATCCAGGCTAAACTTCCCCTGGCGCAACTTGAGGCCATTTCCTCTTGTCCTATCGCTTGTTACCTGGGAGAAGAGACCGACCCCCACCTCTCTACAACCTCCTTTCAGGTAGTTGTAGAGAGCGATAAGGTCTCCCCTCAGCCTCCTTTTCTCCAGGCTAAACAATCCCAGCTCCCTCAGCCGCTCCTCATAAGACTTGTGCTCTAGACCCTTCACCAGCTTCGTTGCCCTTCTCTGGACACGCTCCAGCACCTCAATGTCCCTCTTGTAGTGGGAGGCCCAAAACTGAACACAGTATTCGAGGTGTGGCCTCACCAGTGCCGAGTACAGGGGCACGATCACTTCCCTACTCCTGCTGGCCACGCTATTTTTGATACAAGCCAGGATGCCATTGGCTTTCTTGGCCACCTGGGCACACTGCTGGCTCATATTCAGGCGGCTGTCAACCAACACCCCCAGGTCCTTCTCTGCCTGGCAGCTTTCCAGCCACTCTTCCCCAAGCCTGTAGCATTGCATGGGGTTGCTGTGGCCCAAGTGCAGGACCTTGCACTTGGCCTTGTTGAACCTCATACAATTGACCTTGGCCCATCCATCCAGCCTGTCCAGGTCCCTCTGTGGAGCCTTCCTCCTCTCCAGCAGATCAACACTCCCACACAACTTGGTGTCATCTGCAAACTTACTGAGGGTGCACTCGATCCCTTCATCCAGATCATTGATAAAGATATTAAACAGAACTGGCCCCAACACAGAGCCCTGGGGAACACCGCTTGTGACTGGCCGCCAACTGGAGTAAACTCCATTCACCACCACTCTTTGGGCCCGGCCAGCCAGCCAGTTCTTTACCCAGCGAAGAGTACACCCGTCCAAGCCATGAGCAGCCAGTTTCTCCAGGAGAATGCTGTGGGAAACCATGTCAAAGGCTTTGCTGAAGTCTAGGTAGACAACATCCACAGCCTTCCCCTCGTCCACTAGGTGGGTCACCTGGTCATAGAAGGAGATCAGGTTGGTCAAGCAGGACCTGCCTTTCCTGAACCCATGCTGGCTGAGCATGATCCCTTGGTTATTCTCTACATGCCGTGTGATAGCACTCAGGATGATCTGCTCCATCAGCTTCCCCGGCACCGAGGTCAGGCTGACAGGCCTGTAGTTCTCCGGGTCCTCCTTCCGGCCCTTCTTGAAGATGGGCGTCACATTTGCTAATCTCCGGTCAGCAGGGACCTCCCCAGTTAGCCAGGACTGCTGGTAAATGATGGAAAGGGGCTTGGTGAGCACTTCTGCCAGTTCCTTCAGTACTCTCGGGTGGATCTCATCAGGCCCCATAGACTTGTGAGTGTCTAAGTGGTGCAGCAGGTCACTAACCATTTCCCCCTGGATTATGGGGGCTCCATTCTGGTCCCCGTCCCTATCTTCCAACTCCGGGGGCTGGGTACCCAGAGAACAATTGGCCCTGCTATTAAAGACTGAGGCAAAGAAGGCATTAAGTCCCTCAGCCTTTTCCTCATCCTTGGTCACTGTGTTCCCTCCCGCGTCTACTAGGGGCTGGAGATTCTCCTTAGCTCTCCTTTTGCTGCTAATGTATTTGAAGAAGTGTCTTTTGTTGTCTTTTACAGCAGCAGCCAGATTGAGCTCTAGCTCAGCTTTGGCCCTTCTAATTTTCTCCCTGCACAGCCTCGCTACACCTTTGTAGTCCTCCTGAGTTGCCCGCCCCTTCTTCCAGAGGTCATAGACTCTTCTCTTTTTTCCTGAGTTCGAGCCAGAGCTCTCTAGTCACCCAGGCCAGGCTGGTGGTCTTCCCCGCCGGCTCGTCTTTCGGCACCTGGGGACAGCCCGCTCTTGTGCCTTTAGGACTTCCTCCTTAAAGAATGTCCAGCCTTCCTGGACTCCTTTGCCCATTAGGGCTGCCTCCCAGGGGACTCTCTCGACCAGTCTCCTAAACAGGCCGAAGTCCGCCCTCCGGAAGTCTAAGGTGGCAGTTTTGCTGACCCCCCTCGCCGCTTCTCCACGTATCAAAAACTCTATCATTTCGTGATCACTCTGCCCAAGACGGCCTCCAACCATCACATCGCTCACAAGTCCTTCTCTGTTGGTGAACAAGAGGTCCAGTGGGGCACCTTCCCTAGTTGGCTCACTCACCAGCTGTGTCAGGAAGTTATCATCTGCCACACAATAGTTCTAGTTATCTGGAACTACAAGTTATCTTGTAGTTCCCTACAAGATAAACTCTATCTGTGCTAATCCAGTAAATCTGTCTCTCAATTATCTGCTGAATTGCTGTGACACCTCCAGCTGGATCAGCAGAACCTGCTTGTTTCATTTTATTCCAGTTTTCTGGAATAAACAGATTTGCAGATTAGGAGGCCACTACATCTAGTAGTAAGATAGCTCACGCTAATTGACCATATTCCTTTACTAGGAGGCCCTTAATAAGAACAAATGTAAATATTTTACCTCTGCTGTTTGTTGAAATTACTTTGTAGGAAATCAGACTTTGAAATTGTTTTTGAAGAGCAATAACTAGACTAGTCTGACTTTCAAAAAACAGATATATTACAAATAGATAGCATTTAAAATCTATCTATGTCCCTTAGTGCCATGTTATTCCTGCTTGTGGTCTGCCATTTATACTGCCTATTCAATTTTTATTTTTATGAGAAATATTTTGCTGACTTTTTTGCATTCACATGTTGTATATGTAGCAAAGGTTTTGCAGCTGAGAATTTCTGGGTGCGTCACGTTGATGTGGGAGGCTGGTAATCTCTTTTACAGTAAGAACTATGACTGCAGCAGATTATTTGTGTCAACATAGAAGCTTTGAGCTACTCGGGATTGAGGTTGGTTATAGGTAGCCTGCAAACATAGTTTAGTTGATTAGTTGGGTTATGTACCTGAAAGATGGCTTAGAAATACAGTATTCATAGCACAAGTTTTTTTTTTTCTTTACTGAAGTTCATTTTCAGACTAACCCTTTCTAAAATCATTTTTTTAAGATGAAGCAATAAGTCTGGGGAAAGGAGTCTGTTAAGTTGCAGTGTTCTCTACTGTAGACTTCATTGCAGCCACAGGACATGTGAGGAATGGGATGAGGTATGAGTTGAAACACAGATATTTTCTGAGGAGAAACGTAAGTTTCCAGAATCCATGAATTTACCCTTTTAAAGCCAGGGAGTGGGGAGAAACACCTATTTGCTCTTTCCTCTTTCTCCACTTTCCCTTCTTCCTGCTGGCTAGAAGTTCTGATGCACGTACTCTTTCATGCTTAGTCTTCTGTAAACACTCATTTTTGTGCATTGTAACGATCTCTCCCTTATCTTTGGGGTTCCCTGTTCTGCCACTGAACTTTGTTGCTAGCTTGGCAAGCTGCATATTCCTTCTGCTCCTGTGCATCACTGTCGCTGCCCTGCCCTGTCATGTTACTTTCCAAACTCTCACCTCATGTTCCCTTGTCTCACTCGGTCCAGCAGTAAGAATTATTTTCTGAATGCTTATATGAGACTGTCATATGTTGACAAATAAACTGTGATAGAAACTATCTCCCTGTTGCTACTATGCTTCAATGTAATCCGTTTTTTATGAGAAGTATCTGTTTAAAACAAGGCACAGGAACTTCAACTTGATCAAAAGTTGATTTTATTATTATTTGATTTTCACATAACAAGAACTGACCCATAGTTGTGTCCTTTAGAGCACAGGTTCTGTGCATTACGAATTACAGATTTGGTTTTGAATAACTTCAAATACCCAGTTTTGCTTCAGTCCAATTAATTTATATATTAGGAGTGGCATTCTTAACTGCATAAATAACGAGCATAAGTCTTCTGTTTTATTATGTGGCAGACGTGATTGAAGAGTGGGTTATTGCAAGGACAATTTCAATTACAATAGCAATAAATATGAAGTTTTAAGTAGTTAGTGTAGAAAAAAATCAGTAGTACTGTAACCAAGTTCTGAAAAAAAAATGAAGCGTGAAATCTTTTTTCAGAGGAGATCTTGACTTTCTTTGATTACTTGGTAAGTATGGACTCCTACTTAGGAAGGCTTTAAATAGGGGTCTGGGTTTTTCAGCGCTTCCTGAAACTAAACTTCTGCAGGGTCTGAGTTCGTGCGCCAGACAACAGTATCTCTGCTGTAGTGTGTGTAGTGGGAGCAGTCATGTGTTTGGGCAATAATTGTAAAGGATGAGCTCTCACAGCTCATTTTAATGCATTCATTTTACAGTAATCATTTTCAGATTAGGGGATTGTTGCTGTTCAGCTGTTGTCTATCATTAAATATAGACGGTGTTTTTGTTGACTAAAGCTCATGTAAACTCAGTCAGTTGCTAGGGATTTATATGGAATGCCTGTGGCGAGGAAACGTCTGGAGTTTTGAACCTAAAACAACCACCAAAAAAACCCCAAACGAAACACCTTCTCCCCCCTTTCCACAAATATTGCTGTAGTTTTTGAAATAACTGCAGTTTGTATCTCTGGCCTATTGTGCTGGGTGAATAAACGCCTTTGACTTTTGCAACAGTTAAGACTATGATGTTGATATTTAATATGAACTTAACAGAGCAAATAGAATGGACTTGGAAAGATTTTTGTCTTGAAGACTTTTGCCTTTATGCACAGACATGATCACTGGGTTTCCTCCCAGGCAAATACTATCTCTCTCATCTCTTCTAGGGAACCTCTGTTGAAAAAGTTCTTTTGTAGATGGTGAAAGGAAAACATTTGAGTAAACAGAAGAAAGCAGTAGATGGATTTAAAAAAAAAAAAAAGTCCAAGGGTCTTACTGAGTTAGTTTTTTAAAAAAATAAGAAAAAGTCTGTCCTTTACTGCAGTATTTATTAGATATGCAATGTACTGAGGCATGGCAAGCTTTAAATTGGTGTGGAGATGAGTAGTTTATATATGTAGGCTACAATGAGCAGAAATCAAATATTTAAATAAAGTCAAATTATCGTGATATGCCTGACTAAGCCTGATTGCAAAGTGAAGGGCTGAGGAGGTGAAAAGGGAAGCAAGGGAGAGAAATTGTGTTCTCAAATTGAATTTATAGATAAATGGGATTTCTCTGCAATTGAAGGCTGAACAGATCTAGTCTGAATTGTCCTAGAAAGATGATTTTCACAGAAGGATGGATGTTGTGGTATGATTCTGACTGTGTTTACCTACAATGCCATTTCAGTTTTCTTTTCTGAATTCAGTAGCAATAAACACTATTGCTTCTCATTTTAGAAACATCTAAACGGGTTTTCTATTCAAGGTATTGCAAAATGTTAGGCATTTTTAAACATATTCCTGCAGAGCAGTGAATAGTTTACTTGCGTTGTTTGCTTTGCTTGGTCCTGTACTGTAATATCATAGTTTTAGTCACTGATTTTTTAAGCTACTGAGTATTTTACCTGCAGTATTGATGCAACATTAAATACTTGATTGTCCTGGTTTTGGCTGGGACGGAGTTAATTTTCTTCCTCGTAGCTGGTATAGTGCTGTGTTTTGGATTTAGTATGAGAATGATGTTGATAACACACTGATGTTTTAGTTGGTGCTAAGTAACGTTTACACTAGTCAAGGATTTTTCAGCTTCCCATGCTCTGCCAGGTGCACAAGAAGTTGGGAGGGGACGCAGCCAAGATAGTTGATCCAAACGGGCCAAAGGGCTATTCCATACCATATGACATCATGCTCAGTATAGAAACTGGGGGGAGTTGGCCGGGGGGGCAGTGATCACTGCTCAGGAACTGGCTGGGTGTCAGTCAGCAGGTGGTGAGGGGTTGCATGACTTGTTTGTTTGTTTTCCCCTGGGTTTTGTTCCTCTCTTGTTATTTTCCTTCTCATTACAAATAATAATAATTATTATTATTATTATTATGTTCTTATCTCAGCCCACGAGTTTTCTTTTTTGTGTGCTTTTTCCAATTCTCTCCCCCATCCTACCGGAAGGGGGGAGGGTGAATGAGTGGCTGTGTGGTGCTTAGTTGCTGACTGGGGCTAAACCACGACATTGATTTATTTGTCCCTTAAAAAAAGGTCAAATCCTGCTCTGTGGTACTATCTGTTGAGAAAAACAAGTTATCATCAAAATAATTATTTTTCCTCTTTGTTTGCTAGAATAAGCTGTTTGTATTTACTCAATTAGACTGACAAGAAGGGTTTTCTGTTAGTATCATCTTGTTTTGGAATGTCATTGCTTTAAGCACCTACATATAATTCTGTTACTGTCAAGTGGTTCCCTGATTTAAAGGATATATAATGGGACAGGAGTTAATTATTTGGTCTGTTGTGCAAGTCTTGCATGAGACTAATTTCACGGCTTTGTTCAAACAACTCTGTTTAGAAATGACTTATTTGTTGGGTCCTAAAGAGGAACACACAGTTGTAAGCAGCTAGGGGCCTCCCTCATTAAAAGTTTCATCTGAACCTCCGGAGGGTCCAAGCTTAAAACAAGGCATTTGTTGTTGTCTGATGTTGCTGGAGATGGTAGTTTTGTTGTTTTCTTTGTGACTAGTTAGCCAATGCAGACTGATCATGTTTCTTGAGAAACAGCTGGGCTTTTTTTGGTTGCAAATAAATAACACAGCACAAAAATTAATTATTAAAAAAAAAACCCCACCAAAAACATAGTAAGTTTTGAAAGATTTCATAAAAAACATAAAAGGAAAACAGGGTGGACTATTTTTCTTCCACATGGTACAGCTGATAATGATACTGGATGACAGAGTTTCCTGGTAAGAGACTCTGGAGAGGTATTTGTGATGCTTCCCTTCTGAGAAGCATTTTAAGGTTTATTTGAGCCCTTTTTCCTGCTTGGCTACAGTTTCTAAATAGGAAAAAATGTGGTGTTGTGGTTTTTGGTTGTTGTTGGTTTTTTTTTTTTTCTTTATATTGTAAATACCATTTCATTTGGTAAGTACTGTTTTGTAAATGAGAGGAGGAGTTTTGAAGTTTTTAATGTGTGTAGGTACATTTTGTGAGCTATCAGTTCAATTGACCTGTTACTAGTTGGTTTTGGGTTGGTCTTTTTGGGGAGGGAAAGAAAAAAAAGGCACTTGTACATCATTTGTAGTTGAACATACCATATATCTGATATAACATATGCAACTGTAGCAAATTTTCATAGTCTTAAATTTATTTCAGTAGCAGATATTAATCAAAGATGTTATTTTATGGTCTTTGTTGATATAGATATTTTGTTTACAGTTTCTTCTTCACTAAAATGCCATGTTCTATATGGTATGTTTCTTATGAGATAGTCACAAAGTATGTTTGTCCTGATAGGAAATCTGTTCCAGTTCAATTAAGTGGGGCATCTGCAATTCCTGCTAAGCGTAATGATACAGTAGGTGAAGAAGATGCTTTCATTTGATAGAGATGGGGTTAGGAGCATGTCACGTCCCACTGGGGGGGAGGGAGTAGGAGAATCACAATGCTGAGTATGTCACAAGAAAGGTGTGAGTCTGGTGTGTGGCTAAGGGAAAAGAGGTGGCCTTCCTGTTGAGTCACGAGGTTCAGAAAGGACCACCTTGCTTTCTAAACTCCTCTTCAGAGAGGAGTCTAGGTGCGGCTGGATCAAGTTGTAGTCTCAGACTTGGTCAATGGTTTACGTCTAAGGGTTATGAGGACAGAGTCAGCGTTTGCCTGCCAGGTCCCTCTCCACCCCACTTGGGACTCACTTGGATTCGCAAACTCCCTCGGACTAAATTAAGGTGAAATGACACGAAATGATCAATGAGGCGCTTTATTTGTAGTCGGAAAACTTGAACATGGAACACATCAACTTGGAAAACTGGGAAAGCATAAAGGGGTTGGCAACGGTGGGATCTTACTAGAACATTTATAAGAAGGAAAGGAAAGAGGGAGGGAGAGAGAGAGAGAGGGAGGGGGTAGAGAGAGAGAGATCTAGATCTAGATATCTCACCGCTCAAATCCCACGATGACAGGGGTGGAAATCTTCCAGTGGTGGGCGTGCACCTTTTATACTCTAGTCGCCGCCTGCAGTTACGCCCCCTTGAGGACGTTTGTGATTCTTGTTCTAGAAACTTCTCAATCTTCTGCGCAGGCGTCAGTGCGGAGGGTTCTCTCGGGCGGTCGCAAGCCCTTACCTCAGATAAACTCTGTGACACCTCTGGCCATATATGGTAAGGTCCGTCAGAACCCCGAACTGCTCATCCTCCGACGCGCTCTCCACGTCCCCCTCTCTGCTCTCCCCGCTCAGTGCTAGTCGACCTGCAGTCAGCATGCAGATCGCGCCTCGCCTCGCTGCAGTGTTCGAGACAACTCTTTCAGTCTTTCCCAGAGCATCAATTTGGAGTTATTTGTATGTTTTCTATGGAGGGGAAAAAAAAACCCAAACAACCAAAAAACTTGACTCTTCTTTGCTTGTCTACCTAACAGCATAGTACCTTCTGCAAAAATCATGCTGCTTCTACATGTGCAATGTGGTTTGGGAATATTAGAGAGTTTTTGTTCAGAAATGCTCTGGAATAATTTCTGGATGAATACGTAGTGAAGGAGAAACTTGAATTCACCAAAGAGAACTGGAAAAGTTGTAAAGTATAGCTCTATGAAGTTGTGGTATTTCATCTTTCTGGGCTGCATTAGTTACAGATTAACACTATAAAGCTAAAGACAAGCCCAAAGACTTGTTTTGTTTTCTGGTGCTGTTAAATTTATGAGCAGCTGTGTTAACCAAAATCTTAAGGTTATCTTGGGGAGAAGAAAAAAGTTGAATGATTTTAAAGTTAAAATTTACCAGTAGTTTAGAAGAAAATGAGAAATACTCTGTCACTGAGCTCACAGTGAGATTGAGGATCCTACAACCACAAAAAATAGAAGTTTACTTCAGTTTTGATAGGCTGTAACTGCTTCTTTGAAATCTCTCTGGCAGTATCTGAAAGGTACAACAGTGGTGTCCATTTTTCAAATCTCAAGTGCACAACCTGCAGGAAGCAATATTATTTTTCATTTAATGAGCTTTAGCACATGAGCAATTAAGAAGTCATAATTGAATGATGAAGCTAATCAGGAGGACAGAAGCTTGCCTCTGGGATGCTGCTCATGTCAATTGGTCCTCATATCTACAATTTTATCTGTTTAGTTAATAACACCAATGGGTATTATGGCATGGGCTAGTGGTTTTACAGCTCCAGGGGCTTAGCAGTTTTGTTTTGTTTTGTCTTCAAGCCTTACTCTTTTTATTCTGCTAAGGAGGTGGTGATTAACAGGTGATGAGACTCTCTGCTGGGCTAATAACACTCTGGGTGCTCAAAGAAACATGATGGAGACTACTGTATTTTAAATGTCTTTGAATTGCTCAGTATGCAAACTGCAGATAAAGCCAGATATTTACAGGCGTGGTCTTCACTAGGCTCCATATAATCAGTGAACCTGTTGTTTGATAATGAAAATAGTTATGAACATACTGACATGGAAAGATAAATTGAGTGAATGGCTTCAGATAAGTGACTGTTTTCTTGATTGTGCAGAAATAAACTCATAATGAACCAGAATCTTACAAAAAAAAAATAATTTTATACTTAAAGAACATTATCATACATAGAAAATAATAATAAAAAAGCCCCATAGCTGTGCTCAGCTGTTTTCTTATAGTCCTTGTGGGTAGAATATTTGTATAATTAAGTACTAAAGGTATGAAAAGGAAATGGCTTATCTGTTTGTTCTTCCAGTGTAATCAATGGCTTGGGATTTATTTCCAATTGTGTATCTGGCTAATCCAAAATTAATCAACCTCTCTATTCCAGTCAGCCTGGATATGGAGTAGAAGCTGAGTACTTTTGTATCAGGTGTTCTACTTTATCAGTGCCTGTGTGCTAGAGAAAAATCAAAAAATAGGGTGGAATGGGATTAGGAGGGGGATAGTTTATGGCACTACTGAATGCTAAGAATGCATTTAAAACCTACAGAAGTACCTGTGCAATTGCAGTCTCATTTGCAGGATTATTTTCAATCTTATCTCATAGGTGGAAACCTTACAGGAAGAATTTGAAAGCTCCCCTATATCCTTGTATTTCCAGTTATAGAGGTGAAACCGAGTCCAGCTTGGAGGTATCGCTTCTGTCCTCCTGCTGATGGCCTCTGTGTAGCCTGTGGGTCCAAATTATTACTGTATTTTTGTAATTTAAGAAAAAATATATTTGGCTTTGCTGCCCATCCTTGCTGATGTAAACTTCCCTGACTATGCACTTGGATTGGACTGACTTAACAAGTACACCTACTAATACTTGTCCTTTCTAGTCAAATGCTGTTTTGAGAAGTGTTTGTGTGTATGTATGTATTTGGAGGGGAAAGATGGATCACTGATGGGCAGAAGCTGATATTCCTTTGGCACTTCTAGTTTTTCGTAGGAGCCAAAACACTGAGGAGAGCTGTATTGTTACAAGAACAGATGATCAATCTTAATTTCTGCCATCAAATAATTATCTTCTTTTTTTGAAATTTTGATAGTCTTTGCAGTAAGAAGCTGAAATTGCATTTTATGTTAATTTACCTATACTCATTATTAGCACCAGGAGCAGTAGATTTGTTAACTGTTTTTATGATGCTTCTTTGCTATTTGGTATCTTGGGAAGCACAAGGGTACCACTGCTGTGTCTGTTTTAGGAAAAGATATTTCTTCCATGTCTTCAACTCTACCAGACATTAGTGATAGTCAGAGATTTTGATGGTAATCAGTATGTCCTATAAGGTGTTTATTTTTGAAACTGTTTTCTAAGTATGTAAAAATTGAGAAGTAAGTATTTTGAGGGTTTGGACTCATATTGCAAGGGATATGAACTGTCTTTTTCAATGTAGCAGAAAAGTATTCAGTCTCGTCTTGCAATTTATCTGTTGTTTGATGATAAAGGTTTCAGACAGCAGATGTACCATGCTGGGACTTCATTTTCACTAGTGTTATTAAAAAAAAAAAAAAAACCAAAACAAACAAACAAAAAAAAACCCCCACCAAAAAATCATCCTGTCTAACATGTATAAGTTTCTGGAAGAAGTCTTTTAGAGCTTGGAGAGCCCACGCACCAGCATCAGCTGCTTTTCTTGGCTTTAACACTGTGTTTTGGGGGTGCTTGGTGCATTTTGGGAGTCCTCTCCAGAGGGGTGCTAGTGACCACTGTCTGCTGAAGGTTGCCGAGTCAAACAGTCTTTTGTCTCATCCAATACTTCTTTCCTCACATAGTTGCTTTACAGGGGAGATACCTAAAAACCTTAAATTTATTAAAATAAAGCTTAAATTGATTCAAAGACAAACAAAGGCTGTAACTATTTTGCATTTACCAGGCCATTTTGGAGTTAATAGTGCCCAAGCTTTCCAAATGCCAAGTGTAAGGAAGTTCTGGCAGGAGTAACAGATGATGCCATAGATATGCTCTTTCATCTCAGATTGTAGTTTGCTTATTAAATAGATGCTTCCAAAAAGAGGCTTGTTACACCTTCATGCTTTTCACCAAAAGTTTTTTTCTAAACTACATTTTGAAGAAAGTACTAACTTTGCACATAAGCTTTGTATTCTCCGTGCCCCCCTGCCCTGCGTCTTTTCAGACAAATTGTGTTTGGAACTGGGAGATGTTTTTGTGAATTTACCTGAAAATGTGAATAATAAACTGTGGACCAGGAAACCAAAGTACAACTCATATAAGAACGGTGTTGCAGAGGCGTGCAAAGTCAAATTAGGCAGGTGATAAACTCAAACTTTATTTAAACCAAAGTTGTTTAACAGAAAACCAACTAGAAATGATAAAAAATCGTTTATAAAAATCGTTCAACACTCGGCCTTAGAAATGAGGATTCAAAATGTGCACATCGCTCCCCTATGAGATGAGGGCTCTCAATCTCGAGGAGTTTCCTTGGGTGGTGTCCCGACCCAAGGGCAGAGTCCCCGGCTAGAGACCCACTGCTCTGAGGAGGACCGACCTGGTTTGCCCTCGGGCAGAGCTCCATTTATACCCTGGTCGAGTCTGACCTGTGGTCAGTTCTGATGGCCTGAGGGCCTTAACTTCCACTCCTCGCCCAAGGTGTGTACGTGCTGGTCAGCACGCGTCCCTGTAAACATGCAAAAGTATGGGTGCAAAAAGTCAGGACTCTCGTTTTTTTTTTTTATCAGGGCGGGTCCACCTGCCACAAATGGGTATGATTATCATTGTAGATGGGAAGAATTTTAATTATAAAATTAAGATTGTATCCTTTTTTTTCCTCAACAAAATAGGTATCAAAAGTGTGCACCTAACCAGAAGAAAAACAAATAACTCTTTGTAGCTATTCAACATTAAAGTCCTTATTGCTTTTATAATTAACTCAGGTTCAGGTTATTTAGACACAGGGTAGATCTGTGATGGGCAGAAAGCAGTTCAGACTTCAATTATTGAATCCATTGGACCATAATTTATTAAACAGATACTTCAAAGGATGATACTTTCTGTGAGGTTTTATTACTTTGCATTTTTCATGGATGAGGAACATGCAAATGGATGTGACTCAGTCTGGTAGCATGTAAGAGCTGTGCAATATCCTAGATGCCTTAACTTTTTTCTGGGGAAAGGACTTTCTCTCTGCAACTTTGGAGCCTCCTTTCCACTCACAGCTTTGTACCTTTTCACCCAGGCTGTGGGGGCAGCATTTTCCAGATCCTTGGCTAATTAGTTTTTACATCTGTGAATGTATGTCGGCATCCTCTGTGCAAAATAAGTTCACTTTATGAAGCCACAGGAACTTGATTGTAAGTAATAAGTTCATTACGTGGTACTTCCTGGATTCTGCTATTACACGTCTGCTTGGAAATGTGCTTAAAAAACAAATTTTGGCCCTTTTTGTGGCCTTTTTGGGCTTTTTTGGTTGCTAATGTTGGATACAATGTCTTCTACTTGAAATATCTAAACCTTTCTGCTTTCAAAACCAAAGCTCAGTGTCTGTCTTACTTCAAGACCATGTTCAACGGTAATTAAATCGTGATTTAGTTAAGACACATTATCAGGGTCCGTATTTTAAATGTGAAAAACATCCAGGTCAGTCCTCAGTCGTGCAGATGGTTGTTTCTGCGGGGATGGAGTAGGGGGGATACTCTGGTGCATGCCAGGTAATCCAGTGGAGTCCTTTGAGTGTAGGATGTGGCAGCTTGTCCTCCCAGAATGGGGTTGTGTTTGCCATGGAGAAAGAGGGAGACAATTTGTACTGCACTGTTGTAATTAAGATGTGGTTGTGGAAGTCTATCTTGACTGGCTAATTTTAGCAGTATTTGAGTGAGTACTCAAGGAGCTGAAAGAGTAGGGTGTCCTTTAAGGCAAGGAGTTGTCTTCCTTCCCTTCATTTCTGTGAAGGGCACAGCCGGGTATTGCTTTACCCAGCAGCAAAGCGACTTCCTCACCTTCTGTCACTGCTGCTTGATGTCTTGATTAAATTACAGGAAGATGTTGATCAACATTGACTTCATCAGAGATGTCATGAGAAAGATATTTATAGGCACAATATGTAGATGTTCATAAAATTGCTAGTTAATTACCTGAAACATAAACGATCCTAGAACTGGCAGGTTAATTAGCGCAGCCTGTTTTCGGTGGAGGTAGGCGTGGGTTACCTGCTGTAGATGTGTTGGCACATCTGGTACCTAGTGGAATTTTCTTGAACTATTTAAATATTTACAGCAGCTAGTGCTCAGCGTGGGAGAGGTGACCTCAGAGGAGTAAACCAGCTTCTTGTTGTTCTACCACCAAAGGTAGAAGGGAAACTCTGACAACCTGACCTTTTTTTTTTTTTTTTTTTTGCTTAATAACATGTGAAAGTTGCTGATGTTTAGGGTGGGGGGGTGGTGTGTGTTTTATAGTCTTAAAAACCCAAAGGGAGTTTGAGGTTTCATGTCAATAGAAATTTTTTCTAGTCTATAAAATGCTGCTTTCTAAAGAAAAGAAAGTCGCTGAAACCGTAGTCTCAAGAATACCATTCAATGGTATTCATATATGGTAATGTAATATTCTAAAATTTTACATCTGCTTTAAAAATGAAAATATTCCTGTGTATACAGAAAAATTTCATGAAGGTTTTTTTCTAAATTCAATCTTAAACTTCCTAAACTTCCTTTTAATGCTTCTTTCTTTTGTCTCAGCTAATCTCAGTCAGTTCCCTGGAAGACAAACGTATGTTTTCTGTGTCTGTTGTGTACAAAAAGAAACCTGGACTGAAATGGGAGAGACTGTTCGGGGGAACATGAGATAATTAAATATTATAAATGAGATGAGATAATTAAATATTATAAATATTATAAATTATTTAATAATAATTAAATATTAAATATGATAATTAAATGTGATTTCAGTGGCAATGAACATTAACGTTGAGCCTAAAGTCTAAAAGTCACAAATTTACCCTTTACAAACAGGGAAAGGCTAAATATTATTAGCTCATCTATAGGCAGTTTAGCTGTCTCCTCTCCTATATTTCAGTTAATAAATGCTAATCCCTTTTTATTTGCATGTAAAGAAGTTTCAGTAATATGAAAGGTTACAAGTACCTTCAACTGCTTTTTCCAAGTTGCTTGTACTAGTAGTTAAATGTCTGCTTTTATACAGCAGTTAAAATTGCTGTGCTTTAAAATTTGCTTATAGTACCTGGATTCAGTTTAATTCCAAATATTATATTTTTTCATCCTCCTGTATGAAATTTTTGTCTTAAATGCATCACACGGGTAATAGGGAAAATGCAATTTCAAAAATATTGAAAACAGCATGAAATTTTAATGCTCAGTTCATAGTAATGGTTAACAGCAGTTTTAGTCAACTCTTGAAGTTTAAGCACTTCTGAAGATATTACAGCTATTCTAGAGTCATCCATTGCATTTTAATGGTCTTAAAAAATTACTTTTGGTAATAGTGATTTTAGGTGCTTCATGGCATAGTATCATATTTTTATGTGTTTTACAGTGTTTTCAGGTACAAGTATGATTTTTAAAGACTCTGTCAACTCCAAAACTGCTTGTAAAATGGAAAGTTATTTCAGTCTAAAAGAATATTGCCTGAAAGATGGATGGTACTGCATTTTTCTAAAGCTGTTAAGGTAAAATAGCAATCCACAGCACTTGCAGGGCAATTTTCACGTATCAAACCCTTTATAGATATTATATCTGTGAAAAAAGACTTGGAAGAATGGAAAAATAAATCGGCTGTTCAGGTTGCATATTCTGTATAAAAGCACATTTTCTGAGGCTGTGGGAACAAGAGCTTATAGTAATACTCTTTATTTGGTTTATGTCCTTTTGTACTTCATTATCTATCAGCCTCACTTTTTGTCCAGTTAAAAACAAAACCAAACCCAAATTCAGGTACAGTCAGATTTTAACACTTAGATCCTCTTTCACTTGTGTCTTTGAATTTCTGAGCTATGAATTTTAGCATAGTGCTTAACTGAGCCACTCTGAATCAAAGCACAGAAATTCAGTGTAGGTTTAAGAAGTATTGCAAATGTGTTTGAATCAAACTCAAGTTCACTGTTGTTCCTTCCCAGTTTCTACAATTAGAGAAGTCTGTCAGGAAGAGCTGAAAATAGTCTGTGAAAGCCCTTCTTATGCTATTTTCAATACAGAGCAATTATAGTACAAGCCTACTAATGTAAAGGTTATGCCAAGCTTATCCTAAATTGCACAGCTGTAGTTTTGAATTCAGTCACACAGGAAACAAGACAGGACATTTTCCCCTTAAATTGGGTTGCTTAGTTACTCAATTTAAATGTATGGTTCTATGTAGCTCTTTATTAGGAACCTTGTTCTGTAAATCAAGATGCTTAGAGAGACTCTTTCATGGGGTTTCTCTATGAGTGTTCCCTGATGAATGAGTGGTGGAAGTACAAAATGTGGAGGCAAGTATGAGGTCTTTCAAAGGACTGTTTACTTAATGAGCAATTGGGGCATTTCTGAGAATAAAGTACATCTGAAAACAGAAATACATTTTCCAGCAGATTTAAATGTGAGGTGCTTTAACTTCAGCCAATGCCACAGACTGTTGGAATTTCATTTCTTTCATTTCTTGCATCTCCGATTTAAATAAAGCAGAGAACGTTATGACTTTCCCTGTACATCACAGACTCCCAAGAGCTTTGCTGGGGATTTCAATCTATAAAACCTGTGGGCTTGAGGTTTTATTGTATTCATTGATACTCTGTTTTGTGAACTACTTAGTTCTCTTGAAACAGGCTCTCTCAGTAGCTTGTACCATCTCCAACCACCCCAGCAATTCAGAATATACACTCGTGGCACTTGTTGTTCTGGCAACATTTTAGTAATCGATCAGTGCAGGTGTTTTGGCTTTGTTCCATCGTACATCTTTTGTGTGGCATATGTACAAACTCTCTTTAATTTCCAGTCAGTGATCAAGCAGAAATCGTGTCTATTTTGACATCTCATTGATTTCTTACTTAAAATGGCCACAGTATTATCAGCAACTCAGGCTTGAGGACTTAGTGGTTCTCACTGTATATCTGTAAGACTTTTATGCAAGTGTTTTACGTGCTTAACAGTGCAGAAGAAATGGGGAAAAAAGGCTTTAAATATTTTGACTTCCTAAACCCTATTTCACAAGCTCTTTTTTTCTTTTTCTCTCAACAGGGATGGAAAGGGTCAGAACTGAAAAAAAGAGTATGCTTGAAATTGCCTGCTGCTTAATGCTTACTGCTCTCACTGAACTAAGGAGCGCTGCTGAATGTTGAGTGTTTGCTTTGTTTTATTCTCACTAGAGCAAAATTAAAATGCATGTAAATGCAGAGGGGAAGAAACAAAACTTTAAAAATCTGGACTTTTAGCTCCACTCTAGTTACTAGAAAACTAGAAAATCCCCTCTGTTCATTTAGGCTTTTCTCTTGACTCTGCTCCTACTCTTCTGGCTATGGAAAATAGTTTTGGCTTGCTTGCTATGTCAGGTTTTTTGTAGTACTAAATGGCTTGTCAGTGCTTCATTCTTACAGAGATTGACTTCCCAGCATTTGGTGTTGAACTATCCAAGGTTTTCTCTATAATCACATGTATATCAAATACAGCGGCTTTAGTGTCTCCCTTAGTGCGGAGCACAGGTAGATAGCTGGGCCTGTAATTCCAGTGTTCAGAAAAATGATTTGTGCGTTAGGCTATTGTCAGACAGTTGCTTCAGAATCTGCAAGGGTGGATCAAGGTGTCAAAGCCTCCCATCTCACTTGCCAGTCATTTGTTACTGCTTTGTCATCAGCTGCTATTACTCAAACAGTTCAGCCAAACTAAAAGACCGCACATGGTCACCTCATGGACTGGAGGACAAAATGAGCTGGCTTAGTTCAAATGACGACATGCTCTGCTTTGCCAGGTCAGCAGTAGGGGTGACTTTTCCTCCAGCTGGGAGGCAATGACATCTTAAACTACCACAGTATTTTTGATGAAGTGTAGTATAGTGTATGTGGTGTTAGCCTGAAAAGTATTTCTTGTGTTTGTCCATATTGGTTTTAAAGAGGGGTTAAGCTGACTGGTCCTGTATGTTGTTAACGTGCATTATTGTTATATTTGCACATATGGCTTAAAAATTATCTCCGTGCAATTGATGATTCTGAGGCATCAGCAGGGCTCTTTGTCTGGAGGCTCCAGAGTTGTAATTGGCCACAAACGACTTTGTTTAAAGATGGCAACCAATTTTAATATTAAATTTTCCATATTACCAGTTTTCTTATTCATAGCACGTAGTCAATGAAGTGGGTCAGAATCCTGAACTCACTTTAAATTTTTGTTTGCTGCAATATTTAGGGATAATAAAATGTTTTATTGAAGTCATAGATGGTGTAGAGGGTCAGTAGGGAGTGGTTAGGTACTGTTTTCTTCTGCACTATGATGAAGTGGTACCATGTGAACAAGCAGTGACTAGGTTCAAAATAAGCTTGCTCTAAGATGTTCTAGATGCTACACATTTTCATGGATTCCGGAAGAGTTTGGACAAATTAACAGGAAAAAAATCAGTAAGAGTTAATACAGTATTCTTGGCATATTGCTTTTGTAGCTGTGCTTGAAGATAGGTTTGAGTTTTTCCTCTTGAATGAATATGGCTTTATTCAGTGTGTCAGAGTTGTCAGGCCTTAATTCTGTCCTTTGAGTACAGCTTTACAGGGAAGCTGTTGTCAGTGTGACATATCACCTTTCAAAATGTTTTCAGTTTGGATTAAATGTACAGGCAAATACTAGTAATTGTTAAGTTTAATGTTCTGAAGTTCCTTAATGCAACAAAAGTGGCTGAAATATAAATACAGAGTACTTGCATAGTACGATTTTCTGACTCGGGAAGAAGCCCTAGGTAAGTAAGGGATTGATGTTGAAGAGTAATAGAGCTTTCTACAATTACTGATAAAGTTTAGAGTCTGATCTTTGTTCCAGTGACAAAGAATGAAATTTTATTCTGCCACCAGATAAAATAATTTCCTTCAGCAGTTAGTAGAATTTTATTAAATAAATCTTTTAAATGAGGCTGTGTATCTGCTAGGAACTAGGTCAGTTTTTTGAGATTGCCAGTTGTTGTACTCCCTATGATTGTTTGTTTAAATAAAAACAAACAGAACTACTGATCTGAATATATAAAAGCAAAACTGACTATAAGAGAAAATGTGAAATAAATTGGAGTAATAACTGGGTGTTTCTGAAGCAGCGAGAAGAAGAGTTGGTGATTAGCATATTGAAGTGGAATTTTTTTTTTTTGTTTTAATTTCAGGAGCTCTTAGGAGGAGGTGACAGTTATTTCATAGAATAATGTCCCCAGAAAGGTTCAGGTTGGCTGTTTGTTTTCCAGATGAGTGTGCTGTACTCCCTGCAGGGCAGGCCCCCCCCCCCTTTTTTTTTTCTTTGGTCAAGGTGAAACACTTTCTGTCTGACATTGTGGTAGGACTAAGTTATTGAACTTTTCTTAAAGTTGTACTCTTACTGGGAACACACAGCTCCTCTCAAATGTTGCAGGAGACCTTTTTTTGGTTATAGTCACTTAAATTTATAAGGCTTAATAGGGCAAGTCATTTTCATTATTAAACTTTCAAGCAGTCAGTGCAATTGTATGCCTTGCAGTCATATGATTTAATGATCAGAACAGACAACTTCAGACACTGCTCCCAACTAATTCAAATATTTTATTTAGCTGGAATTTAGGGATATATGAAGTATGAATGGGTATTTTGGGTTTCCAAGTTAATTGCATTTAGTAGAGGGATGTTATAGGCCATTCTTGATCACTGTGACTATCTCTAGCTTCATATCTTCATTGTCAGACAGCTTCTAAATGTGTGTGAGGCTACAGTCGTCTTTGCAAGTGTATGAATGTGGGGCTTATAGGAAGTGTTATTAAGGAGATATTTGCAAAGGCTACTGTAGCCTCCTAAGCTCCATCTACAGTTAGTGGCGAAGAGGTGCGTGCCTCAAGTGATTTGGAGCAGGAGACCATTTTGTAAGGTCCTTTGAAACACCTTTGTGGAGGAACTGGTCTCCTTGGGAGGTGGCAGGAGAAAGACACTCCCTGCCAGAAAGGGGCTGTGAGGATGCAGTTGGCCTTTCAGGATGGTGGGAATGAGGAGAAGAGAGTTCGGGAGGGGAGAGTGCACTGCTGTTAATCATTAATTGCAACCGCCCACACTTGTGGGGGAGCAGTGGTGGGAAGGGGCCTTTGGCTGTCAGGCAGGTTAACCCCTGGCTTGTTGCGGGGCTGTTTCTACTCAGGTGTCTTTTGAGCTTTTTGTGTTGCATGTCAGGTCCCCACACTTGAAGTTTCCAATTAGCTAATTCAATAACATTTGTTTTCATTTTTATAAATGTTTCTGTTTACTTTAGCTGTGAAGTTGAAACAGAGAGAAGTCCTCTAAGTAATGTAACCATTGGATGGGAAGTGGCTTTCAGAGGGTAAGGACTGAGGTGAAAGGAAAAGGTCATCAGGCTCAGTTGGCAGAGTATGGGATTATTCAAGTTGTTATGTTTGTTTCAGCTCAGGCTGTTTGACCTTGCTGAGCATCTTACCTAGAACAATGATTGAGGGTTTCCTCTGAGCCATCTCATTAAAAATAATTAGAAATTAAAATAATGAAAATTAGCCATCAGAAACCAAATGGATCTGAGCCACGTAACTGTTCTGTGAAGAGTTTGTTAAAGAGGTTTTTGCTTTGCTTCCAAGGAGACAGGCCCTTTATTTATCTGCCTTTGCCTTGATTGTATAAGTGTAAAGCAAATGCAGTAGTTAGGTGAAACAGTGAAGTTAATGACAGGAACAAAAATGCTTTTCTGTAAGCTTTTAGGAAAGCCTTCATAGCTTGTTGTTTTATTTACTAAGTTTTATTTGCCTGATGTCTACTGTGTTTTCTGTTAGATGCCTGGGGGAAGGGCACTGCTACATCCTGATTACATTTGCCAGTGCTGCTGCTTACACATAAAACATATTGTGAAAACTGTAGATAGGGAACCTCATTTATGTAGTGCCTTTTCTGCCTTTCTTAAAGTGTGTTCAATTTAGCGTGATTTGACTTCCATGACTACTCTATTATGCCCAGGAATTTCAAGGACAACTTGCTTTTTTTTGGGAAAGTTAGAACAAATAAACGTAGAACAAATAGACTGTGGCTCAGCGTGTCGCTTCTGCCCGTGCTTCCAGCAGAGCAGAGGTTCCTTCCATCGGTAAGGCAAGTCAGACAGCCTCTGTCTGTGCGGTGTTCCCTGCTACTGCTTGCTGGCTGCTGTTCGATGGGGCAGTGGGGCCTCTTTTCGAAGAAACTATGTGACGGAAGGAAACCATCCTGTCTTAGAAATTGCAGTAGTTTTATTAAAAATTTGAATTGTTAGTTAGCTGCATGTCAGTATTGTGGTAATAATCTGAAGTGTGAAATTGGAACAGTTAAAGTATCTAATAGATTTATACTGAGGCCCACAATCAGACATAGGGCGCTTTAAAATAAAAGAACAGGAAGGTAAAGTCTTGTGTAAATATTTCCTTCATAAGTCACCTTTGGTGCTGCAATTATCTATGCTTCTTTATGTTGAATGAAGCAATCTGTTACTGCTGAAATAATTTCTGTTGAGGAGCATTTAAATAAAACTTGAGAAAAACTGAGCCCCATCTCAATATTGTTGAGGAGCATTTCAGTCCTTTTCAGAAGCAAATAAAGGTATGTTTCAAAAATGCTGAAATTGCATTTCTGTGCTATTCCTGCTGTGGATTAGTGTTCCAGGACCTACCTTCTCTGCCAGTCCAAAAAAAAAAAAAAAAAAAAAAAGGAGTTCAGGCTTGAAATGTACCTTTCAAATTTCTGGGCAGCATGCAGCCGTTTCTCCTTTGCACTCATAGTGTTCTTTGCACTGGTATTGCTCTTCAGTTTAAGTAACTCATACTTCCTCCTTGATATTTAAGCAAGTGTATTTCTAAAGAGCTTTAATTTTCCTAGACTAAATAGTTCAAGCCTCTGTCATCTTTATAGGATAGACTCTTCATCGTCGTGGTGATGGGAATAACCTTTCTGTGCACATGGTTCAGTCTAAAGATGTTCTTTTTCACGTATCCAGTATTTCCCACCAGGTCTGGCTGGTGCCTGGTGATGCAACACAGTGCTTGAGCTTATTGCTTATTGAGGTCTTAGTGCTGCTGCTGCTTATTGATTGTATTTTTGCAAGGAAAAAAAAAAAGGTACCACCCATGTATTTACAACATGTAACTTGTCTTTAAGGTTTTTAATTAAAATTATTGTCTCCCTTTGAACTGGAAATTTGTGTAAGACTACAATTTTAAACTTATCTGTTCAGTGTGTGGTGATGAATGTGACACTAAATAAGGCATTATTAGGTTCAGTCTTTGAGAAAGGAGAGGGAGGGGTGACAGGCATCTTAAAAAGCTACCTGATATTTGGCTAGTACTGACATGGTTGAAATTATATGAAATAACCTGTAAAATCTTATCTATGCAATCCAACCACATGTTTCTTCAGAAATTTTTTATTGGTAAGAAATTTTTTATTGGTTTCTTCAGAAATTTTTTATTGGTAAATTTTTTATTGGTAAAACACATCCTGTTTATTTTTTGCTCCCCTAGCTATAGCAATAGTTTTGGCTATTGCTCTAATCTCTTCTTTTCATTGAAATTTATCTCATGATAAGTTTTATTGCTTCACCTGCTCACACTTGCAATAAATCCTCTGCAAATTGCTGAACTTAACTGTAGTTCTGCCTTAACTTAGTCTGCTTTTTCTCTGAGACTCTCTATATCCAGATTTCAATGCTGAACATTCATTTAAAACATATCGAATAACTGCTTTGATTATAATTCTAGAAATCCTGATGTGTTTGGTGGAAAACCAGTCCTGTGAAAAGGCTGCTAACATGTGATTGGCTTGTAATTTTGATAACTTGCTTGTTGAAGAACAGAACTAGACGTTGGCCTGATTTGGGTGAACTTTTCATTGAGACACCCAGAAAGGAGAAAACATCATGGAAACATAGGTGATGGGGAAAAAGCCCATTCAGCTTTCAAAAAAAAAAAAAAAAGATTATTCTTTTGGTAAAGCATATGCAATTTTTAGAATTAAAAATTGTCCTTGCTTTGGATTACTTTTTAGTTGTGTGTGCAGTGATTGCTGTTCAATGGTGAATAGCAGGACCATTCATGAAAACAAAGGCTCAGTAAAAGTTTGTACTGGTGAGCTTTGTTGCCCTAACAAAGAGTTTGTTGAAGGGTCGTTCAGTTAGCCAAATCCTGAACTTCTAGAAAATTGTAACACATGTCTCTGGAAAAGATTAGAGTTGTGTCTGGTATGGTCCTGTTATTTTTATAGCATCCGGTGGGAAAAAAAAAAAAAGAGCAGGAAAAAAAGATCTCCTTATTTAATGTAGATATGCAAACACTGCTTATCTTCCCACATGATATGCTTGTAGGAAACTGCAATGAAATGAAAGGCATAGTTTTTTCAGATGATCTGTTTGCTCTGTTAATGCCTTCAAAACAAAAAGCTTTAAAATTACCAACAGAAAATTCAATTTTTATGTATCAAACTAGAGCATATAAGAATGAGAGGAATAAGTACTGAGAATTTGTTAGCTAAATTATTTAATTTAGACTGCTTAGGGATAGTAAACTAAGTGGGTCTGTGAAATTCTACAAGCAGTGTCACTGGTGTAAGGAAGGAGAGTGAGTGGGTACCCACACAATCTCTCTCTATTCTACGTTCAGAGCAAGGTTTGCCTCTTCGTCTTTTTTAAAAAAAAAGTAATTACGGTGTGACTATTATCATTAGTATTAATTCAGGTGTCGTTTAGGCTGTTCATAAATATTAACAGCCTCAAGGAATGCTATGCTATCAGTCCTTACCCTTGGTGTTTAGAAGTTTGGTCTTGCAGTTGAACTCATCAGCTGAATAGCACAGGTGTTGCTAGAGGAAATGACTGTGCCATGGATGTGTCTTTTAGGGGCTTCACCTAAACAGATATCTGAATAAATGCTTCACTCTTTTGATCTTCCTGCATAGGTCTTGGCTGTCCTGGGCTAATTATGGTCTGTAATTAGATGCAGCACAATTCTTTTGAAGTCAATGAATGTGTAATTTTTACTGTAAGCTGGGAAATTGTGTTTTACCTTGGCTTGCTCTTGTGTTTAATTTACAAATGATTTTCTGTTGGGATTTTTGTGTGAAGTGTTTAGATCTCTCAAAAAAATACAGTGATACTCCAGTGTGTCTTTCCTTGCCAAGAAACCAATTGGAACCTGTCATTTCTTACAAATGGGGTGTAGCCATCCACGTGGCTGGGGCCGTGTCAGGAGGATCAGAGGAGCACCTAAATATCTTTAAAAATGTGGACTGCAATCTCACATACAGTTCTCCATGGGAAGGAGAATGCTTGTTTCTTATCACGCTGTTTCAGGGGTACTGTGTGGCTCTTTGAAAATGAAAGGCACTTCTTAATTAACTTTTATTTCTGTGTGCTTTAAAGAGGGTAGTATTTTTCTTCTATTTAATGTAGAAAACTAAATTATTCACAAAGTATAGTCATCACATGCAGTATATATGCTTTTATATATTTTTAAGACTACACCTATGCTTTTGCTAGTTCTGCATGTACTGCTTTATGCCTTTGAATCTATCTTCTGAGTAAACCAACAAAATCTTACTTATTTTCTTTCATTATTCTGCTCTGCTTCCATTGATGACTCTAAACTTTTGACTCCAGACTGGCAATATGAGGGTAAGATGGCAAAATGTAACTTCCTGAACATTGCTCGTCTGTTTTTAATTTTTATTTTCCTTAGAACATTATTAAAATTCTGTTCACTATCTTTAATTAGATCGTTTTGTTGCAATTAAATTCAAATTATGTTTGTTTCTGTTGTGAAGCTTTAATTATGAGTTATACCTTTTAATCATTCCTGTGTTATTTCTTTGGGTTAAATTACCATCGTATTATCCCTGTCCTGAAGGACTTTTGCTTCACTGAGATCCCTGGTGTGGTATCTCTGGAGCGAGACATGAACAGGTTTATAGTGTAGCCATCAAACTGTCTTGTGGTGGTATGCGGCAATGATTCAGGGCGTGTGTGTTCACGACGTGGAAAGGAAGGCTCACATAACAGATAACAGAACAAACCATATTAAGTTTTTGCTGTTTAAATGATTAAACAGCAAAAGTGTTTTTGCTGTTTAAAGTGTTAAGTGATTTTTGCTGTTTAAGTAAAACATTTTAAATATAGATCAGCATCTGAGATGTTAAATCCTTTGTCATCGGATTCTCCTTTGCTTTATAAAGTTTATCTGAGTAAGGGATAAGAAAACAACTCAGATCTTGATCCTCTGTGAGTGTAACTTAGTTAACAGTTGTAGCTCATACATACGTATGTACATACATATATATTTAAGTAAATACTTGTCTTCAGTATGCCGAACATGCTGACTTGTTTTAAACAAACAGCAACAAAACCCCCAGATCCTTCTTCTGGAATTAGAAATAACTTCTCTTTTCATCTTTATAGATTGCAAATTGGCCAGAACAGGTCCTCCAGCCACGATAGTTCCTATTGATGAAGAAAGTCGGAACGGTGAGTGCACCTCGGTTTTCTGTGACACCCCTTCGGTTACCTCATGTTAGCTGATCAGGGTGTAGAGGCGCATGTAGGGGAGTGGAGTGTCTGGCTCGGCAGTGAAGACCCCTGTGCTTTGACTTTGAGGACTGTTCTGTGAAGACCTGTTAACAGGGGTTGCGGGTGGAAAGGTGGCAGTGATCCAAAATGCTGAGAGGTGTCATTTTTTCCTGAAAGTTACACATTTTGATTACATAGCTCTTTGAATCTAAGTAGCTCTTGTGAATGTGCTCTTAGTTTTAACAAGTATTTAGATCACAATTATTTGTAATACAACAGTAGTTTAGCTGCCTTGTTGCTAATGTGCCCGCTTACTTTTTACTGTCTGACTTCTTATGTCAGTATGATGTTACCAGAGGACAAAATTCTGGTCAGTCTTTTTTTTTTTTTTTTTTTTTGGTGTGGCTAGGTAAAGCTGAAACCTTCTTTCTCTGAAGCTTGGTAGGAGTGTTAATATTGCTGTAATCTGGTTTTCACATGCAGCTTTTGGAAGGTTTCTTGTTGTTTTGCTCCAAGTTTAATAACATGAGTTTATGGACACCTCTGAAATGGCAAAACTTGCTTGCATGTAGTTGTGGAAACTTCAAAAGAAAATGAATGGCGTTTTTTGTTTGTTTGTTTTTAATTTATTCTGTCAAATCATACAGTTCTTGAATTGTTGATCTGTAGTCTTAACATTGCATTTATGCAGCATACTGTAATGTGATGAAGTGCTTTACCCCATTAGAGTCACCACTTCGTACAGGTGGCTGTTACTCCTGATATTAAGTTACTACTGTTTCCTGATTTTTATTTTGTGATTTTTTTTTTAACGTTGTAAGTTAGGCATAGTTGTGTGTTGCATGTGGTTATGATTTATCATATATGGGTGCATGAAATAGTGAACGAAGTCCAGGTTATGCTGGTGGAACCTTTCTGCTGTTATCCTTGGGGGAGCAGCTTGTAGTTGGAGTTGCTCATGGTCAGACAGATAAGGGTAAGAGAACCAGCACCAGAGTGCTGAAGAGCTCTGTTAGTTGGTACTGGAGTGGCTTTTAAAAACAGGCTGTTTTCTTCCTCCTGTGCTGATTTTTCTTGCAATCATGTCTGCTGAAACTAAAAAATGATGATTGGTCTCAGCAAAATGAAATTCCTCTGGTAATTGTGTCCACATGCTGAGCAGGACTTTATTCTTTCCTCCCCTGTTTTTGTTTGTTTTGGTTTTTTTGTAATGCAGCCTGAGTGCCATAAAAGTAACTTATACAGTGCAATATTAATTTAAGTAGAAAGCTGTATCATGTTTATATTGTGCTTCTATCAAGTGAAAAAAATAAAAAAGGTCTTTTTTTTTTTTTCTTTCGGAGTGTTTAAGTGGTGTGTGATCACAACATCCATGATAGGTCTTACTCTTTAATAGCAGAACTTCTGTGTGTAATCTGTGCTGTAATATTAGTCAACTATCGTTGAAATAGTTTGGTATATACGGTACCTAAATAGTTCAAGGGTCCAGAATCAGTGCTGTGGCTTTTTTCCTTTACCTTTTTTCAATGTATGTACTATAGAAGGAGTCTTGGGATTTGATGCTTATGAAATAATTGTATCTGTATCACCTTGTTGGGAAGGCATCAATTATTCTTGATTATACATAGGCAGTACTGGCATGTTTTATAGCACTTTACTCTTAAGTGCCAGCAGCACTTGAGTGAGTTACCTGGAGAATGTAGTGGGAGCAACAGCTGAAATTAGGACTAGAAGCTGACCATAAAGTCATTTGAAATATAAGCCAAAATTTAGAGAAAGAAAAAGCTTGTAACTCTCTAATTGAATGGCATAATAAACTTTATTTCTTAGCTTTTTAATACTTCATTCAGTGTTTGCTAAAAACTAAAAAGTTAAAATTTCTGTTCAAATGTAACTGGTCCTGCAAGAAAGATGGTTGAGTATGGTGGGGAGAAGCATGAATTTCCTAAAAGCTTTGCATGTGTCTGCAATGATTTAATTTATCTATTTCGCTATGAATTCTTATGAACCATTAACTCCCCATTAAAGGAATCAAATGGGAAGTAGAAACTTCAATTTGCATTGTCATTAATGGAAGTGACACACCTCATCTGTAAGTCACAATATGTATTAAGTAAACAGATCTCCTGGGAAGCCAGTTCTTGAGTTGAAAATGTCCTTAAACCTTTTGCTGTTTTTGTTGAGACAGATTTTTTTTTTTTTCCCACGTCTGTGTGTGCACCCTTCCAGATGTCTTCAGGTTGAGGGCAAATGCTTTTAGCTTACTAGAGTCAAATTTGGATCTATGCTGAATGATGGGTATCGTTGCAACTGAATGTGTATGAGTATAGATACCTGTGTGCAGATGTGTGCGCACATATATATCAGGGAATTAGAAGACTTAACTGGTCAAGTAATGCTTTGTTACTTGGATGCTTCCTGCATGGAACTGCACCCATCTCCCTGTCGTGTCCCCCCCCCCCCCCGCCCCGGTCATGTTCACATGCTTACAGAAGATGTTTATAAGTAGTGTCTGGCTATGCCATCAGTGTTGCAAAATATTAATATGCTGTTGTTAGTTTTGCTCTTTCAATATGCTGATGTTTTGGTTCTAGGCAAGCCACTGTTGTATCCTGATGAGTACGCTTCCATTTGTGTGATGCTTTGTTTTGGCTTACAGTATCAATTTGTGCTCTACAGCGTTGTCCTTGGCCGATTTCCTTACATATTTTACACTACAGCTACAGCTTGAAATGACTAGTGAAAGAAGCAGGCTGAGAACTGATTCATCACCAGTAGGGTCTCAGATTTACAGAATGACCTCTGTTACATTCACTAGAAATGGTTTGTTTACCAGAGCTCGTCTGCTGTAGCCTTTCACCCTTCCTATGCATTAGAAGATGAATCTGTATAAATGGTAAGGCGTTATAAATAAGTCAAAACAACTCTGCTGCCAAAAAACCTTTGTAAAAATCTTGAGAAGGGAACAAACAGAGGATTTAAAGGGTAATACGGAAGGTCAGCTTGAAGCAGTGTGTTGTGATAAGAAAATGTTTTAATACCAGTTTTTGATACGTTGGGAGCTTTGGTACGAGGATTGGACATTGCTGTGTAATAGAGCGTGCAGCCTGAAAGTAAAAATCATGGGTATCGATGCCAGGATCAACAGGGTGAGTGTATTTACTCTGTGTGTGAATTCACTAGAACAGTTTATCAAAAATTATTTCAAATCATTTGCCATTCAGTCTCAAAATTGACTCAAAATTGACTTTTAACAACTATATAGTTGTTAAAAGTTATAGCGAAGCTGTAGTGATAGACGTTTGGATGATATGCAGATTACATGTTATACAACATTTCCAGTGACCAAACAAACTTTGTATTGGAATTGCCAATACATGCAGAGAAACAATCTGCCTATTTTTGTTCTAATATATACAAATATGTCTCTAGATCCCTTAAAGTATGAAATCTGATCAGATTGTTTTAATTCCTTGCACTGCAGCTTTCAAAGGTCTGTTGTTGATGTTGGACTGTCTCTTCTAAAGTTTTAGAATGAAGATCTCAAAACAGTAACAGAATTAACACTTCTGTGTGACATGACATTTCATCCAGTGCATATATCATATTCTGGCAACTGAATAAACAGAAATATCTGCTCTTTAGAAGTATATCTTGAGTTCCACTGTGTTGAATGTTGCTTCTGAGCATACTGGGTTGAATCATTTCTAATTCACAAAAAGTCTGGAGACCAGCAAATCTTGGGGAATAAAAATAATTTACAAAAATACTTTACAAAAAAGACTTTACAAAAGGAATACGTAACTATTCCTTGTTTTCATAGTCAGACACACAGTTACCATGTCTGACCTTTAAAGATCTTCTTGAGAGATCAGCATAGATGTTAGGATTTCACAGTTTCCCACCACTGGATTAATATATCTTGATACCAAGTAATTTAGGTACAATAGTATGTTAGATTATAGTTGTGTTCCTGTGAAGAATCCTGGAAGGGGTGAACTTTACATTTCTTAAGGTACAAATGAATTATTCTTTCATTTTTCCTTTGTTTAACTGAATGAGTGATAGTACTTTAGATCATATTAATGGCAAAATTTAATTCTTCTAGATGTACCGGGGGGGAGGTTTATAGGCAGAGTTACTTTCACCCATGAATTTTTCTTATTACTGAATTTGAGATTTGGTTTTAACTAGTTTTAAAGATGGAATGAATGAGACTTATTCATACTTCAGACTTTTTCATTGCAACTGCACCCCAAGTTTTTGGGGGCCTTCATGTAGAGCTGCCTGTGCTTTTTTCCTTAAGATGAGCATACTGAAATGCCAGAAGGCTTTGAATCTGTAAAAAGGGTTTTTAATGGAAAGTAGACTATTGGGAAATGACTTCTAAAAGAGGCACAATTGTGATCTGCTAGATATGACTGATTAAAATAGAATTTGGAACAAAATGCAGAGGTTGGGGTGAGGGAGCAAGCAGGCTTCAGTGTTGCAGGCTTCTTGGCAGGATATTTAGTGACCCCGTGTACAATGGGGGTGCACAGACAGAATAGCTGTACCTCTTGTCACCTGCTGCTTGATCTTTGCCTTTACATGTTTTATTTCGGGATACCTACAAAGTTAATAGAATATGGGAAAGTACTATTCAAATCTTAACAGATACTTGAGTATAAGTTGTTTACGTAGCTAGTAGTCGGTGTGTTACCCATGTGCCACCATAGAGATCAGTGTAACTCTAACAGATCTACCATAATGTGAAGAAGAATATGAACTGGTGTCTTAGTAATGCATTCAAAGGAAAAAACTGTAGTTATGAATATTTTGTTTGTGGCCTTGCCTATCCTAGGTAAATCAGTAAATGTTGTTCTGCTTTTGATTTTTTTTTTTTGTTTGCTTGTTTTTGTTTCTTCCCTCCTTCCCTTACGATGGTATGGAGTGCTAATGTGAATAGTTGGACCATCTCCACAAATTACATGATCTTTCTCTCCGTACGTAAATCTGTAATCCTCATTGGGGATGTTTGGTATTTATACAAACACAGTTAAGTGTGGGAATGAGCTTTCATGGCTGTAGGTGGGTTTGGTGTTACTTTTATATCTTTTCATTTTCCTGCTATCTTCACAGCAATCTCTTGTCAGCTTCACTTCCTGGGGAGGCAGAGGATGTGTGATCGCTCTACAAATCCCTATCAATAACGCCCTGTGGTGGGGGATTAAATGAGAAATAGGGCACAAATATGCGGGAACCCAGGCTGTGTTTTTTTTCCTGGTACTATAGCAGGAATTTATTTTCAGTTTAATTGTATGTAATGCTGGCAGAATGAATCTAGTTACTAAAGCACATTGACAATGTCACTGCAAATTTTTGTGCCATACCAAACTATTTTGACTTGATTTTCAGGGGCAGTTGACAGGGATTGAAGAAAATGTCTCTAGAGGCACAAAATCTGTAGCCTCTCTTCTGAGATGGATTGAAGTGTACTAATACATTTCCGATGAACTGTGTGTGATGGCTTCCGAAGAGGCATTACTTAACAAAATTTTCAGTGACTGCTGGTGTGGGCTGGAATTGAACTAATGTGCCTTAAAGATTATGGGTTCTGCTATCCATCTCCTGCGTGGATCGTATACTGATTCCAGTCTGGCTGCCTTAAGACATTTTGGCTAAGGGGAAAAACTGATTTAGTAAAATACCATTTTCTGATTTGGAAAGTTACTGTGGTTGAACACCAGGTGTATTGAGAATACATTTCTTGAGAGTTGTGGTTCTATGGACTTTTCCTAGTTTTCCCTTCTGTTTCAGAAAAAGGATGAATTAATTACTTGAAGGATGAAAAGGTGCTTCAGCATCTTCATTTCTTCAAATCTTTCCTAAGAAATGATGTCTCTGCTCTTATTGCTGTTTTTAAATTCTTTTATCTGAGAAATTTTTGGTTTTGCAGTTGAATTTTGAACGTGCCACCAAGGCTATATAATTGGTTTAAAATACCATTTAATGGATTTTTTTTTTTTAAACATCCAAAAGTCCACTTCAAGTCTACGCAAGGTGTTTGGGTTATTGAAACCCAGTGTGTTTTTTCAACAAATACTCAGATTTAATTGTGAGAAGTGTTGTGTTATTTTACATCCTAAGAGTTTCTGAGTTCTAATTAGTGGAAGTAAAATCTGCAGCAATTAATATTGGTATTTGGCCCTGTAAAGCCTTAGCAGGGAGAGCAGGCTGAGATGAGATGTGTCAAACGCGTAAAGGAGTTTCAACTTGCTCGTGTCCTTTATGCTCCCATAACTCTCTTTACACAGGTATGATGAATGTACAAACCAAGATCAGTTAAAAGACTGTTCTGTAAAACTTTGCGAAGTCATGTACATCTAATTAAAAGCTCACATTTTATATACTGACAAGTGAAACATGCATCTCAGCTCCCGCTTTCCCCTTCTTCTCAGGAAAAGAAGCAGTGGGAAGGAAGGGAGATAACACCCATCTCATGGTAGTGTAGCACACTGTCCCAGAAACATTGCTGGTGGAAGGAAGCAGTCTAAGTCTGGTGAAATAACTGTTTCCGTGGAAGGTTTGCACGTGGAGCATGCAGGTTCACATGTCTGTGGGCCTCTTAGGTCTTTATATCATGCATAAGGCTCACTCCTTTGACTTGTTGCACTGTCTGCAGTAGCTCTCTGTTTACCAGGAGTGAGATGAGTCAGTTGACACTCAAGGGGGGGGGGGGGGGGGGATTACAAATAAGATGAGCTGAAGACAGCCTTGTGTACTCAGCACCTAAACAAGACTTAAAGCTATTCCATGGGGATTAATGGGACTAAAACAGAGCAGAACTTTCAGCCTTAGCTCTGGGTTTCTTGCTGCAGGAGGGAGGACTTGATTTTCTTTTAAGCTGTACAGATGCTAGCATGTTGCATAGAGGTGTTAAAATTTATAAAGTTGTATATTCTTGTAAGTTATAGTGACTGTCTTTAGAGCCTCTCAATCTTTAATTTTAAAACAACATATTTTCCCCTATTACTTCCTATTGTTCAAAAATCAGCTTTGTGTAGCATTATGAAAGGAAAGTAATCTTAGTTTTACTATTTCAAGTGATTCTGAGAAAAACATCTCTCAAATCTGGGATGTTTGTGTGGATATAGAAAGGGAAAAGAGACCAAGCTGTAATGTACTGTAATTTTGTATTGATTTTTTCTTAGTTTCCCCATAAGCGCAGTTTGAGGAATCTTTGCATTTAACTTTCGCTTAGTGCACTATTTCTTTTGTAGCAGTTAACAATTACATTTCTATAATGGAAAAAAAAATATTTTCGCTTACATTGTTATCGTTCCTGTGAAATGTTTCCAGGAAGAAACTCCTTCAGTAGATTTCCAGTCTAAGTTATGCAATTGTCTATATGCCTGTGTATCCACATGTAGATTTATCTCACATCTTTAGACAATCTTACAGCTTCCTAAAGTGGTTGTTGAATGTTTTTCACCAGCTGTGGAAAGTATTCCTTTTCAAATATATCTTCACCAATCTGGAATCTGGTTTCTATAGCAATGGAGATGTGGTATGTTGTGTATATATACAATAAAGTGTAAGTTAAGGTATTGCAGCCAATAAATAAATCTTTGAATGAAATATTATCTTGCTGTACAAGGGAAAGAGGAGTTCAATCAACTTTGCTTCTAAACCACCAACTTTTCTTCAGTTGTAAAACTATTGCTCTTGTACAGATACTATGGCTTTCTCAGATCCCATGTATACATCTGAGAATGCTTAAGTGATACTTGTCAGCTGAAGATTGCAGTTCAGTCTAGCGATATCAGTTAGCTACCCATCCAATCTAGGTGGCTAATATGATTGTAACATTGAGCATCAGTAGTCTTTTGCTGAATTTGTGTGCTATTCTGTGATCATTAATATTGGGTTTGTGCAACATTAGATTAGCTGGCAATGCAAATCTGATCCGGATCAGGCCCAGGCACATAATAACATTTTGTCAAATTAGGGCACGCAGTATAGAGTTTATTCAGGCTTTATGTTTTTATTTAGGAAGAAAAGTGATACATTACATCTAATATCTGCCAGATTAAGTAACTTCTATCAGAAGAAGTTACCCTTTCAGAATGTTTTGGACAAATTTTAACACAGGAAGTGGATTTGTATTGATTTGTGTATGCCATGTGGCTGCACAGTTCTAGGGCTGCTACTAAAGGCTGAAGACTGGATTTACCACATTGCAGAGTGCTGTATAGTTCAACCCCATTTTCCCACACCTGGACTGATTTGGTGTTAAAGGAGAAGCCGCTGCCCGAGCATTCACACACCATTCGGGGAGTCGCACACACACCACCTGAGACTTTAACTGCTAGGACCTGAGTCCCTTTGCAGCGGGCAGCTCCACTGAGCTCACGGGTGCCCCTTTTCGACTCCTCGCTCACACACACACTCACTCTCAGGCGCTTCCTCTCCACTCTGGCTCGACCCTAGGTTTCCTGAAGCAGAGTCTCTGATACAACGTACACCAGATGAATTTATTGGTACAGCGATGAAAACAGCTCGAGCTGGGTGCCTCTGGAGAGGAACCCAGAACAAAGAAATCCCTGGGTAATTATACCCTTACAATCTAAATTCCCCTCCCCTCAGGAGACAGTTTGGACCAATAGTAGTATCAGGGTCTGGGGTCTTCCCTTTCTTCATCGGGCCCTTTCATTGTCTCTAGGCAGGTCGATTCTTGTCTTATCTCTAAGATTGCAGCTTCTGCTAAGGTTGAAGCCTCCTTATCTTTCTGGTTTGCACAGGTTTCGGGGGCCTTTCTTCATGTAGCCCAGTAAAAGTTCAGTGCACGGTTGGTGGATCTAGGTGAAAGTTCTTGTGGCCTAAGATGTCAGCAAGCCTTGATACTAATGCTAAAGTGACTAATACAACATTGGGAGCCTGCATGTTTCCTATTGATGCTTTTCTAATTTCTAAGATGCTTTTCCAGATGCACAACTGTTGCATGAGCTGTTTTAGGTTGAGTCTAGATTTGGCTCTGAAGATATGGTCAGATCCTGAGGCCACCCAAAAAGAAAGCCCGCAGCTTGGTGTTCACAGCCCTGGCAAGTACTGGCTCTGGTTCTGGATTGTTCAGGGCATTCCGGTGCCATTTAGGAGTGTGTTGATTAGACTTGGAGAAAGGGGTTAGTTTGGGCCATAAAAATCCCCTGGGAGCACTGTACAATCCAGGAAACTTCCAGCAAGAGCATCAGAAAGGGGCTTACTGACTACTGCTGTGCTCCTTGGATTTGAGGTGGGAAGTACGCAGTGGGGTGCAAGAGTATCAAGAGAGACCCAGTTGTAGCTGACGGTTTATTCTTCTGGCAGAACTTTACTTCACACTCGAGGATTTTCTGAGTGTTCTGTTCCAAGTACTGTCCTCAAATGTCTCAATAATGGAGGAAAATTGGCTAATATGCCACAGCGTAATAACGTACCTTTAGACTATTCCTCTTTTTCTGTCATGACTTGCATACTTGGTTGCCAGAGATAGAAATTGCCTTCTTTTGTATTCAGAGATACAGCCAATTAAGACTAAGGCTTATTTGGTCTTAATCAGCTGTCCCAAGAAGCATTATTAAATGCAAAACCAGGAATATTATCAGAGCATAACAAATTTATATTTCAAGAAAGAGTAAATTGCCTGGAAGAGTATAGCTGCTGTTCTTGCCAGGTAGGAAGGCTTAGAGTCGAGCAGGTGAAGGGTAAGTGTAAGAACTAGAAGTCAGAAAATTCTCTTATGCTCAGCTAATAAATGTCTTCAACAAGATGGAATATGGAATATTTTTTTTTGCAACTTGTATTTGTGGTTTTCTTCATGTTCTTCATGTTAGCAGCTGGATCATACATGTTGGTGCTCAACTTGCTGTCTTAAGTTGTTTAAATCAAAATGTAAACTAATGCAAGAAAGTATCACTTCTTAGCTGACAATTTGATTTAGCTTATAAATTCATGGGGTGGGGGAAGAGGCCTAAATTTATGGAAGTTATTTTTGTTTCATTCAAGCCTGTTTGTTCATTTGCATTCTGAAATTATACATTCTTAGGATTTTGGTATTAACAATTTCATTGAAAAGTCATGAATCAATTTGGTGTCTAATGCTATTTTTATACCACAGATTTAAATTCACACTCACATGTTTTTCATGGAGGACAAATATGTGAAGGCTGAAGAAGCTGTAAAATGGATGAGCTTATTATTCCACTTCTATTAATGAGTAGAGACATATGCAGTGGCCAGTATTTAAGCAGAGCTTTTGTTATTTGCAATTCTCCTTTTACAGTTTTTTTTTTTTTAATTACTTATTTTAGGAAAAGAAATCAAAGTGCCAGAAAGCAGGAGATAATTTGGGGTGGAAGTAGGGGAGAAAAGAAGTCATTCTTTTAGAAACTGATTAATTTATTCTTAAGGATAGAAAATATAGTTAGTAAATGACAGAGTTGGAATTATTTAAAATGGTTTTTGTGCTGTCAGCTGTCTAGAAAATTATCTTAACCTGGTATTGGTGCTCTTGGGGGCAGGTGAAATAGATGTCCTTAAATTACCTTCAGGCATGAGAGGTTTTTTCCCCTTATTTTTATCATTAACTGCCTCATCTATGTCTGTAGGTTCTTAGGACTTGTATGTAGTCATCAAAGCTATTTTGTTTTTCACTGCATTGTCTGTGTACATGTTCAGATGTCGTATCTTGGCTCAAGTTGTATCTGCTGAAATCTTTTTTGTGCTGAGAACTTGCAACTGTCTCTGTGTACCCACAGGCATTAATTCAACTGCAGGCTACTGAGTTTTGTTCACTAAATGTTGAATAACTGTAGGAGTAATTAGCAGATCAGGCAAGACCACAGATCTTTCCTAGTATTGATGTTTAAAATGCCAAAAATTGGGAATTTAACTCCATTTTGTGGTATGTACATTTTTTGTGAATAATGATTGTGCTCTGTAATGCTGAGGCCTTTTCAAAATGTATTTGAGATTTACTTTTTTTAGTGGAAATTCTCTTCAGAGTGACTTAAAATTTTCTGAACAGCTCATCTTGGACAGTTTGAGTATTCAGAATAAATTCGTATTATGATACTCAATCCTTTCATATTCCCAGGTTGTCAGTTTACCTTTGCAAATGAAGAACTGCATATTTCAACAATTTATTTCTTTCATATAATTTTGAAACATTGAATATCATTTTTTACTAGCAATATTCTTTGCCTGTGTTCTCCTTTACAGTTCCAGTAAAGCAGTACAAGGATAGGAGTATTTAGTACATTTTAAGCCTACTTAAAATCAGTTTTCTTCCGGGGAGTGGGAGGTGACTGTTGTGATCAATCCTCTGGTAGTAATTGCCCGAATGGTAATGTTGTACTTCGTAAGTGTTTTGGTATCGCTTTATTTTTGGAGTTACTGTTTGTTAATTAACATGTATACCCACAGGAGATTAACATAGCTCTATTTTTCTATTCCTTGCAAGCAAAGAGGGAGCACTGGTGAACTTTGAAAGAAACTTGTTTTGAAATCTTTGTTCACACTGCATTCAAAACATAAGCAGAATTTCTTTCCATGGCAGGGTTTTGAATACAGAACACTGTTTTCCACAAACTCCATGTTGAGCTGCGTATTTCACTTCCTTTCGTCATGGCTAAAAGTGGGTACTGTGAAAATCCTTTCAGAAGCAAGAGTAGCATGTATAGGTTAGCCCAATAAGTTAGATGATGCATTTAAATATTTATCTGCCTTATTTTCACCAAGTGATACTGCTGTTACTGGCATGACTTAAAATTAATTCTTGCCAAGTTCTCCTTTTGTGAAACCTTTCCTCTTGTGGAAACATGATTTACATTTGGCACGCTGCTCATCTGGAAGAAAATCTCTTCCCCGGAGCATGTCACTGTCATTGTAATGGATATCTGTTACTGTTACACTACCCACCATCGAGTCAGCCGTTCTTGTTTTATATTCGCCGCTGCCTGTTCCTATAAGCAACTCTTACCTGATGTGGAATTGGTGGCATTTACGTGAATGCCAAGACAAATGAGCGGCAGAGCCAGGAATAGATTTAAGCATCTGGTAGCAAGGGGCGAGGGGGAGAAATACTTTTGTTGAGTTTCATAAAAGTATGTATCAGAGTCCAAAGCAGGAATATAGGGTTCATAGGTATGGGTGAGCCTGCCTTAGCCACCTTCTAGGAAAGATCAAACCCGGGTCTGTTCTGAATGTCTCAGCTGGCCCTGCCCTAGGCAATGTGAGTATTGTGACTACCATGGAGACTTTGCACTGTTGAGAGCTCAGGTCTCCTCTTACGCCACTGGCAAAGGTCTGCAACTGATGTCAGAGCGAATGGATCTTCTTTTGCCTTTTGGGAATGGCCTCTTATGTGTGTTTGGTGTCAAATGATAGGGTTCCTACCTTGCAGCTACCATCCATTCTTCCTTCTTCATTTAGCTCTTTTGAGCTCTATATTGGGCAGGTGCTCTTGTTCCTAGAAGCCCTGGCTCTGCTGGTTCCTGTGCACCTGAGCTACTTGATCCCAGAATCATCTGTTCTTACCTGCTTGGGCTCTGTTGAGCTGAACTGACTCAGCTCACAAATTCACCTCTTGTTCAACTCAGTCCTGTGTATGGTAATAGCATGTTACTCATTTCTATATACTTTTGAATTGCAGTATTTACAACCAACCCAATGTAAAGCATAAGTTGATTTTTTTTTTTTCTGTCCATGTGAACTAAGATGAATTTGGACTTGTCAAATGCTGCAGCTATTATGTCATCTTTTTGCTAATACTGTCAAGAACTATTTTCACTCCACTGGAAGTGTTCACTTGATTGAGTTGGAATGATCCATGTGTTCAAATTCTGATGGTGGCTTGGGACACGCCATTGATTGCACATACTGAAGAGAGATGATGACCAAAGGAGACCTTTGAGAGTGAGGTCTGTTCTGAAGGTAGGGGTATGCTCATCAATGGGGTCCTCTGTTGTGTTTCACGTCATGTCTGTCAGTGATGCTCCTGTTTTACTACATCCCGTTAAGTAGCTTGTTAGGTGTAGTAAAAGTGTTAGCTATTATTAGTGTTTGTATCAGTGAGCAGCGTGGTGGAGCTGAGCTGGGTGACCCCAACACTGGTGGGGCAGTGTCCCCACTGGCCAGGACCTGAGCAGGGTGGGCAGAGCAGAGATGGTAGTAACAGGGTCAATCAACAGTTGCAGGTACAGTGAGGTGATGGAGCAGGTCCAGGTCCATGTGGGGAGTCCAGTCAGGAACAGCAGAGGATGGGGCTGGAGTTGAGTACACTTCTGGCATAGAAACATAGGGCACGAATCTGTGATAGGACATGTTCCCATATCATTGTACAAATGGTAAATAATCTGTAATACTTTGAATTGAAATGACTACTAGTTGGAGGATATAATTCAGTATTGCGCTCACTTACATGATGACAATGCTGAAGTTGTCATCTTTCCTTAAATGTCTTGATAAAAAGAAATGACCTCTACGATTAAGCCTTAGTAAGTTCCTGTAAGGCTGTAAAGAAGTTTACAACGCGTTACTGCTGTAACGTTTTTGTGTGTAGAGGACTTCAGCCTTCAAGATTGTTAGATAGCCAATTGTGAGTATTATGTACAGCTATAGAGATGGTATTTGTGTGGGAACGCTTGTGGAAAGAGAATAATTTAGTAAAATATCTGTTTTACTAATTTTTACTTTTAAATTTTTTTTCTGAATACAGCTCTTTTGTATCTGAGGGTTTGGTCATTGTTTGGTTTTGGTTTTTTTTTTAAATAGCCGCCATAGTTTAATTAGCATTATTCCTAATTTTTACATGTATTTTTATTTTAAGCTCACTTCCTCACCTAACCCAGGTAACTTGTTTGAATGAGAAAATGATCTGGCTGTTGTAGAGCTGTAGTAAAAATTCTCTCTAGTCTATGAAAATACATACTTTTGGTTTCATGTAATAAGTTTCTTAAAATATTAATTTAAACAGTTGGTTTTAAGTCTTGTTTCCATGGTAGTAAAGATAGATAAGATATTCAGTGCCTTTTAAACTAGTTTACTATCTCTTATTTTTAGGAGTCCTTATGATATGCCTTCAAAGAGTATGGTGACTTTTTCTCTGGTTCTGTGCATGTGTTATTATGGAGCCTGATACCAGGAAATACTGTCTGTGGCGCAGGTTTGGACACAATGTTGCCATGTGTGAAACACTGTTCAGGCTGGCAAGCTGCTGCTGAAAGCCTGTAAGGAGGCCTGCAGACAAAGCTGGCTGTGCTTGTTTGGACTGAAGCAGTGTATCTGCACAGCACTGTAAGCTGGCAGCTGGATTTACAGTATGTTCAGTTTAATCTTAGCTTGGGAATCTCTTTGCCATAGATGATTTGGATGCATCCCAGAATACTTAAGTATGGAGAGCCAACATCCTTTAGTGAAACCTGTGTTTGTGAATAGGTATCTAAAAAGCTTTTTTGAAAGATTAAGCACATTAGGTTTGTAAGCCTGCTTGGCTTTGGTCAGGGCGTCTGAGTCACTTCAGTTCTTTTCAAAGTCCAGTTAACACCGTGTGATACGTTTAACAGTGTGATGGGATCCCAAATTGTTCTTCTTTCTTTCTCTTCTGTGTCAAAAGAATTCCCCACCTTACCTTCTTGGAAAATGAAGTGTTTTGTTAAAATGCACAAAACTATCTAAACAAGTCCCATTGCAGTAACCACAGTATATGTCCTTTCCAACAGTGTTCATTTTTGGCTGGCATCCCAGATTTGGAAAAAAAAAATAATTGTGCCCAGGCCCTTCTTTGAACTATCCAGAAAATCTTGTAACTCTCTGTAGGGCTTAAGGTTAGAGTGCTTGCAGGCCGGCTCGTCTCGCTTTTCCTGAGGAGCCCCAATTACATGGTTTCTTCTTGCCACCCACCCTGTGGAAAGCTCAACATGTTCAGTTGCCCTTAGCAAGGTGGACATAGTCCTCTCCACTTGCTATCCAGACAACTCGGCATGATGTAGAGGATAGTGTCCAGGTAGAGGTACCCTTCCTGCTTCACTCTTTACCATAATAGAATATACGGAATCTACAGAAAATCCAGTAAATGAGAAATTGAGTCATTGTGTCTCTTTCAGGAGGTGCCTGAGGACCTTTGAAAGTCTGTACTGCAGAACAAAATTCCCGTTACTTTTCTGAGAGGCTTGCTATAAGCGAGGCATGCTTTTGAAAATTTGCTTGCTTCTAAGGAAACATCAACTAAATTTTCATTTAAAATTATGATAAAACCCCAATGCTTTTTCAAACCTGAATGAGAAGGTATGGCTTTGTATCTCTCATTCTTCAACATGTGTCTGAAAGGGCTACTGGTAGCTTGAAACTGGACCAGGTAAGTCATGAGCTGTTCTCAATGCTTTCATAAGCATTAATACCTAAAAAAAAAAAAAAAGGGGGGGGGGGGGAGGCTGTAAATGATTATGCCCCAGCTTCCTTTAATTACATTTATTTAGCTTTGATCTTGAAAAGACAGATAACTGTACAGCAACTCGGGGTATATTTTTTCTCCCTCATATTCCCTGTGTTTGTAAGCAGTTTGCTCTGAAAACATCAGTAATTTTAGCTTTAATTCCTACTTTGAAATGCTAGTAAGAATAACACTAAGTTATTGCTTGTTTTCAAAAGCAGAGTGCTTGTAACAGTAAAATAATTCAATAAATAATGGATTTCAAAGCTTTGTTTGGCTCAAACATAAATTACATTTGTTGGTTTACTTTTGTTACAGTTTCATGTGAAAACCCCTTGTATCCTTTTAGATTTTCAAAGTCATGTTAATCAAGCCAAATGTTATCCTCCATGGCTCTGACTTTTTTTTTTTTCCTCCTTTATTCACTTACCATTTTTCATCATTACTATGGTATTCTACTTTTTATGCTACTGAAACAACTGTTTAGGAAAATACAGCCGGATTAAAATAAACGATCAAGTCTCAACTTTCTGGGTATCTGCCTCTAATTTATACCATTAGCACATTCCTAGTGATAATTTTCTTCCTCTGATAAGCCTGTCCTTTCTTCTGTAGCTATTTTGAGAAGTAGTGGTCAACTTTATGGTCTGAAGGAGCAAGATTTTTTTGATCGAGTATCTGCTGATGGAGAAAGGCTGCTGTCAGCTGTGAACTCCTAAATGCTTTTATGCTGTTTTTCATCATGACCCTGCACTGTTTTAAGACCAGGCTTGATTCACTGCCCCTCGGGACAAGCTCTTTTGCATATAAACCAGGTGTTTTATTGTTGTTTGTGGTACCGTAGTGCAGGAGCCATGGCTGCAGTGCTGAATGTGTTCAGAATAAAAGTTATGCCAAACTTCTACAGAGTGTGAGGCTTGTAGGGCATAAATATTTTTTGTTGTTGTTTGTGTAATTATTTTATGCCAAGTTCTAAAACAGCCCAAATGTATATTAGTTCTTTTCAGAAGAATAATTATACATGGCTGCTGCCAGGCGTTAAGTTTTATTTTTCAGGATGGTTCACGAGACCAATGAAAAATCTGGCAAATACTGCTTCTGAAATGCACTACTGAGCATTTGTGTTGGGCCTATTATTTTGTCACTGTTACAACAAGGTGAAGTTTAAAAGAGCAATTCTGTGATAAATTATCTTCCGCTCAAGGAATTAATAGTTTTTGAAAAGGGCATCCCTGAGGAAACCAGCATCTGAGAGAACCACCTGTCTTTTCAAGCATGTCTGTGTGTTTTGATAGTTTTTCTTGCTTATTTCTTTTTTTTTTTTCTTTTCATTACTGGTGCTATTACCCTTCACATGCAGCTCCCCACCCTCTGTTTTATGCATTCAAGCCTTTCCATAGTTCCATCCAGTGTAAAAAGGGGTGGGATGAGACAGTGCAGTGCTGGCAAACATGGCAGCCTGAGATGTAGGTCACGTGCTGGTCCATCCCCTCTGCCTTTGTTTCTGGTAGGTAATACTCACCACTTTGATTCCTCCATCCTTGTTGCATTTTCACGTGTTCACTGACTCTTGTTAATGCCTCCTGTGTCTCTTTCCTTTTAAAAGCAAAAATCTTATTAGGTCCTTTTGGGAGTCCTTTTGTGAATTATGCTTTCTCTTTGTAGTTAACTGTTGAATGTCCTTATTTCTTTCAAAGTTTGGGAGCCTATAGATTCCTCCCCATATCTGCCTGTCAAAGGTCACTTTTTATCAATTTCTGTTTCCAGAATTAACTCTGCTTACCCTACAGACCAGAGACCCCTGGGGAATTCAGTTCTGGCTTTGCCTTAATCTCTTCTTTATTCAGTTTACCAGAGATAGTTACTCATCCCTTGCTTTGATTCCCTTTTTGCAGTGTGTTGATGTAGCTCCCAGGGTTGGTCGTGTCCCGTCCCCCCCCCCCCCCCCCCCCCCTTATGTGGTCTAATTCTATTGCTTCAAAGTGATAGAAATTTCAAAGAAGAAATTAAAAGATGAAATTTGCATTTCTTAAGGAAATGTTTAGTGGGTTTCACCTGACTTTACTGATTCTTTGCCATTTCTCAAAAAAAACCTAATCAAACAAACCTTAAATCAATGGAGATCTATTTTCCTTTTATGCTCCCCATCAGGTTTATTTTCCTTTTTCTGAGCTGTTAGTCTTAATGCATTCATTCAGCTTCATTTCCTTTTTTTTCTTTCCCCAAAATGCTGTAAGTACACTAGTGTTTACATTGCTATGCTCTTCCTTATAATTTTGCATTCTGTTTCAGAGGTGCTACTTGTGTGTGTTAGAGCAGGAGAAATTTGGAGAAGTACAGCTGAAGTAATGTATCTTTTCAGTTCTTTACTAAATATGTATGCGGATTTCTAAAAAAAAAAAAAAAAATAGTTTATTCATTTTAAGATACAGGTAAGAAACAAGAAACTGAACAGGTACTAGTACTCCAGTTTCTCTTTGCATTCCACTATTTTTCCTACTTCAAAAATTTTTTTCTCTATGGATTTGTTCTTCAGTACAGCTTAGTGCAATGCCATATTTATGCCACAACTCCCTTTCATTTCATAACATGGAAACCTGGAAAACATCCAAAGGAAACATCCAAAAAGGGGTTTGTCCCTTTTCCTAGGGAATTCAGTGGCTACAGTGTTTTAAGAGATTAACATTCTTTTTTTTATGCTTAGTCTTATGAATAATATTTATTACCCTTTTATCACTGGACCTTTTCTTGAGTATGAGGTTTGGAAACTTGTTTGGTAATATGGGCTCTTGACAAGATGTGAACCCTGTGTACGTGCTGCTAGGAATTAGCTTTCTGGACCAGATCCCCCCCCCCCCCCCCCCCCCCCCCCCCCCCCAATAACCTACGGATAAGTTACTTCTGTTAGACTGAAAGCTAAAGCAAACACTGGAAAAAGCTATAAATTGCTGAAGCTGAAATTAAGGTTACTCCTGATTTCGGAAGTTGGCCCTGATTTGAGCAGGGGCTTGGACTAGATGACCTCTGGCAGTGCCTTCAAAACTTACTTATTCTATGATTCTGGGCATATGCTAAAAACTGCCTTATTAGCAAGCAGGATGATTTGTTGGTAATGCAAATTTATTTGAGTTGTTTGCATCTTTTGGGGGTATAATGTTCTACAGTCCCCTAAGTTGATCATTAAGGAAAAGAAAAATAAATGAGATGGTGTGCTCATTGTCTGATTGCTATTTACTTTCCTCTTTTACCGACGACTGCAAGGAAGTCATATTCATTTTTACCTCCTCATTGTTCCTGATTTGTTAAGACTGAAATTGGTATAACAGTGAGATGTATTAAACTTTAGTTTCTGATACAGTAGTTCCTGTTTTATCTAAGCTATCTTGAAAATTTCTGGATCAAGATCTTATTTAGAGAGACAAGCTTCTGATATGTTAAATGACCAGGGATGTCCCAGGCGAACTTTTGGATGTTCTATGCAGTAGCTTTGAATATTACACACCTTGTGGCTGTTAAACTTCCCTGGATGTCCCCAAAATGTTATGCTCAGGATTGTAGAGGACAACTGGAAATAGTTCATGTTTGCCCTTCATTACAGATCAGAGCACATAATTTTTTACTCCTGAGGTAGGTTAGAGTTGAAGTACTGAATCAAAAAGAAAAAGAGCAAGATAATTGCCACTGAAATAATTCTTATTAAAGATCATTGCAGTTCTAGGACCAATCTTCTGTGATGACACTGTGTCCAGCTCTATCCCCAGGGGAGGGGGGAAGTATTTTGTCCATGAGATTAAGCGCTTGCTTGGGGGTCACAGTGAGTGTTGTGATCTCCTATATTGGACTGTCAGTTTGACACTTAGGTTGAAATAAAAAAGGTGCAGTTGACTTTACATGACATTTTGCATTAGATTAGCTACTGCTGTTTTGATTTGTATAACTCTTTCAACTTCTGATTTATAGCTCATTATTCTTAGCTAGACAGGAATTACAGCTTTAGAAAAGATAATGGGAGCAAAAGTTACCAAAAGAAGACTGCCAGCACTTCATTGGAAATGTAAAGGAATTTTGGTAACATCCGCCTTGTTGGATGATGAGTTTTTTAGGTAACCCGAAAAATTGCCAGGTGCAGTTATTCTTAAATCACTTTGAACAGAAATGCTGTTTTCTCATTTAAGGCATAGTTGAGGATGTTTCTTTAATAAAGACAATTCTGATCGACAGAAGCCTTGCAGTTGCAAGTGATGGTTAACAGAGGCAAGATGGCACACTTTTAGCCCTAACTCAAAACCATTTTCTAGAACGTTTTATTCAAGTTCTTATTTATTCATGTAATGCTGCTCAGAAAAGCTCTGGGGAATTAGTCAAGAACCTGAGCCCTCTATATGCATATTTTTCTACATATTGGGATGTTGCTATATTAATGCAGGACGTTCACACGAGATTCAGAATGATAGTGCCGTAGGTATCTGGGATCAGCAGCCTCCAGGCAAAAATAATTATAATTCAGGATGTCTTATTTTATTTGAACCACATAGTAAATTGCAGTATCAAAAGGGATCGGACAAGCAGAGTTCGGTGTCTGGGATGTTCTTTATCACAGTGGAGGAGACCTGGTATTTGAAAGGGTTCAGGATTATGAATGTCAGTATAGCTCTTCAATTGATTTTAAATTCATAGGTCAATATTTAATCACTTTGATTTTTAGATTTTTTTTTTTTCCCAGTTTAAGTAATGCTATTTTAGGAAATAAATAAGATTTTATTTTATTAACTCGAGATGCTAAAAATGAACCAGCTAGGTAGATGAAATTCTTGAAAAACACGTGGGATGTAGATGAGAAATGGAGAAAAAGGGTCAGTAAAGAAAGAAGGCTTTGACCAAGACATCAAGAAGTGAGAATTATCAAAATCTAGTTGACTCGGACATTGAAATAGATATTAAAAAGAAAAATATTTTTTGGCAAAGAGAAGAAAAAGTATAAATGATACTGTGCTGGCTGTGCTTTAGGGAGAGTAAAGGTTAAAGATGGTCTTAGATATTGCCTCAAACCTAACTATGCACGTTTTCTGGCTTGTAATTAAGGAAGACCATGCTGAAATTGAGGGCAAGGGCAGGATAGCTGATGAAAAGGTATAGAAACAATGGAAGTGACTGCATTTAGGTTGAATGAAAATCAGTGAGCTGTCTCTCCTCAAAGCAGGAGGAGCAGGAAGGAAAGCAGATAATTTTTATCCCACAATAGTGAAAGAGCTGCTGCATGAAATCATGGATGAGATGATGAGGATTTAAATAAATCTTTCAAGCTTGGCGAAAAATATATGATTGGAAAATATATTGGCATATGTATTGGCTGATCAATAACAAATATACTATTTTAAGGAACAGAAATTATTCAGGACTATGATTTCAATAGTATGTGAGAGAAAGTATAAGCGTGCCAGTAAATACAGCCTGGGTAAGATGGATATACCACTCCATACCAGATGTGACATCGGTCTATGACTTTCTAGAACAGAAATTACAGTTTAAAAAAAGTCAGGTTACATGCACAATTGTGGATGCACGAAGAAGTTGTTGCAGAATCAACAGCCACCACTGTTGTTTAAAGGAGAAAGATCAGACAGAGAGCAATTTGTCAGAGATCTGGTTTGGGGCCAGTCATTTTTAGTGATGCCATCCATGGCGGTAAAAACCCACACATCTAGTCTGTTCTCCTGCTTAGTGTGAGACACAATTTCATCTGGTGGTTTCTGTAAGAAACCCCAAAATTATTGGTTGGAAGAGCATCAAGTTTAACATCACCTATGCATGGGGGAACTCAACAGATGCCAGTTCACTGTTCTGCTGCTTTGCAACTTAGCATATCAAACAGCTTTATTAATAAGATATATTCGTGAGTGTCAGAACTTATCCTTCTTTGGTCTTTTAATATAAAATTCTAATTCCAGCCCTCGTGGCTGGAAATCATCTGGCTGCAACAGCATTTAGGCAAACTTTGATCTTCCCAATCAGGCCACTACAACTCGGACTGACTCACTAATGTCTTCAAGGTGCTTTTCAGAAGAGGTCAGCCTTTTATCTTGAGTGGGTACAAACTCCTTTAGTAAGCGTATTCCTTGTTGTTAATGGCAATGAAAGAAGTCTCCTCCAATTCATGTGCAATGTCTGGAGTCTATGGGAGCGATTTTGTATTGCCACAACTGAAGCGTTTCTGTGTGCCAAGTGAATATGCAGCACAGTGAATTTTTCCCTGGAGCTTACCGTTCAGCTAACTGTGACAATAATGAGTTGGGTCTGCTTGTCCACTTAGCGTCACGTTAAGCTAAACAAGAAGAGGAAGGCTTATCTCTGTGGGATTTATCCTCCTTACCTGTGTGAATTACGTTGCATAGTTTTCAGACTCTGTTCAGACTGTTGTCCATGGCTGGGATCTGAATGGTGTTGCTGTGGAGCCTGTTTCAGGTTTTTGCAACATGGCTTTACTTAATTCCAAATAGTTTTTTCTGCTCTGAGATTTGAAAGCTGAAGCTTACTTATCTCTAGAAGCATCTAGTCACTGTATCAGTATATTTTTACTAAAGACAGTCAGTTACGCTTGTTATGTATTTCTTCTCTGTATTGCATGGCAATTTCTTTGGGTGATGACAGGCATGCTTTACAGCAATAAGCAAATAGATGTCAAGTTTTATCTACACAGAGGAGCAATCAAAGGGAACGGGTTTGTTTTCTGGCAATGCAATCTGCAGGATTTTTAAACACTTTGTTAGACGATTCATGCAATTTAATTTTTCTAGATTGAGTGGAGTAAGATAATCTTAGCAATGTACTTCAGGACTGGTGATAAACTGTGACTGATTGAATGGTCTGCAAGAAGTACAAAATCTTTTACTCTGGAGCTTGTCTTTCTCCGGCACGGCTGTTGAATAGCGTGGGCTATTCAGTGTGATGTATGCACTGATGTGTGTATTTTCTCCATCTTTGGTTTTAGCTGAAGAGGTCTTCCAAGTAAAACAGGATTGGGCTTTGCTAGGTAAGCTATGAAGTACAGGTGTCAGACCTCCTGCAGCTCTGTGTGGAGAACAAGAAGCCTGACTGTGTCCAGATCTTTTAGCAATTCTTATGAGGCAAAATTTGTAATATTTGTCTTTCAGGATTTGAATTGAATGCATTTTTTGTTAACTATATCTTATCTGATAGTAAGAAGTTGCCCACTGAAGGAAGAAAAAACCGTGACCAAATGGTTGATGTTTATGATGCGATGTTCTACACGCTCATGTGCTCCCCCTTGCACTTCTTTTCTGTGGGAAAGAAGAGGAGTTTTGTTTTTTTGTTTTGTTTTCTAAATCACATAAGTGTAAAAGTCGCATTTGTCAGCAGGTTTGGCTTTGCATACTTCAGTAAAGGAATTTTCTGTTGTGTTTTTTTTTTCTTGTCCTATTTAGAACATATATTAAGACTGCTTTCACAATTTAAAGACTGTTTCTCAATAGGACCTTACACCCTCAATAGGATGTTAGTGTTCATATATCTAAAGGGAAGAGTCCTTGAAGCCATTAGTCTCTTGTCCTTGCCTTCATTTGTCCATGAAGGAATGCACTTCGCAGTTAATTTCTCCCACTTCTCCTGTAAAAGCAAGGCCCTTGCAGAAGGGCCTTGAAAGATGAAAATCTTATGTTTTTTCCATAATATTTAACTGATGTTACATTGGATTTTTGCTAGAGTATTAAGGCAAGCGCATCTGCATTTTTCTGTAAACCTACATGTGCAGTAAAAGCTGTCAGCTCTTAGGTGTATTTTTTTGCTTGGTAGCCACAGGCTGTGTGTTTTAGCAGGACTCCTCGTACTTCTGTGCCTGCTGCAGACTGCGGAAAGGGATTGCCTGCTTCAGTGCTGCCTGTGTATTTGGCACAAGGTGCTTAGGGATGACTGCCCCGGGTTATTAAAGCCCTTTCAAGTACAGCTCAAGCAACAATCAGTATCATCAGCTCATAATGTATTAACACGTTAAATTTGCAAAGCTACCATATGGAGTTTGTTTCATGCTTTTATTAAGCATTAATGCTCCTGTTGAGGCGTCACAAAGCAACGTTGCTTTTGGAAGTGTAGTCTCTCAGTCAACAGGAGCTCTGAGACGCCCCTCCAGGCACTTAATTAATCCTCAGGGTTGAGAAACTATTTATCTTTAAGATGTGTTGTCAACATGTGTTTGCCACCTCTGCCTCTCCCACAGAGTGCCCCCGCTTTTAAGCATCTGTGGCTGAGCGGAGCTGAGAGAGAGGGATGTGCTCCGCTCCTCTTCTTTTGTAGTGTAGCTTGAAGGTGGGCCTGAGGGATACTGCTATGATTATTTAAAAAAAAAAAAAAAAAAAAAAAAGCCTGATAACAGTAGACTGCAAAATGTATTTCCATAAGAAGAATGCGTGTTTAAACAATGCATACAGTAACCATCCTTACAGAGCCTTCAGTTTATTGAGATGTTGATTATCCACCCCACCCCCTTGGAATATCATATGATATTAGTTCTAACTACTTTCTGCTATTTCAGTGTTTTTTATTAACAACATTTCATGGTAAACCATACATTTTCAGCTGCCTTTAGGATAATGGCAAGCTCTATAAAAGGCACTTAAAGGGCACCTTTCTTTGACCAGACTCTGCAACAGGAGAGTATGCTTTGTTCAGGTCCCTACAGACTACTGCTTGTTATACATTAAGTGTTAAAGATCTGGAAATGATACTTCTTGCCTGTTGTTGAAAGCTCACTCATGCATTATTTATCAAACAGTAGGTGATGACTTCAACCTTTTAATGATAATTGATAGTGGTTAGAATACAAGATTATGAACGGTTCCTGAGCACCAGTAAATGCCAGCATGGGAGGTGTATTATCAGGACATGTTTTTCATAGTTAATTCTATGCATAATTCTATGCATAATAAAAAGCATAAAATAATACGCTTTATTGGGCCTCAATCAGTCAACATGGAGGGGTGGAGAGGAAATAGATGATAAAACTGTGTTAATAGTATTGCATGGGGTTTTGCCTGCTTGTGTTTTACAGTACTCATTCAAACTACATGAACTGTAGCTCTTTCAGTGTGGGATAATAAGATTAGAGATACCTTCTGTGGGTTTTACAACTTGTTCAGTACGACTGACGTGCTTCCTTGAAATCCAGGGTCTCTATGCAACAGTTTCTCTGTATCACCTGGGGATTTTAAGTAGTTGTAACATTAGGTACAATTAGAATTATCTCATGTTAATCAGCTGAATCTGTTATGGTCAAGAGGAGCGCTGCTGCCACAGGAGTGACTTGAGCTTGCAGGTGACTCCACAGACCTGAACATGAAAAGCACCTTTTACTGCCCAATTTGCAGTGCTAGTCGGTATGAGCTGCTGCATCGCTGCTCTTGGTGTTTCCTTTGCATATGCCAGGTTTCTGCTCCAAACAGCCCAAGTCCTTCTCATATTTGGGTGCGGTCAATACCTGTTTGGAGTTGAGACTTCAAAAAATGTAGCTGGTAAGTTGTACTATCAGTTTAGTAAGGTTAAGTACAACTTAAGTTAGTAAATTTTAGCTATTTGTAAACAGACAAGAAGGGATTGGGCAGTTATGAGGTTGTAGGTTGTTTGATTTTTATATCAATTGTATTGAAAAAAGACAAACATTGGCAGAGACTGAGGGAAAAAAAAACCCTTTAAACTCATGAACTGTTAATTCAGTTTGATAGAGCTGAAGCAGCTACGTATTGATGCCTTATTATTTTTAAACTGAATAAGAGATTTCCTTTCATTAATTCTTTATTCTTTAGGCAGATGGTAAATGGTAGTTGCCCTTTTTAAAGGGCAATTTCACCCAACTGGGAGTACATTGAAAGTTAGGGCTTTTTTTACTATTGAAATATGGTGTGGCATAGTTAAAACAAAACACCTTAATTTGAAAAATGTGCTGCCTTTGTTTTATTTCTTTATAATCTGTGGCAAGATCTATGTTAGTTTTCAGCTTGGATAGTTGTGTATCTGCAAACATGCCTGATAGATGTCAGATGTAAATATGTCAAATTAAAAGATTATGTTTGTGTGCCAGTTATAGGTCGGAAGAGTTGAAACAGTCTGAAAAAGATCATTATAAAACTGACAGGTTGATCCTCACTTGAGCTCATGGCCAGTAGCAGCTGTGCTTTTCCTAATGCTGAGGGAAGATCTGTCCTGGGCTTGGGCTGAGCTGGGAAGAGTTTGGTTCCTGGGATTGTGGAGAAATGTGGAAATCGGAAGTGGGGATCCTGCTCGTTCTGGGTCAAATGTAGATTACAACTTAATTTCCTATAACCAAGAGGTACTTTTTTTTTTAGTGTATTTATGGAATAATTATCCATTTGTCCAAGAAAAGATAGAAGTGAGTGCTGTTTCTGTGGCCTGCAAATGGTGTTCAAAAGATCTGTTCGTCCCCTGGTAAAGAATAGTCTCTGTGCAGCCAATTTAAGCAGAAGTCAGAGTGGTCCGGGCTGTTATTTTCATATCTTCCTTTTAGCTGCTAGTTCTTCTTTTGTCTTCTGCCTTGTTAAGCATCTCATATCTTGTGTGTGCTGGATTGGTACACATTAAAATACATTGAAAACACGTTTACTCTCACTTCAGTACTGATTTGCCCTCTCCTTTTCATTCCACAGCTGGGCATAGCCTTGAAACTTTTTGTACCGTTTCTATTAGCTCTAATAAGCATTTAAGCAGGGTGAGCAACGTGACAACTGTGGAATAGCGGTATGTGAGTTATAGATAGCAGTCACGTACAAAAAGTTGGACCGACATCTGTGAGGTTAAACCCACAGAAAAGTAGAAGAAAGAAAAAGTGAAGTTGAGATAAGCCTCTTGCCCTTTTCTGCTTCATACCATCAAAGACAACAGGGTATTAGCTAAGGAAGAACGCTTTTCCAGCTCAAGTCAAAATATAAGCCTTACTGTTAGACGAGTGCAAGGATGAGACTGAGAACTGGAAAATCGAAAAGTGCTGTAGCTGGCTGAATAGTTTATAAAGTTGCTGTAACCTTCTTGTCTCTCAGGGTACAGGAATATCCTCACACAGTGCAGGTTTTATTTGTCTAATCATCATCTAACAACATTTCTGTTAATAATTCGTTCACATTGTTGATAAACTGCTTGAAAAGTTAAATATTCTACTTTTAAAAGAAAATACACCTTCCTTGTTCCCATGGTGAGAATCAAGTCTTGCTGGACTATTATTCTCCACAGTGAAAGTGTTTTCTGGCCTGGTGCCTTAAGGCAGCACAAGGTCTGATCAGGTCATTCCTCAGTCTCTGCTTGATGAAATCGAAAGAGGGAGTTTTAAAGCATTTTACCGAAGGTTCTCTGATTTGGTCGTTGATCTGGTCTTTTCTCTGACTGCTTTTGAAGGACTCGGATTAACTTCATTTTGTGAGTTAGGGACTACAGGACTATGGACCCAATGTTCCTCCTTGGCTGTGCTAATACGAAATACAGCAGCAACAGAACCCTGCTGGCATCCTTGTTATCCCCTTGGTTACACAATGACAGACTGCGTCAGCCCTTGTGGACAATGTCCTGTCTTCAGTAGTGATTGCAGGCAGATGCTAGAGGAAAAATGGGCATGGCATGAGCCTCTGATATTTGTCCTGAGTACACTTGAAGTCTGCAACTGTTTTCATCTCGAAAGGAAAGAGGTACCTAAGGGGCTCTGCAGTGTCTTGGTGGTAGCCAGACCTTTCCTGGTCAGGACACTCTGCATTTCCAAAATGTTTCCCGACCTGGACCTGTGTGTTTACAATTGGCTAATGCAGTGATTTCCTCTTGGTTGCATTTTGAGATCTCTCAGCTAACTAGCTGCTAATCCATTTAACTTTCATCTGGTTTATTTTTATAGTTTCATAATCAGCTTAGGTGGTATGAGGCCATGGAAATTTAAACTTAGTAAGTTGCACTCCCATTGTCATCCAGGCTTGTAATTAATTAGAAATAATACAAGGTTGGTTATTGGTGTTTTCCATAAGCCCATGTTAATAAGCTTAATTATATTATATTCCTGTCACATGCATTGAGTCTTGTATGTGTGCTTGCATTTTTTCCTGGAATCAACATTCAACTGATGTGTATATTTACTGAGTTTAAAGAATGGCACAATGTTTGCTTTCCCTGTGTTTCAGGACTATTGCTAAGTGTTGTGAGCATTCCGCTAGCTCTTCCAAAACACCTCCATGTCTGCACACTGGGACCAGAGGCACAAAAATGTCAACACTTGTTTGACATTGTCCTCTGTTACAATGTAAATAAAGTGTTTCATCAGCATCTTGTGACTAAATCACCTTTTTCTGCTGAAAAATGGATGTATATTTAATAAATGCCTCTGACTTTTCTGTCCTGTGGACAGAGATGTTAAGCAATGTTAAGCAGGGTTCAGATTTTTTTGCTTTCTATAAAACATAACAAAGCAAGATATCAAAGCTGCTTTCAAGGGCTTAACTTGGTTAGTCACGGATTTCTCCTGGGGTCTTTTGTTTCTCTTGTCAGTGTTGTGAAGGGTTCCCTCTGTCTCGCATTACTTTCTTCATCTCTATTAGTGTTCAATGGCTTCCATTTGCTGGAGTGTTTTTCTTTGTCTGCTTTGCCTGATCAAGTTGGCTTTTGTTTTTTTAGCTGATTGCTACCTTGAGAGTATTGAGCTAAAGGGTTACATGCCTGTGTAACCTCTTAAAGTGGAAAATACATCTTACTGTTTACATCTTGCTGTTTTGATGAGAGGCGTCTGTTACTCTGTTGCTGATTATGGGTACCCAAGGGAAGACTGCACTTGCTTTGCTACCAGAAGTTGTTAAAGGCTTGCTGATGTTGTGCATTCACACAAGTTCACAAGTCAAAGTTAACTTAGGTCAAATGTGTTTTACCTCACCAGCAAAAGCATGGTGGTATGTTGAGGCCTACATGTTGCCAAAAAGGGACAAGTTTCTTCAAATTTCCAATCACTCCCTTACTGGGCAATAGCTGAGATGTGTGATCAGTGGCTTCTGTCAGAGCAGATACTTCCTGACATTACTACATTTCTATTTAAAGAATAAGGTGAAGTAAATTTTAAAGTTATGGTCATATAGAGATGTTTGCCATTAGAATTTTGTGCCAGTCAATGTAAACCATCTTATACCTATCTATCTTTTAAAGTGACTTAAATATGCCCTTATAACACTTTTTAGTGAGCAGGATCATGACTAAGATAGGAGAACCTTAGCAGCAGCTTGACAAATGGTTTAAAGAGTTGTGCTGTTCTCTCACGCAAGGTGAAAACACAAGTTTGATACCAAAAGGGATGCAAAGCCATAGAAAACAAAGGCAGCTAACCAAGTGTGACAGCCCTGTCCTCTTTCTGGTTACCCCTTGTCAGTGAAAGATACAGCTGAATTAGAAATGACTAATGAAGATTGTTAGAAGTGTGGGGAAAAAAAAAAAATCAATAGCAACATATATTAAAAATCTTCAGATTCTTGAAGTACAGAGAGAAGATGACATGCCAAAGGTATGGGAAAGATAAATAAATAGATGTAGTGTGCCATGGACACTGCTGTCCATGTGAATGAGGTCTCTACCAATTGCAGAAGCAGCCTAGGGCAGCCTGCTCTCGTACAGATATACTGATTGTTGCTGCCCAAGTAAATCAAAATGAGATGCATCTCCTCTCAATTTGAACTGCAGATGTAACTCAGTGGAAGGGGTAGTTAAGGCTGCCCAGTCAGTAGGATGAAAACGTAGCTGTGACTGTCACATTCCTCTACGGTGAGGCCTTGCTTCATCTCGCTTATTGACGTAAGCTACTAATTGCAACTAGTAACCTACAGAGATGTTATAGCTGATGGGAAGGAGAGAGAACCAAAGAGCCACAGTGTCTGATGCCAGGGGCTGTCTCCAGGAGCGAGCAAACCCAATTCTTCCCAGAGGAAGCATGCAGAACAGTCCGTTGCTGTGTGAGGGATAGAACTGCAAACAGTGTCACAGATAAAGGGCCACTGAAGAGTATATAATGCCAAAATGTTTGAGTGGGGTTTTTTTTTCTGTTTCCTAATGGTTTCTACTGTTTTATTTGACCTCTGTTAAATGCTGGACTGCTGCTTTCATAGAATCTGATCACAATTCCAAGGTCTGATGCCTGAGTGGAAATGACTTGCTTGGAGCCTGGTATATTTGTATTAAGCTGGAGTTCCCCATCCCAATGTATGTATTTGTATTTGTGTATGCTGACTATAGATCTTTCAGAAGACTCTTCTCCCTTTTCTTTTGTTACTTTGGAAGTGACATTCCTCATTGGTAATGTGTCAGCCAGAGTGACAGATTTAGGTTTCTTTTGAAGGTGGTAGTAGATTTTCATCTCACCAAGGAGAGGAGTCTTCCAAATGCCTCATCTTCTAGTGCTTTAACGTCTTTGTGATCCTGATGTTAATCAGTCTCTTTAGAAGTCTTCCACGAAGTTTATTTCCGGTGTAGGTGATCTCCAGCTGTGCTAAAACCTGTTGGGAAACAGCAAAGTGAGCCCTGGTGATTACTGGAGCACGTTTCTGTTGGTGCCCACCTGACTCTGGTAGCAGTGTGGGGCAGTGCTCCTTTCCAAGCATTTGCAGCGTAGATGTTGACTCATCCCTTTATCAAGGCTCGTGCCTTTCTCAAAGCCTCAATAGGTCATTACTGCTGCTTTGAGCGGATGATGTATTCGTCCCCCCACTGCCATGCTGTGCTGAAGGAGATGAGGTTTGAGGGTGCATCTTCTGTGGGTATTTAAAGGGGAACTCCCCAGTCATCAGGGAAGAGACAAGCACACTTGTGTCAACCCACAACTTTGGGTTGACAGTTGGAGTAGATGATCTTAGAGGTCTTTTCCAACCTTAATGATTCTATGATTCTATGTTCATTCGGTTCATTTCCAATGGGAGAGAAGTAAAAATTCCTGCTTTGGGTTAGCAGAGTCTCGGTTGTGGTCTCTCTGACTGGCCAGATGAGCAACAATTGTGAATAGCCAGAATAGAAAGCAAGAGAATTTCATAAGTGGGTGGGGGCGGATACCAATGCTGGTAAAGCAAAATGTATGTAGCACAATTGATGTTGAATTAAAATAATGATATTAATGTGGGAAACAAACCGGAAAGAGGACTAGGACTGAAATGTGAAACAAAGGCATGAATACAAAATAGGACATTTTCCAACTTAAATGAAGAGCTGTATTTTGAAATGTGAAGTTGACAGATCATTAGTACGGAAATGTAGCAAGCTGTTAGCATACCAGCATTTAAGTTCCTACTGTGCTTAGTGGATCTTTTTGCCCTGTTTGAAAAACTCCTCTTCCTCTTTGATTTGTATGTACTTGAAGGCCAAGAGACCTTTGGTATTATCTCATGCTTGCAAGGACAAAGTTAATTTCCAGCTGTTCATTATATAATTCACTTTCTCTGTATTAATCTATATCAATCAATTTACTAACTTCCTTTATGAGAAATATTTATGCCTGCTCAAAACACATCCAGTTAAAATTGATTGCATCTTAATTGGATCCAGTATGAAATATTTTTTTCCTGGTAGGAGCATGGGAGTGTTAAAAGGAGAGAAGATTGAGAATGTTCTCTGTAGAAGTATTTAAATAACATTTGAAGTTTTGGTTGTGAGAATAGTAACTTTGGAGTTGCTCTCTGTACTGCTTAGGGCAGTGGTAAGACTTCTTCCATAAGTGCTAGTGCTTAGCCAGCAGTATTACAGGATTGCAAGGGCATCTGGAGCTCAGTCGCCATGCAGTGTGGAAGGATGCCTGCCATTTAATGTTGTTCTAAAGCTGGCTCCATTTCATGATTAGCTTTTGATTTACAGGCTTCATTGCTAACCCCCCGTTGTTAGAGAAAATGGAGTGGACTGGTTGCGACACAGAGGATTTAGGTTCAAGTCTGAGAGTGCTATCCTTGTGTGACCTACCCGTCGTTACTGGCAGAGTGAACTAGGAATTACTTTCTTTGAAGCCATGATGCATTGTCCAAGATTCTTCCAGCAAATTGAGGTGCATTGTTATTGCTGGGTGCAGAGCACATGGGAACGAGCCGTTACCTGCGTGATCTTCAAAATTGCTGTCAAAATGAACTCTCAAAAAATCAGTGAGGAGGCTCCTGTGGGAAGAGACGCATTGCCAAAGTATATTTGGTGATAAGACTTGGACTTTGTGACATAGTAAAAGATAATGGAATTAGAAAAGAAAGGAGAAAGTGTGAGTAATACTCCTTTGTGCACTTTGTCTGAGCTCCTTGATCCAAGTACTACCCTAATAAAAAGGGATGAGGGGCCTAAAATAGCAGGAACAGCTCCAGGCTCTGCATCTCTCTGCCATTGCTCTAGCAGAAAATGTCTGAAAAAGAGGTAATAATATTGAGCCAGCCGGTAGTCATGCATTTCAGATACTTTAAGCTTCCAGACAGTAGGCTAAAACTGCCTTTTTTTCTCAGCCATGTAAAATTGCCATGTACATTCATTGGCCAGCATGTATTACATGGTGAGTTGATATTATGTAAAGACTAAACGTGGTATGTTTTCATTTAAGTCTTATTTTCATAAATAAAACAAGGTTCATAACTAGGAGGCAAATAATGTGCTTAGCAGTGCTTCCAGGTTTTCATGGAGTTTCATGGCTCCTTTTAATAGTAATCATTTAAGATGGATTTCATTGAAGCCAAAATGCCATTTAAAGTTAGAAGTCTGTAGGGAACTTGAGGAATGAATGGTTTTGACAAATGAGGAGTTTGAGGGAATTCATCTTCTGTGGAGGCAATCATTGAAACTCAGCTTTTTTTATACAAGGAGAGGGTAGAATTTTATTAACTTCAGGTAGAAAACAATGAAGAAGTGCCCTGGGAAGTAAGATTTTATTCTGATTAGACCAGCCAAGCAACCAGACCATGACGAAATATGCAGATTTTTATACTAATGCTTGGAGTCTTAAAAACTATAGCAGCATATATGTGCTTTGGACACCTGAAATTACTGTTGTAACAGATGCATCAGAAACTTGCTGGAAGGTAGAGAATTGATGGGATTCTTGCAACAAGAGCAAATGAGCCAGGCGTAACGAGGTGGGTTGTTTCCAGTGAAGCCCTAAAGAAAGCACAGACTTATAAAAGGGAAACAAGGCAACAAATACGATAGCGTCTCCATAGGCTGCAGGAATATGCAATTTCTGTGCATTGAATAGGAAAAGCTTAATATCTGTGCCCTGCCTTCCAGCTGGGTGACCTGGGAGGCTGAGGAGACCAAAGGCACAGTAAGTGGTGGCAGGCTGTGGCTAGGCCATGCAGAGCCAGTAAACAGCAGTGCAGTGCGGTGAGTGAAGCCGTGGGCACTGTGAGAGCCTGTGTCCTGAAGCAGCGAGGTGGAGAAGCCATCCCGGTGGCCTCCTGAGCAAGGCATGGTGTCCCATTCAGGTGGCAATTGTCAATATGCCACGTTTTAATAGTGACTTTAATGAACTCTTTAATGGTATTCTCATAGAAGCAAATAGTCATTTAGGTCTGTAGGGTAATAAATGGTAGGAAAAGCTTTAACTGTTTTCCTAGCAGGAGAACTAGGAGCTATTGTGTGCAATTACTAGATTGCATGATTAAGCAAGCAAAACATTCGTGTAGTGCCTCGTCAAACTGTGACACCTGCTGCCAGGAAGTGTTTGAAATGTGAGTGAGCTCAAAAAAGGGATTAGAGTAATGGAAAAAATGTATATCCAGGCCCTTTTTAAGATCCCTGTAATACGGTGGCCCAGCTACACTTGTTGGCTCTGGATTTTTCTAAACTGATGATTGTAGGAGCCTTGAAAGTACAGCAAAGATTTGCTCTACACCTAGTAAACGAGTCAGATATTCTTTTAATATTCACTACCAATTACTGTGGAAGAAAGGCTGTTGGGACAAATATTTGACCTGACCATAACCTGACTGTGCAAAGGAGCCTCAGGAGCTGGTGGGGTATGCGTGTCTGACCTTGCCCTGGGCCAGCTATGGGACCTTGATATAAAGAGGGGAAGCTTTGAGGTAAGTAGCAGCTGACTGCTCAGTTAGATCTGTGGAACGGACCAACAACAAAATCTGCAGCCTCCTTAGAGTTGGAGAAGGAAGAAAGCAGGAAGAAATAGAGGGCAAACTCTACTCAGCTGGAAGAATTTAAAAATAAAAAAAGTTAAGTTTGACACTGCTGGGATGGATTTTTTAAAATATTTTCAAGAGGGAACATAAATACAAACTCTCAGAGGATGAAAATGTACTAAAATAGAACTGTAAGTAGGAGCAGTTGTAGTGCATCAAAGTATGTATGGTGAATTTCTGCTGGAAATGAAAGGATATGTTGCAGAAAGTTTCTAGCAGTAACAAGATAAAGCCAAATAATCATAGCTGCCATAGCCAGGACTCGGGATTACTCCAAGATAAATGTCTAAATCTAGCATAATTGTGCCCCAGAACCACCTGCTAGTCACTTCTTTACATTATGGTAAAATTCATGTTTCTGGCAAACTTCCTTTTTCCCTTCTACTTACGATGAAAATGAACTGTTTGTTGAATAAAAACAACCACCCTTCTGTCTTAGCGGAAAATCGGTTAACTGCCACAGCTGGACACTTAATTTTAAGCTCTGAATAGACAATGAGCAATTGGCTGTTAGGTTGTTTGTTAAATGTATAAAATATGTAAGTATATGCAGTATCTTTTAACGTCACAAAGAGTGTATAGTTGAAATTATTAGTTTAACCGCTCTGGTGAAATAATGTCATTTATGTGAAGTTTTGCTATTCTTTACTGTCTAGGAGTTTTACAATGGATAAAATAACTATATTTATTGGGCATTGGTGCATTCACTAATAGGACAGAAAAGATGCTCTGTACACCTTATGGCTTCTTATTTACGTGCAGTAAGCTCTGGCCACATTGTTGTAGTACTATACAAGTCCTGAGGAAATTCCTATCAGCATATAATTTGCCTTTTACAAGATGAGTACCCTTGCACAGGAACAAAAATAAGCTTGTGAAAAAAATGCATAGCTGTAAGTATGGATTTTTCATGCTTTACAATGGAACTGTTTCATGTGTCCAAGTTAATCTGTGGCACAATATTACTCAGTTTAAGCTGTGATTCATAATAGATAAAGGTGTCTAAGCAAAGACTGACTCCTCTGAGATAGCTCCATTAAAAAAATCCGATATGGATGGGTTAGAAGAGTGAACTTGGGTCTGTAAGGAGGGGCAATAGGCCTGCCTGGCCCTGGCCCCCTCACTGTTCCTACGGACAAACGTGCAAAGGGTTTAACTCTCTGTGGGCACAGCACGGCCTGGCATGGGCCAACTGATGGCCCATACAAAAGGGTTGTAGTCTTGTGTAATATGCTTTCTGAATTTCAAACATGTTAGCTGTTCCTTTTTGCTTCTCTGAATATGTAGGGACATTGCCCATGTTCACTTTCATAACTTCTCTTTGAGGTAGGTATCTGATGGTTGAGAAATATGCTGCTGAACCTTTATGTTTGTGAAGAATGGGTAGGGGCAGAGAAAGAAGGATATGTGCAGTGTCTCTGTTTCCACGTTTGGGGAAAAAAAAAGTTAGTGGCTTTTTTTTTTCTTGTTTTATGTCACAAGATAAAAGGGGAAGTCTTAGGTAAATGTACTTGGGGATAGGGAGAGCAGGCTGAAGGAAAAAAATAAAATAAAATAGGAGAATATCATGGGTTTAGCCTCAGTCGGCAACCAAGCACCACACAGCTGCTCGCTCACCCTCCCCCCTCGGTGGGATGGAGGACAGAATTGGAAGAGCAAAAGTGAGAAAACTCATGGGTTGAGATAAGAACAGCTTAATAATTGAAATAAAATAATAAATTGTAATGAAAAGGAAAACAAGAGAAACAAAACCTGGGGGGGGGGAAGTAATGCAGCCGCTCACCACCTGCTGACTGATTCCCAGCCAGTCCCTGAGCAGTGATCACTATCCCCTGGCCAACTCCCCCCAGTTTCTATACTGAGCATGATGTCATATGGTATGGAATAGCCCTTTGGCCAGTTTGGATCATCAAGGGGGCTGTGCCCCCTCCCAGCTTCTTGTGCACCTGGCAGAGCATGGGATGCTGAAAAGTCCTTGACCTGGTATAAGCACTATTTAGCAACAACTAAAACATCAGTGTGCTATCAACATATTCTCATCCTAAATCAAAAACACAGCACTATACCAGCTACTAGGAAGAAAATTAACTCTATTCCAGCCAAAACCAGGACAGAGAACCATATGCTTTGAGGAAATACTGTAAAAAGATGATAGTAAAGGGTATCAAGTAAGTTATCCTCTTCATTACATACTAAAAAGATGTTGTTGAAAGAGTGTTTAGACCTGTAGAAGGGCAAGACATTTGTGAATGTCACAATGAACTGCCCCTTGCTCAGTTCACAATGAGCAAGGGGCATCTGGCAAGCTGGACAGAGGCACAAGTGAGGAAGGTAAATTTTTTTTTCCTTAATGAAAAAGTCTCAGTTAGGATAGAAGAGCAGCTGGCTGGTATATTGCTCGCCTACAAACTTAAGATTGCAGCTGCTGTGGTTTATAATGTTGACTTGAAAAGCTATGGTATGTCTTGGTTGTGTTCAGGTAATTCCCATAGTAAGATTGCTTCATCCTGTGTAACAGGAGCATGGATAACCACATCTGCATGCCAGCCTGCTGCTGCCAAAGGACTTAATAGAAAAAGAGCATCTTTGTATGTTTACTATTGCATTTTTGGTTTAACTCAGTTAAAGCGACTCAAAAGAAAGCCATCTGCAGAGAAAGCAGACTTCATTTGTTCAAGTGCTGGTGGAATTGCTTGCTTTGAGTTGGACCAAGTCTTCACTGAAAAAGCTGCTCTCTGCGATCTCATTTTCTTTTTGCTTTCCCTACAGCTGAACATGGAGCCAAATCTTCTCCAATTTATTGTGGAGCGTTTTGGTGGGTACTACAGCAGTTGCTGACATGGGAAATTCTTAAGCCCATGGATTTGTGTCTAGCTGATTTAACAGCCTATTGTCTCTATCTGATTTAACAGCTTCAATTAAACAGACCAGTTAACTTCACAGCAAATAAGACAGGAGATTTCAAAATAGGCAGCATAAATTGTTTCTGTTGGAGATTATTGTCAGTATCTTTACCTAAGCAAAAGACCTAGAGCTGCATAAAGCATTTTGGAGGAAAGTTTCCCTGAGGGGTCTGCGGCAGGCAGTAGCAAAAATCTCTTTGCAAGCTCTGCTATCGCAGATATAATGAGATTAAGAGCAACAGGAAGAATTACATTATTTTCCTGTGAATAATATAATTTTTTTTATATGCGTGGGTAGAATTTGACAACTGTTTTGTCCAAAAAAAAAAAAAGAAAACCCCACTGAACTTTTCATATAGTATTGAAAGAATTTTCCAACTTTTCAACTGGAAGTGATGTGAAATCTGAAACTAACTTGTTTCTTTTGCCCTTGCACTGAAGGAAAAGAAAAAAAAAGAAACCAGAAACCAAAGCAAACTTTCAACAGCCAGAATAAAATGCTCTTATTTTGAGATTCAAAAGCAAGCTCCCCTCCTTTTCCTCCCACCTTACAGATACTGTTTTTGGACTGACCAGAATTACTGTGGAGGCTGAGGTTTTTTAGTTTGGCTGCTACTGCATTTAATACAAAACCCAAACAAACAAAACACCAACAAAACAAACTCACTCCACAGTTTTAATTCTGCCTTATATAGTTTAACACTGAAACTGTTTATGCCGATGAATTGGCACCTCTGACACATGGCAGTAACTGGAAAACACCCCTTTACAGTCAGTAAAACCACCTGATGAGAGTTTGAATTGAGCTATTTCTTGGCTTGAAGAATGACTCTGTGTAAGTGCTTTTGATTGATTTGTGTGTCATCTAGGTTAGAATTTGAATCAATTTGTTGTGCGCCTGTGTGGAGTTAAAAATTCTGATTTTTTCCATGTAAACAGGAAATAATGCTTTGCTTTGTCTATTCTGGACAATAGCAATTGATCCCTTTGGATCTAGGTAAATGGCTGAAAAAGTCTCATTAACGTTTGCACTTTTCTTGTTCTCTTAATGATTGCAAAAACCAAATTGCCACTTAGAGACATTATCTTGCACCAAGCCCGGTGGAGTTCCCCCAGATAGCAGAGTTGGCCACTCCACCAGGCTTCAGAGTGCTACCATCACCAAATCTCCTTCTTTCCTTTACTGTATCTTTCTTTTCCTTCTTTCTAATAAATTGCCCAGGAGTCATTTGAGTGGGTCTGCTTCAGCCTTAATTGCATGTGTGCAGTTTTTATGGTATATGTCCCCATGAGGTAACATGATATCAGTGATTCTGTTCATCATCTAAATTACCTTATTCAGGCATATGCCTTCCTTCAGTTTACTCTAACAGAGTTCTCGGACAATGTGATTATCAGTAATAAACTATATTATTACTTCCTCCATATGCTATTCCGTCAAATCGGGTCACATATATTTATTTGCGTAAATGTCGGTTATTCTCATCTCATTCCTGAATGTGGTTTTTAGGTTGGTTTTAAGTTGAGCAAGTCTTTCAGCTTTGAAGAGCTGATTGTGAGCTTTTCTATCAGACTTCTGATTGTGGGATCAATTTTCTGCCCAAATACCCAAATGCCCATTAGGTATTTGTGCCCATGATGTTTTTAATATTCAATATTTGTTTGAATTTTTGTTGAAGTATTGCATCCAGTGCACTGAAAAATCCGCTTAGGTGTTTTTGGCAATTTTTTATTGCATCCCATCACGTTCTCTTCTGAAAATCAAGTTGACTGTATTGTTCTAACTGATGTCTTTATACATGTCTTTCCAAGCTGGAGGCATGATTGCTTTCCGTTACTACTAAAATGTTTTGGAGTCAAGATGTTGATTTATCTTATGTGGAATAAAATTTGTTCCTAGCCCCATTTGGAGTATGACAGGTATCTGTCACCAGCTACAGGGCTTATGAATGTTTAAACTGAAACACATTTTTTATTTGCAGCTACTAGTATTCAGTTGTTCACTTGTGATCCAAACTGAAAATGCTGTCATTAAGTCTTCATTAAAAGCACACAGCTGAATTGTTTGGGGGGAGTTAAATGTTCAGTTTGAATATTGTGGTTTGGTTTCATTTGCACTTCCATTAAAATGGTTTTCAGCATTAAATTTGCATTAAAAATATAGAGGTCAGTTTCTAAGTATGGATTGTGAATACTGTAATTAATCAGAATAGCCAGCGATGTGAGAAGATAATGCAGAGCACAGCAGAGTGTTAGCAGTAGCTTTGACCAAGAGGTCCACAGTTGACAGCCATGGTTGGGAGCCCATGAAGAGGCCAGGAACAATCAGGGACCTGCTTCTGGATACCTGTGAATCCCAGCCAGGGACTTGCATACCTCTGTTAGCAGGTCAGTGTTCTCTGTAGAGACTTCCTCCTGCTTGCCACTCTCTCAAATCTAATGTGTGTTTAACCCCCGAATCCCACTGATTTGGCCATAACCAGGAATGGTGAAGACAGCTTAAAATTAAGGCACAAGAGCTCCATAATGTCTCTGTAAGTGAATGTAAAGAAGGAAACTCTTAAGTACTGGTATTAGGGTGAACAGCAGCAAAGCTAGGAGCAACACAATCAAATAGTCTTTGTACCTTCAGCATGGAGATAGAAGAGGCAAAACTATTAGCCTGAGAAAATTTTCTGTTTCTAGCTGCTTTTCTAAATGTGTGTTTATAGAGGAAGTGATTTCTTCTTCAGAGTTGTTCTCCAAGCTGCTGCCAGGTCCCAATACTGCAGCTGATGCAGCAGTAAATGGGCTGTCTGGCCTGACTGATTCTGTAGGAAAGCAGCCCCTTCCGGTCTCCATACATGCAGACTGTCTCTGCAGTGCCTGTATCAGAAGCTAAACTTGAACAGAAACAAAATAGTGTGGCTGCTGGCCATCGAAGATACCTAGAGAGGAATGTGTGTGGCAAATTAAGAACGTAGAGAACCACACACCCAAGAAGAAAAATGGTAGGAATGCTTGTACTAGTCAGATTTTACTCTTACTGTTTTGGACCGCTGAGTAGAAATACTTTTGGGGTTAAAGCAAGATTTCAAAATACAGTTTGTTTTAAAAGCTGAACAGGAAGGGTTGGAACAAAGTTAACAGTTTGTATTGAGTGCGGCTCTGCCTAGTCCCTGAGGTCAGTTCTTAATTTCCCATAATGGAATGGGTTTTCCTACAGTCATTCATCTGAACAAAATACCAGTTAGTTTTTAAGCCTCTCTATTTTATTCTAAGAATGTGCTGGAAATTACAATACTCTCTGTAATAAAAAGGAAAAAAAAAAACCTAAAAGGTTTGAATGTCCATGAAGAATTACTTATAACATTGTTTATTTGCCCATGTAATCAGCTTTTATTGAGCTTCTCAAATGACACTGGCTTCCCCTTGGGATGCTCTGACCTCTTCAAGGATAGCTTTATGCAAACTAAGGAAAAAAAATAGATATCTTTTGTAACAACATGTCAAAATGGAAGCCAGCACTGAATATTCAATGCTGACTGCTCAGGGGCAGGCAAATTCATTCAGATGACATGCTAATGATGCTGCAGGAAAGAAAAATTGGGGGGAAGGGGGGATTTGTAAGAATAAAATTTATGGCCAAGTGTATTGTTATCTTTTTCTCTTAGAAAAAAATAGTGCGCTTCATTTTATAAATTATTTCCATTTGTAGATGTTTATTTTATGTGCTTGGGAGGTAAGAAAGAGGGGACGTAGTACAGTTTATTAGGAGGTGGTTTAATATACTGTACAACAATATAGTTTATTGAGAAAAAGGATTATAGATTTATGATACTGTGACCGTAGTAAATGTCATCAACGTAGTGCTCGATCAGCATATCGTTTCTAACTGAAAAAGTAGTCTGGATTGCTACCAGCTCTTTCCCCAGGGTTTTATTTGGGCAGATTCCCCAGGCTTCCTGCACTTCCCAGGGCTGGGCTTGGGGTAGTGTTGCTGTTGGGGCATCACTGCCCTAGGCTCTGTTTTCATCTTCCAGTGCCATGTAAAAACTCCCCCAGTGCCCCAAAAGGACAAATGGCTTATTAGTAGTTCGGGGGAAGGAATTTGCGCATTGGCTCGAGATACGTTTTCTGAATGCCTGACGCGTGTCTCCCTGGGAGTTGTGTGTGGGTGTCGCACAGAGCAAGCCGGTGCCACTGCAAATGCTGTTGTTCGACATTATTTCTGAGTGTTGTTTGTTTGGAGTCAGACTACAACTCAAAAGATATAATTTGCAAGTAGCTGTAAGAAATTATTCCGATAAGAAAGGACAGCAGAGAGAAGTACTTTTTTGTTATATTGGATAGGTATTCATAACTTGCTGACTCCAATATTAAAAAAACCCCCAAACTTCTAGATTTTAGTTTATGTCAAAGCTAGTAGATGTGTGCTTGGTTTAAAAAATGAATTTTGGAAAGCAGAATATAGTAATAATGATGCTATATCAGGCATCTCATTAGTCCAAACAGCTCTCTACATTTGTTTCTGGTTAGCAGTTTATGAAGGGGTTAAGATGTAAATGGGAAATAAAATATGCCAGCCCTCAGTTCCCCCTCACTGTTCACTCCTGTGAATGCCATCTCATAGCTCTGTAGCTCCTGGTCCTAGTGCTGTTACCAAATTATGGTTTGAATGAAACTGGTCAAAAGGTTTCAGGATGATCAAATCTAAATGGCCTATAAAGATTGTTTTATATTACCACATGAATTGTCTGTCTCAGTATGTTGTTAGCTACATGAAATGTCTTTAATTTATTTAAACATAAAAAACCCAAACCAAAAAACCACCGGATAATTGAGGTAAACATTCTCATCCTTTGAATATAGGAACATTCATCTGGAGTAACGCCTTTGACCCCAGCACAATGTTTTTCAGAATTCTTCACTGTAACATCTGATCTGTTATTTCTGGATTTACATGAGTAACAGACAGCTGTAGTTGTTGAAGGCCTTGTTAACTTATAAGAAAATGCAGTAGCAAAAAAGTCTTCTGGTATTCTGTGACTTGTTTCAACAAGTGAGTAACAGAGACACTTTAACGGACATAATCGAGGGATCTTTCTGCCAACACTGTTACATGTTTAGGTAGTAAGCTGCATACTTTTTCCTATAAGTTCATGTAGTTCAGTCTCAAAATGGACCTTAAAAATATCTTTCATAATCTACATACTATGGCTATTAAATTAACATTTACCTCTGTATTGCAGGGGTAATATCACAGTACAGTAATAAGTATATAATTGGAAAAAAATACTTTAAGGGATAATACCTATTTATTACATTGCATTTAATGGCATTACACTTATTACATTACACTTATATTTGGTTAACCTTAGTGATTAATTTCAATGTTTAGTTATCCTCTCTCTTGGTTCCTTAATGGTATGTTTTTAGTATTTGGACATGGTTCTCGTACTGTTCTCCTCTAACTCTACCTTTCATAACTGATACTTCCAGCTACTGGCAATACTTATACAGAGGGATCAGGTAAGTTCTTGTTCTTCTTTCCCATAGTCAGACTGGTTCAGCTCTTTCAGTGCATTCTTGTGTAGTATTACTTATGCACTATTTTTTTTTTTCCTTCACTGGATCCTTTCCCATTTATCAGTTTCTTAACAAGCGGCCATGAGAACTAAAGTCACTCTTGCAGTTTGAGGCTAACTGGTGCTATGCACAGAGTTAAAGTGACATCCCTGTTTCTTCTGTCTTTTATCTTGGTAACGTGTCTAAGGATAGCACAGTGTTGATTTACTGTTTGAGAGGGCAAGTGGAGTAGCTTGTCCACAATGATTTGTGAATATTTTTCAGAAGCAATGCACTCCAAGGAGCATCTCATTTTGTATCTATGGACCGCATCTCCTGTTTTTTAGATGCTTTCCATTTGTATCAAGCAGCCTTTAAATGCTTTGGGTCTGCTTCCTATGAAAAATGTGCAAGCTTAAGATTTGGAGTAACTAAGGATTCCACACGCTAGTTTGTGGCTGCTTAGAGAATTTACTCCTTAAAAACCTCTTTAATTTCTTAACAGTTCTTCATCACGTGTGAGAAAGCAATAAAAATGTGTTATTGAATGTGTGTGGTGGCTTAATAGGCTGGATATTTAATAGGTTCAGATGTTTTACATTTGTAGATGAGCAGAGATATATTTTTAGATAAGAAATATTTTCTTGTAAGGAAGTGGATTTAATACCATGTGAGCTGTTTTCTTTGCAAAAGCTTATTAATAATTTTGTTTTAAAATGTTATTACATTGTTGAAGGGAATTCAAAATAATACCTAAAATTTCGGAGTAGACTGATAAGTTACCTTGTGTATAACTTTTGGGTTAGGCTTGAACAACTGGAAGGAATTTATTTTGCTTGGCCTCTTTAAACAGACACAACCGTGTCCACATTATTGCTCCACACTGGGAGCAAAACAGAAACCAAATACTGGTCGGACAATGACTCTTCTGCCACAATGAAAAGGTAAAATGGTGATTAACTGGGCAGAGTTGCCCAAACTAAAATTCAACTGTTAGCAGATGTTAATGTTTTTTAACTTGCCCTCTCCACTTCTTTGAGCTAGACATTCAAAATGCCAGAAAAAGCAACTTTGTCAGTGTCATGCATAAAATATCAGCAATTATGAAAGGGTTTGACTAGAAAACTTCTCAATGAAGTACAGTTGCAATTGCAGGTAAAATACATAGGCAAGCAGGGGACTGACTCTTCAATGCTGTTTGCAGCTCCTTGTGCAGCGCAGCTACGCTTCCCTCCTAGAGGAAGAACTGATTTTGGAGCAGTTTCTGCACCGGTTAGTGAATTGCTGGATTTATTTGGGCAATAAAAGTGCTGCTCATAGAAGATGTGTGGGACAGAGCTGTCCTATTCTGTGTCCACTTACCATCTCTGCATATCTCTTGAATTGGAGATCTCTATACTAATGCAGTTACAGCTGGATCCAGGTCTGAGAATAAAGTCAAGCCTAAATTTCATTTAAAACCTTAAACTCTACTCCTATGTTGCTTCAAGCCTTGCCTCTGAAAGCTAGAGAAAATGGGGAGGAGAATTATATAGATAATGATTCCAGCACATGATGCTGGGTATTCACTTCGGTCATCAGTGACTGAGTGATGAGACCCGGAAGTAATTTGGGTGACGAAGCCAAAGTTTTAAATTAGTTGCTTATACTTGGAGCGTTACTAGTTTTGAGCCTCTGCGGGCACATCTATACTGGTAAGTTAAGCAGCACGAGGGCCTTTTCTGTGGCCCTGAAGCCAACTAGCATGGTCTGATCATGTCTGTACAATTTTGCTCCCTTGGCCTCCAAAGCCAGTACCTGCATCCAGACCTGAGTAGTGGCATCTCCCAAGCTGTGCCCAGCTGTTGTTTGGGCAAGGACTAGCTGGCTGGGGCCAGAAACATCCTGGAGACAGTACTAACCATTTACCAGCGCTGACTATTGGTGTCCAATGCTCAGGTCTGTGCTATGGCACTGTTTAATGCAGTAAATGCTTATGTGGGAAGGTTGGAAAGTGGGTCAGTTCTTAATGCTTTTCCTCCCTCTTGGTAGTGTCAAGTCAGTGACTTGCCTTTCAGTAATTTGCTTGGCAAATAAATATTGCTGATGCTTCATTAGCATTTGAGATACTTATTTTCTTCCTTATTAGATATCAGCCATTTACAAAGCAAGTTGACATCTATTTTGTGGGGTTTTTTCTATGCAAAGAACTTGTACAACAAAATAAAGGAGATGCAAATAGTCTGTTACTAAATTTGACAGGTTTTTTGATTTAACATTGTTAGGCTCTATGTTCCTATTTTCAATTAGCTTTGAAATCTGCTTACATACTCTGCTGTTAAGTATTTCTGTCGAAAGGAAGAGATTGCAGCCTGTGTTCAGGAAAGACAAACTGAGAAGTACGACTGAAAAAAATACTCAACTGCGCAAATAATTTGCTCCTACAGCGTATTGCTGGAATTGCTTGGTGTAAAGATAAAAGCATGCTGTGTTTGAGAGAGCATCAGAAAATATCATTAGGTTTCTGAGGGTTTTTTTTTTTTTCTTCCGTCGGAAGCTCTTATTTTGTCTTATGTTATTTTTGTTTAAAAAAAGGAGTTCGAAAATGTAGATGCTTTTGTCTTCATGGTTCAGAACAAGTATTGTGAGAACACAAAGAAAATGAGCATGAAGGAGATTTCACTGAAAGTCCGATTTCCTCAGGCTTGAAGTGTTAACAGATTCTAAGGGCTGCCAAACCAACCTTTATCAGCAAACACTAACAATAAACTGTGCAAGATACATAATTAGATTGGATGCAAAACAATAATCATGTAAGAGCTGTAGCAGTGCCAATTACTGTTAGTATTCTGCAAGCTTGATGGCCTGTGTGGATGCTTCCATGCTTAGGTTGGTTCTACTTCCAAGAAGTGTTGATTCTGTAGCCGCTGTTTCTTCTTTTGTAGGTTTTCTGCAAAAAGTGGTATTAAACATGTTACCCATTTGGCCTAAAGTATTTGGGCCTTAGTATAGGAATACATGCTGTATAGGTATCTCCTTTTGACAGGTTATTTTCTGGCATGAGATCTGCCACAAGCACAGGTTGTTTTGTACGTATTTGCCCTTTGTCGTTAATTTTATCTCCTCTTGTCCCCTGCCATAGAAAGGCAACGTGAGATGGGCTCCCAAGCTGTGTGCTCCAGTTGCCGTAGCCAGGCTTTGCCTCTGTGGAGGAGATGGTCTTCTCAACCCAAATCCCTCATTTCTCACAGCACCCCTAGGAATACTATTTGAGATTTCCAGCCGTGTTTAACACTTGGTTGAGAGAGACCAAGGAGTTTTGAAGTTATTGTGTAAGAATCTCAGACTGGATGGACATCAATTTCATGTGGCCAATTTCCATTTAAGATCTGGCCAAAAACCAAGCTGTGGGTTAGTATAAAGAAAAGGTTGGTGATTTACAGAACAGAAAGGGATTATTTTTCTTTTTCCTATTTCTCTCTTGCTGTGTTTATTTATTTTATAGGAAACAAGTGTGTCTGAGGGGGGACCTGGGGAAGGACATATACAGCAGTAAGGGCTGGGAAAATACTGAGAGGGGACACTAAATAAACTGTTCACTTCCAGTTGTTTGGACAGAATACTTCTGTGGCTCTATATGTAAACATGATTACACTCCTACAGTATTAATCTCTCAGAAATAGAATTAAACTTTTTTTAGTATTATTTGTTAGTGTCTCAGACATATTGTTGACAGTAATAAACTGTTGTTCATGTTGAATTCATGAGTGAAATTATGCTCACAAAGTTTCACATTATTTTCCTTGAAATGTGTGCAATAATTGTATAAATCTTTAGAAATACTTCTTATTCAGGGCTATTAAAATACAGGAAATTTTGCAATAGGAGGAAAAAAGTGGAGTGCGAGGAACTCTGCATTGAATATCTCTGATGGGATTCAAAGCCATCCGGCTGGTTTTCTCCCTCCAGGCCTTTCGGCAACTGAGTATTTGTTGGTGGTCTGCAGCCTGCTTGCCTGAAAAGATGTTATAATCAAGATACTGTCTCAGTGTGAAGTCCTGATATGTGATAGTCTTCTCCTATGAGACTTCCGGGCTGTAAAAGTCAAACCAATATAGAATTATTCTTTTAATGTACTTATCCTGAAAAATATACGCATGCATATCTTTTCATATAGAAATTTCATTTTCTTTGTTATACTCGGAACTCCATCCTCTGAAAGGGATATTCTTTGCCACATTTGTTAAGTGTGGGATGCCAATATAACTATTTTCTAGTAATACAATTAAGTTGTATAAGGCTATTTATTATGTATGTCACTCCAGTCAAACACTTTACAAAGTTTAAAGAGAAGCTAGCTGTTTATTCAGTGGTAATAACACATACTGTTAGCCCTTATTTGTGCAGGCTAAAGCAATGCATCATTTCTAGTTTTTTAAAAGTACATTTGTATTTCTCTCTTACCCATGGATTTCAACTTTTTTCCCCCTGCACTGACCAAACAAGCCAGACAAGTTATTCAATACTTTTTTTTTTTTCTTCACACTTTGGTAGTAGAATTTTACATTTTGCGTTGTAGAATTATTGATAAAAATATGCTCTCCAATGCTGGGCACATGATAACTCTGAAAACTGCTTTTTATTTGAAAATGAAAAGTTAGAGTAATTTTTTATGTTTATGTTACAACAGAGCCTTTAATTGGTGTATCCATCTATCTTCTATCCAGAAGCAAGGATCTTCTATTATTCAATTACAGGTATTTCTCCATTGTGCCTTTCAAGGCATAAAGAAAAGGCTTCATCTTAAAGAGGATTTTTTGATATTCTTTGTTCTTCTAAATCAGGCAGATGTGACTCAAGTGAAACAGAAGCAGCTGGGGATGAGACCAGGAGGTGTTTAAACCACTTGTATACAGGTCTAAGTAGATCATCTAAAACCACTAACTTCAGTTTTTCTGCATTTTCACTCTATTTGCTTTCTGGGCTTTTTCTTCCTATGCTTTGTTTGATACATTTGCACAGCACCTGTACCTGTACACATAGCCAGAGCTATGCGAGTGGAAGCATTACGATCGTCTTGTTACAGCAGCCAGGTGTGTGAAGATGTATTTTCCCTATTGTACTTGTACACCTGGTTTTGCAGGGACAAGTTTGTGGTGGGCAATAATTATACTGTAGGTTTCTTGAAATTAGAGTAGTGGTTTCACAGCTGTAGCTCTGTAGCCTCTCTCTCCCCAGCAAACTTGCTTGTGAGTAACTTTATCATTAGGTGCCTTTTTAGGCAACTTGCTGAAGTTGGGGAATGTGGTTAACTGAAAGTTAACGGTGCACAGCTTCCTGAAGGCTGCTTTACTTGCATATTTGTTTAGTATTCAAGAACACTTAATTTTTCAATATCCATGTAATTAGAAATTCTCTTAAACTTTTCCATAAGGTGACCATTTTGGTTCTGATTGTTAATATGTCAGTGACGTTTTCAGTAAAGGATTTCTTGTGAATATGAGCCCCCAGAGAGCTGTAGTATACAGCTGGCAAAGTGGTGGCAGGCTCTGGAAGAGACAGTCAATTAGCTTTGCAGTGATACGTTATCAGAACAAAGCGAGGAGGCTAGAGAGCTTCTTACTTCTCTCACCTGAGAAGGTAATTGCAGTAACCATAAGACTGTTTCAAAGGCAGCCTCAAAGGTGCATAAAAAGAGTAACATCAGAGAAATTAGTTGGTTGCTATAAGGGTTTTGCAATGGAAAATAGCCTATATCTGTGTAGATGTGTGTGGCAATTACCATATGTTTAATTATAACATGCATATAATCCTGGATTATGCAGCCCATGTGTGTTTATTTAAGAAAATGGATACTTGGAGGGTTGAGGGTGCACAGAGGGCTTTTCCTCCTCTCCGCCTGCCCTGAGGTGCAATTAAAAAAACTTATGGCAGTGCCCAAACCTCTAAGTCACGCTGGCCCACACAGGATTAAAGTATGCATGCAGGCTGGCAAGCCATCAAGTTAATTTATTTTAAGAAGTTAGCCCTCCCTGTCTGATGATTACTGTCCCTCAGCTGCAAGGCGGGAACCAGTGCTTTCCAATGCATAAGGTAATGCACCTTGCTTAGGGCAAATATTCTGTTTAACTGCATTAAGTTGATTACTTGTCATCATGTGCTTGGTTTAGCTGCTTTTTTGGCCTCTCCTTGAGGGAGCTTTGCCTTTCTCAGCTGCCGTGGTGCGGCCTCTTATGACAAATGAATCCCCCTGGTTTGTAAATTTTGTTTGGAGAAGCAATGGGAAGTGTTTCTGATTGTTGAAACTTTTTGCTGAAACTTTCTTTCTGGAATTGTTAAAATAGCACTAATGCCTCCTCAGTGTGGGCCGGCAACAGCGGGGGGATGAGGTGAGTACTTTGTGGAGAGGTTTCACAGGAGCATCTTGGCAGCAGAAAAGTGGTGAGATGTGGGAATCCTGCCCTTAGCCTTCCAGTAGAGAAGGATTTTGTATGCTAACAGGTTCAGACTTCTCACTTCCCTCCTGGATTTGGAATTGCATCCCAGTTCTGTCTGGTTTTCATTCCTAGAGAAGCTCTGTTCTCGTGGTCATTTTTATAATCCCAGTTTAGACCCTGGAAATTTCCAGCTGCAATCCCGAGCAGGCAATGTGGGGAAATGGATGACGTGCTGCTGTGTTGGGGGCTGGCATGTGAGCAAGCTGCCATGGGGAGTGGGATGAGGTACTGGTGTGCTCAGAGATGGTGGGATTTTCTAATAGTGTAGTTGCTAAATTCCCAAGTCCTGTTTTGAACATGTGAACTGTGTTTTATTCAGCAATGTGCACATGGGCAAATTTTCATGGGGCAACAAAAGGCACATCCGTGATGTGATTCAGCGCTTTGCTTTATTTCAAATTCCTGCTCTGAAAAAGATAATCTAGAACTATATAAAATGTGCAGGAATCTTTAAAAGGAGCAAGAGGTTTATTTACAGCTGGTTTTGTCATTTAAAAATTACTGTCTTAAGACAACACCCTTGTTTTACTAAGAAGTAATCTCAGATGGTTAAACATTGTGAGGTTCTCAGCAGTATTATAGCAAGAAGCTTGGCTGAGGCTCAAGTCAGGTGGTACCAATTGTGCATGTATATAATCATTAATATGTTTTATCATTTCAGTGATTTTTTTACTTCATTGCATGCCAAGGCTTTTTCTTTTCCTCGTAGGATTTGCTGCAACTACTTCATAAAGGAAATGCCTAAAGTTTTTATTTCCATTTTATTCTAACTCAGCTCTTCTTTTTTTGAGAGAGCTTTTGGATTACAAGCAAAATCAAATGCCATGAGCTCTATATCAGCCTTTTCCAAATGGTTGTTTTCAGTTCACTCAATGACTTTTTCTTTATGCTACGACCTGTTCAGACAACATTTAGTGAGTGTGATTTCCCTTTGAAGAAAGAGCAGGTATACCTGAGGAAAAAAAAAATTAACCATCATTTGCAAGGTAAGTGACGAAGAGGTTAAAAACCTGATCCTCACGTTACACTCGTAAGCTGGATACATCCTCGCTGCTTCCCTGACACCCAAGTCAGGGAAGTCTGAAATAATTTACTGTCTCTGGGGAATAGTGTGGCTTTAACAGGTTTGGCGTTTCCCCCAATAAATGTAACATTTTAGTGGCATTAAGGACTTTGGCTTCTTCATAACTCAAATCCCGTGCTTGTTTGCAGAGGCAACAAAATGGCTTAGAACTTGCTTTTGAATGTCCTCAAAGATGAAAAAAAAATTGCTTCTAGGCAGGATGGCAGTGCCAAGTATTTCTGGTTTTCTTAGTTTCTATTGGTATGTCTCCAAACACAACCATGAGTTGGTACCAGTGACATAAATCAGCTAGATTTTGTGTGCTTTAGTGCAATGAAAATAAAACAGTATGGAAGGATGTTAGACTGATATTTTTATTAGTCTGTCCATTGTAATCCATCACTCTGCTTGCTATCTGAATTGCTTGATTCTGTATTCTACTCCAAAACTGGTGGTGTGACTCTTGCTTAACCACTCTCTTGTCAGTTTTTTGAAATTCTGATTCCTTGACATCAACTCAATTTATGGAAGTTTATGCACAACTGTAGGTCACAAATGGTCTTTTAGATTTCATAATAAAGTCCTTTTCTTATGCTTTTTATTTCTGTAATAAAGCCATTCTAAAGGAAAGAAAGGATTTCTCTCTCCCCACAAAAGAGAATGCTTTCCCTGTCCTCATAGAAGGGGAATGCTAGACAGTAATGCATAGAAAGAAAGCTTAGGCTATTTTGAAAAAAACGGCACCCTTCCTCCAAAAAACAGACTATTACAGATCAGCAAAGATTAAATTTCAAAGGCAGAATCTCCTTTTCTTCTGTCCTGCTATTGGGCTCTTCTGGCATTTGTTAATTGGGGTAGTTTGTCCTCCAGTTGCTGCTGCTGAGGCATCATAACAAGTCCCTTCCTTCATTCTCTGAAAAATTACATCTATCAGTTTTGTATTTCTAAAGAGATAAGGAGTTTTCCAGCAAATTATGGATTTTCCTCTATCTATTATGAAGTCTAGTATGCAATTGATCTGTAGTGCTCCATTCCGTACCTTAAGGGTTCTTTTTGCCTCTGAAAATAGGACAGAGGTTGTAGCCATAGAGTACAGTAAGACTCAGTTATTGTTTGACAAGACTTGTATCCAAATCTAGTTAAAGATACAAATTAAGGTCTGTGATATATTTTTCTACCTGGATGAAGTTCGATGGTGGCTTTTCCCTGCATTTCCCACACACTCACCTTTTTATTCCCTTTTCTTGAGGCTCAGGTTGCAATGTCTGTGGCTTTCTAACATCTGCAGCTGGGAGACTAGAGCCAAACTCAGACTAAGCAGTCATGTTGGGGCAAGGTTTTTGAAAACATGGCTTTAATTGCTCTGCCTTTGTTATTGAATGGGGTGCACCAAGAAAATCCAGGTTTGCTGGCAATGCTCATTTTTTTTTTTTTTCTCAGGATACTTCCCTGCAGAAAGTAGCATGAGCAGATAGAGAGGATGTGTAAGCATCAGTAAGTTGTCCTTTTTTGCTGCCGTTATAAGGAGAGAACAGGTACGTGTGATTATTACAGTGCACAGTAGATGCCTAGGAAATATTAAAAAAAACTATGCAGAAAGCCATAAGCAATGTTTATGTAGGCCTCTTATAATTTTAATAATTCAACTTTAGAGCAGAGTGTTATAGGCTCCTGCTGCTCCTCTCAGAATGGTGTGCAAACAGGCCCTAGGATGGCTCCAAATTAAGGTGAAAACATTCAAGTAATTTAATTCACACCTTCAATGGCCATTGCCTGATCATGGTGTTTCCCAAATAAATGCTTGATCTGTTTCATTATTTATAAGTCCTTGAGTGTTTAAAGTGTAAATTAGACTTTTCTAAACAGAGAACCATTAAACCCCGATGTTGATTTGCTTGAGTAATGGCTAAAGGAATTGGAAAGCAAACAAGATTTACAAAACCAGCTTTTAATATGTATTTGTGATCCGACACACTCTGAAATGTGCCCGAGAACTCTAAAACAGGTTACCTGAATATGCAGCTTTCCCAAGGAAATGCTATGAATGGACAGCTGCCCTGCACTCCGTCTCTGTGGGCTGTGTGCTGAAACACTCATTTTGATAAAATAGTTTGCATGAGAATTTCACTGGTCAAAGACACACGCCTGCCTCCTTATTGTCACTCTTGCTTGCCTGTTTTGAGAGCTCAAGTCCCACCCTATTTCCACAGTCCCAGAGATGTAGTTTAGGTTAATTTTGAAATATGGGTTTCTATTTTGAGAGGCAAACGTAGCCAAAAACCTGCATTTCCCGAGTGACAAAAATATGTAATTCCAAATAAGTAATTTTTCTAGAATCAGAATGAAAATTAGATTTTCTTTTTATTTTCTGTAGAATGGAAATAGAAATATGATATCCTCTCAGAAAAATATACATGAAACAGGACAACCAGTCTGTCCAATTCACATGCATCTTGTGCATGAAGCAGCTGATGCCCAGGTAGCAAGTATTGGTCAAGGAGGAGGAACCGGAGGACCTTTGCTTCCCATGCATCTTCCAAGATCCTGAGGCTTACCTGTAGGGGAAGAACCAGGAAACTCTAATTGCTCCAACTTGGGTGTTTCCCCCTATGTTGAGTTTTGGGGACTTGCAGGTTCTCCCATGTGGCAGGAGGAACCTAAAAGGCCTGAAGAGCCCTGGCTGCAGCCCTTCCCGCTGGTCCCCCTGCCCCAGAGCTCAGGAGCCATGGGCTCACCCTGGAGATTCCCATGCTCCAGGGGGGATTTTTGGGTCAAGTTTGGCATTTTGAGCTGGTCCAAGGTGACACCACAGGTGTCAGCTCAGGCTCCTCTGTGTTCCTGGTGCATGTAGGCACTGAGAGCCTGGTCTGGTGTTCCTAGCAGAAAGTAAAAAATGAGGCAGATCTCTGATGAAAACCTGTTTGTATTGCAGCAGCATTTGTCAAACATGACAGAGAATATTTCTAGGAACTTAAAAATAGTGTTATCAGAAAATTATCAATTGAGGATCTCAAGAGGAAATGGAAGGACTGCAAATACAAACTTTATCACACATCGTCTATAGTTCTGTCAAAAAAAGTCATTGCAGGTGGCACTAAGTTAATTCAGGAACACTTTCAGTTTTCAGCAGAAATATTTTTTGAAGTTGCATATCTTTAAACCTATACGTGCATATTTCTGTCTCATTTAAGGACTGGTCAGTGTACACTATAAGTGCTGCTGGGTTTAGTTTCTGATTTTAAAATCTGGCACATTTGCACTCAGTATGACAGGTTGCAGATGTAGTTTGAGTGTAGTCAGGGAAAGAGACAGAACCTGTTCACCTGAGGAAGCATTTGCGAAGAGAAGGACCAAAGTTAAAGAAGGTGAACACAAATTTAAAGGAAAGTGCTTGGACTTTTGGGTTGAATGCAATGTCACAGTTTTGGGTTAGATGAACAAAAAAACGGATGATGGAAACTGCAGTGTGCTTGCAGGTAAGGATGTCTGTTTATAGATTTGGAGAAGGAAGGTACCAGAGAGGAGTGTTTTGCAGGGGATCTTGCAGTCTTGTGCAAAGGTCATGAGAAAATACCGTGTCCTTCTGCTGACTGCAGGCACCACTTATCCTGTTTGCTGTACAAAACACATTTCCTCCCAAAAATGTTGTGCAGGTAGAAACTGTGACTGGACTGCTAGCTGCTGGGACTTCCTAGGCACATGGCATAAAACTGGGACTCAGTTGTGTGCACGTGGTGACTTTGCTGTGTCTGGGATGCGTGGGTCTGTCTTAATTATGAAGAGCTTGCCCATATTGCACAGGCATAGTAAATTAAATCTGAAATGTGTTGTGCTAGAAAATAACTGGTATGTGTGTCTTGGGCTTCCACTAATGTCTCTGTAGTCACACAGCTAAAATCGATTTTGCTCTGTCCTGGCTTTGGTACCTGCTTGGCAGATGAAGAGTAAATACAACATTTATTAATGCTTATTAATATGGTCTCAAGAAAATAAAACAGGTCTGAAATAGAAATGAGATTGGTTTTGTGACAACGTATTTAAATGGGAAGGCTTGGATATCCATGGGAACATGACTCCTCTTAAATGCAAATCATTTTGTTGGCAGGTACCTAACTTAATAATCTGTGCACATTATCAGAGAATTTGTCTTCCCATGAGCTCAGTTCTGGCTGGGAGTATACACAAACTTTGTTAATATGCATTTTTTTTTTCCCCCAAAGTACCAAAATAAAACCAGGGGCTTTCAACACAGCAAGGTGTAATAAGCTTACTCTCAGAAGTGATAACTTCCAGAGCAAAAGCTAGTTTGTAGTATTAGGTACTGGGGCAAGAAATGCCCGTTACTTTGGGGTAATTTCTACCTTGCGAATCATGGCAGAACATCGCCGTTCCATAACCTGGAATTGTGTAAAGTTTCACGTTCCTGTGCCCCCTTGTGCTTCAAGGTTTCCCTGTACTGGTTCTCCCTCATCTCCGAGTGTTTAGTAAGGCAAAGAATAACTCTCCAATTGTGACTTTCGTAAACTGGGCCAAATTCAGGAAGAGTCCAATGTGTGAATGGAAGTAAAACTTGCTGATGTTTCTGCACTGTGTCTCAAAATAACAGGATCATAGAATAAAGAACTGTCAGTCCATTCCTCTGGCTTCAAGAATAGGGTTGTTGGTTGTTTTTTTTTTTTGGGGGGGGAGGGGGTTTGGGTTTTTTGGTTTTTCTTTTTTTTTTTTTTTTTTTCCTGATGAAAGTTGGTCCGATGTCTTCCTAAGACATCCAGTGCTGAAGGTCTCCTCTTCTTAGAAGCCTCATGATCTTTCCTGGGTTTATATGTCTGGCTCTTATTCCAGTTCCTGGATCGAGTGCTACCAACTATCAGCCCTCTGTTGTCACTGTCTGACTTGTCTTTCTAATCTCCAACTAGTTCTCAAGTTCATTTGCTTTGCTTTTAGGTGAGGACATTGTGTTTGCTCTTGTATCTGCTGTACAGCATTGTTATCCCTCTTTACATCACCTTTAGTCACTTCAGAAGCGTTTTCCCTCATCATCTGACCCTGATGAAATGCAGGGATAATTCCTATGCTATTTTTTATTTCTCACAAAAGAGTTTGTCTAAGTACAGTAAAGCTTATGGGAAACTTAATGGTGCTAATGCATTTCCTTTATCAAAGGACATGTAACTGGAGTAAGTATCTCTAATTCCAGACAGTTTCGTCCCTGAAAAGCCTAACTCAAAGTTGTTGCGTTCTGCCTATTTACACATATCCTTGTTGTTGTTGTGTGCTGTGTCTTAAAATCTAAATCACCTTCAAGAATTGCTGTTGCCAAGGTCTTCTGGAAAATGAGACAAGAAACAAAGTGTTTGCTGGAATAGCATGAAGACTTTTTATCTCACTGCTGACTGTAGTATGTGCATTTTTATTATTTCAGCGCTGTGTGGTAAGGGGAATGTTTTCTTTTTCAAATGTTCCCAGAAGTTTTAGGCTCTGTATTTTTGGTCTTGATAGCCTTTCCATTGTCTGTGTGGGTACTTTATAAGGTAACATTTTTGTTAATGGTCATTTTCTTTGTGTCTGTATACGTTGTCTGGTATGACAGCACTGATCTGGGAATATTTTTTTCAAGAATTGGCAGCTTTTGTATAGATAACGGAGAATCTTATGTCAACCATAGCAATCGTTTCTGGTCCTATTTGCTAAAATAAAAAATGAAAGAGGAATCCCACAATTCAAGGTCTTTCAAAATTTTTTTTCAGTAAACATTTTACCCTTGTGCAGTTGCCAGAGACTCAACCGCCTACTTGGCAGATGAGCAGGTGGCTTCGGGGGCGGGGAGGCTGCTAAAAGCCCCTGGACTGGAGGGGTCCTCCTGGCTGCCCCACAGCTAGCAATCCTAACCTCCCCTCCAGTTGTTCAGAGAACTTTGCTGCTCTGCATATCCATGTCTGCTGACTTGGAGAGAGGTCAGATTATTAGTTTTCCCTCAGTTAGGAGGTTGATATGTTTTGAACGTATGCATAGTTAGCTATTTAGAAATAGTCCTTTGAGCAAAATATGATTGATGCCTTCTCAAGGTATGCAGTTGTAAGCTTTTAAAAGCTTTTGAAGAAGAGCCTGTGTGGTTTGTAAATGCCTCAAATGTCTTTTTTACCTGTAAAGCCAGTAAGCCCGTGGACAAGAGAGATCTGGAGCCAAGGAGCATGTGGAAGAGGGAGATATAAGTAAACTTGATTTCTAGAAGCAGTTCAGTGAGCTCCTTTACCAAAGCCTCTTTAAATAAGGGAAGTTTTATGCTATGAGAGGCAGGATTCTTGCATTGATAAGAAAGCGACCAAAGAAACCCCAAACCCAGTATCAGATTTGGCTGATTTTCACAGTAGAGGAAAGTCACTAGTGGATTCTTCCAAGAATATGTGCTAAGACCTGTTTTATTCAGCATGTTTACAAGTTTTCCACAAGTAGAGTGATTGGTTTGGACAGCTAGGCTGTCCAGAGTAATTTAAAAAAAAAAAAAGTGGGGCAGGGAGGGAGGAGTATGCAGAAAACATTGAGTGACTAGGAGAGAGAATGGCAGATGAGAAATGTAATGTGGATAAATGACAAGTGATCCTCATGGGGAGAAAAGTTGGTACTAGCTTCATGTGTGAAATAATGGGCTTTGAAGTGGCTGTTATCGCTGCAGTGAGTGCTTAGGTTTATCAAGGATTTGTATTTAAAACAAAACCAACAACCAAAAACTACTAAGTGCTTTTAGCAGAATACCTGAAAGCAAAATACAGTTCCAAATAAAATGTTACAAATTATTAGGAAAAGATAGTTTTGCATTTCAGAGCATCACAAAGAGATCACAAATGTTAACGAAAATAGAAAATTTTCCCAGAAGGAGTTTTTGAAGACTGAAAGAGACAAAATTATCCCCTGTAGGGGATGGACATTCAGTTCTCACCCCTATCTCCTTCAGACTTGTTTTGTTTTGCTGCTTGCAATGCAGAGTATGGTCTTACATCTAAAAAAGGACTTTGCAGACCATAGTCTGATCCCATAAAGACATTCCTGTGGTCCCATGTTGCAAAAATACTGCTAAATGTAGTGAAAAGCCTTCTTTGATGTTTAGAGGCTCTGTTCAATGATGTTGGCTCCTGACCCCAGTGCTGAGTGAAAGGGAGGGCAAAATGTGAGAAGCAGAAAGCTTTGGAGGGAAAGAAGTTGATGGAAGTGTGCCACTGTCAGTGGTGTGGGTGGGCAGGCACAACAGAAGTGCACCTCATGAGCTGGCTATGGAAAGAGAAATTAAATGTTGGAAAGGCCTTACATAAAGGGTCTTTCTGCTAACTTTTTAGTTTAAGGTACCATAAATGTGGCTGCTGGAGGAGGGGGTAGGAAGCAGCCAGTATAACCATGGCTCTGATACTCTCGGGAGGGAGCTACATCTCTTTCCAATTTACCTTAGATTGTTGCTATAATAATTGGGAGTAAGACTCTAGATTTTGCTCTGTGTAGTCTGTCGCAGTATGGTGGAGATATATAATCTGTTGAGATCCAACAAATATAGTAAATCTTTTGGTAGAAGTACTGGGTTCTGTTGAGGCAAGGAGAAATAAAATAATGGTATGTTAAAAATCAACAAACTTGAGTCAGTCCTTGGACACTGGTATGCTTTACCTACCTAATTTAGGTTTCTCAGCACCAAGAGTCTTTCTACCAGAAACACTTGCAGAAAGAGAATACAAGAGCAATGTCAGTGGCCTCAGCATGGGGCCTGGTGGTGACCTTCCCCCAGTGAAACATTAAAGGCGGAACAAGAGGACCCTTCTGTTAACCAGGCAATTATCCTGCTGCTGCAACTCCAAGCATTAAAAAGAAAAAAATTTGTTTTTGGAAAAGGATTTCTGAAAAACTGTTTTCATGTTTTCCTGTTTTAAGCCTTTAGTATTAATTGTTTTCATATTTTTCTCTCTAACTGTGCAAGGAAGGATGGGGTGCTTGTTTTTGTCCGAGATGCTCCTTTGCTGCCATATTATTACAGGATGGGGCTTTGTGCAAGAATAAGATGACCTGGGACTTGGAGTAAACTTGCAACTTGTAAACTTTGTCCCCAGCCAGACCCCTGGCCTCTCTAGTCCTTAGCAGTATTTGTGTTAAGACAGTATACTCTCTACAGCCTGAATTCTTTTTTCCTCTATCCCTGCTCTGCCCTCTGGCTTTTTTAAATCTCTGCTCCTCTCAGTGCTGCTCTGTGACCCAAACTCTCTGCTTCACTGCTTCCTCTTTGCCCTCTGGTTTCTCCTGGGCATCTGTCTCTGTCTTTCCACAGTCGCTTTTTATCTGTTCGCCTCTTGCTCATCCTCTTAAAAGGAGGAAATCAACAAAAACATTAATCTAGGTTTATACACCCAGGAAAGCAAGTACTGAATATTTAGTGAATTTAGTAGTTAGCATTTCACCATCATGCTTTCTTCTTCTGGTTTCTTTTCATCCTTATTTGTTATGTTTTGATGTAGAGTGTAAATGCTGTGGGTCAGATTTTTCAGTCACATATGAGTCGTGTGTGTGAAGTACTGAGGTGCCCCTTCTATGGCTTTATGGGACTCTGGTCCCATTGTTTGTGGAGGGCAGGTGAGGAGGAAGGACCGTGATTCTTTATGTCCTGCAGGACAGGCACACGTATGCTCTGAACTGACGGTGATCCCAGCACTTTTGCCTTTCCCTAGTTGGGAGCTACCTCTACAACGTCTTCTATCATCTTGCTGCATCGTTTCAGCCTGGAGTATGAGTTGTTAGTGCTAGGTCTCTGTCTTCATGCTGGCTGGGAAGCACTAAAACAAGAAAGTGGGTCACCTTTACTTAATGGACCCAAACTGGTACTGAACAATGCTTTAAGGACAGACCTTTTCCCCATAGTACACAAATTCTTACAGTGGCTCAAGGTGGGAAGGCATAAGGTCCATGTGGGAGGACTAGGAATAAAAGCCTTAAACCTGATCTTGTCAGACTCCTAGTTTGGCCAAAATAATGGGCTGGTTTTAGCTATGCTCTGTAATTGCTTGGAGGATGTGGCTGCACGTGGAACAGGACAGGAGAAGACAGGCCAGGATGCCAGGAAAACAATCTTGAAACAACCTTGGAAACTTTTCAGAGATCCCTACTGATGATGTGAGGATGGAGAATGGAAATACGTAATCCAGGAGGTGGCTTTGTAGAATTATCCTATTTTTGTGTATGAACCTGCAGCACAGGTCTAAGCAAGTTCATGATAATGTTGAGAATTTACTTCTGCAATAAGGCTTTCATTTTCCATTGACTTCTAATTTATTGCTACTTAATCCATCCTATGCTACAGACATACACCTTCAGATGCAGAAAAATAAGTTTATGATCCAGGTTTAACTATGAGAACTCTGTAGAATATAAAAAAAAGCAACTACTATTTCAACTGATCAATCTAATGCCTTTCTATAAGAAAATAATCCCCATTTTCAAATTGCTTTACCATCAGTGGCAGGCAGAGGAGAGCAGTGCAGAGATATAGGTGGTTTTTTTAATGCACATTTGCTCTGTCTGAAAGAAACCTGGTGTATTGTATGCTGTTTAAATGTTGCTCAGGAGTCACCAAGTGGAGAAGAACCTATTGGGTGTGTGCAGGTGGAACTTGGGTTCTGCAGCACATTCTTAATGGTCCTGAGCACACAGATGTGGAGCTGGCACATTGGAGACCTTCCTGAATCTCTGATGTCCCTCCACCTGCCTTGGTCTCTTCAACTTGACCAGCAGAAGATGCAAGTGTGGTGGCACCAACAGGAATGCTGTTCCCCCTTTGGCAGAAGGTTTTTCACCACTTGATCTGTCTGACATTGGGTTTCCCAGCTCCAGTGCGTGTCCCCATCTGGACATCAGCCCAGCTGCTGCTCACTGTCACCACCACCAAGTCTAAGCTTGCCAGCCTGTTGCTGTCCAGAGGTGCTAACTTCAATGGCTCTTTACAAAGCAGGAGTTTCTCACTTCTTTAGGCTCCCTTTTGTCACTATCCTTGCTTGGTTGGTTTTCATTTTTTAACAGACTAGGTGTGAAAAAAACCCACTGCTTTAGAGTGCAGAAGTGATGAGTTTCCTTCCATTTATTGACAGCTATTGGTACTTGTCCATACTGCAGTTTAGTGAATGTGTGTGTATGTACATATATGCCTTTTAAGTACCAATTTTTCTTTTCACTTGTCTTTTGGAAGTTTTTCTTTCCCATAAGTGAATAAGTAATATGTCATGTTGCTCAATGTAATGTACCATGCCTCTGTGGGTACAGTGTGTCAGATACCTGATTTTTTTTTCCTAAAGTCACTTCTTCCAGATGGGTACCATGAAAAATTCATAGTTGGTGTTCCAGGGTAGGAAACATCATGTATGTTTACTGTAAATTCCCTGACATCTTATGTAGACTTGTTATACAGACTTGGTTAATGTGCTGAAATAAAAAATATGCTCTGTGTGAACAGCAGAATATGATTTTTTTTTATTATCTTTAGCCTTTTTGTACATCATACACCTGAAGTAGCTGCTAATGAAATTTGGCAATATTGGAGGTTAATCGTGCTGTTGCAGGTGGTTTTCTCTTTTAATCAACTTGGAAAATAAGAATAACAAGTTTTAGACTGTTTTCAAAGGAAGGATAAGTACATTTGGATGATAAAAACTTTGGGGGAGCTATTATACTTCTGCCTTGGCTTCAGACCTACTTCCCTTCAGCCTTTGGCTTTAGCCCTGTAGCTTGTGAGCACTCAGGTGCTTCTGGGATCTCTCACAATTTTCTGCATGGAGCACAGCTGAAGCTGAACGCAGGCCATCTAGTACTGAGCATGTAGAAGGCTACATGCTGTTGATGGTGTTTACAAGAGCCTTGTCGAGGGTGAAGTCTGTCCAATTTGGATTTTGTATTTCTGCAGAAATACAGCTTAATTGGTTGCAGTTAGGTATATCTCTTCAAGATCACTGGGACTGACCATCCATGATGTGTGAAGTCCTTGGTCCCCCTGTCAGGCACAAAGTTGAGCCTTTGCCTGGTGCAACTCTTCGGTAGTGTCACTGGGGAGGTGGGACATGCTCCACATGCCTTGAGCTCAGCAACTGCAGAAAGAAACCCTGCTCCTGGCTCTCTTTCATCTTTTTAGTTATTGCCTCAGGTAGGAAGAATATGATGCTTCCCTCCAGCTGTGAGTTTGATTTTTAAATTTGAAATATTACTGGTGGAAGTAAACAACCTGCTTGTTTTGTAATCCTTGCATGTAGGCAACTGATGTGAATGCCTTTTAACTCCTAAAAGTAAAGTGCTGCAGGTTTCATTCTACTAGATCCTGTTTTCTGATTCATGTGCTGGCCTAAGGGTTATTCCCAGACCAGTCGTAATTCACTGACTCCTTAAAAAAGGGCTCTGCTGAAACATTCAACTAAAATAATCCCAAGATGTGTTAAATCATTTAATAAGTGAGTCCTCACTGAGCACTGCAGGTCTGCTGGCTTTAGTTTATGCAGGTCTGCATAAACCACAAATTCTGTATATCATGGCTTTTACACCCGAGTCCCTCCTAATGCCCTTCCCATAAAAAGATCACCTTCCGTGGAGATTGATATGTAAAAACAAACCCTTCCCTATTATTTCAGTCTAATGAAGATTTTCAGCTTCTGGATTCCTCACAAAGGAATAGTCTAGTGTAGAACTATTGTTATAATGTTTACAGGGCTTTATAACTTTTATTTTTGTTGTTGTCTTTTGTAGCTACTTGTTAAATAATTCCCAACAAGCTCAGATAGCATTTCTAAGTAAATGTCGTTACTTTCAGAAAAATATTACACCTGAAAATAACAGATCTTTCCTCTCTTGTACAGTCTGTTGGTTTCTGGGTTTTGTTGTTTTTTAGCCAATGACTTGCTTGACTTTGATTCCTTGAGACTTATTCTGTACTAATCCCTTAAATCTGTGTGGTCTTTCCACAAGACCTCTTAGTCACCATTAGGTTTCAGTGAAGGTGGAAAAGCAGCCCAATTGTGGTCTCCGCACAAGATGAAAAGCTGTTCTTAAAATCTACTTGTGTTCATGTGCAATCTAACTTTCACATCAATCTTTTTTTTAATTAGCCAGGAAAAATATCACTAATTCTAGTCCCAGGTGTCCTTTTCAATGATTTTGCACACAGGACAGAAGTGCAAGGAGTAGTGCTGAAATGCTATCGAACATTTGGGTATTTGAGTGTAACTTCCTAGAAGTTGGATATGTGAAACATGCATCTACGTGGACCACCTCTCTCCTCACTGTGAGTGGCAGCATCCTGTTCAGATGCCCTCATCAGACTTTGACCAACCCCTCATTCCCCCCAATACTGTAAAATTGAACTTGCAATATAATTGCAGGAGAAGGTATGTAACTTTTATAACAAGGTAAAAGATTTCACTTCAGCTAGAGCGTTATCGGAGCTTCTGTTTGCGCAAAAAACCTACAAAAGCAAATTGTCTAAACTTACTGTATTAGTGTGTTGCAAATATCGAGGGATATGTTTGCTTTTGTGCTTGCGTGTATGGAGAGTTAATGGACAAACTGTTGATGCAGTTGCATTGAACTGCGTATATTCAGATTTATTGTTTGTACGTTACCTCCCTGGCATTTTAGGCCAAGGACAGAGGCAGGATTTAAGGAACAAAATCAAAGATATCTAAAGTGGGGGGGGGGGGGGGGAAAGACCCCCCAATGTCAGATTCTTTGTAAATTAGAAGAATAATACTTTAAGGATGGCTATTAAAAGGCTTATTTGCAAACTGCTGTCTCTCGAAGACAGAGTACAAGTGCCTCATGAACATCTGAAGAAAAAAACAGTCTGTTTTTAAGAACAAAAGAGTCACTGTGTCAAAACAAACCAAACAGAAGTGCTTTTTGCTAAATCAAGCAGATAACTATTATAGAGTGCAACAGGGGAAAGTTGAACGAGATGCAGAATTCAAAGCAGTGAGGTCAGTTAAATAGCAGTGGTTTACTAGAGACTGTATGAAATTCGTCATCACATGAAAATTTTAAGTTGATTAAATGCTTTTTTAAAGTATGTAATTACAATCATTTATTCTCAGGTTCATTAAAAATTAAAGTTGTTTGAGCTCTTTAGCCCTTGCGGAAGGTTGAGTTTCACAGAAGTCAATGGTCTAGAAATTAGGCAAGGAAGGACGAAGCCTCCTTGGACAATGAGCAACAAACCATGGTGTACTTAGCCTATACTGACCCAAAGCTGGCTGCAAATGCTAGGTAGTAAACTATTTGGTGTATGCCACCGTAAGGACACTGTTACAACCACTGTTGACTTGTTTTGCACCACTTTCCTCTTTATGTAGATCTTACAGTTTAAAATTATACTTTTGGTTTTTTGCCTGTAACTAATCCGGAGTGCAATCCTTAATATGTGGAAAGTGCTTCTGATATTAAGGCCCTTTTGTCTTGGCACTTCCAAATGCATACTGTCCCATTATGGAATTTATATGTGCCTTTGAGGTATGTGTGTTTGCCTCAGATTACTTGTATGCAGTTAATGGAAGGGTAATTGCTACCTTCACAGGGGCACAGCCCTGCAGACTATTTTATTAGCAGTCAGAGCTCTGCCATGATTATCGGTCTAATTCCTTTAGCGCTGCATGCGCTGGATTTCTCTACAGGCAGCGCGACTGTGAAGTCTGAAAGGAATTTCCCTTTGCTACTGTCACTTCAATCAGGACCTACTAGTGTTGGATTATATTCATAATCTTGAGTTTTATAGAAACCAGGGACCAGTTTTCATTATAGGAAAATCTTTATTTTTTTAAACACTTTTCTGAGAGAAATAAACCCTCTTTATATGTCACGATTGCTTAAGCATCTGAAAGTGTTGTATTGGTGAGCGGATATGGTAGCTCTGCGTCCTTGTAACTTGTGCTGTGATGCCCCTTTGCTCCTCATTGACTTACTAGACCTCAACATGGGAGAGAAGACAGAAGCTGTTGCTGCTTTTTCCTTCCCCTGTTTCCTAATCATCCATTGCAGTATATTTTTCCACTACTTTCACAACCCTCTCCTATTCCCTTTTCCATGTCATCTGGTTATTTCAATTGCCCAATTCTTCCATCCCTTAAGCTCCTCCTTTCCCAGGAAGAATTTGTACATGTAATATTTGCTATAAGCACCAACTTACAGATTTGTTATGCACAGGAGGCCCTTGCTGAAATGTCTACTGCTGTGCCATTTACAGGTGGAAATTGCAGATTTTTATTTCCCTTGAGAGCCATTCAAATGGAGGTGTAGAGCCGTCTGCTGGGATTAGTGCTGGTGAAGATGTAGCTAGAACTTAGACTTCACCTTCAGGTCTGAACAAGAAGACTGGAAGAAACTAAAATGACTGAAGCCATTAGTGTGATTGTGGTGTTTGTTATCTTGGTGGTTTTTTTCTTTTCAGGGAGGCTTTTCTTGGGCCACCTTTTGTTCAGGTGACCTCAAATTTGGATTGCTGACCTTTCTTTGCGTCATCATTGAGGCACAATAATGAGGGCAATATACAGAAGCTGGTGGATTTTATAGATTTTAGAGAAATTTGTGACTAGACTTAAACGCTTTGAACTGTCACAGGGTTGGTAATCAGCTTGTTTTTCCTGGTGACATCCTCTTTGCATTAAAACTAGTGGTGGTCTCCCAAAAATTGTATGCCAGTTTCAAGCTACTGGGTCAGAGTGTAATTGTACAGACAGTATTGCACAAGAAATCGTGCTGATAGCTGTAAAACACATGCGTAGCAACTGTGTTTCTCATGTGGCTAAAAGGGTATTGCTCCTTTAACTTGAAACCAGTCTTTGGTGCAAAGTTAAGGATGTTTGGCAGTATGTCTTCCTGTCATCTCTATTGTGTTATGAAAAGTAGTTTCAAAATAAATGATGGAAAAACCCTTACTGTGGTGTTTTCCTCAATAGGGCTTGTAAACCAGTTTGCTGTGGCTAAGATCAGTAATTAATTTTACTGGTTTATCCAGAAAAAGCATTGGCCTAGCTCGGAACCACTCTCCCCAGATGAATATATTTATGCAGAGTGGCTGTTATAAAGTGAAGGTGTAAAGAAACTTTACTCTCCACTTTGGAATAAATTATTTGGGCCCTTAATACAGGAGGTTACATGATAAATATTTTTAACTAATTTAAATGTTCTGGTAGCTAGTGAGGTTCACAGATTTTCTTCGTAACTGTCGATGAACTTAAACAAAGATCATTTCTTTTAATATTTCAGTGTGAAGAAAACTGGGTAGTGTTAATTTTTCAGAAAAATGAAATCTTGGAGAAGTGTTTATAAATACAGTGCATGCAAATCTGAGGCACCCAAGTGCAATGTTTAGGGTAGTTAGTAATGCTTGACATTTGGAAAGTAAGTTAGAGTGTTTTACACAGGGAATTATGTATATCATGGGTACTGTGAACTGACGAATAGAGCTGTCAGGCAAGACTTCTAACTGACAGGATGGGACAAGAAAAGAAAAAAGCATGTTATATATGTTGAATAGATGGCTGGTCCTAATTAAGTACTACCTTTGGCTTGGTAGATACAGTTTTCATTTCTTTATGCTGCAATTTAGTTCTCTGTTGCAGAGCAACTCAAGGTATAAAACCTCTTTTTTCCTGGAGAGCTTTATGTAACTGTTCTTTTTTTTTTTCCCCCTCACCTTGATGTGTCACTCTTGCTGTAGAAAATGTATTCCAGATTTAGTTGTTATTTCAGTGCTTTTGTTTCTTTGAGGTGAGATTGGGTGATGATTACTTAATGAAGAAAAAACTCATAACATTAAATAGATATTTGTATATGATGGGTCTCATCGTCAACTTACATTATGGTGCATTGCAAGTGCTTCTTCTAGTATTGTCTGAAATAGCTTCAGTATCAGAGGCAGTTTTTCATTACAGATAATAAGGTTCAGACTTTTTAAACATCACTCAAAACATAAAATACCAGAAATGCTAGTTAGAAAACAGTATTTTTAGTGCTGCAGTTATGAAAATACATTAAAATGTAGATGCACATATAAATTTCTCCCTTGTGTGTTTATCTTTTTTTGCAGGCACTATCCTGGTTGATAATATGCTGATCAAAGGGACCGCAGGAGGGCTGGACCCCACCATTGAACTCTCCTTAAAGGACAACATGGATTACTGGGTGATCCTTGATCCTATCAGCCAGAGGTTATACCTAAATAGCACTGGCCGAATTCTGGACAGAGATGTAAGTTTGGGGTTTGCAGTTTGTTTTCTTTTCTCCCCATAGACATTAATTTCTGAATCTGTGTATGCTCATAGAAATACCGTAAACACAAGACTTGCTAGAATATAATAGCTGCATCTATCTTTTGTCCTGAGATGGATGTGAACAGTGTTAATTTGATTCTTTATTAGGACTTACTGGGAGCATGCAGAAACGTGACTGTTTCTGCACAACAAATATGTGGACAAACACAATAAAGACTGGACAAATAGATGTGTGCATTTGCAGAAATATATATCAACCCAAACTGGACTTGTTTACTGAATTAAAAACATTTTTATTCTCGTTTGCTGCTTTTGTCTAGAAGGAGAAGTGCTGCTCACCTCATGTCCTGCGACACTTATTAAAAGCCTGCTCTAGCTGTGTACATTGACTTATGAGATGTCGGAGAGAGCAAAAGAATTGTGAACATTACAATCCACTTATAAAGCTTAACATATTCAATTGAGAATTTGCTAGTTTAGATTCTTTTTTTAAGGCAGCATAAAATCTGCGTGGTATGCTCATTCCTAAAAGCGTTAAAGAAATATTGTCAGGCTAAGTTTGATTTTTATAAAAAGAAAGATTAAAAGCACAAAATAAATAGGAGTGTTCTCATCTGTGCTAATTTCATTGAAGAGAACCGCTTTAAAAATAGAGACATTTTCTCACAGCGTTACAGCATTGCTGCAGTTTGTCAGAATCTGAAAGGAAAATTCACTCAAAAGTAACTGTAATCAACATAGAAAGAGTGCTTTAAAGATCAGGAGTTCTCCTTGGAGTGCATGAAAGTTTGTTTTGTATTGGCTTGATTGATTAATTTGTCTTCTCAGTGTGTTTTGAGATATATTCATAAGTACTGGAAACAACATGCAAATTTTTCTTCATTTCCAGTTTTAGTTTAAAAGAGCTAATTGAATTCAGTTGTTCTTAATTTAGTTTTAATTCACAAACTGTTTTCATATGTGAAGCAAAGGTACACAGCACAAAATGTGGCAGAAGGGACATGGTGGCACAAGACTTCTCGGTGCATCAGCAGAATTGGCATTTCCTCAAGTGCCAAAGAGCTGGCTGCCTTTGAGGAGACAGGCAGGTGCTGGAACCTGTTTGGCTTTTCAGTTTTATTTTAAGTCAGAGCAAAAAACAAGAGCCCCTAATGGGAGGTGAGACTTAAGAACCACTCTAGGAAGTGTAGCCTCAATTCTTCACGCCACGCAAGTCTGCATATCCATATGGCATTAGGAAACAAAATTAATTCCTGTTAGATCAGTGCTAATACTTTTTTCAATGCCTCTTTTAGTGATACTTTTTTCTCTACAGGATCGTTCATCTGAGCTGCTTTACCTTAATCTAACTAGATGCTTTATGAAAACAACCTTGTCAAATGATTTGATTTCCAACATTAGTACCAGTCACAAATGCTTTACGTTATTATGAATACATACAGACACTTTACAGTGATGTTCTTTGCAAGAAGTAGACTCAAGTTGCAAGGAAACACATGGAAGGTGTATATTTTCTTAATTATAGGTGATATTGGTGGTTTTGCATTGGTATTTAAGGGGTTATTTCCTCTTTTTTTTATTACTATGAACTGTAACACTTCTTATCCCTAGTACTGTAGCGCTGGGTAAAATTACTCATTTGTGTTTTTTTAAGTTTACTGGGATATGGAAAGAAAATCTGAGATTTAAGGTAATGGAGTGGGTGTGAGCGCCACTGTAGCTGTCTTCTGTGGTCTCAATTAATTACTGTAAGTCACAAGGCAAAGAAAACGAAAGCAACCCACAAAAACCCCACTGACTGAGTAAAAACGCGAAATTTATGTAATGAACTTGATTAATATGGCTCTTACCTAAAGGCTGTTTCCAGCCTTCGGAACCAGAGCTATACTAACCCCTAAAATGTGAAATCGTTCAAGAGCATGCGCGGTTCCTTTTTTTTTTTTTTTTTTTTTAAATTTTATTTTTTAAAAGAAGTAGTAGTAAATTTGTCTCATCTTTCAAGTTAAAACCATGTGAAACTTAGTAGTACCAATAAAATTTGGGGTTTTATTAAGTTGAACATTAAAATTCATTTTTTTATTACAGAGCAGAAATTGTGCTCTCTGATTCACAAATGGTGCATATAAGATTGCATTCAATATATTTGGATACTCTTCCCATTTTTCTCTCTGATGTGCCCACTTGTCAACTCCCTGCTGATTCAGTTAGCCTGATCCTGTTCTTTTTTTATTACTTTTCTTGAAAAAAAAATCTTATTAGATTCCATTGATTCATTTTACTAAGAATGACAGTATGTTTTCCCAACAAAATCAGATAAAAAGAAAATTCCAGACTTTTCTTCCAAAACTTTAAGTACTTAGAAAGGATGAATAGCAATAAATCAGAACTGAAGGTGAAAGGAACTGCTAAAAGATGTTGGGATAATATGTCCCCAGTATCATAAGCAGTTCGTTACATTGTGCCATTGCGTATTTATGTTCATTGTCTATAAATGCCTAGATTGATGAGTGTTTGTTTAAAGATCTGATTTTAAATCTAAGCGCTGACCCAGTAGAAATTGTATGTATTGGTAATATTGGTCCTGTACTCTGTCATATTTTACCAAAGACAACAAACTATTTGTTTCCATGTTCTTGTGAAAAAAACCAAATCCAGAACATCATGTATTTACATATCTATAATTACAACTAACTATGTTTTTCTTGGGCATTGCTAATAAATCTAGATAAACTCAGTAGTGTTTGAAGTTTATTAAAGGTGGCTTAAAAATTCTTGGATCTTTTGCGAAGAATACCAGCTTGAAAAATAAATTGAGATTATAATTTTAGAGGCTTAATTTAAGTTATAGATGATATTTGGTATGTTTCTACCTGTGTTAGAAATTCCATTGATAAAAGTAGAACCACATCATAGCTGGCTGCAGATTTTTACAGCAGAGAATGGTCTTTTCATTAAAAGCTCATGCTGTACTTCATTGCAGAGAAAGTTGAGGGTAAAATGTATAGGGAAGAATAGACATCAACACCACTGTAAAGCCCCCTTCTTTCCCCAAGTCTGCTGACTTGTTAAAAACTGATTAGTGCCAAAGTCTGAAGGGTAAAGAAAGCCATATGGTTCTAAAATCCATTATAGTGAAACTGGAAAAAAATCAATCAAAGAAATTGTATCATTTAGAATGAGTGAAAGCATAATTATGTAGATATATAATTATGGAATAATTGTAAGTCTCGGAATCTCAGTACAAAAACCTGTTTGCATTCACTGTACAGAATTGTATGGCACGGGCATCTTTAAATTACGTTTCTGAGTTGTTTATTCTCTTGAAGACTTTGAGGTTAATAAATATAGAATTTATTCATTTTGTCCTTTCCCATGTTTGCTTGTTCTCTGCTGAGTGTTAGGTACAAAATCAAAATGGACTTGCTGTCAATATTTTACATGCCAGACTGTTGCTTCAAACATGTAAATTGGCACTTGCCATGGTGGGAACGTTGTAAATAGAAGTCACACTGGAATGCTGTATTTCCATAGCAGTCTTTCTGAATTTCCATTTCAACCGAAGGTGCCTTTTCCTTTTTTATTCTTAGAATTGTTTTATTAACTCAAGTAAGTAGTAATAGCCTTTCCAGCTTAAATTTCTTTACCCATTTATCAAGTTTGGGAGTTATTTTTATTTGAATATTATGATGTTCACTGGAGTAAAAACAAAAAGACTTTGCATTGTCTACACTTAAAGGTGACCAAGTTGTTTCTAAATTACTTGGTAAATGTAAGTGGTAGCATATTGAATTTATTTCTGACTCGACCTTTCAATTCCAGTATTAATAAACCAAATGTTAAAATGCGTGACATTTTCTAGGTATCTTTCAATAATCGGATGATGTTCAAAAGATGTGCTTTTTTGTTGTTGTTCTGCTCAAGGAAAGTGTGAAGGGTTAATTGTGCTGGGGATTTTTATTTCTGTGTTAACATATACAGCTGGCAAAGCTCGGTCTGAAAAATACAGCTGTAAGACATGTAGGTCTACTTAAAATATTGCCAGTGTGAGTTGTAGTCAGAACACTCTGAGAAGCTTTCTAATCCGGACATAGAGCATTAACATAACACAGGCAGGCTGATGAGCTATAAGTGAACCTGACCAATATTAACATCAGTGGAAAATTTAACTGTTAGTTCAGATTTTGACTATGTATTATAAAAATGTGTTTTCACTTACAGCCACCAATGTCCATTCAATCCATTGTGGTGCAAGTCCAGTGTGTTAACAAAAAGGTTGGCACCATTATCAACCATGAAGTACGGATTGTGGTGAGAGACAGAAACGATAACTCGCCTCAGTTCCAGCAGCAGCGATACTATGTGGCCGTAAATGAGGTCAGAATCGCTTACCTTTTTTCCTCTTTCTCTTTTACGTGGTGTCATTGCTAAATGCCAGCTTGCAGTTCTTTCACTTCTCATTTGAAAACCCAGTAAATTCAGTTGTTTTAAAATCCCTTCCATTTGTGTCGCTTTGGAAAACAGCACAGATGGTATACTTCAGTTTTTAGCATGTAAGCTGTTCTTTGTTTTTTCTTAATGAATACGAAGACAAGCACAGTTTTCATTCATGCCTGTAATATTGCAGAAGATACTAGAATCTGAAGCTATGTCTCAATGAGTGAAGCATTGATTTCTGTTAACATTTACAAGATGTTTTACTGCGTTACGCATTGTATTAACAAACCTGGAAGTAAAACAAGTGTATTTATGAAAAACAAATGTAAAGCAACTAGTTCAAAAGGTTTTATTAACAATATTGAAGCTTGCAAAGTGCAGGTTTGGTTTATTGCTGTTTCTCTTCTTTAAATGATGTCTGTGAATGGAATTGTTTTGCTTTATCTTTTTATGGAATAGAGAGCTGTGGATTGGACTTCTCTGTATTCCTTGAAGGAAAAAATTTATTTCTTTCTTGAGCTGGTACAACTTCATTTCACTTCACAGTTAAGTTTTTTTTGTTCTATTAGGGATTGAATAATCTGCTAATAACCAGTACAAAGGATCTGTGTTTTCAGTAAGTTAGTATGCTGGGGCTTTAGTTAATAAGAAGTTGAAGTGGGAGCTTACATGCAGAAGTGGAAATGTCCAGACTGAAACTAAGAGGAGAATGGAAAGATGGGTCAGTCTTCTGCAGGTAAAGATGTGAAGAATTAGTTACAGTTAAGAAAATAAAGCAGTGTGCATTGTGTCTCTGTTGGGTGGGTTTTGTTTTGTGAAAGAACATGAGTGCTTTCATGTTGTTTGATTTTTAGTAGAATTGATTTGCTGTTTCAAAAAAACTTTCATAGTTTTGTGTGTTTGGGAGATACAGCTTTCCAGTGTGTCTGCGTATTCTGTTACAATCGCTACATTGCTCTAAGTGATCAAGCATGCAGCCAAGTGATGTGCAGGAGATCCCATAGGCCCCAGGAGAGGAGTGGGGAGAGTTGGTTGATGAGTTTAGGCCTAATTAGGCCAAAAGTATGGAGGAAAAAAATAACCCAACCCCACATTATTTTTGAGTAGAGAGCTGAAGGTGATATAAGGATATACAAGTTTTTCAAATTCAGTGGTCTCCTGACTGGTGACACCTTTTAAATCAAGATTGTTTCCCTACAGACAAATTTTCAGCAATCCCTTTACTGATGTTTCTTACCCCCAGAATTTGGAGGTCACAAAATACCATCTGTATGAGTACCAGTAAAGTCCTCCTTATTGCCTTTAAATTGTTTTCAAGTTGGCCTTTACATGGTAATTGTAATTTCTACTTTTTGCAGACCTGTTGCAGAAAATGCTTCTGGTCTTGAGTAAAGGGCAACATAAACGTTAGTGTGAAGTGCCTGTATGGGCTGTGATGCAGGTCCCAGGTCACTTCCAAGACCTGCATAAGTTTTGCAGTAAAACTGAAGGCAGGTTGAACTCTGTCGGTTGCTGTAACGCTAAGGACAAGGTTTTTCCATAATTAGAGAGAAGTCCAAAGGACAGAGTGAGAAATGCACCATTTAAAATTATTTATATTAATAAATTTAGCAATGTTGCAAGTATATGCAATCATTTATTTGCGTTACTATTGGGCAAAATGCAATGTTGTTGTTTCCACCAGTTGCAGTCCTGATTTAATTAGCTTCTTTGTTTCATTTTATCACTGTTATGCTTACAGCTTCTGACATGGCAGCACTGAGCCCTTCAGCTGTACCCAGTGGGTTAATGCTCTCATTAATTAACCAAAAAAAAGTTCATAAAGCATCTCAGACTTTCTCAAAGGTTTTAGTGAGTGTTTACATTTTTTTAATGATAGTTTATTCTGCTAGTAATTGGCACTGCCTCTAGTGAATTTAACTACACTGGAATGAGGGTTTTGTGGTGATTTTTTGATTGCCTCTGGTCTTCTGTTTTTAGTTTGCTTCTAAACAAAAAAGTACAGAAATTTCTCTTACGTAAGTAACATGAAGCAAATCAAAGCACAAGTAGATTTTATTATTTACAGCTACCATACATGTGAGCGTCACAAATATCTCCTATTTTTTCTAGCCAGGAAATTTCATCTGTGTCAATTTGAGGACTTGTTCAGGTGCTTTACAGGGTTGTACTTGGCAGTTTCTCCTATCAGCTGCCATGTCTTTCTCTGTCTGTCCTATGTGGGATGAAGAACACATGCACTGTGGCTTTATAACCATACTACAGAGACTGGTGCACAAAACGTTAGGTGGACTTTCTACACATACTATTTAATCCATGTGCACATACACAGTAAGCATTGGATTTACAACTCCTGTGCTAACCAGCTTGACAGCGTGTGCGCTTTGTAGGTGTAGCGTCTCCCAAAAGCATTGTGCTTCCTGTATACACCTACTGTAAGGAAATCCTGGGCAAAACTATGTCAGCCTTGCTATTATCACCCCTCATTCCCCCTTTTTTTTGGGGGGGGAGGGCGGGGAGAGGGTTAAAGTCTAGGGCAAAGATTTTCCCAAACTGTCAAAACTATTGTAATTATTGGCACCTGTAATACAAGACAAATAACTGTAGCTAGATTTTACTTCATTAGGTAGTTTTTTAGTTTCAGAAATGTCAAGGGGTAAAATTATATTTTGGAGAAATAGAATGTTTTTTATGTTAAATATTTTTTATATTTGAACTGTCCACAATATACTAAAATTAGTTTGTAAAAGAAACTGAGGGTGATTGTAATACAAAAATAAATCCTAGCTTTGCATGTGATTTTTCCATTTGCACATAAAAAGGCATAGTTTAAAATTAAGCCCATATTTTTCTAGAAGGCTTAGATTGAGATGGATTTGGTAGGGTAGTGTCTTGGTTTATACCAAAACATTTGTCAATTGTTATACTTGATTGGGTAGAAAAGGAGGATGTCCATACTAAGTTAGACCAAAAGCTCCCCTAATAGAGTGTATTTTTTCTGTCAGTGGCCCTTGCAGATGCTCAAGGAAGAACATAAGGTTTGGGAAACATGAAGTGGTGCTTTCCTAGTAAGTTCACCCAAGCTCCAGTCACTTGTAGCTGTAAAATATGTTAGACCAAAGGCAGTGTATGTAATAGCTCTTGACCAATTTATTTCTTTCCCAGTTGCTGGTGAACATATGTATATGAAAATTCTTATTACAAAAAATACTGACTGATGTGTATCAAACTCTTCCATGTTGTCACAGGCATCTGTCACAGCATCAGAAGTTGCATGGGTGTAAGTTCAGAAATAACATGGTAGCATTTATTTGATTTTTAAAGCCATCCTTCAGTTTAGGAGTAGAGAATTTTATCATTAACACCTAATTGCTGATAACCTCAGTATTTGAGTGGCAATACTCCCTTTGGTCTCCCTTCTGCTACCTCTTAAGTTCTTCCTAACATGCATAAGCATGAAGAGAGCAAAATTCCATGCCTTAAGGCAAACTTCACAATATGCGCACTTATTAATCCAGTAACTATGTGTTCTCTCTTACAAAAAAGCCATGATCCCTTCCTTCCTTACTCAAGGTGTTTTAAAGCCTTTTTTCATCGTGTCAGGTCTCATCTCTGATACTGAGCTGAGAAATACCATAATTTCTCACTTTATTGCTGCAAATATTTTCATCTGGATCCTAAAAATCCTGAGAAATCTCTATATGTAGATAGTGTCTGTAGAATTTGGCTCTATGCTGCATATTGTCAAATGATCCTTAGGGATTTAAGTGTTTTCTTCTGTCATTCACACACTTGAATGTATAGAAGACCCCTGGGTAAAAAGTTTCAGAATTAAAAAATGCAGAAAAGTTAATGTTCCCCTCCTGTGCGTGTGTGATTTGAAAATGTATCTTTTGCATCTAAATATAAGAGTTATTACATGTTTATTGAGGAAATACTTTTTTCAGGAGGATCTTAATTATTCTGTTAAAAATATGGATTTTTTCATATGTAGCTGCAGTATGATTGTTCTTGCACTTGTTGATGTTGATGGAGCCTGTAATGTTTGTTTGACTTGGCTTAGCTTTGAGTGGCAGTGCTGATATTCATATTAAGTTACAGTTAAAAATTGGTTTTAAAAGGTCAGCTTCTTAGTTTAAAGTATAAAATAGAATGTCTGTTTCCTTAAAATAACTATATCCTTTTTCAGCGAAGTGTTATTATCTGAGCATTTATAAATGAAATAGCTAATTAGAGTTAGTTAATAGGAATAAACCCACCCTGCGGGGGGGGCAAAGGAAACACCCTACATGTGTATGTGTGTACCTATATATTTATGTGCATGCTTGTGTGTATACATATATGTGCATAAATAGTCTCCATTGTATCTGGTCTTCAGTGGGACTAATGCAGACACAAAACAGCCATCTGCTTAAAATTAACTGGCATTTTGTGTATAAGCTATAGTCAAGAAAATGAGGTTGTAATTAAGCTATTGACTTTTTATAGTTGCCTGGGTTATGAAACAGATTTGGGACATAATTCAGACGAATCCTAAGTACTGCTGTTCTGACATCTGAAGTAACTAAGCTGATCATCACTCTTGGGCTGCTGCTACTGTGTGTACCACACCGCAGAGTCTGTGCAAGCACTAGGACAGAAACAGGCTCTTTTCCTTTATGGCACAACTGGCCTGGTGCCGCTGCTCTGTAAAGAGCATGGGGTTTCTGGTTTTTCATCTATATTATAGCAGGCTCTGGCCTCACCAGGAGCTTAGCGTAGCACAAGTGCAGAAGCCCTTTAGAGGGATGCTACCGTTGAGGAGCAAGTTTCCCATTTCCATTTCTTATCCTTTTTCAAGACAAGCAATGTATGTGTTGCAGCCAAAAGCAAATCTAACTGCTATCCACAGCATTATGAATCTCCTCATAAAAGTAAAAATACGTTAAGGTTGATGTTAAAATTTTTATGATAATTAGACTCTGCAGGGTTATTTGTTTTGTGTGTTATAGATTTTTATTCATATGAAAACGTCACATCGTTATTCATTTAGAAAAAAATCCTGACAAAATGACATTAGCCTGGGGCTAAATTTGACCATGCGTATTAGTGACTATATATTAGATATTATTCCAGTATATTCAAACAAAGTTCTATAGTTAGGTTGAAATTCAGAAGAATTATGCAACTCCGTTAACGCTCTACAGGCAATTCTATAGTATTGCCACAAGGGTTTTAAATACATATAACCTAATATAGGGACTAGAAACTACAATCTTGTATTACTAAGGCAGAATTGTGGTTGTCTGTGTTTTAAATCTTAAAAATTTTATTTTAAAAATTTTATCTTGGTAATACAACTCTAATTCTGCATTGCCTGGGTTTTATAAGACTTGACTTTTTTGTATTAATTTTTCACATGAGCCTTACCTGAGTGCTACAGAGGTGTTGGGAAGCTCAGGAGCATTTAATAGCAGGGGTTTTTTGGAAATGGTAGTGGAGTTCCTAGAATACTGTTTGAAGTCAGTGTTACTTTATTAAATGTACGTAACCTTATAGCTGATGAGAATTTCCTGTTTGTAAACCAAAATTTTAGAGTTGGTTTGGTTTTTGGTTTTTTGGTTTTATTCCCCCCCCCCCCCCTTAAGTTGGCAGAGATGAGAATCCTTTGCAAAATGAGTGTGTTTCTTGAACTTCAGTCATCTTAAAACTTTGGCTTTGGGCTGTTGAGAATTATAACTTGTGCTGAATTTTCATTGCTTCTGGTGTAATTATTCATCTCTTTTTCCTTGTGGTATTGAAATAATTAATCTTTTCAGGTAGACATCATCAAAAGAATATTAGCTCAGTATGATTAACTGTAAATCTTACTTTGCGCTGCTGTTCAGGGCCACTGTGAAAAATTATTCATTTTTAACTTTGTAAATAGGCAATAATAGGAAAATTTATTTTCAAAATGTTTTATGGAAGCGTTGAACGTTCCTGTCTGCATCTAGACTTCTAATAGACATAAATCATGTTGAAGAGGAAATTTTTAAGCATTACAGCTGTTGACTGTGGAAGAATAAGATTTATTGTATCCATTTCCTCTCCATTTGTTTAATTGCATTCTTTTGAAATCTTACTTGTTTCTTGTCATCGTGTTCTTTTTCACCACGTTGAATTCCCACAGAGATGATTATCCTCAAACTGTCACTAACACTCTCATAATTTTTTCTTTACAATTCCTAATATTTAATCTTGCATAAGGTAAGACACTCAGCATGGTCAAACAGTTTACTGCATAACTTCAGTCCCTTTCTGTAGGAGATACTAAAGTTTAACATGGAGAAACAAAATTCCTCTCCAAGGTATTTTCTGAAGTAGGAGACAAGTGGGGCTCTAGACATAGCTGAAGCAACACTTTCTGGAGCCATTTTTGGGTCCTTCTGAAAGGCAGCAAACCAAAGGAGCCAGGAAGCCCCTCTGTAGATGTATTTCCACTTCCCCCAGCTGCCAGAAGCGTTGTTGGTGGAAGATTTTTCAGAGAATTAACTGAGTTGGACACTGCGGGGAAAATGGGTGCTGTGCAGAATCTCTCTCTTACAGGTTGGCATAGCAATGATGTGGGGTGGTTTGAGCTCTAGATAAGTCTTTACTGTCTAGAGAGTGTGTGCACCTACTAAAGAATGAATTTGATCACTAGTTTGAGAAATCATGTATATTATGTAGTATATAATACAAAACCATCCTGGTGTTCTGCTTTTCGCCAGTGCCGAAAATGTGATTAGCCAGTTTGTTCTGCTTGCATGTGCATGTATTCAAATGACATGCCCGTTTTATGTCTGCATGAGATCAAACCCAGTCTTTCAGCCTGCTCTTTTAGCTTTTGGATGTTTTAGATACCTCCATAATATTTGCTAGAAAAATATGCCTTTTATTCCCATGCTACCTGTCTTTCTTCCTAGGAATGCAGTTCCTCATGGGCTGTTCACATAATAAGTAATTCTTACTTAAACAAGAACAGTGGGATTATTCAAGTTGGTAAAGAACTGTGTATATATATATAGATAGATAGATATACACACACACACACACTATATGTATATATTACTATATATATAGTCATGTGTTATAAGGTGAACTGAGTTCCTCCTTATTGTTCCAACAATAAAGTGAATGATGACAGCAGTGTGTCAGAAAACCCTCACAAATTGTGAGTAAAAGTGATATTGCTGGCTAATGGTAAATCATTGCAATGTTGACAGCTCAGTGTAAAAATATTGTGTAGCTTTGAATGCTGAGTGCCTCTCTCAAACGATTAGAAGCGGAGTTTGAGACATTTAGTTAAGAGCTCATCTGAATTTTTCCAAAGGCTGCAGTAGTGTCTGATGTGAGACCTGGGGCAGGCTGGAAAGTTGAGTGAAATGAGTTAATTTTTTCCTAACTTTCAGGAAGAGGGAGTGACAGGAGACTTTTTTTTCACTGTCCTTTCTAATATCGTTTGTATTGCATAAAAGAAAATGCAGATAACGTAGAAACCTGTGTATTAGGTTCATGAAGGTCTGCACATCTGCAGTCAGTTATTTTGGATGTAATACACTAAATCCAAGACTTTAGCTTTTGACCTTTACTGTAAGAGTGTACAATTGTAATTCTGGTGTTTACTGCTATTTCCATTTTACAACTGTCTCCTTTGTTATTACTTAATGATGTGCTTTACGTGCCGGAGCCTTTTTATGTTAGTCATCATTTATCTACACCCTGTCAGGACCCCGATACAGCTGCTCTGGTTGAAACAGAGCAAATAGTGCTGGGCAGAGCTGCTGGCTGAATTCAGTGGAAACCAAGCTTTTACATGCTTCTGAAAAGCAACAGAGCTCTTGGCATCCTTCAGCTGTGAGCACTTGTGCAGGTCCCACCCTTCCGCAGCCTCTTGGCAGCTATGGAGGTACCTGGTTAGGGCAGTCTCGATGTCTAGGATGTTGCACTGGAGCTCTGCCCTCTCCCTTTGCAGGACGTGGCATTACAGCATCCAGCTAGAGGGAGTGGTACCAACACCTCCTTGGGTATCTGTCAGCTCTTGGGCTGTTCTGATGTGACAGGATTTTTTTTTTTTTGTTAGAGATCTGTCGTTTGATTTCCAGCAGTAACTTCTCATTCTCCTGAGAGCGCATGCTCTCATGGTGTGACAGCCGCCCTCAGGTGTGGAGCAGGGAGCAGTCCTTTGGAGCGAGTGCTGGGAAACGTGTAGGCAGCCTAACAGAGCAGCGTAGTTAATGAGTGTGGTGTTTGACAGCATGTTCCCTGCCCTGCTTTCCAGCCTGTTACGCATGTGTTGTCTTCAAAGCTGCTCCTCTCTTCTTCGTCTGGGAGCACTGAGGCTTTTTTCTGTTTTGACAGCAGAAGCAGAGGAGATTTCCATTGGGTGCCAACCCCTGACAAGCTAGCGTGGTGCCCGGCTCTTTCCCCTAATGAGACTGTATCACTTAACCAATGATTAATTGGTTAAACTGTTTTATTTAGTGTTGTACTGGGTGTCCATGCCCACGTAGAGGCTGAAGGGTCTCTGTGAGGAGAGGCTGGAGCTGCCCTGGGCTGGGCACAGCCAGTTCCAGCCGGTTCCAAGGGCCTAGCACAGGGCCCAGCTGAGCCCCTCAGCCAGGCCGGCAGTGTCTCAGGGAAATGGATTTAAGAAAGGGGAAAATGCTGTGCAGCAGCGAGGAGTGAGGAAAAAATTGTGAGGAGGAGAGGAGTCAGGAGTGAAGCTGAGCCTTGGGAAAAGGGGTGGAGTAGGGGAAGGTGTTGTTTTGTCTTTGTTTGTCACCATCCAAATGTATTTTTAATTGGCAGTAGGTGAAATTAATTTTCCGGTATTAATTAATAAAATAAATGAATTAATAAGTCTAGTCTGTTCTGCCTGTGAGGGTAATGGGTAAGTGATCTCCCTGTCTCGACCCTCGAGCATGTTCATCTGATTTTCCTCCCCTGTGCTGTTGAGGAGAGGGGTGAGAGGGCACCTGGGTGGGTGTCTGGCAGCCTGCCAAGGGCAGCCCACCATTAGTGGGGAAAAAAACCCTACAAACCCTCCTGTAAATTTTCCAAATTGGTTTTTAGGTTGCTTTGTTCTTCTATCCCCTTACAAAACCATGAGAAAGCCCCTTCTACCCTACACATGCAGTTTGTCATTAACCAGTAAGTTATACTCCTTGGTTTATGACAGTTGACTCTGACTTTATACTGTCAGGCAAGGGTCATGTTTCTGAGGTGGTTGCTCTCCTGAATTCTTGAACGGCTGCTGCTGTACCAGAGGTACAAGGCAGAGACTTTCTGCGAGGTAATTATCTTGCAATTAGTAAGCATGAGGGAACAGTCAACTTCCTACACCCACATTTGGCACCTCTACTATCTGTACCAATAGTAAGCAAGTCAAGTTTGTAGCAAAACATAAACATATATAGTTGTTGTGGCATAGGTAATGTGAATAAGTATTGTAAATTAAGCCCCACCTGTTTTATCATAAAAAAGGCTTTGAATTGGTGTTTTTCATTTCAAAGATTCAGTATTCTCAGCCTTTAAAATATTTCTCAGAGAACTCTGTCAGCCATTAAACTCTTAAAGTAATAGCAGGAAATAAATTAGCAGGAAGTAAAACTGCAAATAAATTAGCAGTAATTTATTATAAAAAATAAAACAAGACCAGGTACTACTATGGCTATAGGAGGAAATGGGCAGTTGATTATTTGCTTTATGGTGTGAACTACAGAGTATGAAAGTGAAATAACATCCACATTTGTCCTTGCCACCTTCTCTTTTTACAGCATTTCAAACCTTTTTAGACCCTATGGCTTTAAAGATGTGCAACAACTTAATGTAAAATTCAGAGGAAAGAAGAGGGGTCAGTGGGTCTCTGTGAAGTCAAGGGCCAAAAACTTGGGTGTGATGAGAGCAGCAGCAGGAAGCAAGTCTAAGAGCAATGTCTATGTTGAATCCAGAACTGTTTGTTCATTTGTTTTTCTTTTTCGGGTTGATTACCTTACAAAGTTTTCTGAATATTAAAACTGAGAAATGATGACTCCCAAGAAGTCAGTTGGACTTCTCTCCTTGATCTCAATGGGTCTTGATTTCATGCTATTTATCTACGCTAGGATAAATATAAATTGATTAATTTTCAAAATATAATTTTATGGTATTTAATTGCTGCCAACAAAATATTGGAGAAACAGCATCATTCTTGTGTTTGTTTAAAGCCATAAAGCTCTCTGCTTGTCTGTATTTGTATGTAATAATATTTATCTGGTGCTATTCACATTGTTATGAAGACACTGTTAAATAAGTTCTGTTTACTTTTGTAGCTCATCTTTATTTTCCTTCCTGAGTCTGAAAAAGTAGCTTTTATTTTTTTAATCTATTTATATTTATTTCATTTATTCTGTCATTTTTAAGATTTTGGTTTTTTTCATCTTCATCTTTTTAAAACAAATGGGGTTCTGTTCTGATGCAGACGATCTATGGAATAAAAATGGAAATTGGTTTCATTCTCTGTGTGATACTTGGCATCAGTTAAAGTACATTGTGTCTAAGTAGTTGCTCATACATGAGGTTCCAGGGCGAAGAAAGGGGAGGAGAGAATGCCAACCTTGCATTATAGACCAGAGTTATGGGAGGGGAAGCTTTGCAAACAGTTCTTTAATTGTTTCTAGTATACCTTAAGGTTTTAATGGGTATCTGTCTGTCTCTGTTCTTGCAGTTGACTCCAGTTGGAACAACCATCTTTACAGGATTTTCTGGAAACAATGGTGCTACTGACATTGATGATGGTCCGAATGGCCAGATAGAATATGTCATCCAGTACAATCCTAATGACAAGGTAAGTGCATTTAGCTTTTTTCTTTCAGAGGTGTGTGTGTGTGTGTATATATATATATATATATACACACACACACCTACCTTGAAGCAGCAAACGAACAAGAGGTTGATATATATATATATGTGTGTGTGTGTGTGTACATATATATACAGCAAACGAACAAGAGGTTGCTGTTGGACTTCATAAAGAAATTCTTTCCTTCATGATGTAGAATATCTTCTCTGCCTATGAGCCTTGCTTGCCATGTAAACACAGCTGAATTTACTTTCCTTTTCATTGCCATACTGTTAGCAGCTGGATTACTTCAGTATCAGTCATTAATAATCTCCTGTCTTCTCCAGTGTTGCTCACACACTTCATCTTGGTTTTGGCATGCCTTTTCAGTCCAGGATAGGTAGTTGTACTTACTCCTACGCATTTATACCTAATGGATTCACAGCTAAGAAATATTCATAGGCATGGCTAAGTTACTCTCAAAAGAGACATTCTGACTTTTCTCATGGAGCCATTTATATTTAAAGATCACTGTTTTAAAAAAAGAGGGATATATATTATTAAAATAAAACACTAGTGATCCCTACCTATTACCTTTGCGAACACACGCTTTCAGAGACAAAAAGGTTAGAATATTAAAATAAATTCTTTTTAGGGTCAGGTGTGTGAATTTCTCTATTATAACAAGGTTTTGCACATGGGTGATTTGTGTGAAGTGTCCATATGCATTTTTGTAGCAAATTGGAAGTAATTTTAGCAGTCCTTTTTTGCAAACCAAACTATCTTTTGCCATGGGCGAAGAGGACAGTTACTGTGGATCAGCTGGTGTGATAATTTATTAAGCAGGCTAACCTGATTATGTATTCATTCCAAAGATGACATAGATGTTAAAGTAGGGGGAAAAAGTATAATATATAGACTTAGTAACCTCTCATTGAAATTCCCTACTTAAGGGGCATTTGAGCAGAATGGTTTTGTGGGAAAACAGCAATCTGATTTGCAGTTTCATTAGAAGTGTAGGCACACAAGTTCTGATTCAATTTGCACTATTTAAGCTGTACATCTCATAGAGGCTTCAGTCCTATTTCCATTGAAGCCAACAAGAGTTCAAGTATCTACTGAATTACACTTAGCTTATACTTTTTGGGAGGTAGAATTTTATAGAATAGTGACAGTATCAAGGAATAATTCAGTGTGAACTAATAATATGAGCCTACTTTTTTACTTTCCACTGGGCGAATTGTTGATTTTTGCATAGCTACATGCTGAGGCATAATATCTACTTACTATACCTACGTATTTTTAGGACAGAGACTGTTTCTTGAGAAACTTTGCAGCGCCTTAAGCCACAATCTTTTCTGGGGAGCATTGTTTTGCAAAGAGGCAATGTCTTTTTGACAAAAATAGAATTGTGATGTTAGGTTTTTGGGAGGTAGGGAATTTTCTGACTTTATAGGTTATGTATATTTGGAATTATTTCATTTTTTAAACGTTTGCAGTTGTTTCTGAGAGATTAAATTGATTGCACAGACTTGAGCAGTCTCTTGAGTTACGACACTTCAGTGAGACTACTGAAATGAGTAAAATTACTAGTGCATGATGTGTGGGTTCATCATGTTACGTTCTCAGCTGTTCTTTGTACTGGCAGTATGTATGACTGAAGAGTTTCTCTCCTAAACTTTATAAACAAAGGCAAGGGTTTTCTATGGAAATAGTGAGCACTAAAATGTTATGCTAACATCATCTTTTAACTCTTTGCATAACAGAAGTGTTATAAATAAATGCTATTCTGCTACCACAAATACTTGAAAAGTAAACAGCGGGCAGGAAGGAGCAACAGGAATGGACAAGCAGTTTCAAATTCACAAAAAAACCCCCCAACCTTTGAATTTTTCTCTCCAGCCTTTTTTCTTGACTTATAGTTACTTAACTTACAGTACTTAACAGCTCACATAATTTTTTCTGTTTCAGTAAAGACTATGAAAAATGTTGGTGCTGAGAAAATACCTGTTCCGGATAACTTTAGAAAATTGAAAGTGTTTTTAAAAAATTAAACATTTCCGCATACATTGAATATGTTGGTATACTGAAAACAATAATAAATAAAAAAAATCCAAACCTCTTAAAATATTGTTTCTGTTAAAATGTATTGTGGCACAGTGAAATAGAAGAGCTGCTTTGTATTTAATTTACTATTAAGTCATAGCATTATATTCCTCAAAGGCATCCTGGGAAATCATTCTGAAAGCATCTCCCACAACCACAGTAGCCTCAAGTTCAGTAGAGAGGTTTGTCTAACCACTAGTGAAGGACATTGTAGCATCCCTAAGTGGTTCGGTCTGGTGTTTTGCCACAGGAAGAGTTAAAAAACATTTCCTAAAACTTTTCTTTTTCTCTCTTACTCAGTGAAATTTGCTTGTTCTTGTTGAGGGATTTCCATGGTTGGAACAACTTATTTGGAGTAGTTAGTTGCTTTATTGCATCTTTGCCTTATGACTTTTGTATTCCAGATTAAATAAATCTGATTCTTTCATCTGTAGATAGCCTTTATGCACGTAATATTGCTTTACCTAGTCATGCATTTTGTGCGTGTGGTTGACAGAGATGACTTCTCGTTATTGTAAGCTACTTCATCTCAGCTGTCAACTTCCAGAAAGTTACTGCATAGTATCTGCTGCAAGTGGATTTTCCTCCTTAACCTGGGAAACAATTGTACCGCGCTCAAAAATGATGTGTACGTCTTAGTGCAAAATGTCTCTATTTTTGTACTTCTAGGATCCACCTCTGTTGTGTGATGAAGATGTCCACAGTGTTGTTTCACACCTATGACATAGTCTCCTGCCTTAGAAAAAGCAGACTGATTATAGCTCATAAGTTTCATTGGAAAGTAATTTAGGCATTTGGGAAAAAAAAGAAAAAACCTGTAAAAACAAGAGGTGTTATTCTAGAAGTTCAATTTTATTTAATTATTTTGTTGTTTAATTGGGAAGATATATAAAAGCCAAGTAGAAAAAGGAATGCAAATCATACTTGACATAGGGCTGGGCTCTAGCTATCACGTAAAGAAATGCTGTAAAACTTTTCTTAGCTGTTAAAAGCTAAGGATCAAGTCAATTAACTTGCCAAAAAGATTCTGCCTCCTAATGCAGAGTGGATTTTTAGATCTCCAAGGGCTCTCTTTATACCTGAAGGTTATTAAAACAAGTTCTGGACTCCCTCCTTACTAGCTAATTTTACTGAGATTCATTGTATTGTGTTTGGTGAGGATTCAAAAGTAAACATTTTGAGTTTCTCTGGAGTTAGGGAATATGTATAATGCTTTTGTACACTGATTTTTCACCTGTCATCTCTGGGGAGTAAATTGAATTGTTATCCTGGTGACTTTTCCCATTTTAAATTTGCTGGCCCATATTCAAGACTATGGACCAACAAATGTTCTAAGTTATGAAGACTGCTGTACAAAAGCATTTTGTTATCTCTGTTTTGAAGTGAAAGGAGAACCAGTTTTGTTCTCTTGGAGTAAGCAGGTGACAAAGCAGTGTCTTGATATGCCTGACTTCCAGCATGTGCTGGCTCATTTCGCTGTTGGCTGGAAATGCAACTGAGATGTGATGGTGTTGTGCACATATTTTAATTGCCTTGACACTTCATTACAGTTTGGGTTGCAGCAGAAATAAATGGAGTTTGCAGAGGGATCACAGGGTTGATCTGATGTGGTACCTTCAGGAACTGTGGCACAAACTTATGTCTGGAAGTTAAGCTTTAAATCACCACTGAACAATTGCATTTCTGTGCTGTGTTGGAGCAAGAGGGGACTCCGGATATAAGCAGTTTGGGAAGAAATTGAAGTTTTCTGCTGAAATTTTGCTGATCCTTCCTAACAGTTTAGATTGTACACTTCTGCTTCAGTGCATCCTCATGCCAAGATCTGCCAAGGAAAAGGCAGTTATTTTGAGAGTGCCTTGGCTGATTCTCAGTTGCAGAGTCTTTTCCAGCTGGTTCTGGCCTCTTAAATCAGACATAAATGGGTTAAAGCAGTTAGGAGAATCTTCGTTGTGAATTAGAAGTGGCACATATATGCGTGCATGTGTGCGCACATGGCATCATCTCGTACAGCAAAGATATTAGCCCTTAGTTGCATAGTTCACAACCTGCTTGCTTGTTTCTGTAAATACCATTAAAAGAAAGGAAGGAGGGGCAAAAGCAGTGAACCCAACCCTACTTGGTTCTTCCTTCTTCCAACAGTAAGAGTCTGTTCTAGTTTCCTGGTTTGCCTCAGTATAAATACTGTAATTTTTTTTTCAGTGGGAACTATGTATTTTTTTAATCCAAAAAGATGAGTGCCAAACTCAGACATAAGCAAACAATGCCTCCACTGTTTAGCAGAGCCCATGATGTACTTTCCAACCCTTTTTTTCTGCACACCACAAATATCTGCAACATGGTGAATTTAGCAATCATTATCATTTATTTGCTGAAAAACAAACTACAATATAAGCAGATGTTTCAACTTTTAGAGGAAAAAAAGGCCTTGTAAGGCCTTTCTAAGGAAAGAATAGTACTCTTATCTCTGCAGTGGAGAGATTTTGGAATATTGTATTGCTTATTACGCGTTCAACCTACTTACATGTTAACTGTATTCTACATAGATTGAAGCATGGAAAGATTTTTTTAATGTGATTAATTTGATAATAGAACTGGAACCAATTCTCACATCTGAAACCTGTGTCTGTGCCTGTAGTCCTCCTTCCAAAATGGGTCATTAGTCAAAATGAATCCTTTAAAGGTGTGTGCACAAATTGAATTTCATCTGATTTACCCATCCTGACTTACCCTGAATCTGAATTTACTAGTGTATGAACATGTGCATAACTGCCACAGGCAACTGGCACCTAAGTGTGTAGCGTTGATGTTCTCCGTGTGTTTGCTACTTCATTGCCCTCATGAAAGCCAGAATAAAGAGAAGATAAGTACAACGATGTGGGTTTCTTAATCTCTAATACTTGATACTTTCTATGATAGTGAGAAAAAATAGATGAAGGCAAGCCAAACTGTAAAAACTGAAGACCCGAACTCTCAGCTGACAAATAGGGATATCTTGTCTGAACATACCACTGCAAATTCAGTATGGTATATCTGCAAGAAGCAGGATAGTTAGACTTCAGTTTGTGGTTGGAAGTAATAATGTATATGCAAAGAATCAGAGAACTCTGTTATGTATAGGTTATTTATTGTGGGGTTCTTATGGAGTAAATTGGGTGGGGAGAAAACATAGAACACTTTAAAATCTCTAATCTGGAAACATATACAATTTTGGTATGGCATCCAATTGATCATCTTGTCGTGCCCTATCTGAAATGTGCTTTAACTTTGAATGTGTTCAATTTTATTGTGCTGTTTTAACTTTTGCAGACTTCCAACAGGACCTTTGATATTCCTCTCACTTTGTCCGGAGCAGTAGTTCTACGGGAAAGACTAAATTATGAAGAAAAGATGCGTTATTTTGTCATTGTTCAAGCAAATGTAAGTATAGATCTTTTAATGGCTATTTATGCCACTGGGGTGGCACAAATGGGGTGCCACAGGTGGGGTTTTAGTTTGCAGATTTAGATTTTTCCAAGGAAAGGAAAAGTCTTGTTGAAATACCAGGTCTGATAATACTCTTCTCCTGAAGATCTTATTTAAGATTTATCTAGGTCGTTGAAAGCTTAGATATATTATTACTGGTTAAAAAAGCTTGCTCAGTGTGTGTAACAAGACAACCTTTTGGCACAAGGAACAAGTTGCAAATTTGAAGTACAGCCCATGCAGAAAAGTGCATTCTAGTGTCACTAAGTGTTCATTTCCTAACAAATCCAGCGATGCTAATTTGATCTCGGGTGAGTTTAATGGATACAATTGAGTTGGATCCTTCAGGTCTGAAATGCATTTTTCTATAAAGAAGTGATTTTTCTTTCAAGTCATATTGCAAGTGTATATAGAGGTTTTTACAGAGTGGCTGGCAGTGGATAATGCATACTGAGAAGAAAAGTGATGCTTAAGCTATATCTAATATATCTGTTATCACAGAAGTTTTTTGGTGCCCTTGAGGGCTGTGAAAGCTTTTTTTCCCCTTTTTGTCCTTCTGATAACAGCCGAAATGAAAACTTTTCCTCTGTTGTTTACCTCTCTTATGATACTACTTCATTTGTGGGAAAATGAGAATGCTCTGAAGCAAATTTAGATAGCTTGCTCCTGAATTCGACGACATTTATATCACTGTCGTCTTTCTGATACAGAATTGTAGGTACATCATATGATACATTTTACAATCCACTTTCCTACATATTTTGTGGCATGTTCAGCATTCCCCCAATAGAAGATAGGCTCCAGGGGTGTCTCAATGCTTTTTGCACTTAGATATATCTAAAGATGCTTCCTGGCTGTTAGAACAAGTCGTTTTATCTGGGTAACATTACTTGCTGATGTCTTGAACAGGAATATGAGACGTCTCAGAACTGGTTTGCCTTGTTGTTTTATCAATAATTTATTCTGCAGATCACCACTGTGTATTTACAGCTCTTTTCCTTTGATGTCAGAGCTGTGAGTTTCAGGAGACACTGCGCTCCTGGAAAAGTAACTGGGGTAGTTGAGCAGGTCATGTTTTTCAAGAGAAAGGCATGGCGTGCAGCAGTGCGAACACCTCATGTGAGGAGGGAGGTCTGTCACGCTGCAGAAACAACTGGTGAAGGCACAGCTTGGGATGTGTGGTGGCAGTACTACAAAGCAATCTTGTATTAATTTGTTCATTCCTTTCAATATATGTCCTTATACAGTAAATTGTCACCTTTGTGGTCCTGGGTTTGGGACTACAGCTGTGCTGATAGTTTCTGTATTGTATTTATACATAATGGGGCAGCTTGCATGATTGAAATGTCTTGCTAGGCCATGTGTTCTCTCAAACATACCCAAATGGGAACTGAGCTCACTAAAGTTTTGAGTGCTTGCAGATGAGAAACTAGATCTCAAAGAAAGGCTCTAATCAAGCTCTATAGCCCAGTTTTTTTAGGAGTTTGCCGTATGCACCCTTTTATATATTTTTTTTTTATTTTACAAAATATTGCAGGCTGCATTTAATTCTCTCTATTGTATGTACTATGCAATCATACTTGTATTCCACTGATTACATTAGCAGTGATCGTTTATTGTTCTTGCATCCTGAAGATACTACATGAAATTAATTACTCTGTATCTGTGCTTTGATCCGGTATTACTCAAAGGTGCATATTGGGGGAATGTAAAAAAGATTAGTTGATGATGAAGGCTGCTCCTTGTAGCTGGTATTGTTTTTCATTGTTGACTGTGAAGAAAGCTGCATGCAGAAATTCTCATATTTAGTAACCGTAAATGTAAAGCTGTTCCAAGAACTGAGTGGACTGCAAAGTAGGAAAAAAAAATGTATCCAATCTGATTTAGAGCAATGACCTGTTCCTCTTACACAGATGATAATATTAAACAGCATAAATACTTTTTAAAAAAAATTGTTTTTTTCTTTTCTGTTAATGTTATCCTAGGATAGGAGGGCAAGACTTAGCTAATGGCCCATATTCCCTCTGCAAGATTTTATTTTTGTAAAGAAGAGGTATCATAACAGTTGCTCTGTGAAAGTGGAAATATTTTTGACTATTTTAAAAAAATATTGGGTAGTCATGCTGTTTCTTCACTGTGATAACAAAAGAAGGAGGAAAAGGTGAACTGTTGCTAGTTGTGTACATTGTTCAGTGTATAAAAATAATCTGGGTGGTTCCCACAATTCAGTAAAGTGTAGTTTTATTCTATACCACCTGGAAAGAAAAAAGGAGACAATAAAGAAGTTGCAATATTCAATGGTGTCTTGGGTACCCAAAGATTAAAAAAAAAAAAAAAAAGGGGGGGGGGGGGGGGGGGGCAAAGCCAAACCATGATGCATTGAAAAGAACCTGTCATGCAGCATGGAGACTTTTTTGGGATGCAACATGTAGCTGCTTTATTGTGGACAGAAGTGGTTTTCAACCTTTAAAACATGAGCAGTATAACTCATTCACTAGGCAAATCAGCTTTCCACATGGAGTACAGTTTGGAGATCTTAGATCAATCTCATTGCTGTCCTCTGGCTGGTTTTTGATGGGGGGGGGGGGGGGGGGCGGGGCGGGGCTTGGGGGGTTGGTGGTGGTTTATTTGGTTGGTTGGTTTGGTTGGGTTTTTTTGTGGGGGAAGGGAGGTACTAAATCTTTCTTAACTTGTGGTGTGCAGAGGTGGATTGAACATTACAGTTCAGGGCCTCTCCAATGCCAATTAGAAAAGAAGTTGTTACTGCTTGTGCTTTCCACTTCTGTAAGTGAAAGTCCTTTTACTTATAGATAGGATTTGGTAGAGCTACACAATGCAGCATAAGAGTGTATTTCAGATTTTAAGTAAGGCACGAGGGACTTCTTATTTTATACAAATATGCTGCATTTTCATAGATTTAACAAGACATGTATCTTCATTTCACACATTTTCTGAGAATTAATTTCTCAAAACTGTATGATTTCTGAGTGATAGACGTCTCACAGTATTTCTTAATTCATGAGGTAAACTTTTACTACTTAATTGTATTTCTGAGCCTTTAAGGCTGTAGCTCTGAGCCTGAAGCTTCTATAATTAGCTATTTCCTAGAACCTGGATAATTATGGTGCTTATATGTTTTGCCCTTAGCTTTAACTTTAAACTTTTTTGTACATTCTGAATTTGGAAAGTCTCACCAAATATAACTCGTTTGCTTCACAGGACCGAGCCCAAAATCTTAATGAGCGAAGGACCAGTACAACCACCCTGACAGTAGACGTGCTCGATGGGGATGATTTGGGACCAATGTTTCTTCCTTGTGTCTTGGTGAATAATACTCGTGACTGTAGACCTCTCACCTACCAAGCGAGCTTGCCAGAACTGACTGATCCTGTAAGTCTTCTTGATTTTTTTTTTTTTTTTGAGAGTTTGATATGTTTATTTTGCAAGCAACTGTCATCGTCTTCTGTGGGCATAATTGAGAGCTGTAACTTGAAGGGTCATGTATGCTTTATGCCACGTTTTATGTGCTAAACAAAAGAAAACCAAGGTAAGATATATGTAGGTGAAATTGTAGTTTTGATACAATGGCAAACTGCTCATTTACTACAAGGGCTGAGTCTCGCTGAAATTCTGTAAGTTGTGGAATTGCTTTTCCTGATCTGTCCATGTTTTGCTCTCAAAATATCCTGAAGAAGTACTTTTGAGAAGGGGCTTGACATGTTATTCCATTCAGGATTGTTATGGACCTTAGGAGAAAGGTTGGGTGGGTTTTTTTTTTTTTTGTTTGTTTGTTTTGGTTTTTTTTTTTTTTTTTTTTTTTTAAAGGAAGCATTAGTTGCTAGTCCCTGAAAAGATTATTTATTGCTATTATCTGGTTTCAATCAACAGGCACTAAAGAGCAATGTGTGTTTATCCCATGTAGATGCTTGTACTAAGTATGTCAGTTAATACATAAGTTAGGATAAGGGTAAAGGCCAGTGTAAGACTCGTTTCACACTGGAATGTGCACAATGAATCCCAAAAGGAAGAGGTGAGAGCTTTATCATTTCTTGATGCAAGATGGTGCCAATGCCCCTTCCTTACAGGAGAACTGCTGCTTGGTATAATGGAGATGTGCATTTCTGTGGTGGGTGAAACAGGAATAGGAATGTCTTAATTGATATTGATATATGACCTTTGATTCATGTATTTAAGAATATAAAAAGGAAGAACCAATAGAATCACTAGGTATTACCCCACCCAACTGATGATGACATTAAGATAATGTTAAGTATCGACATTAAGATCATGACCTCCCTTGTTCATTGCGGGACACACTGTCAGTCCTGCTTCCCCCAACCAGAAGACAGGGGAGGTTGAGATGTGTGGCAGTTCCTGCTATTCTCTGCCTTATTCATCTTGCTGTCCTGTGTCTGGTGGTCTTTTGCCATTCCACACATTATGATTTCCTGCTTTGTCTGGCCTCAGGGTCCCACTGCATATATGCTTGACCAGGGATGCCAAGCACTGCCACTACCCTGCCTGGTTGATTCAGATGATGCTGTTAGTAAGTTTCAAAATCTCTCACAGTTGTTTTATCCATTTAAGAACAGCTGAAATTGAGTCTAATATATAGCAGTTGATCAATTGCTTCTGCACAGGTTAATGGTACAGGCTCTGGTTTAATAACAGGTACAATCTCAAGGAGGTGACATAAGCCTTATTGTAATCAAGATGTGTGATTAGTGTGCCTTCCAGATAAGGAAGGTTTAGAACAAGTTTCAGGGAGTTGGTATAAGTCAGTCTGGACCCGTTGGCAAACTTCTGGAGGAAGATTGGGTCTTACAGAGCACGTGCACCTCCAACGGAGGTGGTGTTTCTCTCTACCGGAGAAGCTCTTCCTAACAACTGCAGACTGATTTGTAAGGTGTAGCAAGACTGGAGCCTTGAGATATTCAGCTTTTGACAGCAGCAAATCAGTTGGGAAAGGGAAGGAGAGAGACGTTCCAGATTTAACCTTATTATATTGATTTACGCATCTCTCTTTCACTTGTACACCTTGGTATTTGATAAGCCTTTGTAACAGTGTTGTCTGTTTTGGACTTTGTGTTTTGGATTTTTTTTTTTTTTTAATTTTACATTAATTTGGCTTGGGCTCAATGTCATTTTAAGTTAACTGGGCAACCACAAGTTATTCCCTAGCTGAGCATGTGGCCTCATCAGGGTTACTGGGGTACCCAAACTGTGCAGGATGGCAGAGTATTGACCCCATTTTATCTGCATAGATCTGATAGAGTTCCCAGTACGGAGGCAGGTAAGGCAGAAATTATGAATACTTGGTGTTTGGTCATTATCTTGTTTTTTATCTGGTTCTATTAAGGTATAATGCAAGTCATATAATTTTCCTGATACAGCTCTCACAGATGGAAGGAATCCAGCTCTGTCTTTGTTCCTGCCCTTGGTCAGGTACATACACCGCACTGGAAGACAAAGCGGTGTCTGCCAAGGAGGGTATCTAGGCTAGGAAAAATCTGACTAGTGATTAGGTGCTGAGGTATGCAAAATGTGTTCATTCAACTTCACAAGCTACAGTCTGCTCAGGCGTCAGCTTTTTTGTTTACTTTTTGGCTTTTTTGCATCAAACTGCACCTTGAGAAACCTGATCTATGAAATGGGAAACTGGTTCTGTTGATAAACTACCAGCTATTTGCTGCTTATCTATTTGTAGCACTGCAGCTGTTTTGATAAATGTAAGTGGAAGAAGGATGTTTGAACTCAAAGTTCTACCTTGGTACCTCAAATATTTACTTGACTTCTAATCTATAATTCATTTAGAAGATATGGATGGTACCTAAAAAGGTTCAGCTAGTAAACATATGTATTACATTTGTCCTGCAAACAGCAGTATAATAAAATGCAGAGAAGCCTGAGCTACCTGGACTAGCTAGGAGCTGACAGTGGACTCGTGCAATGCTCTGATCTGGCAAAGCAGCCTGGGCAGAGGACCCCGTTCAGAGGTAGGTTGGAGATTTCTGCATGATGTGAAACCATTGCGTTGCACCACGTAGACAGGACCTATCTGAGTCCGTAATGCTGTAACACTATAACTACGGTGTCAGATTATATAGAAGCTGGTAGTGACCAATATACTCCTCACAACAATTTATCTGAAGTTTCTTGCACCAGTTGTTTTTTTAAAAGATTGATCTTTACTACACTGTAGGTGTTGAATCTTCCAGTGGGTGTAGCAAATAAAACAGCATGCTGTTTGCTGAAGTTTTTTTAATTGTAGCCATACATAGGCTAAAGGACTATTTTTTGTCCAACGTTGTCATTTTTTTTATTTGCTTTTTAATTTTTCAATGAACATGAGAAGGAATATTAATGAATCTAGAACAAAAAGCGTTGAAGTATGAATTATTCAGAAGCAGTAGCTTGAAAAACAAGTCCTGCTTTACAGGGCAAGATGCCTACTCAGCAGACCCCTAAAGTAAAGAATTTAATGTAACTGGTAAGAATAATATTTTTGTTCAGTCTTGCACAATTACTTATCTTTAGTTGTCCTTTGTCCGTGAATTTATTGAGGTAAAAATTGTATTTCCTTTCCAAGCTTCTTTCTCGTAGATGCTCTAAAGCAGTGGGATACATTGACAATGAAGAATCCATACACCATGTGCTTTGTTTATGGTCTTTGGCTAACAGAGATGAGAGAGGCCAGCAAAATTAATGGATCTCTTTGTTACCAGAGAAGCAATTTATTTTCCTGAAGAACAATATCAAGGTTTACACTATGCCTTCTGAAAGTTGGTCTGACTCATGGCAGTATTAATAATATTACTAAATCTGCTCCAGGCTGGTCACAGTGCTGTATAATTACTGTTTATACACTTGTAAAAACCTGTTTTGCATTTCTGCTGTTTGTACAGACGGTGTAAATTTCCCCAAAGCTGCAGATCTTCCAAGCAGAGCCAAAGGTTATCTGATGGTCCTGGTGATGCTCTGGGTGTGCATATAGAATGAAATGTGATAGTACCTTCTCAGTCAGCTGGGTGCTGCCTGTAACCGACTGGGCTTTGCCACAAGGTGCAGTGTTCTGCATTGGTGGTTGCCTGGTTTTGTGAGTGTCACTTTTGCAGAGCCACTAATGAGCTACTGTAATTAATTGCTATGATGGCCTTATTACATCTAGGATCACTAAGGTCATATAAACATTAGTGTCTCTGATATTAAATGCTTGTGAGATGCTTTTGCAACTTCGTAGAGGAGGCGGAAACTCATAGTTCGGAGTAAAGAAACTTTGGATGTTTTTGTAGCACATTAACTATTCTGAATGCTTAATCCTGTGGTAGGTGAGTGGTAAGTGAGGGCTAAACTGCCTCACCACTGCTGAAGCCCAGACACAGAGCTCAGTTAACAGCCTGTAATCCACACCTTAGGTTATGTATTGCTTCCCTGGGCAGTAATTTGCTTGTGAAGTGCTACCTGTTGAGTCTGATTCAGTGCCCATGACAGTGATGGAGTAAGCTGCTTTACAAGTTCCCAGACCAGGAGAGAAAAGAAATAAATCTGAGTTTTAAGTTCTCTAATAATCATTGCAAAAACTATTATCTTACAGAAAAGACACCAAAGCCCATGACACCATTCGGAGACATTGTTTGAAGTTCCATCTTGTAATACATGTGCAAATTCTTTGACTTCATTTCCTTTAGGGGAATGCAAAGTACAGCTTCAGTGTTGTCTTACAATGAGATAGCATATACCTTTCAAAATTCGAGTCCTACAAGCCAAATATATTTCCTTATAACTAAAAGAAAAGAGGTATCTGTGCTAGATGAAAGGATGCATGTATGAACTTCCTGTGTCTGCTAAATGGTCCATATACTTCTGTGTATTTTTCCCTAACTGTAACTGTCCTACTTTCTCTCTAGGAATGAGTTTATTGTTGTTAGCTATATTTCTGTTTCTGAGAAAACCTGTGTTGTTAGGTTTTGGTTGGTTTTTTTTTGTTTGTTTTTTTTTGTTTTTTTTCTTTTTTTCTTTTTTTTTTTTTTTTTTTTACATAGTTGTATACTTGCCGTAGTGTTTCTGTGTCTGATCAAATCTGGTAAGTATTTTATTTTTTTCATTGTCTCAGGAAGACTTCAGTAAGTTAGCATTTATTGTATGTAGCAACAGTATGTGCCAAGTCATCAAATAGAGTTTAAAAAATGTAACCTCATGAACATCTCATAACCTTGGAAAGATAATTTCTCCTCCTTCTTTCCCCTTTAATCTATTCCTGTCATGCTTACTTTTGAAGGTTTTGTCCATTTCTATACTCAATTTTTTCCATCATCATGCAAAGAAGGAAAGCCAATTAGCAGTAAAATATAGATTAGGTTTATTTAATCAGTTACTGGACTACTTCTGCAACAGACTGATTCACTGTCAGTTTCCGTAGGGTAATTATCAGTCCACAAGAACACTAATATACTCCATGACACCTACATGGCTTTGTTTGTCCTAATTCAAGATTCAACACTTTAAACACCTAGCTGCATTATGAGACATTGCTTATTAATGCATCACTGATGTATCTTTCTACATAGAAAGTATTTATTTTTGTACTAATTATCCTCAGTATCCTTAGGAGTTGTGTCAGCAGGGACCTTACAAAGTCTGTGGGCTCAGCTGCCCTGTTGAGCAGAGCCTCAAGGAGATGGGTCTGAGCAGAGGACTGCTAGATGAAAGGCTAAAATAAAAATAAATAAATAAAAATTCTCCAAAGAACAATGTGGTTGAGGGGGATAAATAAAAGACATTGAAGAGCAGGAAGTGCCCTTAGAAGCCCTCAGGCTTTTGTTAGCAAGAAGGACCTCTTTAGTTAGATTAGTTTGCATTCAGGGGAAGAAAACTGAACTTTTAAGAGGTGGTAATCCTGCTGGATAAAAGCCTTGCCTGATCAGTCAGGGAGGAAGTCCTCCCTGAAGAGCACTGCGTGTATCCTGTAACACATAGTTTTGAAACTGTGGAAACTGCAGACTTTTGATGGTAAGGTGAAATGAACAGTTTGCTCTGCTGTCACAGAAATCAAGAGTTACAATATTTTTTTAATTGCAAAGTTAGGTCATTATATATTCTATATTTAAAACTGAGCAGTCTTTTCTGATTGCTTCAACCAGCTTCTTACCCCCACCCCCAAGGAGAAAGGTTTTGAATACTTCATACAAGGGACAAAAAAGTACATTGACTTTCATATGTGCAAGGCATAATACAAAGCATAATAAACCATAATAATAATAATAATTGTGGCTATACAGTAAATTCATCAAATCCTCAATGTATCTTGACAAAAGTACATCTTACTTGGAATCCAGAGTCACTGGAAGAGTTCCCAGTTAGCAGTGAAAAATGTATTTTGCATCAGACTGATAGTTACGTCAAGAATGACAGGTGCTTTTTAAAAATTGCATTTTATCTTTTCATTTCTTGCTGAAACTCTAGGGGCAATCATAACAGTTTTTCTCCAAGCCATTTCCCATTCCCTTGCAGCATTCTAGCCTAGGGTGACATCCTGTAGCGGTTGCAGTAAAATAACTTTCATACCACCTTCCCTGGTGTATTGCTGTTTGGCAGTTATTTGTGTTTATTGTTTGGGGAATTGGGAACTGACCCTTTATGGTACCTTCTGGGCACCATCACCTATTGCAGCGGGCAGACGGTGGGATGTGGAGGAAATAAGTGATTCTCTGGGTGTGAGAAATGGAAATGCTGTAGGAGGGAACTGAGGTTACGGCACTACAGGAAAGCCTGGTTTCATTGAGGTGGAGAAGAAAAAAGGAGTTTGGTGGAGGACTGAAGTCATTTGATCCAGTGGGTGGGGCTGGTGTTGGGAACACAGGATGCTTCTGTAAGTAACCAGGTTTAATCAGCTCTGTACAAATCAGTTCTATGCTTATTATTGATAGCTAATTAACATTGCAGAGGATGTGCTGTTTTTTCAGTACCTCTGGGCTTGAGGATGACAACCACTTAACAATTCTTTCTAAAGTAATTTCATTGCACTTCCTTGCTATCTGACTGTACAAATCCCAATTCCTTCCAAACAGAAAACCTCCTGGAAATTTTCTGAGAGACATGTTAATATAAAACTTGCAAAACAAGTACTATCTGACACTTCTAGAAACAGCATCTCCCCATCTTAGTTACAATGGCAGGTATTAGTCAAAGAATAAAGTTCATCAAAATGTTCTGGGGTTTTTTTAGTGATGCTTTTTATTTTATTTAGTTATTTCTAATTTTTGCTGTGGGAGATACCTACCCACAGAAGACGTTCTGTCCAGGTATCTGCCGTGCAAACTAAAACCAAATAACTTTCCCTGAGCTTTGAGAGAGACTTGCTAGTTCAGCCTGAGCTGCCATACAGGTGCTAAGTAAGATTTTTGTGGCACTGAAACAGACAGTCTTCATAATTTGGCAAATTAAAAATTTAGACTGAGTTGAAGTGAATACGCGTGGTTAAATCAACTTTAATAAAACCTTTCAACGTGTAAGGAAGCTGCCTCTCTTACCTGTGTGAAGTGTAAAATCTCATAGAGAAGCAGGAATGCTTACCCCTGATGAAAGTGGTTTCTTTCTTGCCTTTTCATGTAAGCATGACTGCTTAAAGTCAGATGTGCATGGGGGTGAATGCTGACAGTCAAACTGCATAAAAGTAAAAAATCAGGTTAGATGGCCAGTTTTTCTTCCCAAATCATTTTTTTCTTGATTAGATATGGTACATTTAAAACTGCAAATGTTCATGGCTAATTTAGGAAGTTGTTAGTTTCTGAAGCAGTTTATCTCAATACATCTTTTTTTTCTTTGCTCTTTTACTAAGATTTGGAATCTTTCATTGAAACATGGTAAAAGAGGTTTGCCAGCTTTTGGCTTACTCTGCCTGTATAGTCTTACGAGCTGTACTGGTGATTTAGTTGCATCAAGCATCAGGAAATTATTTGAGATATAATTTCTTTCTAGTTACTCTTTTCTCAGCAAAATAGATGCTATCCAATTTTTGGGAATGATGCTAAGTGCTCTTGTAGGGGATGGTATTTACACTTTGTCCTGGGATTAGACCATGATTGAGCACAATGATGTCCGCTGGCGTAACTGGATGTTTGAAGTGTGGCTTGGGTTTGTGGGTTCCCAAAATAGAGCTATAATCAGTAGGAGAACTGCATGTTTCTCTTTATACAAATATTTTTGGTAAGGAAAGAAGTGACTTTGCATTTTGAATAGGCAGTGTCCAGCTCTGCAGTGGTACCTGGCATTGAGACTTAACGCTGAAATTGGAGGTATGCCGAGGTGCTCTAGGAAAGTAGGTTGGCTGTTTATAGAGGCATCTTGCTGCCTAGCCCAGTAGATATGCTCTGTCTCTCTCTTGTGTGGAAGTTTGTTGTTGTTTTTTCCCTCCATCTGTTTCTTTATCCCTTCCTATGTTAGAAACTGATCTTAGCTTTGAATTCAGATGTGCATTTCTCAGTAATCAATACATGGGAACGCAGCAAATTCCTTATTAACTGTGCTGTGTTCATCTTTGACTTCAACTACATTCATGTTTCCTGAGGATCCCTTTTACATTTACCAATAACAAATGCGTGCGTTCTTTGTATCTTGTGGTTTCAGGGCTTGATAGGAAAGAGGAATAAGCATAAGCATGCTTTGGTTTAAAATAAATGTTTAGTTGAGAAGATAAACTTCTAATACCTGTTATTTCAGAGTTTCCATACAGTCTGTACAACAAATGATTAAAGGTAAAAGCTTTATATTTTGTTTAACATTTCTGCAGCCATTCTCTAATGAATGTAGTAGCTCCAGAGCATAGAAAATCATGTCTCTTGTACATTATAGTCTAGGCTGTTAACTTTCTGGTTTTACTGTATGCATGTGTTGTCCAGCTTTCTGTATGAACTCATTCTCATATTTAATGCCATAATCATTTTGCCTTTTCTTCACAAATGCTACTGTATCTGAGTAAATATTAGACAAAATAGCACTGGTAAATCATTATTTGCTCTAAAAGGTTTATGTACTTTCTTACCTGTATACTATATCTTAGAATATTTATTTAGAAAAGCCTGGCAATTGGTGTTAATTAGATGAAAATCTTTGGTGAAAGATAGCATGTGCTGTCAACTGTTGGGCTGAATGAGTTCCTGTGTATTTACTAGTCAAAAATTATTTGGCAGACAGGGCAATGGTGTCACTTCAGCCATACTACAAGAACAAACCAGAGAAATGCTTTAAAAATCGGGGCTGTATCTGTATCTATATGTTTGTTGCTTGTTTGTGGCTTGTTGCTTGTTCAGTAAATTAGAAAAGAATTTCTGTCGTGTCTGAGGCTTTGAACAGTCCCTTTGCCACTGGCTGAAAGATGAGCAAATTGACCCATTTTTCAGGTATTAATTTTTCATTAGCAATTTAGCTAAAACCTGAAACTCAGATTAGGAAAGGGAAAATGAAGATTGCTTTCCATGACATGTATGCAGTTGTTGGTGTATTTTTTATTGAAAAAGGCAAATTGTTATGGCCAAGTTATTTGCAGTGTAGTTGAGCAGCAGATAGCAATTTTTCTAATTAAATTTAAGCATAGATGCATGATGAACTGCTGGGCAATCTTGAATTGCTTTGGAAGTCGGAAAGCAATTCAAAAGCAATGATAAAATCCTCTCTTGGGTGCAGTTTCCCCTTTAAAGTTTATGGATAAACTTATCATTTGCATTTTTTTCCACTCTTTTCACTCTAATTGCAGCCATACAGAGGTCACCAAATTGATATTAAGATCAAGGTAATGGACAATGTTAAACAAGCAGTAATGTTCACAGTAGATTTACTAGCATAGGCTTTTTTATAACTCGATATCGGTGATTTTGAATTAACTCTATGGAAATGACTCTTTCAGCAAAGTCAAAAGGGACAGCTTTGATAAGCTATTGATTATCTGCTAGTGCATAATAAGGAGTCATAAAAGGTGTTCTAAGTCTTCCGTTATGATTTTTCCCTTCCTTTTCTGTTTTTGTGATTGATTGTCTGTCTCCTATATGCAATTTCTTGATAAGTAGGGCCTTTTCTTTAAAGGAAATGTCACTGAAAAGTAGTGAAGCATGAAAAGCTTAAAATTACAAAGATGTGATATTACAGGTAATTAATTTTTATGTATTTGGGAGTATACCAAGATGGCATGGCTAATTAAAAAGAACTGTGAGTAAAATTGTCAGTAACTTTAATGTGTGAATACACAAACCTGAGAATTGCTTTGTATAATCTCTATTAGCAGGCAGGCAAGCACTTCACTTGCTTGATATATTGATGAGGCAGGGCAGTCACTGTTCAGTATCTAAGATTAACTTGCAATTTTAAATATAGATGTATTTCAGATAGAGGGGAAGTTAAGTTGGCTGCTTTTCACTTCAAGAACAAACAAAACCATGCCTGTAACTTATAAAATGTGATGAATCTTTAAAGCAACCAGATGTTTCAGTTATTGAAAACACTGTTTCTGGTTGAGAAAATTACAGCAAGGCTGCAGAATAAGTGAATATAGTCTGAAAGATACTTTCCTGCTGGTGATTTTAATCAAGTTGTGTTTCAGAAATAGAGTTGATGTCTATGGGTAGGAGTAAAGTGATATGTCACAGTTCGCTCTGAGTATAGGAAACTTGCTTTAAATGTGGGGTTACTATGGTGGAGATCTTGCCTCATATGTTTGGTACATACCAGAAAAGGGGGGAGAATAGCAAATTTCATTGAAACGTAGACCAGGAAGACACATGGACTCTTTTTATCGTGTGAAAAGAGAATTGGTTGAGCATGATTTACATGCTTTAGGTTTTCACTACTAATAATCTTTCTTAAAATGCACAATTGGAGGTTTTAAGGGAAAAAAAAAGTTCAAGCTTGACTGAAAACTGAGAAGTTCTGGGCAATATAAAGTAAAAAATGAAATAGGAAAAGAAAAATATCATTGCAGATCATCTTTGAAGCTGTGTTTGGGGTGAGAGAAACACATTTTGTTTATTGCTAGGACTGGGTTATCAAGTGAGCCATGATACACAGTGGCTATGGGGCTCCCTTGCAGGCACGGGAGGAGCAGGAGCTCTGTAGTTCACCAGAGACCCAGTCTGGGATGGATATTTGGCTGATGGTGAAAACAGGCACATTTTCTAGGTATTTATCAAGTGGTAAAGTGAAATTTTAGAGAGTTAATCTCAAATCTGATTCCTTTAATTATCCAGAGTAAGGGGGGAATAAACTGGTAAAAATGACTGATTTTTATCATATACATAATTTTCTTCTTTTTTCCAAATATGGAAATGTTCCATTAATTGCCTGATATTTATCATCATGGTCAGTAACTTACTGGGAACACTGGGAAAATATTCGATTCTTATAGCTTTGTCAGAAGCTAAGAAGAAAAAGAGTCCTGATTTTGCTTGGAAGAAGTAACTGTGGAGCTGTAATTAGAAGTCATTTCCTTTCAGAAATGAAGATGATCTACTTTGATTGATTCAAAGTTTGGTCTGGCACATCAGCCACATAAGCCAAATACATAAAATGTTTGAGAGAGATCACCAGGGTTCCTGGGTGGGTTTGATGTGTGCAGTAGTACAGGTTCACTAGCGTAAACCACCTTCTTGTTGTGTGGCAGAACCAATGCCAAAAATCTATTCAATTAATGAAGTACAAAAACTGCCAAACACCCTAGTCTTAGTTCAAAAGATCTTGCTGTTTCATCTTATTGTATTCTTTGTTCATTCTCCAGTTTTCATTTTGAAGTTTGTTAGAAAGAAGAAAAAAACCCCCAACTGCCTCATAATAAAGAAGACTTTAGCATAATGCATGAGATCACACAGCTTACAAAAATAATTATGTGAGGACAGTAGAAAAGTGTGATTCCTCACATTTGTGAGATATCCCACAACCTGGGGTTTGAAACTGTCTTGCTTTCTGTGATGCCATTAAGGGATTTCAGATATGAAGTGATTGAGCCTTTCTCTCCTCAAAAACTTGAGCTTCAGGAGAGGAAAGAGTGCCTGAGAAAATACCATCCCTGTCTTGTTCTGAGCTCTGGTCTGTGTCTTGAATATACAGTCAACTATTTGTGTGATTTAATTGCTGCTTTGGATATTTGCCATGACAAAAAAGCCACTTTCACAATATGCACGTCTGTTTTCTATTTCATAAAACCATGTTTGTTATGGCGTGAAGTGGCACTATTGTCAGAGGAAGCATATGTATTAATTTATTTGATCCCTAAATGTCATTTAGAAACATTTAAAGGTTTTCAGTGTTGACATTTAGAGAAAATACTTTTGCATTGATGCTTTATCACTGAACTTCAGAAAAATTCTCATTTCTGTCTTAACACTGATCCTTGTAGAGATAATTACCATTTCAATAGCTAGGCTATCCTGTTAAACTATAAACTAGCTGTTTGTTAAGGGTCAGGAAGAAAGATTCCTCTTTTCAAGTTGTTGTCACAATGCAGAGGGTGCAGGTTATATTAGTTCTTCAGTTATTCAAATAGTGATTCATCAGTTAAGGTTTTGCAGATATCTGCAAGTACGCTCGCAGGTAATGGGAGATAAAGCAGCAGAGGAGCTTCCTTTCTGGGGCGGAAGTGTTAACCCTTGGAGGCTGCAGGAGGCGCTCTGAGTGCTGCTTCCCTTTTGATCACCACAAAGTCTTGTGGCCTGCTCAGAAACGGGCTTTTGCTGTCACCTTCTCATCAGCAATTGCGTGGCATTCCACAGCCAAGAGCATGTGATTTGACGCAGACTTCCTTGCCAGGCTTGGCATTCACAGTACAGCTTTTGCTAGCAACGTAGTTATGGCAGCTCAGAGCTCACCTTGGGCTGCTCTACCTGTTTTTTTGGTTGTCCCTGGTCTTTTAAGGCTAACTTGGGAGTCTTCTTGGTCCACTGCAGTCTGTGGTACAGATGTGCCCTTGTTCTGCTTGTTGTTGTTGTCGTCTTCCCAAGGCAGCGTTTGCCCTTGAGGGGCCAGCAGCCTTCCCAGCTGTGTTGTCCATGTTGGGATCACGCCGGGGAGGGAGCAGCCAAAGAACCCTTGCTATCCCAGCCCAGCAGATCAGTTTCTCCCAGTGCCCTGACCCCCCGTCTAAAACGTGAAGAAGCCAGAGAGAATGTGTTGTGCCATGCCAAAGAGTGTTTCCCTGCCTCCAGCTGTGGGCTGCACGATGCAGTGTAGGGTAGGGAGTGAACAGCCCATCATCACCATTACCAGTACAATTATGTTTGCCTCTTCTCTGTGCTATTGATAATGCTTCTGTAGAAAACCGTGCTTAAATCCTAGCAGTTTTTCCTCTAGAGCATGAGGAAATGCATGGTGAGCTGGAACGCCCTCTTTGGAAACAGGAAAATGTGGTTAGTCTGCATTTGGCTCTGCATCAATACCTCTGGCTGTACAGCAACGCTCAAGTATAAAGCAGCTAATATGGTTAGATAGGTAGGAGTTTGCTTTGTAAATAATTCCTGCTTTTTGTTCTGGAAGAGTATTGGGCTTTGAGAAAAGAAGGATTTAAATGCAAGAGTAAAATTTCACTATAAAAGATGTGAGGATGAACTTACGGATGAAGTGAGCCTTGCAGATTGTGTGTTTACATCCACACACGTGATATATCTGCATAACTGCACAAATTTATTGAAAATTAAACTATCGGAATACACCTAGGAAAATTAATTTGTCCTTTAACCTTCAATCTAAGTGGCATTAATGCCACTGTTAATGTTACCATTAAAGTAGTGTAATAAAGTGGTTATAATAATGGTGAGATAGAATTTGTAGCTGGCTCTGGGCACAAAATCTCTACCTAAAATTATCTCTTGACAGGGTGACAAACTTTAATGAGAAAAACGACAGTGATGGATACAGTTTGAATAAGTCACGTGTTAGGTAGTTAGAGCTGACATTCCCATGCTTGAACTAGAAAAGTGTCCATTTACTTGCAAGTACCACCAAAAAAAAAAAATTCAGTAAAGAAAATGTAAATGTTTGTTCATAAAGTTGAGAGTGCTGGTCCATAGTGATGTTTTGCTAACCCCCAATGTTGAACTCCTGTATCAGCCTGACTGATGGGAACACTGCTTGACTGCAGATTCAATACTTCCGAAATTTCCTCTCCTTTGAGACTTCTGACTTTGCTTGTTCCTCCAGGTGAGAAAATGGCTCTACCAAAGCAAAGTTCTCTAAAGGAAAATACTGAATGTGTAAATAAAAAACCAAACCAACAACATTATCTTAATAAAATGTATGTTTAAAATGAATCAGTCAAGAGACAAAGGATCTGGGTGAAACACTGACCTATTCATTTCTATGTTTACCTTTTTTGACTTTTAAATGAATTAGTGTTTTGTTATGAGGGTTTTTTTTTTTCTAGTTTCATACAAATTAATGTAAGAAAGATCCCACCAGTGATACTGATTATACTTCCCCAAAGGGTTCTCCCATGTTGCAATTAGAAGCGCTGTCTTAAAAATTGATAGTAGAGATTTTTTTTTTTTTTGGTCCTGTGAACCTGTCTGATTTTTGAGCCAAGTAAACTTTTAGCCCCTACAGTGCCTGTAGCAAGGAGCCACCATAGCATGACTGTATTTGGGTGAAGGTCCTTGTTGTTCTGTGCATTTTGAGCCTGCCACCTGGTAATTTGTTTAGACGATCCTGAGCTGCTGGTTTGCAAGAAGCAGTGAGCAGTTGATGCATGCTCTCTGTAACACACACTTTTATAGACCTTTCACATATTTATTCTTTGTCATTTTTTTCAGGCTGAAAGGTACTTGCTAAGCCAGAGCCTGTACGTATACAGGCTATGCCCTGCTTTTGATCATACCTTTGATCATAACTTTCATGCCTTTTCTAGTATATTATATTGTGGCTAATTTTTCAAAGGCATAAGGAAGCCATCAGCCTCTTCTTCTTAACAGTATCAAGTAAGATTAAATGTTTGCAAACTCAGCTGAAATTAGCAACTGTTGACATAGTTGACAACTGTGTTCCTTTTTACCATCTGAGAGAAATATGCACTTCAAAGAAAATAATTTTTTTTGGTAATGAAGTTACTCTTAGAAAAAAATATCTTTAAGTTAGTACAGTGAAGTGTTAAAATGATCTTTAAATAATTTCTATTTTTTGTGAATCTGTGTCAAGCAGAAGTAGGTGTGTTTGTCTTGGGTTTTACACCTTGTTCTTCTGCAGCTGTTCTCTTATCTCATTCTGAATCCTGAACAGAAATCATAATAGTAAACCTACCATCAAGAATTTGAAAGATAATCAAGGAAATAGGCTTCATAGTTTGTATGGAAAAAAGTGACATGTCAAAAAGGAAATGTTTCTTGTTCTTTAATCACAGTCATCAGATTGGAACAAGTAGAACCTCCAAATTGAATTCTTGCTTTTGCCTGAATTGCACAGGAGATTATACCTGTGTGCCAAGGCAGGAGGCCCACTGCATAATGCATTTCATTTGGTCTCCAGCACAGATTCTCTGTTGGAGACATTTCTTATAAAGCATGTCAGATACAGAAAAAGCAATTTAGTAAACACTGTAATCAGATCCTGATGAAATTCAATTCTTTGTTGGGCCTGCCGTTCCTGGAAGACATCATTGATAAAAATAGTCTCTATTTTTCTGTTTGCTCTGATTCATTATGCTATCTTGCTGCTCTTTCAAAATATTCCCCCCCCCCTCAAAGGTGGCTTGTTTTTACAAATAAATGAAAGGAATTGTGTTTTTTGACAGCTTACTCTGTTAACAACATGATCTGTCAGGATATTTGAATTTTACAGTTTTGATTTTAGTAAAATGCACATTGGACACAACAGAAAACTAAGAATGCAGCAACCATGGATTATATTGAACAACCAAATAAGGTACTAAAAACTATTTGACAATTATGGTGCTGAATTTAGAAAGCAAGTCCTTTTTTAATAATCAGTCTCGCAACCTAGTTTTTCCCATCAGTTAGCAAAACACTTTTTGTACCCCCAGAGAAGACATGAGAGGTTAGTTCAGACATGTCAACTGCATAAATTATCTGCTGTTGCTTTTTATCAGTGGCTTTTAGAAATGAAAGTAAACTTCTTAATAAATAAACAAATAGAAAAGTTAGATTTATTTTAAACTTGCAGATCAACCCCCCATTATAATTACTTTCTGCTTAATACATATGTTTGAACTGAACAATTTTTAACAATGATTTCATAATACCGATTTTACTATCTACTCTTAATAGTTAGATTCTGCTGGATGGACTGTTGTAACACAGTTCCGGTTTTACTTACTGGTATTGATAAAAGTGCCCTTTCACCCAAGTGCTACACAGCAAAGCTAGTCTCCAGGAATGCTGCTCAGTGCTGCTCATATTTCATTTTCATATCAAGTGTGGACATTTCACACAGTCTGATTGAACTCTGAAACATCATCTGGTGGTAAGAAGTATTAATTTAACAGAGCATGGACCTTCAGATGTATGTACAGTGTTGCAAACAAGTAAGAAGTGTCGATTAGGTGAACTGGCTGCAAATCTCTAGGTTGAGCAACATAGATTTTGAGGGGGTTGGTTTCCTGATGTGGGTTTGCCCTTTCTTGGGGAGCAGTTTCCGAGGCACAGAAGTGTTGCTATATAAACCTGTTTAGCTCCTGTGACAATTTGATCAGAACAGCTTTCTGCAGAGGATTTACTCTCCATTCTCTTTCAGCTTCACAGTGTGTTTTAAAGCTGTGCTTGGGGTTTTCTTCCTCTCTCTTTGTATTGGCTTTCCGTTGAGATCTTAGCCCAAAAGTTTGGTGTTCTGTATTGTGTCAAAAAGGAGGGTCAGAAAATCCCATTCACCTTGTGTTCCTGTACATCTTTGTATCGCATTAGCCCTCCAAGACTAGCATAGGAAATTCTGCAAACTCCTCATGGGAGGCACTGCTTCTCCCTGTGTTTGCTCACTGATCAAAGGGAGTGTCTGTAGGCACTTGTAGCTATCAATGTGAAGGCAAGAAGAGAGGGAGGATAGTGAGATCCTGCAAATAGGAAATTTGACATGACAAACTCAGTCTGACTAATGGCAAGGTTTTGGTAGTATCTTCAGCTGAATATAGTTTTCTAGGGTGTTTCTTGCTTTTTGGATTTACTTCACTTGTGGTTGGATAACTGTTGAAATATTTTCTGCATTTTACTGACATGCAAGTACTTTATGATGGATTTGTGTTCATTAGCGTTTCGTCACAGCCCTTGTTGTACTGGCAAAGCATCTGAAGCAGCAGCAAGAAATGATGTTGGAATCGTTTTGCAATTCTTCCTGCTGTTTTAGTACTGTGTGTTGGCAATAGTGTATGTATTTCTGCGCAGCATGGATATAAATTAGCTAATTTCCGATTTACGGTTTGTATTCTAATCTCACATGTTTCTCGAGAAAGCACAAGGAGAACCAGTGTGACCGTAATGATTCATCAATTCATCAAAAACTTTCTTGGTTTAATATTGTAGGGCTCCCTTTGAAAGGGTAATGTATGTTGCTTTACTAATATTTTCTAGCTGGCAAAAAGCTTCTCACCCTTGTTTGTATAGAGATGAGAGTTCTGCTGTCTTGATTGGTTGTTGTGGTTTAACCCAGCAGGCAGCTAAGCCCCACACAGCTGCTTGCTTGCTCTCCCCAGGTGGGATGGGGGAGAGAATTGGAAGGGTAAAAGTGAGAAAACTCGTGGATTGAGGTAAAGACAGTTTAATAGGTAAAGCAAAAGCCCCTCACACAAGCAAAGCAAAACAAGGAATTCATTCACTGCTTCCCATGGGCAGGCAGGTTTTCAGCCATCTCCAGGAAAGCAGGGCTCCATCATGTGTAACGGTTACTTGGGAAGACAAATGCCATCACTCCAAACGTCCCCCCTTCCTCCTTCTTCCCCCAGCTTTATATGCTGAGCATGAGGTCATATGGTGTGGAATATCCCTGTGGCCAGTTGGGGTCAGCTGTCCCAGCTGTGTCCCCTCCCATCTTCTTGTGCACCCCCAGCCTGCTCGCTGGTGGGGTGGTGTGAGAGATGGAAAAGGCCTTGACTCTGTGTAAGCACTGCTCAGAAATACCTGAAACATGTTATCAACACTGTTTCCAGCACAAATCAGAAACATAGCCCCATACTAGCTACTGTGAAGAAAATTAACTCTATCCCAGCCAAAACCAGCATATTGGTAAATTCAGTGAATTCATTAATCCAGTTTGCCAAACTCTTTATATATTTTAACCTGACAACAGAGAGGCAGGGAACTGTGGTCTTATTTCCTTGAAAATCATTGAGCCACTTAATTGGTGCAGAATTCAGTTCCTTGTGTCCTTGGCTAGAAATTTGGATGATTGTACAGATTCAGACCCACAGCTTGCGGAAAGAGGGGAATTCTTGAGCATACAAATCCCTGGCCTTGATTTTTATAGTTACACTGCACTTGGTGCTACTAGTCAATAAAAATACTGGTGTTCCTTGGGGGTGTCAGTGCGTGCCACTTGACATGAAGGCAGCACAAGGCCTTGTGGAGTGATTGATTGTCTGGAAGCGGCAGCAGGGAAGCAAGAATTGCTGGCAGCTGAGAAAATGGGAGGGCAAGGCAATTGGGTTTGCTTGCAGTTACTGATGGCGGATGCCAGTGTAGATGGGGGTGTGGGGTAGGGAGGCGGGAGATTTTTGCCACTGTGACACTTAGTAAATGTGAATGTTATAATATTCAATTAATTAATATTATAATCTGCTGAATCTGAATAAATTAGAATAAACTAGTATTTAGGAATTAGGTATGCTCTTTTCACAATGGGATAGATGTTCTTATGTTCTCAGAGAAAAATGTCTGGGGAGATGTTTCAGATTTTTCAATATTAGACAACTTATTGAACTCCTTACAGAAAATGTTCAGCGTTAATCATCTTAAAAAATGTCCTGCATACGTCCGGGGAACAGGTCATATATGTGTATACAAGTGCCTTAGAGCTCTTAGGACAATCGATCAGGTAACACAGGGTTTACTATGACTTAGGAAATTATTTTAAAACAATATTCATTTATTTGGTAAGACTATGATTTAGGACAGGTTTTCATAGCCATGTTAGTAATGCATATATTGGGTAAAGGTCAGTTAGCTGTGTGTCTGCCTAAGAAATGCCACCACAAACTGGCAGACTGAATTATTAATGCAAGTGAACATTCCTTTTTTTGGTGGATTGTTGCTCAGGGCAGTGTGATGTATCTTATTTTGGTCAACCTGGAGTAATGCATGTTTTCAGTATGTCCGTCCATCCTCCCGTGTCCGTCCTCCCCCTACCCCCCCCCCCCCCTTTTTCTTTGTTTTTCTTTTTTTTTTTTTTTTTTCTTTTTAGCAGTCTTTGTGTATGTCTTAATAACTTAGTCTTCCAGATGAATTAGTGGGTAGAAAATGTCTCACCGTGTTTGAATACAATAATAAATTCTAAAGATTTAGTTTTTGTCCCTTCTGTTAGTGGATTTCATGCAGGCTAATAGACATAGGAGCATTATTATGGGTGGGAAGCTCGCCTTAGTGAATCTAAACAAAAGTTTGGGAACTCTTCTTTTCATATGGCTTTATCTTTTACAGTAGTTGGTAATGTTTACTTCTGTCTGTGTAGTGGCCCTGACCACTGACTTCCAGGAGCATCTCAGGGCAGGCATGTGGGAGCTGAAGTGGTTGTGAATCATCAAAGCAGCATCACCCCAGTTTGTGAACCTATGGCTGGTTCATAGTCTGTCGTCTTCAACCATGTAAAAGACAGTTCTTATTAATAAATTAACTGCTCAAAACCAGGCAGTGTCCTAGTTCAGTAAGGTTAACTGTGTCTCAGTTTCTCAGAACACAACCATTTTTGTGGTAATAAGCAAAAAAAAAAAAAAAAAAAGGTCTGTGCAGAAAATCACGTTGTTGTTCTAACTCTAAAAATGTGTCATTTCCTCCTTTTTCCTTCTTATCTTCCCTAGGGGAAGAAGTTCTCTATAAATAGATACGGTTGGCAAATTTACCTTTGCATCTTAGGTAGACCATGGAAAAGATAGGAAATCTTTCTTTTTTTAAAGCAGAACTATGCTTGGTATCAGCTGTGCAACAATTATTATGGTCCCCGTCTTAAAAAAAAAAAACCACCTCTAAACTTGTAACTCATAGCAAATACCGATCAGTGCTTTTTTCTTTCCTCATTTAATGCTTAGTACTTGATAGAATCAGTGCCTTGGATGAGCCTATGGCAACTTGAATTCAGCATAACGCTGCATGTGGTACAGCATGGGTAGCTAATTTGAAATCCTAAATGGTTGTTCAGTCTTGCAGTTAGGTTCTGGTATTTCATGACTCTAACATGTAATTATTTAGTAACAAACAGACAATATCGAGAGAACAGTGTTAGATACAGGGAGAACTGAGTTCTTGACATGAGAGGTTTTAAGTCACTTAAAAGCTACTGTTCAATAATGCATGAAGTCACTGTATTCTGGGGAGGTATCTGGGTAAAACTGTAGATATGCAGCATTAAGTTCAGCTCTCACTCCTAAGAGATTGAACCAGTTTTTATTTCATTAACTTCAAGTAGAGCATTTCTGACCTGCATGGCTTTAGAAATCAGGAAGATGAGCTCCAGGTGAACATATAAAGAAAGGAAGGTACTTCCTTCAGGTAAATGAGTTTCCTGAAGTTGGTCTTCTCTTTGCTTTTCTTTATCTTGCTTATTAATAATTATTTAGCAAAAATGACCATCTGTGGGGTTTTTGGCAACATGCTGGTTTTAAACCATTAGCAGTGTTTTCCCAGAGATGCAAGGTCCAAGCTGATATCTTCCAAAGACTTTGTGCAGTGCTGAGAAGCAATGTTTTTACCCTCAAAAAGTGGATGAGAAAAATCTTGGGGGAGGAGGATGGTGAGTGGAGTTATAACTAAGGCAGGAGGAGGAGGCAGATGGCAGTCATTTGAACAATCAATCGAAAGTGTCTGTATAAGAAGAACAAAAACCCTCAGTTTCAGTTTTTAATCAAATAATTGAGTTATTACATTTAACACATGGCATTTTAAATATCTTTCTATTGAAAGTCTGGCAGTCATGGACATCTTAAAATGTTTTAAATAAAATAATGTACATGCAAAATCTTCGGAAAATATGTACCTTCAAAAATAGTCACTTTTGTTTTATTATGCTTGAAAGCACAAAATGCATATTCTGCACCTCAGTTGTAAGCTTCCTTTTAATTGTTCCATACTGTATTTCAGTCACCATGTGATGGTGAAAAAATGCATGTTTTTACGCAAATGCCTAGAGATACTCTTTGGATTATTGAATGCAACAGCAATCCTAAATTTATTAAGCTCCATGTGAATAAATAAATTAAAAAATCAGTTGCTTCTTTTCCTCACTATCCTTAGTAGGAGCTTAAAACACTCTTGCATGAATGCATGCAGAGGTTTATGGCTTCCTTTGCAAGTTTGGGGACTTTGGGACTTTAAAGATCTTTTGCTTTAGATTTTTTTTATTTATTTTTCAGGTAAGAAAAAATAGGGAAGTTTCTGCCAGTCATTATTATTTTTTTATTATCATATTATTATCATGTTGTTATCCTACTTAGACACCTGTATTCTAGCCACGTGTCACCATTTGCAATAGAGATACCAACTGAAAGACCTTCACTGCGTTATGAAGGTGTGTATGCTGAAACAGAAACGCAGGCGGAGAAGGAGGCATCAGAGGCAGGCTCAGATATGGTGGTGGTAGTCAGTTCCTGAATAAAAGCAAAAAGAGTTTTTGTGGTTGAAGTATGTTCAAAGATGTAAGCAGGAGTACTGGTGACTGGAAGCTCAATTTCTCTGCTCTCCAGGGAAACATGACTTTTGCCTTTCTACTGAATAAACAGCATTGTTTAAAACAGACCTGGCTGCATTATCAGTTTCTCTTCTAAACAGAAACAGTTTGTAGCCAAATTTTGGCTAACCACACAGGTCAAAGAGCAAGACATAAAAACAGTGTAGCAAATTAATAGAAGCATTTTCCAGCTACACTAAATGCATTAAGACAAAGCATTTGAATGAATATTTGCTGTTGTGTTTTTTTCTTTTTTCTAGCCCTTTCAATTTTATAAGAGTAACTTCAGATAATTTCCAGTCTTCTTTCCCATGACAGAAACTCGATGATGCTGCTTTTTGAAGCGTGTATCGTTGATGACTGGGGTAGGCGAATGGCACTGTTTTATGACATTTGTGAATAAACATTTTATTATTCACTGATCATTTCATAATGAATTATGAGAGATCTTTCTATTGAAGAGAGCTGAGGGAAAGACTCCCAGTGCTCTGTCCTCACAGCCTGTAAGTGGTCAAGTCTTGTTTGATTTCACTGATGAGGAGGATCATTTTGATTCATTGCCCTCCCAAACATAGCTGAGAAGATTTATCTGTGTATGAGTACTGAGAGTTTTGGTTAGTGGTTTTTCATAAAAGGACTGAATATGTACAAGGAAAATGTGCGAAAACTTGAGGCACTTCACTAAGTATGCAGCCTTCAGTGCTTAAAACTGCAGTCTTTTGCAGGTGACCCTCATCCTCTCTACTCTGAATAATTGAGTATAGTCTGTAATTCTTCTTACTGTGTTCTCCCCCATGTTTCTGAGGTCACGTAGGAATGAGCCAAGCAGCTCCGGTACTAGCACAGATCCCTATGGGTCTCCCCTCTCTCCCTACGGGAATTGAAAGCTTACTCCTGCTCTGTGTCATGTCTCTTAACCTAACTGTTTCTGGATACGCGGGTCTTCGCTTGTTTTCTGACAAGGCCAAATTTCCTTAAGAGTATTTTGTAAGGGAGCTTGTCAAAGTTGGCTGGAAGTCTACATGCACTGTATCAAACAGTTCTGTGGTATACATGCGCCACAGATTCCTGTAGGGAGCCGCAGTAAGTTTGAGAGGCTGGATTTCCCTTTGCAGAAAACCAAACTTTCCCTGGTGTATTTATTTATGTGTTTGCTCAGACTGTTATTATGTTACCTGCTAATTTTTCCTGGTACAAGCCTCAGGCTTCATGGTGGTATTCCCCTGGGTCGCCCTGGGACCTGTTTAATTTTGATATTACGTTTGCTACCTGCTGTTTCTCAGGTACCAAAGCACTTTTAAGCAGGAGATTACATAGCACAGCAAGTTCATATGATTGGCTCTTGCCTACCTTTAGAAACCCATCTGCTCTTGGCCTTGTGTTATTCTTTGTTTGGCTTGTTCAGTCCATAATGCCTCTGAATGCTATGATTTTTTGCGGGACGTGCTAGGCATGCCGCATGGAGAAGGTGCTGGTATGGGGACCCATCAGAGTCCTTTCATGGTGAACACAAAAGAAGGAAAAAAAAAAATTAGGTTTTGTGCTACTATCTTAATCTCTTTGAGCTTTTTTTAATTTTTTTTTTTTTTTTTTTTTGCCTTGATATCATCTCTTGGCCCTGCAGACTCCCTGACAGGCTTCCTGTCACAGTTCTGTTTGAAGAAGGATTTATGTTTTTTAAAATTTATTAATACTTGTGATAACATTTGCAAGTTGGGGTTTGGGTTCTTTTTTTTGGCCTGCCTGATGGTGTATTCTGCTATATTGGAGCACCTGGAAGTCTGTTAATACCGAAACCAATAACTGAGAGAACACTTCCCTAATGGGGAAAAGTAAATAAATTACTGCATATTTTACCCTAGAACTGACAGGATCTCCTTGTTAGTTTGTTTTTTAATCACCTGCGTCTTCCAGGGCTTGTGAACCCTTTTGTGTTCTTCATTTGGAAGTGGCTGGTTTTTGAAGGCCGTCTATTTATCCTGAGTAACCTTCCCTGCATAGCTGTGCTGACTTGCCTTGCCCTTTCTCAAGCCTGTCTCAATAAAAACCCCATGTGCTTTTTCTTTGCCTCCAACTGAGTGTCCTTAAGCAGTCATGGGCCCTGCAGACGTTTTACTCTTTCAGTAATCTGTTTTCCCTTCCTTTTAATGAGCTTCCATCTTTTTATGAAGCTCTCCTTTGAGGCTGAGAATGACAATGCTAGGGGTTTTTTTTGTCTTTTGCAAGGATGTTGGATCTAATACACAATGGTGGCTGTCACACACCCCACTTTGTAACGTTTGCCCGCTCTGCAGAGCTGTGAGGAGGCTCTACCTCCTCTGCTTCAGTCAGCAGCCACCTTCTATCTGTATGTGACCGTGTCCTCTCTCTCAAAGGGCTGAGCAAAGCCTCGTCTTTTCTCTGAACCTCCTGGTGAGGGTGGCAGCGGGTATTGTATTGTTGTGGTCTGCTGGCCTCTAGCAACAACTGCTAACTGTGATAGGCAGAACAGTTTTGGGGGCAGGACTGGGGCCCTGTCACAGCGAGATGGGCTCCGGGGAGCTGCCTTGGGCCCCATGAGCCCCAATGGCTTTGCTGCCAAGCAGCACCATGTCAGCAGGACGTGGGGGATGTTGTGAGCAGCTGTTTGTGCCTTTTACATTTTTAAAGTGCTCAGGAAAGAAAGAAATATCCCTATGTAATAATCATGGTTATTACTGCTATTGATCACAGCATGTTTTGACTACAAGTTTTTAAAATAATTATTTTTCATTAAAAGTACATGTTCACCTTCTGAAATGATCATACGCATGCTTTTACAAATTTATTAATATACTTAATGGCTGCTTCTTTGTGCAGTTATGTTTTCATAGCTCTAATTTAAGTTTAAATGAAAAAGATACTTGTGTTATCTATGGATTATTAAAACAATATGAAAGTACCTTTAGCTTTGCTTCAAGGCGCATCAGCCTATTTAATTCAAAACAGCTTTAAATTATCCCTAAACATTTCAGCGGATTGCGACTGACTTTGTTGCATGGTATCTTCTAGTTTATGAGCAGCCCGTTTCAGGGTGTGTACAGTACTTAGAAAAACAACTTACATGGAATGAAAATTTAATGGATTTCGTGTTTTATTCTTAGTCATCTTATACTTCTTTGTTTTCTTTTACAACTTGCTTCTGTTAAATTGATTGTTTTGGTTCGGAGGAGTCAGTGTAATAGTGGCAGCGTGGGATAAAATATCTATTCTTCAAGTAGAACCTGTTTAATTTCAAATGCAGTTTTTCTAAATGCTGCTCTCAAGCTTCTCCTTGAATTGGAAAGTAAAGCAGCACATGTCCTTGCTATCTGAGTTAAATATCCAACAATTATTATTTTAGTCTAGTTCCGGCAATTGGGTACAGCTGACAGCTCATTATTGACAAGGCACAATCCATCGCTGTTACTCTAGCATAGACTCGGATGTTTCAGCTTGGCCTGCAATGTTGTAATGGTGAGTTTAAAACCTAGCCAGCCTTAGCAAATGAAACTGTTTTAGTTGTGGGTATGTTTTTAACTATAATGTATATTTGTCTGAGACTGCTTCAATTGATCTGTAAATTTTAAAATAGCATTTTAGTCTTGGACAGTTTTACACATTATCTTATCTCTCAGCATGTAACTTTTATGCAGTCCTAAAGCATTTTAAAAATTCAAACATATGTCAAATATATCTTCTTCTCTCTTTCTTTATGCCTATTTTGAGCTCATCTTCCTCATTATACTTTTAAGAATTTAATATTTGAAAGAGTCAAAAATGGAAACAGGCGTGTGACAAAGGGCCTCACCTGCTTGTTGGGAACTGTGGAAAAAGCCATGAGCAGAGAGGCAGAGTGAAGAGGTACCAGTCCCCTGTCGGTAGGCAGATGCTCTGCGCCCAAAGCCAAGAGCTGTGTAACCATGCGTGGCTACAAGCCCTGGCTCATGAGCCTGGAAAAGCCTGGTCGGACCTCAGTAACCTGTAGGAAGTGACTTCTGGGTGGACAAACCGCGGGCAGAATAGCTTGTGTTATTGCAGATGACCATGCGGCTGCGTATCCAAAATTATGGGAGGGGGTATTAACTCTCCCCTCATGCAAACTGCCTTGCATCCATTCCTGTCTTGTTCTCTTCCTCCTGGCTCACCTCTTTTCCCTCTAGGTTTATTGACAGACATCGCTAAAGCTCTTGCAGATTTCTTCCAAATCTCAGCAGGAGGATTTCTAAAGTCTGTGCCAAAAGTTTGCCAAGTGTGGACTTGTCTCATTCCTATTCCTACGCTAAATTTCAAGTTCCCTCTTGCAGAACATGGAGGGTTAGAGCTTTCCAACACAAAGGCTTCCAGGTTTAGTCATACGTGGAAAAAACGCATCTGTTTTTTCATAGGGTTTATTAAACATTTTGGCCACACAAATGAAAGTTTCAAGGGGAGGGAAAAGACTGGTGCACATATGTTCATGGGGTAGCTATGTTTCTAGTTGATTAAGCAGCCAAGGTTACTGAAACTGTTCTTTTAGAGTTGGGAATAGCAGATCTGATGTTATTACTGGGGAGTGTATCAACATAGGAAAACTTTAGAAAATATTCAAAGCAACAGTGAGGGCTAAGTGCTATTAGTAGGTACAGGAATGCTATTAAGTTGGTAGGTAAAAAATTGGGTGTACAAATACTGAACAAGATGAAAGCCTGTGAATGCTTTTTCTGGCTTTCTGTTTCCATGTTCGGCGTGCAAGATCACTTCTGAATAATGGTGTGAATTATTGTAGTGTCCATCCAAACTTTTCAAATGTACCTGTCCTTGAAATGTCTGTACCTTGGCTTGAATTTTTCTTGCAGTATGTATTCGTGTATCACAGCCACTCTAGCTCCTAATGATGCTCAAATTCAGTTTGTTTTTATTTCCTTTTTTAAAGCATTTGTTGTATTTCACTGCTATGATGATGTCTGAAATATCTGATTTAAGGAACTATTTATAGTAGCATAGTCAAGCATTTGCTTGAACATTTGCGAGCTTCCTTTCCTTGAAGATGCTATTATAGTATAAAACGTATCTAAAAGAAGGGAGGTTGCTGTAGAAATATATATGTTGCCCACTTAATTTCTATGTCAAAAGGGACATGTGCTGTAACTATTCTTAAATATGACATTTTTTTTCCACGTGCAATTTCAGCAAATATCTTTTTCAGTGGGATGTTTTTGTGTTAAACCTAAAGATCTGCCTACTGGCTTTCTAATTTTTCTGTTTCAAATCTGTCTGATTTTTCATTTCAGGCACGTGTGAATCCCATCAGTGTCACTCCACCCATACAAGCCATAGATCAGGACCGAAACATCCAGCCTCCTTCTGATCGACCGGGCATCCTCTATTCCATCCTAGTTGGTTGGTGTCTGCTACTCTTGCTATCATTCACGATCAGTCACTTTATTATGACCAGCCAGAGAAAGATTGACTGGGAGAGTAGAAACCTAATAAAAATTCATATTGTGGTTAGTGGGATGTTTGAAATCATTGTTCTACCAATTTACATTTAATTGCAATTTAGAAGGCTATTTCAGATGGTTGCATTATTTATTATTATTTATTCAGATTAGATTCAGAATTGTCTGGTTTAGCAAATGGAGCAACACAGCAAGCAAAAGGAGAGATATTTGTCTTTGCTCATAGCTATGCTGCAATGCATTTTTCATTCACAGGTGGAAAGGTGCAATAAAAGATGCTAAAGAAAGTCACTTAGAGCAGGCTTCCTTCCAAAAGTGTTCTGGCGCAGAGCAACTTTAAAGGGTCTTACTGCATCTACCTTTAAGTTTGCTGCCTGTGAGCTTGCATGCTTTCCCTTATAATTTAGTATTTGTTTAGTTGACTGTGCTGTTTTCTGGCTAGAGAGGAATGCAGTTCTAGAAAGAGTTCAGAGAATGCCCACTTTGCTGGGGGATTTCTTATATTCTGCTGTGGGTTTGTTTTGTTTGTTTGTTTTTTTTTTTTGTTGGGTTGTTGTTGTTGGGGGGTGGTGGTGTTTTTGTTTTTTTTCCACCCTTGCTACTTTCCTGTGTTTGGCATTTGTTTCCAATTGCTTAGCTTGTATGATTTGATAATGGAAAAGGCCTAACGCAGTGGTTTGCAGTTGCAGTCCTCCACCTGCCCTGCTCTTCCCAAAGTACAGAGACTGATGTTGTAGTAATTTCTGTGCCCTGTGACTAGCGTGGGAATTCAGAATCGTGTGTTTTGTGAAATTGCATCTTTTTCATGTTTGCTGTGTTAAACTGCAGCTAAATCCTCTCCGTGGCTTGTCATGGAGAGGTGGAAGTAAAGATTTTAATGAGCAGATTGCGTAGTTTTGTTTGTCATTTAAAAAAAAAAAAAAAAAGATGCTTATGTATATTATAGTTCTGTTGTGAAAGGGGAAAAATAGTAGGTTTGATGTCTGTCATTTTGAGAGCCATCTTAAGAGGGTACAAACGAATTGCTACTGTACCAGGTACCGCTGTACTGAATGTGCAGGTCCTGAGCTTTGTGTGCAAACTGCAGGAGCCTGAACCCGTGCAGTGCCAACAGGCTGGTCTTGAGGCATTTCCAGGGCTCTACTCCCAGGACCATGGCAAGGGACATGGCCGTGACAGACCAGCCTCAGCACGGCAGACCTCAGCATCCTCTAAGAAAAGAAATCAGGTTTTGTTTGGATAGCCATGTGGCAAGCTAGAGTCCTTCAGGCTGTAACTGGATTCAGATCTGGCAAACCAAGGGATGCATTGCTGTCAACTAGTCCTTTTCCAGCAAAACTGTTTTATAAGGAAATTTATAAATACATGTAGAGTAAATATACTAGGTGTTCTTATATTTGAAAATTGACTTGGTTTACTTATAAATTCTTGGCTTATTTGTAAATTCTCCTGTTGACAGTTATGCCCTAATGCAACATTTAGTCCATTTTTTTAATGTTCTTGGCTTAACTTGCAAAATTCTTCAGGAGTGAACTTACTAAAAATTGTGTTTCACTAACCTGTGATATTTTTAATGTTTGAATGACTGTTTTGACCTCAAAGAAATAATTCAGAAAGATGTATTATAGGAATTTGGTTTGCTTTTGGGGATTTTTCAATGGAAAGGCTATCTTCTCCCCCACCCCCATGGTCTTCAAAACAATGTCTTTTTAGATTTTAAGTCTGTCTTCATCTTTCCCAGTATGCAGGGCTATTTATATTTTAGACTTTACCTCAGAAAATATTAAATAGTTTCACAGGAACTAGGCCTTACAGATATTTCTTGTTATATGGATTTTTCCCTTGCTTCAGATCTACGTAGTTCTTCTTTATATCTTTGGATATGTCTTTTTTTTAAACACTGGAAGGTCTGAACTATGCCCGTAGAATGAGAGAATAAGCTACTTGCCGAATATGAGAGTGATTTTGAATTTTATTTAACTGAGTTGTAATTTGGTGGTTCTTTTACCATGCTTTCTTCCTCCCACTGCACACGTATCCAAGTCAAATCCTGGCATATGCTTTGGGCCCTGTGGATGTTATATATGAAGTCTGTGCATCTTTCTCAGTATCTTTAGGATCTACTGTGAAGACGTGTTTCTTTTAATGAAGCCCAGCATCACCACAGTGATAACTCGCTTCTACTTGATGTGGCTTACTAACCTCATCCTTAAGTGCCCATAAAGATCTCTGCCTGTTACGCTTTCAAGCTAAATAGCCTTTCAAGTGTTCAGGTAGATGCCTCAGTGCTGCTTTCACCAAATCTAATGATCTTTCCCATGGAGAGGGTACGAGTGAACCTCTCCAGTTCCAACAACAGGTTCCCCTGCAGTTCATTGAAAAGGAGTTAGACTTACTCCATGAGGGTAATGATAAATACCTGTGGAAGTCTTGTTACACATTCACGTGAGCATAGCAATGATGAAGACAAAAGTAACTTGAGGGTAAGACACTGGAGAAATTAAGAAATATTCCAAGTGTATTACTAGCCCATTATTTTCTGCTTTCGTTCTCATTCTGACCTCTGAGTACAATCCTCTCAAAGGATATATCAAGATGTCTGAATGTTCTTGTTCAAGTAGTTATGGACTGACACTGATAAAATAATAGAAGACTAGGTCTTAAATATTCTTGAGGGTCATCCTAAGATTAGAGAACTAGTTACAGCATAGTATTACTGGGATTGTTGTCTTCTATTTAAAGTATTGGCTAAAGCACATGATGAAAGAACTACCTTTCAAAGTACAGTAAAGTACTTCAGAGAAGAGGATTGAACTGGGGCCATACTGTAATATTTCATTTCTTATAAAATGCTCGATATCTTTACATTTGGAATCGTGATGTTTGGAAATTTTTTTTCATGCACTAAGTTTTCCAATCCTTGACTTTCAGGAATGTTAATATATCTGGGTTATTCCAATAGACACACATATAGTGTCTGGCAAATGCAAGTGTGTAAGCAAGCCTCCTCCCTTTGCATGTAGTGTGTGTGCAATAAAAAGGGGATAGAAGCCAGCTCACTTTCATCTGCATTCTCACCCTATTTTTTTCATAAGTGCTAACTGCATCACAGCCCCGTGCTTACTGCTCAGCCCTGTTTGAAGGTTTTCCCTTAGCTATTTTTAATAGTAATTTTAAGGCTTTCTTTTCTCTGGGGCTGGTTCTTGGAAAAGTCATTTTTTCCTTTAAATCGTTAGCTTCTGTTTTGACCCTGGAACTGTCTCTGTGATTTCTGCTGCCAATTTTGAACAAGTAAGTGTTCTATTTGTTTGATATTTAAATGATGAGCCAAAAACCACCACAACATTTTTGGGGGTTTCTCTCCAGTCCTGTGACCTCCCTGACACATTTGCTTGGCAGGCAACATGTCCCACAAAAGCCCTCCTCTGGCTCCAAGAAAAGCAAACCTAAGAGGCCTCAGTTTTCCGCCACACTGTGGACATTCCCCTCTTCTGTAAGGTCATCAAGGAAGAAGAGATCACGTTCCCTCCTGGGCTGTCATCTTGCTGCTTCTGTTGCCTGGGCCGAAAGAGTGTAACCAGAGGTCTGTTGAGCACTTGGTCCTCATTTTTGGTGCGGATGGTGCAATCTCATCTCCACGTGCTAAAGAACAGAAAAGAAACCACGTACCACCCTTCATGTGCTGTCCTCCTTTCTCAAGGGTGCTTACGGACCTGCTGGTGTGTGCTGGCCCACCACCTTTTGATACGCTAGACCTCTCCAAACGCACAGACCAGATGGATTTCTGGAGGCAGGAGACTCAGGGCTCATCCATAGAGCTTTAGACCTCTCTGCTTTTCCTGGGTTACATATTCTTGCAGGTTGGACTTGTAAGAGACTGGCAGCATAGGGGTGGTGAGAACAGTTCTCTGGCCAGTAGTCCTTGTCTGTAATATGCAGACGACACATTTTGAAGACACATAGTTACAGTTGCAGTAGGAAATTCCTGCTTTCTGGAAGCAGATCAGGCAACAGTGTGGACTGAGGGCTGGTCTGCTCTGTCAAAATACAAATATTTTTGTGTATGCAGAAGCAGATATCTCTGTTCCTAGAAAACTTTACAGTCAGAATTTAAGGTATCCTGGAGTTTGGACTCTTCCTGTGGTAGGCAGTAGCTGAGCAGGCATCATCAGTTAGGATTTGGGCAATCCAGCTCTATTATACTCTAATCTTTACTTTCCTGATCGTGCTCCTTGCTGTCTTTTTCTCTTTTACCTGTTTTTTTCCCTTGGATTCTTTCCTGGCATCCTTACACAACATTAGCTTCATCTTCCCTGCTGTAGATCACTTCATGCCTCTTACAGTTGTCTCCATCCTCCCTTAAGTATTTGTTTTCCTTCAGGGAATGTCTTGTTTTTTACTTTTGCATTTAGTCCTTCATGTCTTGATTTTTTTTTTTTTTTTTTTTAGCTTCAGCATCAGCCCTCGTGATGTGCAGCCTCCTAAGAGTGCAGCAGTCTGTTATCTGCCAAAAGCTTGGAGCTCCTGCTGGATGCCTAGTGCTCTTAAAAAATTAGATCAGTTAATTAGGAGTTGAAGTTAAAAGGGGCAGAAAGGGAGGGAGGACTTGGAGCTAGAAACTCTGCATTTATGTTGGTGATGTAATAGAAAAAATAATCCATAGTGTTTCTTCCTGTTACTGCTGTCTGGGTGTATGGCATACGTGTATACAGAGATAATTGCAGAATATGTACAGTGTGTGTATATATACACACATGCACAATATATATATACACAATATACACACAGTATAGCAAATGGTTGTCATATGATGAGTTGCATATTAAAAGTATTGCACATGAATTTGGACAGTAATCTATCTCCTGGGATAGCTACTGACTTTCTAAAAGCAGTTTCTAATCATTCCACTTGAAAGATGAACAAACAATAGCATCATTTATCAGCAAAGTGGTCTTTTTTGTGTTGAATCTTATGTCCTGTTATACTGTATTGGCACAGCAATATTTATCCTGCTCTCATGGCCGCTTTAAGATGTTGTAACTCATGAGCTCAGAGGACTTACTGGGGCATTTATACCATCAGCCAGGAGTGCTTTCTGTGTCTCAGCTGCTACGCAGGACTACCCCTAGACCTAAAATGACTTGAGATCTTAGGCTTGTAGTCTGTATTTAGGTTTCTTTGGATACTTTTAGTAATACTGATAGGCTGCGAGATGCCAAAGTTCGTGCTATTTCTAAACACTTCGGCTTTCTGAGCCCTGCTCTGTTCAGATTTGTGCTCTCACATTTCCCCAGCTGAGAGTCAGGCTGGCTCAGGGAAAGTTAAACCAAAACAAATTGGGATGAGACACACAGGCTAGAGAAGGCAGATTCAGTTTTCCGCCACACAAATGAGTAGAGAACATCCCTTTGTCTTTTAGAAAAAAAATGGTGTAGCCTCTGTTCCCTGATAGGTGAAAGACTGTTGCTGAAGAGTATCCCATATGCTTATTGCTTTATCCTGCCATGGCAATTAATGATCTACCATTGGTACTTTTTTTGTATACTTTCTTTGAGAATCATGTGGCTCAAAATCACTGTAGCTTAATTCTTACCTCCTCCTGTGTCAGGTTATGCTGCTAGAGCCTTTTGGCTTGAGCACAGTACCACAGGAAAGTTTCTGGGCTGCAGCTGCCTCGCTGGCCAGCCTAGGGGCCAGGCACAGCAAGGTCATGGCTGTCTCCATCCTTTGCATAGCCCTTGCTGGATCTCCATGGGTTTGCAAATCTGTTCAGGCTCTGACTGCTTCTGTTTTAACTGGGTTGGAGAGTATCCTGAAAACTCACAGCCATGAAGACGCTATTTACTCCTGACAATAAATGGAAGCTGTTAGACACAGATGAGGTTTCATCTGGTGCTTTCTTCCTGATAAGAAACTTGTTTTTTTAGAAGGACTTCTAAAATAACTTATCTGTTGGTATTACTTATGTATATATTGTTAATGCATTAAAGAGCTTGCCCATAGGTGCAACAGAGGGCTACAAGAACTAAGGTATTTAAAAATAGGCATTTTAAATTGCAAATGTCAGGGCATCATCTGTGAGCAATAACATGGCTACCATGAACTTAGTGGTAACATCTTTGTCACATCACCTCATTGTGTATTTTCTTTGTTTAAATGTGTGCGCTCAAAAAAGGGTTCATAGTGTTCTCTGCTTTGTGACTAATGTCAGCCTATGTCCAGCAATACTTCAGGGGAAACGTACTTCAAAGCTGGAGAGAGAAAATCTCAGTGGTATGTGTTTAGCAAGTCGGGTTTCAGGAATGTGGTGGATACAAGTGGAAGATGATTTGCAGTAAAAGCTCATTTCTCCATAGGTCCTCTTATCTGATTAGGTTTATACATATCTCCTGGAAGCTGAGAAGCAGAATTTCCACCAGCTGCAGGTGTGTTTGGGCTCCTGTTGTTATCAAGTACTTAGGGATTCCCAGTTGAGAAGAATCTTCATGGTTAGGGAGAGTAAGGAAATAATGATAATATTAAACACATAATGTTAGTAGTATCCTTAAGCTCCATGTACACATGATGCAATATTTTATCCTTATAATAGCAGGATTAGTTTTTGTTCCTTTGATGACTAATGAGTAAAATAAATATATTGTTTAACTAAATCTTTCAGAAACAGCATTTGTTCAAACCTCAATGTCTTTTTTACAGGTACTCCTGAGGATTATCCACAGTATTTCCATATGAATCTCACAACAGCTGTACTCACACTCCTAAAGCCAATTAATAGGGATTTACACCAGAAGTTTGATTTGGTTATTAAGGTAATTTTGGCTGAATTCATATTTTCATATGCTTTTGAAAACTGCTTAGTAACAAAAAGCTCTAGAGAAAATGTGGGGTGGGCTTGCTTGTCTTTCCTGTGTTTTTCTTTTTTACTTTTTAGCCTATCAGGCATCATTTTGCACAATCACGGGGTGGAAGGGTGTGAAGTATTTTTGAAAAGGGAATGAATCATGATAGAGTTCTGACATGTCATGTTATATTGATATTGTATGAACAAACTAAGTACCACTTGTACATTTGCTTTTTACAAACTCAGTTGTCCTGAGACTGCATATTTTATATTTCACGTTTCCTCCAGTTCACAACCAATGCTAGACAATCATATAGATAAAAATAATTGTCTGAGTACTGAACATTGGGAGCAAGGAGAACAAAAAAATCATCTCTGCATCTTGTAGCAATTTTTGCCCCCCCCCTTTTTTTTTTTTGTTGGTTGGTTGGTTTGGTGTTGGTTGGTTGGTTGGCTTGGGGTTGTTCTCCCCCCCACCCTTCAGGGATGATTAAAAAAAAAAAAGGGGGGGGGGGGGGAAGCTCACTCTAGAGCTCTACTACTGAATAAAAAAGAAAGCTTCTGAAACATAACCAGTGCTGATCTCATTCAGCTCCTATTGCTGGGAAAAGACATAAACCACTTCTGTGGGCTTGGTCTTTTCAAATCCTACCATTGATGAGGAGAGTTGGCTTCCCTCCTCTTTTGTACGTACTGCTTTGTCCTTAATTTTACAGTCTGACTCAACAACAGTCTGCAGTTTGTCATAACTGAGCCAAGTGATCAAAACACATATCAGTTAGTTGTGAAGAGTGTGTCTTTACAGAAAATCTCAAAATGTATCTTCACCTGGTTAGTGAGACCTGGTTTTCCCAGTTTAAAGTATTTTCAGTGTTTGCTGCTTTCGTTGTCAATTTGAGGATTAAGAGGAAAAGAATAGGAGGTGGTGATATCAATGTTTAATTGCTAAACTTGTTAAATGTAGTAAGCTATTAATTTTACTTTGAGCAAAATTGTACAAAGCCGTAAGCTTTGCTGCAGGCAAAATTTGCGTGAACGGACTGCAAAAGGCAGTTCAGTAAAGACAGTCTCTAATGAGAATAGAGCAGAATTACATTTGGTTCTTTTGGAGACAGTCTGGAGTTGTCCCTAAAGCTGTTGTCTAATGACACAGAAAATTGTATTGGTTTTGCTGTATTTATTGGTAAGCAGAGGAGCAAATAAAAGAGAAAGGAATTGCTGTAGTCTGTTTTAAAGTAGTAGATCACTTGTGTATTTATCAGTGTATTTCATGGAGAATAAAGAGTGGGCTTTCCAAACTGCAGCGTGTTTTTACACAGGGATGTCATAAAGCTCTTGCAGTTGGTTAGTATTAATCTGTTTATAAATACAAGGGTTGTACTCATACAGTAAGAATTATTTATTTGCCTTTCCTAACCACCTAATTTTTTGGGGGGTGTTAATGCTGGCACTGACAGCAGGCAGTCCTTTTGGCAAGAGCAGCTGCTTCTATACCAGCCTATGAACCTCTTTGAAATCACGTGCCATGGTTTTGCTGGCCCCAGCCTCAATGCTTTTGGCCTGTCATGCAGTCAGACCAAAATGCTTGCCATCATTCCTCAGGGGAAATGAGTAGTATTTTGTTCTTTTTTTTCCTTCAGAGCAGAAGCAAAGCTCAATCTTTCAAGCATTTGGGAGTGGGGGGAGCAATAATATGCACTTCAGCTCTCAAAATAAGGAGGGATGAAGGAACATATACAAATATGATGTGACAGAGCGACCTGGGTCCCCAACTGTGCCTGTGCCTGGCAATGCAAAAGCTGACTGTGGCTAGTACCTGTGTAACTTTTAAGAATTCTTCTTTTTTATACTAACTCTGAACACTTATTAAGCACAGGAGAGTTAGGGACACATTTGCAGGCTCCCTCTGAGCATCTCGGAGAGGGCAGCAGTTTCTCTGGGAAGATGGTAATAAGTTCATTAGTATACAGGTCCTTTCTGTAGCTTCTAAGGAATATAACTGATTGTGGTATGACAGAAGAGGAAATAAAATTGCAGCATATAGAAATTTTGAATAACTTCACACCTTTTTAAATACTTGTGTTAATTTCCTACCTCAGTGGATTGTGTGTGCATCAAAGTACAAAGCTCGTATATGCTTAGAGTGAAATAATTTGTGATTGGATTCTTTTATAATAATTATTTTTGAGCTTACTTCCTGTTGTGGAGTTCTGCTGTCACTGGGACAGATGAAGAAACTTAGGTGGGTTAATATCTAAATAAATATGCTAAGAAGTTACAGGTTAAAGCCCTGTAGTGCTTTTTTTGGTTTCGTTGTTGTCAAAATTCAGCAGCCATATACAGTAGCACAATACATCAATTAAAAAAATAAACTACACCGGTCTGGTACCACATTCTGTATGCCTAAATAGCAAGCTCTGTTGTTAATGGAAATGTTTATAGGCATTATTGAGTTCATATTGCTGTGTTATATGTGCAGTCAAGGGGATAATAAGGAAAATTATCAGTCTGTAAGAATGATAATATGCCACCTGCTAGAATAATAAAAGTTTTAATGCTGTGTTGTTCAGGGACCTTTTGAACTGGTATAATGTCTCAGACTTGTACCAAATCAAATCTTCAGATTCTTGTTTTGCACATTCTCAAGTTTGCATTTCTTGCAGTGTTGAAGTTGTTAAATCTGATTCTATCTTATCTGGAGGGGTGCAATATGTGGTGTTTCCCTTTAAACAGAAAATATGCTATTTTTGCAGGACTCACTAAACTTAATCTTTAAAATATTCCCTCTGATACCAGGAGATCAATGTTTTTTTTTTTTCTGCCTAAATATTATGGAAAACAGTGAAATGGAAAAGGTGGTTATGTCAATACATGAATATTAGAATGCATGAAGTAAGGCGCACAGGAAATCAGTGTGCTCATCTGTGGTATAAAAACTGCATTGCTGATAAGTATTGAATTCTCAAATAGGTTGACAGTGGAAAAAGCTAAAATTCTTAATGAGAAATGCTTTTTCTTATTTCTTAATTTTCTCATATTTCTTAATAAGAAAACCTTAATAAGAAGGTTTTCAGTCTCCCTGCTATCTCCAGAAGATATTTGATGATAAGCAAGGAGGCAAACTTGTTGGCCCACCTAGGGAAGCTCCTGTCACTTCCATTCCCTGCAAAGCCACAGGGGCTTTTACAAAAGAGCATGTATTTTTTTTCGTGTGTCCCATTGAAATTTCCATGTGGCAACTGCAAGGCTGTCACAATAAGCATGTGGATTTAGAGCCTTTAAACTGAAAGGGCTTTCCAGTGTTAATAATACTGTAACTAAAAATATAGTAGAGACCCAAAAGGTGTATGTAAGGCTGTGAACATTGTGAATTGTAAGTGTTCTTTCCCCTTTGCTTACTGTTGCTTCTGTTAAAAGGCTTGTTCTGAGATGCAAAATCACACCCTGTAATACTAATTCCCTTTTTGAAATAAATTACTGCTTTTGGAGTAAGTTGTATTTATGAATACATATGTGTGTCATTTGAAGATTTATGTCCATAAAGGCAGGGACTTGCATGTCTCGTTGGACAGCAGACAATTTGGAGAGAGAACAATCTCCTCTGGAGCAAATGGTCCTGCTTTACTTTACATAAGGTAGTTGATAGAGAAATCAAACCAAAGCTACAGTGAGAGGGAGCACACTTTCAGCAACCTCAAAGGCTAAAAAATAGTTGCATCTTTGATCTGCAGCCTTGCTGAAACATCTCCTGAGATCTCAATAAAATAGTAAACCTTTTAAAACTACATTTCCTTAGCATTGTCGCTACGGTAGCTATCTATCTTCTGGAGGACAGTGATTTGTAACAGGAAGGCCTGTAATCTGTTTAGTCCTCAATAGAGTTAACTTCACCTCTGATACCTCTTTGCTTGTAGAAGGGGGGGATATAGCTGCTTGAAGAAAATGGCAGCAGCTCTGATCACCGTTCTGGAAAAAACATGACCATTACACTGAGACTATGTTCTTGATACTAGCCCTAAAAAGTGTCAGTGAGGTCATTTTTTGTTGTTTGTAGTTTTTTGGTTTGTATATTTTTTAAGCATGTATATGATAAAACAAATAGGAAAATTAATCAAATTGATGCACTTTGATCCTTTCCTATTTGAACTTTGGTTATTATTTATCAATCAGACAAAATCTAATGACAGTTCTATTAAAATCAGTTTGCAAAGTGGATGAACTACTGAAGGCTAGCTGTGCTTACACAGTCAATAAAATATTAATGAATGGAAATGCTACACTACAGAGGAATTTACCACACCTGTAAAAGACCAGATTTTTGATAAAATTACTCATGCTGAGTGGTTAATTTAGTTCACAGGGCCTCGCGTGGCTTTCAGAGTAGTCTGAGGATGAGGAGCTAAGCTACTACAAGGGCTGTCAGTCCTGCTCAGAGAATGTGTATGTGGAGATTTGGGGGAGAAATTGTCACTAGCAAATCATAAAGAGTTTTTGCTTTATAAAATACTTAAAACTATCATGACTTCTTAGATCATTTCAGTATCTTGTAAAGCAAAAAGTGATGCTCCTCTAAATAAACAAACAGCCATGTTCTTTACTATGATTACAGAAATTTTGTCAACTCTGTTAAGACCCAAGGTGGTCCTACTAAAAATATTAATAGTAATACAGAATAAAGGAGGTAGGGAAGGTGTTTTCTTAGCAACTGTTGCATAACCAGTTGATAATATATGCCAGAAGTCAGCTCTGGTTCTCCAACACATCAATATTGCAGTGGGTTGGTATCCAGTAGGTAAGGAAGAGTCAAGAATTTTGTTCATTCAGGATTGCTATAAAACATGTATGAGTTGCAATAGAAAAAAAAGACTGGAAGTATTTTGAGGCTGATGAAGTATAAGTGTACCTTTTCACTTTATGGTTGTATTTCTCTAGTCTACATTATTTACCTAGAACAATCAATACCTCACATTTTCTCCAGTATAAAGAAAATGCATGCATGTCAGATTCAAAATCAGGATAGGAATTTTACTTCTCTTGAAAGAATTGATTTCTCATTTGTAATGGCATGGGGATACTTGTATTAATGACTAAAAATACTTTGAATATTATGACATGAGGTGGAAAAATAGAGGAATGTTTTGTTAATCTCATGTGGACACCTGTGTACTGGGGAAATTAAATTTATAATGTAGTTTTAGAGTAGGTTTTCATACAACCTGTATGGTTACTTCTTAAACCACTGTCTGTTGTATTTGATTGTATTTATGCCATTGGGAACTCCAATTAGATTTTTAAGGGGGGGGGGGGGGGGGGGGCAATAAGTTTCCCAGCTTCAAATGACATTTGTAGCCTGACTTTTTAATAAGACTTTTCCTTGGATCTTAGAGTTTTACAGCTCTTAGGGAATAGACTCTTTACAAACAGAATTGCTGTGTGTCACAGTTGTTTGGTTTTTTTGGTACCTTCCCAACAGTGTTGGTAACAGAAGTGTACTTCAACACTGTGCCGTAGCTGTGCAGAATGTTTTGAAGAATATCCTTACAGAGTATTTTCCGTATCTTATGTACCTGTCTCAAAAATCTGTTATTCACGGGTGGTTTTTCAGTCAGACTGGCATTAACCTCCTGACAGATAATACCATAGAAACAATTCTATAGTGGGACTGCGTTTCCTTGTTGTTTAGGTGGTAACAGAAGGTCAATGCCATGTGTCAGAGTTGAACAGACTGTTTGAAATTCCAGTGTTACAAGAAAATTGGTTTGGGGTCCCATTCTGCAAGAAGTGATGTTGAACTTTCCAGCAGTAATATCTACTCTGTTTACTCTTCAGGCTTGAATCTTTGAATGGAGTGTGATTTTCAATTTTTAGAAGCCTTCCCCCTGCTGAATTGGCTGTGGCATTTATATAGGCTGTGACTAGGCGCAGGAGGTTTTAATAAATCAGTTGTACTTCCTTTGAGTATGCATGTAGAGACTGAACCTGAGTATTAGCTGGACCAAATTACATGTTAATGAAGGAAGATTGTGTGTGAAGCTTGGCTACAAATATAAAGTACTATCTACTGGTGCACATATTTGATTACATGAATACTGTCATGATAGATTGGATATTGGGAAAAATTTCTTCACCAAAAGGGTTGTCAAGCGTTGGAACAGGCTGCCCAGGGAAATGGTGGAGTCACCATCCCTGGAGGTATTTAAAAGATGTGTAGACATGGTGCTTAGGGACATGGTTTAGTGGTGGACTTAGCAGTGTTAGGTTAACGGTTGGACTCAATGATCTTAAGGGACTTTTCCAACCTAAATGGTTCTATGATTCTGTGGTACTGGCATGGCATGAATTTGTGTGCCTGTTCTCCTGCCTATCCCAAGAAACTGCCTGGGAGCTGGAAAGGCCACTTTTCCTTTCTGGTGGAGGTGATTTGGATCAGAGAGATGCTCCCAGTGTGTGTATCGGCTGTTCCAGTATAGTTAAGCCCTTTGCAATGTGGATGATTTTCCCTGATACGGATCTCAGCGGAAATGACAGAAACTGATGCTCTCCTACTGCTCGTGCTGGAGGTTAATTGGTTTCTCTGTTCCTGTTGGGAACTTCATTGATCTCTCCTGTCCATTGCTCTCGAGGCTGTCGAAAGCTTACTGCATTACACGAAAAGAAGGCATAACTTCAGCAACAGTCTCAGGACCAAACTGTGGACAAATGTGCAATTTGAAGGCAGAAAGTGAAGTGCATATATGTGTTGTTTTGTATGGTCTATTCATTGAACAAAGACTGTTTTCTGTTCAGAGTGGAAGTACAGGGAGACTCGGTGAGGATGCTTTGCCAGCCACTAGCAGGTGCAGAGGGCAAGGCTAAATCATCAGTTTTAAAAAACAGGTAGGTCATCCAGCACAGCACTAGGCTGGGGCCCTTTGCTTTTTAAGAAACCTGGAAATGATCTCAAAGGTTGAAATACTGAGATAAAAAAAGCTTCTTATAATCCTGAGCTATTACAGAAACATAAAATTGCTGAGATTGGCAGGCATCTCTGGAGATTATCCAGTCCAACCCCACTGCTCAGGTTGGAGGTGGGGTGGGCGTTAAGTATCTCCAAGGCTGGAGACTCCACAGCCTCTCTGGGCAACCTGGTCCAGTGTTTGACTACTCTCAGATTAAAAAAGTTTCTTCTTATGTTTAAATGCAGTAACTTGTATTTCAATTTTTTTTTTTTTTAATTTTTTTTTTTTTTTTGGCCCAGAACTGATTCTGGCACTCCAGATGTGTGTCACCAGTGCTAAGTAGCATTTGACCCACTGGCAACACTTTTCCTAATGCAGCACAGGTTTGCTGCAAGGGCATTTTGCTCAATTCATCCACCAGGACCCCCATGTCCTGCTCTGCAAAGCCACTTTCAAGCTGGTTGGCCCCTAATGTGTACTGGTGCCTAGGGTTATCTCTCCCCAGGTGCAGGACTTGGCATTTTCCTTTTTTTGAACTTCATGAGACTCCCATCTGCCCATTTCTGCATCCTGTCAAGGTCCCTCTGAATGGCAGCACATCCGTCTGGCAAATCAGCCGCTCCTCCCAGTTTTGTATCGCCTGCAAACTTATTAAGGGTGCACTTGGTCCCATCAACTGGGTCATTAATAAAGATGTTAAACAGCGGTGGCACCACTATCGACCCCCGGGGTGCACCTCTATTAACTGGCCTCCAGCTGGGCTTTGTGCTGTGGGATCAGAACACTGTGTACCCAGTAATTCAGCCAGTTTTTAATCCACCTCATTGTCCATATACCTAGTCCACCAGTTGTCTATGAGATCATATGGAGACAGCAGCAAAAGCATTACTCATGTTAAGATGATTAATATCCACTGCTCTCCCCATACCCACCAAGCCATTCCATCTCATTTTAGAGGCCTGTCAGTGGGGTTGAGCATGAATTGCCCTGCATAAACCTGCACTGACGACTCCTAATCTCCTCCTTGTCCTTCATGTGTTTGGAAATGGTTCCCAGAATGATTTGCTCTACCACGACCTTCCCTAGCATTGAGGTGAGGTTGACAGGTCTGTAGTTCCCTGGATCTCCCTTCTTCCCTTCTTGAAGATAGCAGTGACATTTGTTTTCTTCCAGACCTCAGGAACCTCTCTTAATTGCCACGAACCTTTCAAATGTAGTAGAGAGGGCTCTTACAGTGACATTGGCCAGCTCCCTTAGCATGTGTGAGTGCATCCCATCAGGTCCCCTGGATTCATGTATGTCCAGTTTGTTTAAATATATCCCTAACCTGATCCTCCACTGTATTCCTTGCTCCAGACTTTTCTGTGGGTCTCAAGGATGGAGATTACTGAAGTCAGGTCTTACCTGTAGAGACTGAGAAGACGATGACGTTGAGTATTGCGGCCTTTTCCATGTCCCCTGTCACCCTGTCCCACTCAGCAGCAGGCCTACATTTTCCTTAGTCTTCCTTTTGCTGCTGATGTACCTATAGAAGCCTTTCTTGTTGCCATTCAGTTCCAGGTGGGCTTTGGCTTTTCTAAACCTGCATGTTAACCCTAACCTGCATGCTATAGTCCTCCTGCATCACCTGTCCCTACTTCCAGTTCTTGTAGGCTTCCTTTTTATGTTTGAGTTTTATCAGGAGCTCCTTGCCTATCCACGCAGGCCTGCTGCCAACTTTCCTTAATTTCCCACTTGTCAAGATGGACCATTTTTGGACTTGGAGGTGATTTCTGAAAGTCAACCAGCTCTGCTGCACTCTGCTTTTCTCCAAGGCTGTATCCAATGGGAGCCTGCCAAGCAGATCCCCGAGTTAAGCCAAAGTCTGCTCCTATGCTGTGTGCATTAGTGTACAGACACTTCGGGGTGGGCTTATGGTCATGCTGACTTCACAGAAAGGCTATGAGAGCTTTACCTATAATGTGGCCCTGTTGGCATTCCCTTATTTATGTGCATATGAGGGTAGTCCCCCTTCAGCCCTACTGTAATGATTATGGGGTGCCTCCTGCTCATATCACCCTGCAGGCTTTGGTGGCCAGCCTGGGTCCACCACTTTCTCACTTGGTTGTTGGTTGTCTTCTCCTTGCTGGGTTGATCAGCCGGTTGGCATAGATGCTGTTGCCCCACTCCTACCATTCTGGTAGTAAAGACAAGGATTGACTGTAGAATTGCAAAAGGACTTTGTGAGACCAAATGAGTGGGTGATAAAATGGCTGATAAAATTATGAATAGCTTAAAAATGAAGTGATACAAATCAGAAAAGATCATCCTTGGCTTATACACAAAATGATGGGTTCTGGCTTGACTTGGGAATGAGATGTTGACATTGTAACTGATAACTGAGTGTGAAGGTTGGCTCAGTGATCTGTGGCTATCCAAAAAAACAAAAGGCAAAAAAGCAAACTGAACATTAAAAATCATGAGGAAAAATAGAGAACAGAACAGAGGAAAAATCTCTGCAGTACTGTACAGTTTCAGGCTATACACGTGTCTTGATCACAGTGCACAGCTCTCGTCTCTATCACAAAAAGGAGAGAGCAGAACTGAAGCAGGTTCATATCAGGTGAGGAAGGAAGAAGATATGATAGACACCCATAAAATATAGTGTCACAATTCTGAGAGTGAAGAGGAATCAATAGTTCACTGTCTCCAGCCATGCAAGAGCTAGGAGTTATAAAATGAAACAAGCAGGTGGCAAGTTTAAAACAAACAAAATAACATTCTTCATCTAATATAGTTTGTCTGCTTTGACAGACAGCAATGTGGGGCTGAAAGTTGACATGGGCTCAAGAGGAGGCAGGGCTGGCTCGTGGAAGAAAAATCTATTGATATAAAGAGAAATCCAGGGAAATCTGAGCTGCTTATGTTACTCTCTAGGCTTCTGTCTTTGGCTGCAGCTGCAACCATGATTTTGCACTGGATGGATTATTGGTCTGATCTAGTACAATTCTTCTTCTTATGTTCTTTCATTATGAGTTTCAGAAAATATCAAAAGAAAACACAGTGCTAGCATGCAATGAGGAGATGTACATCAGTTGAGGCTCACTAGACTGGAAATTCCTGGACTGCTGTTACAGAAATGGTCCAATGTCCATGGTTTTTTGATACTTAAAAAGTCCTGAATTATTTAACTTTTTTCCACCACTTCAGAAACTTAATATTCGCAATGTTTGGTAGGTTTTTGTAATAATGTCAGCCTCCAACTCTTCTCATCCTGTTTTGATCTCTTGGCTCTGTGCATCTGTTGCCCTTTATTTGTTATCTTTGTTCAGGATAGCTCTAATTTTCCCCTCTTCCAGTGTATCTTAAAGAATATATTTTCCTGCATTTAAGAGGATTCATGCTTATTCTTTGCTCTTCTAAATTTTCAAGTGGTGCAGATAAGGATTTCAGCACAAAGAGTAATGCCCCATTTATTTAGTTTATTCAACATGATAAAGACTTATTAGTTTGAAGTACGTCTGGGCTGCACCAGTTGAGAACTTTGAGAAAAATTCACAGTGATTGCTATTGAATAGGTCTCTAGAAAGTAACCCATATGTTAAAAAGCTCATCTTCCTAAATATTGATATTTTCTCTCAAATTTCTCCAAGTAGAAAGTGGAAAATAAAATATAGACCCCATGACAAGTATGGTTTTCCAGAAATATTTTGCCCTTGTTCTGGAACTGCTTTGTTTTTGTTTCTCTCTTTTGAAATGCAACTGAAGATAGTCTCCTCTGATGTTCTTGCACAACAGTAGAGATGTATCAGCTATAATGGGAAACAGGGTGATTGCTCTGCCTCAAAATAGAACATGAACTGAACAAATGAGAGTGTTTTTATACTCATGGTGACAAATTAGAAAAAGAATGGAAGAAATGCATTTTCATTAAATAGTTGCTCAATCCACTTCCTGACAATGATGAAATCTTCAAAATCATTAGTTCGGTTGAACTGCTGTGCATCTCCTGTAGGTATTAAATACAATAACTGCTTTTTAAATTGGCTTTTCAAATGTTTATCCCTTATGTGAACTCAGTATTCAATTACTTCTCTTGGCTTATCACTGTCACAAAAGTGTACCTAGTCCAAATAGTCTGGAAATTTCTGTTCTCTGAGGCGGCCTTTTTTTTCTATCTTGTGTGTAATACAGTGTTGAGAGTTGATGGAGAATTGAAAATCTGAGTGCAGACACAGGTTTTGCATTTGTGAATAAGGAGAGAAAAAAAAGTGTGCAGGAAAACCAAACCCGTTCTTATACATCAATAAAATGTTTCTTCATATCAGTCTTTCTCTAAAGTTATCACATGCATATTGAAAATAGCAAGTTTTTCCCATATTTAGCAGCACCTCAGCATGGCAAATGTTTTTCCTTGCCTTTAGAGCATTGTCACAGATACACATTAGAAAGATCAGTGATTGTGAGTTAAGATTGATCCTAAGTTGTGTGTCATCACTCACAGACCAATGAAAATATTGAAATACATAAATGGTAAGTTCTGTAATGTCTTTTATTTACAGAAATAGCTGTATTTCCTTTCTGCAGTGAACAGACTTTTTTTCATTTAAAACTTAAACATCCATCACTTGAAACTTGGCATAAGGACTTCATAGTTGGCATTTTCTTTAACCGAAGGGAAGAAGAAGGAGTTTCATTATTTGGAAAGATGGGCAGCTGTAAGTATTACTGTTCATTGCACTACAGCGTCATAAGCCTTACTGATATTGAAGTCACTTACCCTTGATACATGAAGAAAAAATGTATGTTTTGGGATGTTTTTTTTTAAGCATAGTGTCTAGACATATTATGTGCCAATTTCATTTCACTGTTGCATCACAAGCTTCACTGACGGTAAAGTCAAATTTCTTCTATGTTCTAAAGATGCTCTGTGCTTCTTGTCCTTAAGCCAATTTTTAATCCGTTTCAGTAGTTCTTTCCTTATGCTGTGCTTTCCGACCTTGTAAATTAATCCAGTGTGTGATATACAATCCTAAAGCTAATGCTAAATCTAGATAAATTATGTCCCTAGTTTCACCTTTATCTCCCAATTCAGTTATGCACTTAAAAGAAGCAACTTTGTCAGACCTGACCTTTCTTCTCTGTATCTGTGCTGACTGCTCCTTTTTTTAATTACTTTGGTTTAAATACTATATAATGTTTCCATCTTCTTCACAGCTTGAAGTCAAGTTTAAGTTTGAGTGTCTGAAGTTCCTGGGCTCTTTCCTTGTTCTTGTATTAAATAGAAAATCTGAAGTGACCTGCCTGCAGTTCTCCAGTACTGCATCTCCCTCAGTGAGCTATTAAATATGTTTGCCAGAGGCTATTCCTTACGTCTTTTACTGTATCTCTTGAAATGCTAGGGTATAATCAATGGCAGGGGAAGCACAGAGGATTTTGGTGGTCTTTGGAAAGGAGATGAGTGCAAGACTGGAAGCAATTATGGCAACTGAATTTATAACGTTTATGGTTCTCGTTGGGATGCTTGTGAAAAGGTAACCAAAATGAAAAAATGACATAGCTCACAGGATGCACAAAGATGGTTGTCAACCAGGCAGTGGCGCTCTCTTTGGTCTCTCTGAGGGAGTCTCTAGTAGGGGTTCTCTCTGTCTTGTTTAGGTTGGTATTTTCTGGCAGTAAAGTTTATTGTAATTCTTTTTGCAGCATGCTTAAATGGATGCATCAATTCTAAACCCAGCATTAACTTCCAATAGCAAATGAACATGCTCATTTACCTTTCAGAAAAGCCAAAGGTAAATTTTAGAGATATTGTGAATCTTACTCAAATAGCATTCTATTTTTTTGTTTGCTTCATGTGAACATTTAAATATTTAGGATGCAGTGGCAGGTTTTTTTGGTGTGGGATTGTATGTGTGATGGTGCAGATATTTTGCAAACTTTATCTCAAGCTAAATAGTTGCGTGTTGGGGTATATAGGTATCATTATAATTGAATTAGAAGAAATAAAAGACATAGTATTATTTTATGCAATTATTTCCAAGTAAGCCATGATTTTTGAATGTTATAAAAAAATCAGTCTAGCCATGGAATAAAAATTCAAAGTTATATTTATCCATCAAAGAAATTTTTCATCTAATTTTGAATATTTCATGAATGATAACAAATGTAAGTTCAAGTACATTGTTGTGATATGCATTTCACATACTGTGTCATGTAGGAAAAAAGCAATGATTTGATCACATTTTTAAAGAAACAGTATCGAGAAGCTAACCTGGTTGGTGTAGGTATAGCAGGCTTAGGCTACAGAAGCACAAGGAGAACAATGTCTAAATCTGTTTTGTTGAATAAAAGTATTAAGTTGCTCAGGGAATTAAGAGGATTGAGATAGCACAGAGTGAATGACTTTAGGACCTAACTGAAATTCGAAAAACTTTGGTTGTGAAGAAGAAAAGATTGCTGGCACTAATTCCAGCGAACTCCATGGTCCAGTAGTGCATGTAAAAGTTCATTTTAATGGACCAATTGGTTTTGTGGGTTCCAAGAAAAATTCTTAGGGCTGATATTGGTGTAAACTAGACTATTTTCGCTACTAGTATTTATTCTTTCAGTTTTGCACTTTTTTTAGGTTTCAGACATTATTGGCTCAGTTATTTATTAGATGGTGATAACCTGCCTTCATTTTTTTGGGTCAGAAGGTCTGTGGTAAGTTCTGTTGTTATTTTAGACACTATTTCCAGTGTTTTCATCATTGTGGCAAACATAGCATATCTATTTTAACGGGATCAGAAAGTCAATATATGAATTTTAAAAATTGCCAGAAACGTGCTGTTATGTGGGTGGTTGTGTGTGCCAGATTTACCAGCAAATCAAGAAAAATACAGAACAAAGGAATATGGGAATACTTAATGCTGCTGCTTAGAATATGCTTGTATTCCCTTTTGCTAGTGTGGTGGTGTTTTTCCTGGATCTGAAGACTCTGTGTGTGTACGTGTGCTAGAGTGGGCATTTTCAGGAGAGAATTTTAGAGACTTTCATGCCTGGTAAAGTTTGCATGCAAAAGGAGGAAGAAATATTTCTGGATCTGAGTTTCTTGAAGCTTGAGTTTTACACCAAGGATGGAATGGTCCTTGTGAGGAAATATTTAAAGCAGCAAAGATGAGATCCCAGTCTGCTCCCAGGAGTGTTTCTGTATTTTCTCAAATAGTTATTTAATGTAGACATTGCTTCAGCCAGAAGGATAAATGAAATGCAAGCCTTTATAAGTCAATCTGCGTATAATGGTCTTTAGGGGAGATATTTCAAGGTAACCTATCCAAAATTTCATTCCAACAGGATTTCTTGTAAAATTAATTCACTTTTCCCCTCCACCCTACAGAAATCTTGTCCCTTGTGAGCAATGTCAGTTCTGTCCAAGTGCTAGATGATGGGCAAATGTTGCCTTGTTGTATTGACCAGATGAGATCTTTTGAAGGGGGGGTGAGCAAATAACTCCTCTTCATCATGGGTGCTGTTGAAATACTTAAAAGGTCTCCACAGTTTCTTCTCAGGTTAGTTGCTGCTACAGTTGCAGACTGTGTGAAATGATGTTGTTAAATAGCTAACAAAGAAATCTGCTTCCAGTGTGAGCCCTTTCGCTCAGACCCCTCCTGCAGTTTACCAGGGGTGGTTCACGCTGGGCAGCCACCTGCAGCACCATTCATCAGCACCATGCTCTTGTCCAAGCCTGTGGATCTGCTGCCTCTGGAGGAAACATCCACCTACCTTTGCTTTCCTTAAGTCTCCAAGACCTTCTTGTAGATCGGTTTGCAGGTCTTACTTCCACTCTCCCACACTGTGTGTACATGTGGCCTGTCACCTGAAGGAGAGAAAAGTTAGTTCTGTCCCAGCTGTTGTTGTGTTAAGTTCATCTTTATCCCCATGCACCACTTTCCCCTCAGCTCCACTTGCTCATCCTTCTGTTTGATTTGGAGGGTGGTGAGAAAGAAGCCTGGTTTTCTTTTTTATTGATGCTCAAACTGCCTGTGAAGAGCGGGTGTGAACATGCCCATTACTGGTGCTACTACTGCTCAAAATGCACCAGCTGATGGTGCGTGCAGGTATGCACCTTGAAATTTTTATCATAAAATAGTGTGTCATGAAGAAATACAGTTACAGGGAAGTAATATACCTTCTCTGGACTCACATCAGGCCTGGATGAGGGATAAAGGCTGCTCTGCCCAGAGGAGCGCTTTCCTGCATGTGCAGGAACGTGCTGAAAGGTACTACATGAAGAAAAGAAAACAGGACATCCTGGAATCCAGACTCTTATCGGTGCTACGCAGCAGCTGAGCCAGGGAGACTGAGAGCTAGAGCTTTGGATTTAGGCCCCTGTATTTCACCTATACTCAGCTTTGTACTCTGAAGTTATTCTCATGGATCTCTCAGCCTTTCCCCTTTACCAGCTATGTGGAGTTAAGATGCCTGTATGAGTACTGAAGTCATAAAGAACGGAAAAGAAAGCCAGGCTATTTCATTGTAGGACTGACAGATAGCAAATGTAATAGTATCTTGCTGTAACCTAAGGATGTGAAAGTAAAATTGTGCTGCCTTCCATGTAGCAACCAGGGTTTTTGAGAATCTGTTCATTCAGCAAAGTCTGTTACTGAACTATAGGCAACAGTTTCCTATATGCAACAGTGATCAGATGTCAGGTGTTTGTTGACCCCAGCATTACAGTAGTCATAGTTGGCAAAGTCTGGCAGAAATTCAATTTAAAGGATCTTGAGCTGAATGTTTTGAATTAAGATAATCTGAATTTGACATATGCCCCCATTACCTTCACTGGATGCTGAGCAAGACCTTTAAAAGTGTAATGGGCAGAGCCTGGGAACAGACTGGGTAGTATTTATATGATGCTGCTTCTGTCTTTGTAGGTAGGTTTTGAATGTGTGATGGAAGGGATGATGCTGAGATAAGTTTTAGCTGGGTTGGAAGAAGTGTCAGCCATCTTCCCAGGAGGTCAAATCTGTGAATTAACACTGCTCAGAAATAACAGCTGAAATGGAGAGGCAGGGACCTGCTGTGTTGCTTTAGTCTGGTGACTGGAGAGGATGCAGATGTAGAAGCGAGGGTCTGGCGAGGTAAAACAGAATCAAAGCTGTGAAGAGAAAATGTATCTTCTGTATGGCAGGTTAGATGAAGTTGTGCAGCATGTGTCTGGCTGCTTTGCTGGATACCTGAGCCATAACCACCAGGGTTGTTAGGAGTTGTTGGGTTTTTTGTTGGGTTGTTTTTTGGTTTGTTGTTTGGTTGGTCAGTTGGATTTTTTTTGGCTTGTTTTTGTTTTGTTTTTGTTTGGTTTGGGGTTTGGGGGGTTTGTTTGTTTGTATTGGTTGTTTGTTTTGTGGTTTGTTGGTTTTTTTTTTTTCCCCCTAATTAGCCTATTAACATTCACTGGGGAGATCAACTCTGAGGTCCTGTGGTGGAACAGCAACATGGAAGTGTCTTAGATAAACTGCAGACTGTTTGGTTTTCATGCATCTTATGACAGATTTTTTGGACTAAGTATTCCTGAAGTGTTATACAAGGGTGGAGTGCACAAGTCACATTCTGTGAATCCATGGAGAAATAGGAACCCTGTATTTAAGCAAAGGTGTCTGCATTTTGCTTTCTATTAGATGTTTCTCTGAGACAAGACTATACTGCTTTGTGCAGTGGGAGATGACATTGTGAACCTGGGGCTATGGGATGGAGAAGACGGGTGCTTCCAGCTCTGAATAATGCTGATAGTCTGCTAAGTCGTCTTTGCCCACAGCATTCCTCGGCAGCTGTATCCCCCAGACTGTCCAGGCATCCCCACCATGGGTCTGTCCAGCTTTTCTGTGCTTTGTCCTCCTCCAGTGGCAGTGAGCACAGGGAGCAGAGATGATGCAACAGGAGCACCAGAGTGTCTTGCCTATATGCATCAGTGTCCATCTGGAGGTTGTTCTGTTGTCAAAGTTTAGTTTATCTCACCAAGAGGAAAGAAAATTCTGTATTTTTGTTTATTTTCCTGAAGATTCAGGGAGTTTATCGCATTGCTTTCATTTCTCCTTTCTTTTGGGGAACTGTTTTGTCTAATGCTTTGAATAAGTGAACTTCATGTTGTTTCTGCATAGAACATTTCTTCAGGTTGGTAACCCAGTCCGTTGCTCTTCACTCCTCGTACAATATCTCTGGTGAGACTGGTTTCATGTCATCTTTAGTCATCTTCCATAAGGATAAAATTTTGTGTTGGCCACTACGAATATACGCATTCTGCAAACTGCATGTAAATGTTCAGCACTGCACTTAAACTGCTCAAGCAGCAGATTACATACACTTTCTCACAGCAGATTACGTAATAAACATAGCTAAACATCTTTGATTTGAGAATTAACACATTTCACATTATTTTGTCCTTTTTTTTCCTTAGGTGTGCTCAACTACTTAACTAAAGCAGTAGTTGCCAGAGTGTAATTCTGTGCTTCTTTCTTTGTGTATCTTGGGGGCAGTGTGAAGGTACCTGCTGTTCTCCCTTAGGTAGTATTCATAACAATGTGAAAGTCTAGAGTCTTCATTGCCATGTGTGTCGCTGTGATGAAGGCTTCATTGCACGCTTGTTCTTTTTTGCTTTATTAGTGCCTCCTTATGATTGTATATCTTCAACCTTAACCATCTAGCCAGCTTCCCTGCAGATTGCTCTCTTCACTGAAGAACTGTGGAGTCCATTTAAGTTCATATAATATCTTTGGGTTTGTTTGAAAGATCACTCATTGTTTTGACAGCAGAGCATGTTCTTTTGGGGATTAGAACCAGAATGCTTTGTGTCTTAAATATCAGTGGCTTTCTTTCTGAAAGAAATTTAAATTGTCTATTCTGTGTGCTCCAAAATACGTGTTAGGAAGCAGAGATGCTCCACCTGTGGCCAGCAAGCCCAAGCAAGAGTTTAATGGGCCACTATGAGGAACAACTGTTTTCACTAACAGCACTGAATGTCTGGAAGAACTTATATATTAATTCGTCTCTTAAAAATAACCCAAACAAACAAAAAAACCAACACCCACCACCCAAAAAAATCCCCAAGAAAAAGTTAAGGAATAAGGGAATGCAGCAAAAATTGACAATATTACAGGTATTGTATATTTTTAGAGAATTATGAAGGGTATGCATCAAAGGTACAAGAACTGCTCCTAGCCAAGAATGGCTTTTGGGAATATGTTTATGTAACATACAAAACCAAATAAATTTCTCATATTTTATACGAAACTCTTTGTATCAAACTTAGAGAAAATTATTTCTTAAAAAAAAAGTTTGACAGTGAATATTTGTAACTAGCTTCTTACTAATTTCTTCTTTAGTTCTTAATTTGCTTTGTTGGACCCATCATTATGTGTAAAGGCCAAAAGGAAAAAGAACAGTTATTTGTATTGTCCAGTGGCTTAAAACAGAAAAACTCTGGAAGAGGCCTTGTAAGGAAATGAACAATTTGTTCTCCCTTGCAGCTTTCAGCTAAATCTTTTCAAAGAGAGGAAAAGCTTTTATCTTTCTGCTCTTATGAATATTACAGCTGTTTTTTTTAAGCATGTAATTGTGTACTATAAGGATCAGAAAATAGATACTTTTCTCTATGGAGGTTGTGTTTTGTCCTTTGTATTGGTCAGAGAAGTTTCAATGTAAAGTGATAGCACTAGTCTCTAAAAGGGATTAAAAGTGAGTTTTAATGGCAGTTCCACAAGTAGGTAAATTGGATTAGAAAAGCAGAAATTTTACAAGTCTACTAAAATAGCATTAAAGGAAGGTACACTGACGGTTAGAATTTCAGCACTTTTTTTTTTTTAAAGCACTATCCTCTCTCTTACCAGAGGTGTTTTGCTTTACTTTCTTCTGGTGTTGTAAAAGGAGATTCTTTTTGAAGTAGGAAATAAGGTCAGATGCAAAGGGCTCAGGCACTGCTGTACCTAATTCTGCCTGGCCCTTGAAGAGGAATCTCAGGGCACAGGGTTGGCACTGGGGTTTTCTATTTGGTGCTGGTGAAGAGCTAGGTGCATAAGGCAGCAGAGCGAGTGCATTTGTGTCTGTCTCACTGCCTGTGCCTGAGCACTGAACCCCAAGAGCTGAGCTCCTGATGCTTTGGGGATTTCCAGTCCTACCCTGATACATCTGTTTCTGGATTAGTTCTGGAGAGGAGGCACTTTGATTGGCAGTTTCCAAAGCTTGCTTTTTCCTAAATATAGGTGTCTTTGGAAACAAAATTAAATGGCAAAAGAGGTGAGCTGGATGTGGTGGTTTTCACATGGTAGTCTTGCAGTAGAGCACTTGCTAAGGAAGTGAAAGAGTGAAGCTGAGTTGTGTCCTGGTGCAGCACTGACGCTGTGTCCTGGTGCTGCAAGAAACGCTTAGTTTTGGCAACAAGCAGTTGAGAATTGACTGACTTTCTGAAGGATTAGCTGTCTAATTCCGTCAAATTCTCAAATGGGGAGGCCAAAGTTAATTATTTTGACCAGTGTACCTAACCTGGTGAATAAAAAGGAAAGCACCTGCGAAGTGCTTTTGAGTTGAATTGCCTGCTGAGGAAGGAATCCTTTTCATTGTGATTTTGGTCTCCAGGGCCTAAAATTTTAAGTCCAATCTTAGGAGCACACATCCTTCTTTGTGTTTGACCGTATGTAATTTAAAGCACTGTCTTTTCCTTCAGAAAGACACTGCAATACGGTGTTGATGATGTAGTAAACACCCTGCATAGATGAGTATTTCTTCTTTTAACCCAGGATGGGTTCTGTGCTCCTTGCTTTAAAGCAAGGCCATGATTGTGGCAGTTCAAGCTGTTAAGATTGGGACCCTCTGTTCTTTGCATTTTCCTTTTTTTTAGAATCTCTTCGTAGCAGTTGCAAGGAACATCAAGGTTTGTTATAAAGAAACTTGCAGCAGTTGTGTGTAAACTTTTAACTGTGAAGAGGCCTATTTTTCTTGAAATGGAACAGAGTATTTAACGATGCTTAGCCATAGATCTATTTATAAAATAGAATTGGATCAGTATGTGTTTGTTGCTCATAGAGCAGACTTTTTTCTGACTTTTTTTTCATGCTTTTAGTATATTAACTTAGGCAAAAACTCTCTATATCAGCATGTGTTTGAAGTTTCATCCTACTGGGTCAGTAGCCAGAGTACTTCAAGTAATTTTGGTGATGTTAGTTTTTACACATGAAGTTTATTTTCATTCAGTGGAGCATCAACTTCAAAATAAATCTCACTCTGTAAGTTATGTTCAGCATTTGGGAGTCACTTATCCAGTCTCCAATGCTATTGCCAGGTACTACTATATTGGGTTTGAAATACATTGCTATTAACTTCTGCAGGACCAGGATTTCTTCAGGGGTGTTTGAGTGCTGCTCTGTTGAATGAAATTCAGTGCAATTGGAAGGTTTATAACTAGATGCTAATAAAACTGATATATGTGATTCCCTTACAATGACCGGTGTGAAGGCAGACTTTCTCAGCTAATGCAAATCTCGTTAAAATTGGTTGGAAACACCCAGAAGCATCGGTCTGCTTGGGTGGACTGGAGCCTGGTGTACCATTTTCCTGTTATGTGTTTTATTTGAATACGAATAATTGAATCTGGCTGAAAAAAATATATTCATACTTAATATGGTAGTAATTATTTGAGACAATTATGGGTTTGATCACTGGTAGTATCCTGTATCCCTAGAAGCATGTAATAACAGCAGTTGATAAGTATGTTGCCTCCTGCACCCTGGTTACTGAAATCTTAATGTGCCAGTGAATTAACTAGCAGAACTCCCAATTTCTTCAAGAGTTTTGTCTCATTAACAGAAATTAATCTCCTAGGAAAAACCTTATTAATTTCAGATCCTAGCGCCTGCTTATGTAAATCCATTTGCCAGATCTGACCTTATCCTTGTGAGTCAGAAAATAGCCACATGCAGATAGGTTGGTGGTTGCTTTTAAATCTGCACCAGTATCACTGTTGCCCATCTCTTGGTCAAGAGTAATCCTGATGTATTTTAAAGAGGAAAATACGTTTTTCTGAAGAACTGAGTGTTTTGAATGAATTTCTTATGAATTACTAAAAGTGTCATCACCTAATTTGAACAAAAAAACAATTTTGATGTTTATACTTTTTTTTGCTTGTGATGGAAGTTTTTATCAACACCATACTATTGTTGCTTGGTAAACAAAGCAAAGCTTTATACAGAATTAACATTTTGCAGACCAAAAAAAAAAATGTGTCTAAAGAAGAAATTAAAAATAACTAGTTGATGAAATCAAAATGGCATGTTTCCAGAAGAAGGCTCCTTGGATGTTGGATTTGAAAAACGAGGAATTACCTGTTTTGAAGTGGGGGAAATACCAGAATGAAAATAAAATCTCTGCAAACAAAAAGTACTGTTAGCAACAGTAATTTAGGTACTGTTTTTTCTCTTCCGAAGCATTATTACACCTGAGAAATTTATTGCACAATACACTTCCCACGTCTGCAGAAAGGTAATGGTGCACTACTTTGCAGTCTCAGGGTCTGTGTGCTTACAGATTTTGGCAATGAAGCCATAGCAATAGGAGACTGTCTTACAGTACCCTACTATTGCCTTGCTACAGGAACGTGTGCAGGACTATAATTAGAACTGGTTTGCTCTTTATAAATTAAAGAACAAATTACTTGTCTTCTACTTCCCTTGTTTGTTTAATTAGTCATAGGTAGTAAAACCAAAAAGAAAGCAACGTCGTACATTTACATTGGATTAGCACACTGGAATGGGTAATTAGTGCTTTTTTGTTTAGGAAGTTTGAAAATAAGAATAAAACAGGTGAAACTATCAGTGAATAAATCTTGGTAGGTGAGGCATTGCCATTGAAAAATGGTGGTTATTAATTGAAGTAGAGAGTTTTGCTTGACATTCAAAAATAGGCAAAACCAAAATTAAAATCCTGCTCATCTAACACTAGAAAGATGGATTTTGGGGGAGAGGGAGAAAGAGTCATATCCAGGGCAATATGCTCTTCTGGTAATCTGTAGCAAGTATTATATGTCCACGTGTACTGTTGTCATCTTTTGGTTTTAACTCTCTTGCTGGTGGTGTGGGTGTAGGTTCTGTTGTACAATCAGCAGTTTCCAGTGTTCTTTCATCCTTCAAAGATTTTTCCAAAATTCTCAATACTGATAGTTTAAGGAACTATGTTTGCATGTGTGCTGTATAGCTTTGAGTTTCGTTGTGACTACTTAAAAGGTTATTGTGACTGAAACTCTTTTTGCTCTTATATCCTGGCTAATTTTTGTTTGGTGTTTCTTTTTTTCATGATGCTACGTTTCATAATAGGGTGATCTATACATTGTTATGTGTTTTTATAACTGGATTGTAATTCTTAAAAATAAGTCAACACCAGTTAGTAACTGTAGTTTTACTTAGCTGAGAGCCTTTGACAAATAAGGTATTTTTTTAGGCTGAACAAGACAACGGCCATCCTCTTCCTGCCTTTGCTAATCTGCACATTGAAGTCCTTGATGAGAACAATCAGAAGCCTTATTTCACAAGATCTACGTATGAGGGCTTCATCCTCGAATCCTCCCCAGTGGGAACGACCATATCTGATAACCAGAATCTGACTTCTCCACTACAAATTGTCGTGCTGGACAACGATGTAGAGGAGGTATGTTTCTTGTTCTTTTATAGTGTCGTACTGGTACTTACATTTTTATTCTTTTCAGAGTTCTTTCTTTTTTCTTATTTTTTATTGAGACAAAACTGTTTTGATCAATAAATAAAAAAATCTGAATATTGTTATGGTTTCTTTTTTGTTTTCATTCTGAGTTCAGATAGATTTGAAAGTGCGTCTGAACTGAAAAACTAATCTGTATTTTACTCAGCTCTCCTTAAGATTGTGTTCTGTTAAAGTTGATGAATGCTTAGTGCGAAGAGGAAAAAAAAAATGCATTTTGTGAGAAGGATGAATTTGTCACAGGGTGTGAGGAAATGGGAGAGAGAAGCTCAAAGTGGAAGGTAGTAGTAGTTTGAACAAACCAGAAAGAAGAGGAATAGGAGGTCAGGAGGCTAAAAGTTCAATCTATTCTTTGCTTTACCTGGATTTTGATAACTACCCTTACTCATAGTAAAAATTGGGGATCTTCAAAAGAATAGTAACCAAGTAGTAACAATACTACGCCTCTAGAGCTAACATTTCTTCTGTTCTCACCACGGCTGTTGCTTTTATGTGTTTTTGGATAACGTTTCTTTTTCCTCTAATTACTGTTGTCTTTCTAGTTGTCCCCTTTGTTCTTTTTTGTTTCTGTTCTTCTTTTCTCTTGTTATCTTCAGATGCGTAAGAAAGCTAAGTTGTAGGCGTAGGTTTTGTAGTAATATTTATAGTATATACCAATACTCTTTAATAAAGTTCTTAACTTGATAGTCTGAAAACAATCTTCTGTTTTTGAAAGTTTCACTTTTGACATAGGCAAATTCATTGTTTTTGAGAAACACGAGAGGCTGTTGTCACTGAACAGACAGTACTTCACTGCATTAGAGTGATTTATAGTCCTAAGAAGCTATTTTAAAGCCCAAACTCACGTAGAGTATCTCCTTCCTATCCATTAAAATCTCAGTCAATTTATGGGCATTCATAAAAATCAGTTGGAAGGCAAGTGGAAATGGCTGTTGGATCTGGCTTTCTTAGGGGCTGGATAAAAGGTATGGACTAAGTGCATGTGGCAGTCATCAGCAGGCATTGCTGATGATTTGTATTACTTGTGAAATACTCTTGTTCAGCATTGCTTTTGTTAAAAGCAAAGCTGTTTTCTTGTTTAGATGAGATTAATGGGATCTTGTAGGTTGCTTAATATAGGAATAAGAAAGGTGTGCAGGCTTCAGGTATATGTTTATATTTACAATACATTGTCTGTTTGTGTTGTATAAAATCTATTCATATCATGTGTGCCTGAACACAACAGAAATCAAATCGTATGAGTTAGTGTCCACAGTTCTAAGTCCTTTTTAAGCTACTAATTTGAGAGATTTTCTCAGAAGGCTGCTTTTAGTTCTGTGATCTTTGTGTATTAAACAAAAAAATATGGGGATATTTTTAGATGTTTTAGCCTAAGCAAATTGATGTCTATTTTTTTTTTTTATCCACACCTTCATGAAAGTACTGGTAAAACCCTTTGGTTCAAATATGCCTCGGTGCATATCTGTTTGTTACAGAAATGTGGAACTTTAGGGCACTATTTATGCCCATCTTATAACATGCGTGACTGAATATTAACTTTACAAAAATTGAAAGAGAGGCTATTCATCACTTAAAGAGTGGAAGACTGAAACCGAGCAAGTCTGTCTGTGAGACTGATAGACTTGCACGTTAGATAGGTATGGTCTGAAACTCAGAATTGGGTTTTTGGCAAGCTGGAGAGCTTGTTGTGAACCATTTCTGCCTGGGTTGCTACACTGCCAGTTTGGGCGATGGACAGCCGAAAATAGTTCAAAAATCTCACTGTTAATCCACAAAGTGCTGCCGGTATTTCTCTATCTGGAAGTCCACCAATGTTCCAGGGACTGAGATATTTGCCCTCGAGCCTTTGTAGCTGCAATGACCTAGGAAAATCCTACTGTGCATATAAAGTCCACAGTGGTAAAAGAAGTCACACAGCATGGCTAGTGAGGGAGGGGCTGAATCCATTGTGCTTGAACTAATTCAAAAAAACTGTTTTAATTAAAGAGAATTCAGTGTCCTAGTTCAGACACTTAAATTTATGTGGCAGTTTTCCATGCTGGTGGTTTTTTGGGACTCTCTCCTATTTCCTAGTAGATGATATTGTTACACTAAAGGAATGACAGGAAGACTTTGGACTTCATTAACCTCCAGAGGTTTTTCAGGTTATAGTTAATAGTGCTCTGATTAACCTTTCCCTGGCAGTTGCACAACTCTACCCACAAGATGTCAAAGGGAGATTTGATAATATAAGGTTCTTTGATGTAACTACATGTTGGATCATATATGAGACTGAAAATTAAGATTACTTCGAACTGTTAAAATCCTGAATTTGGGCTGACTCTTTCAATGAATCATGTAACTACCAGGTAGTTAGTATAGCACATGATATTTGTATACACTCAAACTGCAAATATTAATTTCAAAAACTTCTGCATGGAAGAGTAATTTGTTTCTTTAATATAAACTACTTTATGAGGTTTGTAACATAATCCTGGTATTTATGTTCACCACCGAAAGTGCTTTCAGTTACTGATTTTGTCAGTACAAGTTCCCTACCTTGTTTTGAGGGCTACTCTGAAAGTCATCACAAGCAGTTTTGACCATAGGGCTCCACATTTTATTGTTGTGCCTTCTCTGTAGTACAGTAGCATGTTTGCATGAAGTTATCTCAATATTTGGATATTGAATAGAGTGGTTCATTGATATACTTGTGTTTGCCTGCACTAGAAATTTCAACATAGGTGTGGCCCAAATTTTTGTAGTTTTAATTGCATCACTAATGTGGTTTAACTCCAGCCGGTAACTAAGCACCACACAGCCGCTCGCTCACTCCCCCATGGTGGGATGTGGGAGAGGGTAAAATCGGAAGGGCGAAAGTGAGAAAACTCGTGGGTTGAGATAAAGACAGTTTAATAGGTAAAGCAAAAGCCCCTCACACAAGCAAAGCAAAGCAAGGAATTCATTCACTACTTCCCATGGGCAGGCAGGTTTTCAGCCGTCTCAGGAAAGCAGGGCTCCATCACATGTAATGGTTACTTGGGAAGACAAATGCCATCACTCTGAACGTCCCCCCCTTCCTTCTTGATCTGGACAGGCTGGATTGATGGGGTGAGGTCAATTGTATGAGGTTTAACAAGACCAAGTGTCAGGTCCTGCACTTTGGTCACAACAACCCCATGCAACGCTGCAGGCTTGGGGAAGAGTGGCTGGAAAGCTGCCTGGCAGAAAAAGACCTAGGGGTGCTGGTTGACAGCTGGCTGAACATGAGCCAGCAGTGTGCCCAGGTGGCCAAGAAAGCCAACAGCATCCTGGCTTGTATCAGGAATAGTGTCGCCAGCAGGACTAGGGAAGTGATCGTGCCCCTGTACTGGGCACTGGTGAGGCCGCACCTCAAATACTGTGTTCAGTTTTGGGCCCCTCAGTACAAGAAGGATATTTTGTTGCTGGAGTGCGTCCAGAGAAAGGAAACAAAGCTGGTGAAGGGTCTGGAGAACAAGTCTTATGAGGAGCGGCTGAGGGAACTGGAGTAGTTGTTTAGCCTGGAGAAAAGGAGGCTGAGGGGAGACCTTATTGCTCTCTACAACTACCTGAAAGGAGGTTGTAGTGAGGTGTGTGTCAGTCTCTTCTTCCAAGTAACTAGCGATAGGAGGAGAGGAAATGGCCTCTAGTTGCGTCGGGAGAGGTTCAGACTGGATATTAGGAAAAACTTCTTTACTGAAAGGGTGGTCAAGCATTGGAACAGGCTGCCCAGAGAGGTGGTAGAGTCACCGTCCCTGGAGGAGTAAAAAAACATGTAGATGTGGCATTTCGGGACATGGTTTAGTAGTCATGGAGGTGCTGGGTTGATGGTTGGACTAGGTGATCTTAGAGGTCTTTTCCAGCCTTAATGATTCTATGATTCTTCTTCCCCAGCTTAATATACTGAGCATGATGTCATATGGTGTGGAACAGCCCTTTGGTCAGTTGGGGTCAGCTGTCCCAGCTGTATCCCCTCCTAGCTTCTTGTGTACCTGGCAGAGCATGGGAAGCTGAAAAGTCCTTGATTTAGTATAAGCACTACTTTAGCAACGACTAAAACATCTCTGTATTATCAACACTGTTTTTAGCACAAATCCAAAACATAGCCCCATACTAGCTACTATAAAGAAAATTAACTCTATCCCAGCCAAAACCAGCACAACTAATAGTAAAAAAATGTGTCCAATCTGCAGCAGATATTTCAATTTGGAGCACTAACAGAACTTAAATAATCTGCATCCAAAGATGATGGAAAACAAGTTTATCATTCTTGAACACAAGCTGCTTTAGGCAGCTGATTAGAAGTTGTTAAATATTTCTGTGTTTCAGTACGAATAGACCTGAAATGTCATATCCACAGAAGTGACCATTCAAGGGCCCAAAAGCATTTCCCAGTGAACTTAACACTTGGTTGTTTTACATCATGTTGTTATTTTCATTGGACAACTAATAACAGGAGTTTGGTTAAGGTAGTGAAAAATCTAGTTCAGTCACGACACAAAATGACACAGAGCCAAAAGTTTTCCAGTTAATTATTTTTGTTTATTATTGAAAAAGTGTAATATTTCAGTGTTGCATGATGAATAACTGCCAAGGATTTCTAGACTGGGAAATGATGTGGCATAAAAAGTTAATTTTGACACCCCATGCCCCCAAAGTGAGGACAAAATAATGAAGATCTCTGGACCTGCTGGGTTGTAATGCCATGTGCCAGGGGAGATGGGCTGTGGTGGAACCTGGCCAGTGGCCCTCATGTTCTGTCCTTCTCCTTGCTGCTAGGATGGCTCTGTACCTGCAAGGCCGCTTCCCTTATGTAGGGGGGGATAAGGGCCAGCAGCACAGCCATAAGTGCTCATTACCAAGCCTGGGAGATACAGGGGGAGGGAAGGGTTGCTCTGTCTCAGCAACCTGAACTACTTAGGGAACCTGGTGCCAGATTCCATGACTGTATCAGTCTTCTCTCTTGCATGTTTTGTTGATGCTTAAGGCCAACCAGATCTGATCCATCAGATCTGCCAGAGGTGATGTGTCCTCTCTCTTTCCAGAATGCTGACTTTCCAGAATGTAGACTTATCTCAGGACATAGAGACCTGCCTGCAGCCACAGAGAGATGATCAGCCTTGTCCTTGGGTGGAAGTGCTCTGTGCAATTCCCTATTCCTTTGGCATCACCTGGCTCATGCCAGCATAGCTCTTTCCAGTTCTATGAAATGGTGCAGGTGTAACATGGATGTGAGGGAGGAGAGAATCAGATTTAACTGCCTGTGTGTTAATACATGTGTCAGTGATTCATGTAGTGCTTATAACCTGTTGTGGGCATGAGACTTCAGCAGAGTAAGGCTGGGAGTGCAGTAATTACATGTAACTCATAAATAAAAACAGCCAAACAAACTAAAATGACAGGTGCCTTCTTGCTGGGACTAGGTGGTAGCTCAGGGTGGGTTAGTAAGCACAGGTAATGCTTATTAACTTTTGCAGGTCTTAATGTTCTGATGACTTCATTGTATCTTAGTAAATTAATGTATTTAGTACGTAGGGATTGCTGATGAGAAGCTGACATAGATCCTCTACGTGCTTGTGCATGTTAGTTTCCAATACTGACACTGGCTAAATGTATTCAGTCTTTCAATTGACGAATCAGTTCAGATTATATTTCACATTAAAATAACTCCCTGCTTCAGATAAATGCATGAAGAAAGTGGTCATCTTAACTATGTATCTTAAGAAAAAACCAACACACATTCTAAATTTAAAACTTGTGGGAATTATAATAGGGTCCTGCTATAAACCTTCCAAAAATTAATTTATAGCTGTGACATTGAGAACAGACCTTTAACTAGAGCAGCACTGCCAAGTGCTGATATAATTAAGTGGTCTGTTTAAATGGCATAAATTAAATTAAGCCACATGGGTACCTTAAGACCTGAGTAAACCAAAGCTGAGATGAGGAATTTAAACAGTATGATCTGATTGCTGTTTACATAAGGCTTCCTGAGCCACTTGCTTCCTTACCCTTTTGCTTCCATGGGAGGATGCCAATTTCTTCTACTCTGGTGGTTAGGGTTGGTGAAAAAGCTACACAGTAACAGACTTACTGCCTTGTATGCCCAATCTTGTTGAATGTCTCTTAAAAACAAACACACACACACACACCCCCCAGGATTTAACTTCCAAGTGGAAAGACACTAATCAGCATTCATATCCATTACATAATACTCAACTATGAAGCTGTTTGCTGATACCACATGCAGTGTCTTGATGAATAAACTCAGGGTATAAGGTAATTTGTACATTGCTCATTAGAACACAGAATTGATGTCATGTTTATAAGGTGTGCCAGCATGTGTTCAAAAGCATTTAACATGTCTCAGCACACATTCAGAAAAGGACCTGTGCAGTAACCCTGATGCTTCAGCAAATGCCTACAGTCCAGTGCAGCATCCCTGGGAAGTGGAATATGACGCAGGTCAGTTATTACCATAGGTTCCTCTCTAGATCCTTTTCTACTACACCAGTTTCTTGTTTTATGATTCCATTGTGTACAAAGTTGAAGTCAAACTAAGTAATGGTTGCTCAACATCTGCGTTTCCAGAGCACTTGTGGGAAATTTTAAAGAATTACTATTTTACATAAAGGTGTCTCAGTAGCAACCCAAGAGGACAGAGCAAATAATGGATAAAATAACTTTTAAATGTAACTACAAATGCAGGTTATGGATTTTCAATTATATATCCAGGTAAGGAAAAATAATGGATTTTTTTATCCAAGAGTACTGAAGCATTTTAAATACTGAAGCGTTTTTCTCTAATATTTGCCTGATTGCTTGTATCTTTCACTGTTATTGTTTGAACTTGTTTTACAGCCAGTATTCTCTTGAGAGGAGAGTTCTCATAATACTGCTATCCCTGTATAGCACTTCTGTGACACTCTAATAGTCACATTACAAAATAATAATTCAGGAAATATTCTTCCCAAATGTAACAGCTCATTAATATCATTATTAAAACAAATAAAAGGGAAAGGCAAAGCAAAAAGGCTTCTTCTCTTTCTTTGGGCTTTATAAAGATAGGGTTTTTTCTTTTCTGAATCTTTCTGCTTAAAACGGAAAAATAAAAATCTTAACATTGAATTGCAACCATAGCATTGTATTTCTTCCTTTATTTGTGCAGGATGCATATCTAATGTTTTCTGCCTTCTGAAGCTATTCTTTCTCTCTCTGAGTTTCTTGGAGTCCTCAAGGAATTTCTTTTTTGTATATCTGCCCTTTTTTAAACAAATGCTATTGCTAATTAGTGGAAGTGCTGAAGATGCTGGCATTTGTTTTTTGCCCTCTCCCAGGAGTGGCTTATTTGTATGAGGAACAGAAGATGATTTTTTCAAAACTTTTCTGTCGGCTTTTCATTCAGGGAGGGGCATGGCCCTTTGCACCTCAACTTGAAAAAGTCTAAAAAGGTGTTGTAGCACTTTTTAGTCCCTGACTTTATAGTCATGCTTGTGCCGCAGCCCTTGCTTTGTGCTGGGACTGGAAAGGTTTTGGTGGTGACTGAAAGAATTCAGAATTAAAGCAGTGCTCAGCATCCATCCTGGTTCTCTCGTTAGCCTTTTGACATCTTTTCCTCCAAAGTGGAGATGACATAAATGGTGAAGAGCTTTTTTATTGTTATTTTTAAATTGTACAATTAAATATTATTTAAATAAACTCACTTTAAAGAAAAAAATATTTAAAGAGAAAAAAATCATTCATAGGGTGTCCTGGGCAAAGTCTTCTCAGACTGGTTTATCTCCCTCAGTTTTTCAGTTGCTCAGAATTTAGGCTTGATTTGTTCTCCTCCTTGGGTTCTGTTGATCTAAGCGGTTTTATGACTAAAGCCATCACGAAGACTTCTCAGGAGACTGTGCTTCAGGTTATTTTTCTGATACCTAATGGTAATGTTAAAGATGCAGGAAATTCATTCCAGATGCTGTGTCTTCCTTGTCTATTCCATCCAAGCTATTGTGAACCTGGATGACCATCTCATTAGGCCCCACAGAACTTATCTCATACAAGTTAGAGAAAAGCAACGAGGTCAGTGCTAACACAGACTGATTGCAAAACCCTTGTCAGTGGGACTGAGAATCTCACTTGCTTTGCCTCTGCAAGACTGTGAATCTCAGATTTTTCCAATGAAAGACATGAGTGGAAAAGATTTTCTACTTTCACCCAGAAATGAGGAGGTCAAATGCTGGAAACATCTCTTCAAGAAAACAACTCTCTTCCATGCGCATTTCAGTGCTGATCATCCTCCACATGAAGAATGTTGGAAAACCAAGATGTGTCATTAAATTATCTTTGTTATTGTTACAGCTTTTTGGAGACAAGCCTGTGCTAGCAATCAGGAAGCTTAAGCAGTTCTGATACTCTTGGGTGCTTGTTCTGGCTACTCTGGAGAATTTAACAGCCAAATATATTCCCTCTAAAAAGTCCTTGGGGATATTGAAACACATACAGAATATGTGTCATTGTCTGCTCATTCTTGACAATATCATGTAATTTTGGTTTAATCTTAGTAAATTGTAGAAAACTGTTTGCTTTAGGAAGAGTTTGTAAGCCCTTGTGGGAGGGAAGGAGCAGCAGAAATGTAGTATTAGCATCTGCACAGGCTTTCAAACTTTCAGGAACTTCTCCAGAGATTTTCAAGCAGAACAAATTCAAACGCAGGCTTTGTTTATTAAGAGTGCATTGAAGCACTTCATGCATCTCATTTTATTGTATTTTTCTCTATAACCATTTTTTCCCAAATGTACTGCTTTTATGATGTCCATCAGTATCAGGTTTGTGTTTCTTTACTTGTATTCATTTTGTATCATATGTTTTTCTTTGTAGCTTGCACCAGGTGTCATTCCTGTAGGTATTGGGTATTATGTTTGCAAAATTACTTCTTGTTTTAATTGTGTGCTTTATTTATTTATTTCCCCCTGTCCTCCTTGATTTTTCTCTGCCCTGTTGGTGTTGGAGACTGGGACTGTCATTTATTTTGTGAAGCCTGCAAAGAGCCCTTTGAACACATTGGACCAAATTCATTTAGGGCATAAAGTTGTACTGTGGTTATGTTATGATTGCTTTATGTTCCTTAAATAATTACATGTCTTTATAGAAATCTTAAGCATTACAAAAAGTATTTTTTAATTTAAAAAGTACCTACCAGTCAGTTTGAAGTATGCAGACCATATCAGGTTTGAACTGCGTGCTTGAAATGGTATTTGCAGGTTGCATGTATACTCTTTTGTGTGGATTCTGATAGTTTTCTACATAAAATTATATGCCAAACAATTTATCAGAGACAAGCTAGTCTACATGACCCAGTAATGTTGTCAGGAATCACAATGCTTAAGTCGAGGCCCCAAAATAAAATAATAGTTTAAAAAATAAAAGTATTGGAAATAGTGTTGGCAACATAGATGGATTGTTTCCCACAAGTGTATTCTCTCACAGTATCTGCCACATAAAACATTCACAGTTAAGTGGAGCAGACTTTCTTTCAGCATAAAATGTGATAAAAATGTAATCTTGGCATAACAAGATTATGGCATAACAATCTTGGCATAACAATGCAAAGATTAAGGAAATAAATTGCTTTGTAGTTTCAGTATGTATGGAAGATGATAGAAATAGGCATTGATTGCAGTAAAGGCAATTCAATTTACACATTAGGATAAAATTTCTAATACAAGAATACCTAAGGAATAGGCTAGATTACTTTGGGAGTGTATGGGATCTCCATCATTGGTTTTTCTCAAGAATGAATTAGGAAAAAAAATCTGTTTATTAGTGTTCAAAACGGCAAGTCAAGCAAGAACTGTAACGACTAACCAGAGTTTTTTGAAATTAAATTTTTGACTGACTTTAGTGTCTACAAAGTGAACAATTATTGGCAATTACCTTCTGTAATTTTTCATGGAAAAAAGAAATTACCATTTGCATTGCTAGCTGTAAAATGAATTTTAATTTTACTGAAAGCTGGCATAGTTGCAGCAAAGCTTTAGGCAATAGGAAACCACTCATTTGGAACACTTTGATATTTCTTTCATGTAGCTTTTGGCAACTGAAATAGTTTCTCATTTAAATAGTATAATCTTAGCCTTCCAAAACGTGTGCTTTAGAGTATTTTGGATTGCTAAAATAAGTTTCTCTTTCTCCTTCTGTTGTACTAATCTGTCCTCATAGTTGTTCATTATGACACTTAGTGCATGTTAGAGTTGGCTTCAGTGTTTATGCCTACTATACTGTAGGGATTGGTGAACTTTCCAGTGGTCTGTTTTCTTTTTTTAATTATGTAGGAATGACAATAATGACAGGGTAGGAGTTAACCTCCTAGAAGCGTTTTGGATTGAGGTTGAGAAAATGTTCAGAGAAGAACATCATAATGCTACTTTTTGGATAATTTGTTGAATTCAGCTATTTCTGACTGTGTTGTGTCTCCTACTCTGTATGGGGCGGGTTCTGTAGAATTATGTTGGAAAGTAGCTGGTAAAAATACTTCTCAAGTTATGCCTTGTGCAGCCACTGGATTTTCTGTTATGTTTTATTCTGCTTCCTCTGTCCTCTCTAGTCCTAAGATTCTTCATCTCCACATTATTTGGGGCAGTTCAGAACAGTTTTTATAGGACTCGTCTCCTAGCCTTTTGTGTTTTGCCCGATCACATTTGCATTCCTCTTTTGTAACCTCGCCTCATATAACAGAAATAAACTAAATAACTAATGACCAAGAGTAGCACATTAAGTCAGGTTAAATCAACCAGATTACATACAAGGACGCAGAAATGTTTGTTGGAATAGTGTAGGCAATAAAAGGTAATGTAGTTTATTTTTAAATTTAACTGTAATATAGAGTGACACTTGCAGTCTAGTCAGTTTAATAACTCAATGGCATCTTTAAAGAGATGGGGGAAGATGTTGAGGTATTTCATTCTGGTCACGATTCACGTTTCTGGCATTTCAACAACACGGACATCCTGGAAAAGTGCCTGAATTTGTGGGGCTTTTCAGAACCACCAGGGCATACAGAGCTTAAACACCCTTTTTGCCTGCTCTCTGCTGGCATCCAGGACTAGGGGTAGGAAGTCCATTTTGCAGCTTTGTATCCATCTGGCAAGTTCACACTGGAAGGAACTGGCTTGAGGTTCTGGACTTCAGTTGATCTACTCTGTTCCCTGTGAATACAGTACTAACTTCTGATTCTGTCCATGGCAGAGACATTCCTCCCCCTTTCTGTTACCCGAGATTCCATTTGCCCCAAAATTAATGTCAGTCTTTTTCCCCAGGGAACATTTAATTCTTCTTCCCCGTACTCTTATAATCTGCCAACCATGCTAGGAGAGAGGATGGAAATGGAAGGATGAGTTCCTGAGTGGTTGTTCAGGGGATATCTCATGAGGCATTGCCCTATCTTTATGTTGTCACATGGTTTTGCATGCAGCTTTAGAACTGCAGCACCACTCTTGGTGCTCACCCAGTTGTACGTGGAGCCATCCAGACCTGAAATCCATGTTCCCAGCAGGCTACCTAGGGAAGTCATGAGTAAAAAATTAACAGTGCCTTGACTTGCCTTTTTTTTTTCTCTCTCTTTACCTTAAAATGTTACTTCGTATTGAAAATTATACCATGGTTGCTTTACTATGGTTTTCACCTGATCAACTGGGAGATTCATAATTCTGTATCAATGTATTTTGATTCTTTTCGAGATGTAAGGAGAATTTCTGAAGAGCATCTATTTAGCAATATGCTTCAACACATATTATTATCTTTTTTCATTGCATCAACCCAACTATTTTATTGCTCCATTAATCAAAATAAGTTTTGTTTTGTTTTTAATATGGTTGAAGACAAATGCTTGAGTCTGGTTTCTTATATTGGTCAGCTATATTTGGCTTAAAAATTTCTGTTTTAATGAAAAAAAGCATCATTTAAAACTAACAGATACAAGTGTTTGTTTACCATTGGGTTTACTTACTCTAGGTTAAAGTGTATCTTTAATACGTCTTTCATCAAGATGATTAGATTTTTAGATCAGCACTGTTTTTTTTTTTTTTAATAGTTTTGTAGATTGTTATTCACAGTGTTTGTACTTTCTGCTTATTTATGTTTCAACTAAAACAAGCACATGCATTGGGTAATTGGAAACTTAATGGTATATATGAATTTATAATAAAATGCTCTTTTTAAATATTGTTTATAGACCAAGGATCCCCAGCTCCATCTCTTTCTGAACGATTACAATATGTTTTTCACTGTGACTCAGAGTGGCATCACCCGCTACCTCACCCTGCTGCAGCCTGTTGACAGAGAAGTCCAGCAGCTTTACACCTTCTCGGTAAGCTAAATGCACTTGAAGGCACATCAGGCATTGTTCAGAGCAAGTGTTGAAAAATCATTAGTTACAACATCGTTGTAGATCGTTAATATGGCATAGAAGAAGAAAACCAGTGAAGGATGAGCAGAAGCAATACTGGGGGTGGGGGGAGTTGATAATTGGGGTAGCGTGCTCTTCTGAAATGCATGTGTTTGATTTGATAGCAACATTTCAGATCCCCCTACCAGCATCATCTCCATGGTCTTAGGCTTATATCCTGCTCCTCACCACTCTCCCATGACACAGTCTGACTCTTCTCTTGTGTACCCAGCATGGCCTTTGAAGGCCACCTTTGCCAGGTCTTTTCTCGGCCCTTGAGACATGAATGTGATGCCTGTAAATGACCTTTCCGCTTTATTTTAGTACAAAATAAAAAAGTAGGCTAACATAAACCACAGCCAGCAATATGTAAAAAAAGAAAAGCTTGAATGGACTTAATACTTCCTCAGGCATTTCTCAGTCTGTGAGTAAACATCTTAACAGCCCTACAGCAATTTGCAAATGTGCTGTAGGGAAACCCTGTTCCTCTGCAGGGATTCCCAAACAATGCCTCCGTATTTTCTGTCCGTTTAGCATTTGAAAGGAGAGCTTAGATTTCCTCTATGGAGTAAGAAGGCCTCTAGCTCTTTAAGTCCCACCTTAAAATGCTGTCTTTGAGGTTTAACATATGTATAGCAGCTCCTGTGTGTGGCCGTGCCCAGGCCTTGCTGTGTTAGGTTTGTGAGCTGTTATGGCCAGGCCCTGCTCCTTGAGGGTGTTCAGCGCAGCTGGGGACGGGCTCTGCCCTTCCAGCCATGGACTGCAGCTCAGATCCCGGCCCCAGCCATCATAACTGTTTCCCTCTCATTTCTCCTGCTAATCTGACACAGTACGTTTTAAAGGCATTGTTTCACTTTGCTTTTGCCCTGAGTCTTGCACACTGCAGGCTCAAGCTCAGCTGAAGCTTCCTGTAGTTGTAAGTGCAGACAAAAAAATGAAAAATGAAATGCTGATTTTTAGTTGTCACACTGTTTTCTCATAGTTGGAATTGTATAAGAACACACCATTAAAATATGTTCCTGTTCTGCCTTTTTTTTTTTTACCTGAAGATGACAGCTTCTGATGGTGTACAGGAGAGTGTCGCAGTGACAGTCAATATCGTGGTGATTGATGCAAATGATAATTCCCCAACCTTCTCCAATATATCATACAATGTCAAGATTTACACAGATATGAGGCCTGGGGAAGGCGTTATAAAGGTAATTTCAGGTCTTTTTATTAGCTTGTTAACTCCCTTTTTGTTAGCAGTAGATGGTCTCAGTAATACAAATTGGAGATGCACTGAAAACAGCTAGAAATGAAGTTTGTGTATCTCGATCTGCTTCATTAGTTACATAACTATTAAAACGTTGCTAATACTAAATTATAGGCCTGTCTTAGATGTATAGCTGCAGTTCAGCTGTTTCATCTGAAGTTTTACAAAACCTTGTCATCTGAAAAATCTCCAAAGAAAAAAATATTCCTCTGTATTAGCGGGATATTGAAATAAAACATTTTGGGAGAACATGTAAACAGTTCAGTAGAACATAACCAGAAATGTTTTACCATGTCATAAAACCTTTTGGTTTTTACAGAAGCTGTTTGTAGAGCAAATGAGCAGTGAAAAATGTGTTGAACACAGGCCCAGAGAGAGAAGCAGTTTTAATTAAAGTTTGCAAGCACTGATTTATGTTTCAGTGCAGACTGGAGGTGAATCCTGGTTGCACTGAAGTTAATGGAAAAAGGCTTTTTTGGGTGGTAATTCTTCTAAGATATCAACCATGCTCCTGAGTGCTTCCAGTCTAGATGGATGAGAAGACAAGATGCTGTTAGTGGAGATCAGCATTCAAGGATGGGAGAAGACAGTGGGAGTATTGGGGGGGGGGGGGGGGATCAGCTGACTTAAGTAATAAAATACCATTTTCTGGAATATAATCAGGAATTAAGCATTTGAAGGTAGCAGTGATTTAACAGTATTAGGAGAAGAGAGTTCAGTCTCTGTTCTGACATATGCCCTACTTGAGCTGTACTGGCTTGCTGCATTTGCAATCTTCGATCTTCGTTAATGTTGGTCTTGTCTTTTCATCAGTCTGGGCTACAAGTGCTTAAAAAGCATCAATGAGAGCTATGGGGACATTTTCAGCGAGATTTGAGGGAAAGATAAAAGTTTGAAACATAATTAAATTCCTTCAAGCTATGCACAAGGCTGGGGGGGGGGGGAGAGACCAAATACTGTTGTCCTGAACGAGCGAAAGGCAGGTAGAGCTCAGGAGCTGTATTTGCAACATCTCATAAACTTCTAACTCCCTGTATAAATATGTGGATTTTGCGAGTACAATACATTCACTTGATATTTAAGGTACAGAGATACATACAGTGCTGAAAATATTTACATCAAGTTTTTTTTTTTCCTAAAGCATAAGCACTCTAGTCCAAAAATAAATGATTAGGGTTATCACATGGCCTTTGTTGTGCAGGGCATCAGGCAAAGTAGAATGCTGTGGATTTAAAGTATCTGAGTATCTAAATGGTTTTTCCTTTTAAAGGTGCCTGTGCCAGGAAACATGAGGCAGAAGATGTTGCTAAATGAGATTGCAGCATGTGTGAAAAGAATGGTACCCAAAGAAGGCCTTAGTACCCAAAGTACCCTTCAGTCCCCAAAGTACCCTTCAGTCCCCAAAGTTGGCCATAAAGGATACTCTGAGCTGCCTGAGTTGTGGTTATGGTACTTGGGGTGAAGTAGAGCAGCTACTGTGCTTTTCTAAAACAGCTGCAATGCTACAATACTTCTGTGTTCAAGGGAATGTGCTGTTCTGAGGCTTTATATTTTCTGGTGTTTCAACTGCAAATATTTTCAGATCCTGGAGGTGTGCAAACAGCAGGAGTACAAACTCCTTAATAAATTGTTCCTTCTGGGAAAAAGCAAGAGGGCAGCTTTGCAAGGCCATCTGCGTTAGCCTGTGCCACCAGAATTAGCTTAGCTGAGACACAAATTACTTTGTGAGCTGGTTTGGTCTGAGAGACTATTATGTTCCTGCTCCTCCACTGCCCATGGCAGCAGTTACCTTTTACCTTCCCACACTGACACTGTGTAACTGCTTGTATAAAGAGCATCGATCAGATCAACGGAATTATGCCGATTAGAAACATTGCAAGGACAAAAAAGCACAAGGGTAGAAATGGTAAGAGGAAAAGTTTAGATGTAAATATTGTGCAGAGCATTTGAACTTAGCTAATGCCTGAAGTAGGTCTGGAACAGGTCCCTTCTAGAATGACATTGTGAAGTTGGAAATGAGTAGTGGGGAAGTCAGGCCTTAAACTTGCCTTTGCTAAAAATTAAAATTATTTTGGAAAATGTAAGTGTTCTGAGAGTGAGTTTTTTCCTTCCTCCACACTTCTGTCTGCAAGGTCAACACATGGTTACTTTCAGACTATGTGAGTTTATAATGTGGTCAGAGATAGAGGGTAGAAAATTCTGGCTGTTTGGGGAGAGGGGTGGTTTTTCAACTAATCTTACATTGCTAGATGATCTGAGTTTATAAACTAACTGACATAAAAAAAACCTTAAGAGTCATCTTAAGATTTCTGTATGCTGTAATAATGGCAGTAATAATGATTTTGGGCTGCTGGAGTATTTGGGAAGTTGCTCACCTTGTTATTCTGCCTGGGCTGCAGGCACTGAGTCTTTCATTCAGTGTTATAGGAGTGTGAGGAATGGGATTTGTATTGTGGAGTTATGAGTAGCCACTGAGTCTGTGGTGCCATGCATACCGCTGGGTTTCCTTAGGCCAGGAAGGTGGATATGTGCTGCCTGGTCACTACTTGCTTCTGCTTTATAAATACCTTCTCAAATGGAAAACAGACTTTTTTTTTTTTTTTTAACTGCTAATACAGTGATTTTGATTATATATTTAGCTTGTTCTCTGTATTTGGAACAAACTCATCTTGTAACCCTATCTTATCATTGATTTAAGAATCATTTGAGATTCTCTGCCGTGAGGTGATGATCAGCTGTGATAGTTCTCAGAGGAAAATGACACAGGTCAGGTATGATTAGTCTGTAAAAACCACTTTCTCTAATCAGAGAAAGGTTAGAAAAAGAACACGGACCTCAGTGAATCTGTACAATCTCATAATCATTTACACATAAGCACTGGCTTGGACTTTACTCAGACTTATTTTCAGAGATGATCAAGAAAGTATTTCTTTAATGAAGCACGTCATCTTTCTACAAAAATGCAAATTTCTGATATAGCAGTGTAAGTGCTCTCACATAGTTGCCACTTTGCTTTTATTATCCTGAGTGTAATAAGGGTTTAAGATTTTTTTTTTTCTTTTTTTGCTGAATGCAGTTGCGTGAAAATGTACAAATAGCCCCAGTTTGTACTTGCTTGTTGTCCCATTTTGTGGGAAAATGTTTTGATTTTACTCCTGAAAAATAACCCCAAACATATTAGTTAATAGTTTAGATTGTGTTTGCTGTCTGGTACACTCTTAAAAAAAGGTAAATTAAAAAATCCTTAGGCTCTGCTTGAAAATAACCACAAATAGCAGGAAAAGAAAAATTCATTACAAATGAAATCCAATTTTTTTTTTTCCAATTCCCCCCCCCCCCCCGGGTGGTTAGAGCAAGGCATTTCCCTCCTTTCCCTGTTGCCTTTTAGAGGAGTGAGCGAAACAGTGGAAACAAATTTGTGTGCTACTGAGTTGCATTGGTTTCATCTGGGAGCCTGGTAGTGGTGGGTAATCTATGTTTTTGCCTTCCAGTTGCACGTGTTAGCTGCAGCTTTGCATGGCTGCTTGTATATTTTTCAGAAAGTTGGTGCGTATCATGATAGAGAAGCTTGTCCCCTTTATAGGAACGACCTCCCTCCACTTTCTGAGGATATACAGCGGAGCATGAAATCTCTGCTCCCTGACTTCTTGGGCAGGGGCTATGGCAGTACCATTGGGGTGTTCAAAACAGAATTGGTTTGGGAAGTTTTTATTTCAGTTGTCTACTTTGAGTACTTGTGAGATTGTTTTGAGGCCTTAGTTGAGGAGAGTATTTTCTCAGTTAAGTTTAAATGTCTGTGTATACACAGACAGAATACACAGACATTCTTAAATGTCTGTGTATTCTGTCCCTTTCAGCTTGAGAATTTCTTATCTGATTTTTCTTTCTGCTTTTAATAGGTATTTTATTGTGCTCCATAAGAGACACAATAGCTGATTGAGAAATCGGTCATTTAAAACAGTTAAATGTGTGGTAAATAATAATTATCACTAGAAAGACTGATTAATATTAAACCTGTTAAAGACTTAATTCCATCTTTTTTATATTATTATAATTTTGCTGTCCTGTTTTCCACTTTTCTATTAGTACTTTCTTACTGTGATTCAGATATTTAAACTAGTTACGCATTGATGGTTGGAGCATGCAGTCGTAATGCAATAATATTTCACATAAGTAATTTAAATCCACTCTGTTTCTTTAGACATCTCTCATTTCTGTATACAGCTTAAACTATGCAGGGCACAGAGAATATTGAGCAAGAAAATGAGAGAGCTGAGAAGGGATAGAGGATGGCAAAAAACCATTATCCACCTAAATCTTGGCGTAAATTTGCCTGAAGGTCAAAGACTTCCTTAGCCTGTGAAGAGATTTTTGTGTATGTTCTCTTTACAGAAGGACACCTGAACTGGCCTTAAGAATGATATGCTGTTCTTACTCTGCTTTGAATGTATGAAACCAAAATAACCTATTTTAATTTATCTGTGTATCTTAATTTCTACCTCATTTCCTGTTGCAGAGGTATGACCTATGTTCAAGGGCTCTCTTATAAGAAGAATTAAATAACTCTATGATTAAAAATGGAAAATAAGCTATGCAGTGGATTAATGCATTACCTGTTCACCTTGTGTGAGCTGAAACAATTCTGCCTAAGATCACCAGTGCAAGTTAATTTGGAGGTCCTGCCCTAGACCCTGGTTACGCAGAGCACTTAACTTCACACATCGCAGCATAAACGGCCATTGTGCTGAAGGTCAGAAATGAAAGCAAAAAGATAAAAACATGGTTAAACTGCAGACAGTAAAGTCTCTGTCACTTATCTCTTGCTCACAGTAGAATTAGTCTCGAGCAGTAACTGTAGTTTGTTGTACACGGGGACAAATTTTATTTAGAGCCATTAAATAAATGCTTTCTCTGCGACTGTTTTGCCGTTACCTCAAATGCAGCTTCTCAGCGCCGGATCACTTTGTCTCTTTTAAACAGTTTCTTTTCATTCCCTGCACATACGCACATGTGACTTGAGCCATCCTTGCATACGGACACATACTAAATTATGTATTAGACATGTTTGGATATTTGCAGCTTGGCATATGCTCATGGTTTACAGCTCTTAAACACGCATCTTGCTATAAAGCCACAGAACAATTTAGAGGAAATCTCTGTAAAAGTCATCTCCAAACCATACTTAAGGTTTTATTTATGTGGTTATTTGCAACCCTTTGCCTTCAGTCCATCAGCATATTAATTTCCAACTACAAAGTAAACATTATTAGAAGAAACAGAAGACAAAACTGGGTTATGTTTGCATTTCTCAGTAAATGCACTTATATACTCAAGTAAAAATATAATGGATAGAGACTTAATGAAACATCTGAAGGAAGATATTGAGAAAGTATTTTGACCTACTCTACGTTAGCGTTACGTTTTGTTAGCTCAAGTTTAGGAATATCTCCATCACAATCCTGTTTGCCCCTGACACATAGAAACTTAATACTGCTTTTCCTATTGCATCTAATGGCTGAGTTGTACTGCTGAGCCCTAGAAGCATGAGGGGGGTGCGTAGTTGCCATCTAAGTTCTGGCAGCCCAGTGTTTTTCACTGGTGTGCTGCTCTGGAGAGGAACTGTACTGTTTCCTTGACACTGTTATACAACATAAATGTGTAGTGAATGTGGCTCTGGAGCCTTGCACTCGCTTGACTGGAACACTTATTTCAAGGACAGCCGTTGGGAGGTGAACTGGCTTGACTCACAGTTTCTGCAGGATTTGCTTTAGGTCGGTACGAGTCAGACCAACTTTGCTGAACATGTAATTTGTTGAACAATGTAGGGCCACTGGAAAGGTTGGTAATCACTTTATCTGTTCAGGGCAAGGTCCCTAAAAGTGTTGCTGTGGAAAGGTTGCAGGTCAAGTGTTCAAGTCCAGTTTCCTCCAAGCGTAAAGTGAGTCTGAACAGAGCTTGTATAGTGACTAAGAATGTGTCTTTGTAAGCTGTAAGGCGTCATAAGGCAACAGGAGCCAAGAGGGAAACGCCAGTGAAACGCCTCAAAGCACGCAAGGGTTGTACTTCTATGAAGGAGACGTGGATGACAGCCCAGCTGAAGTGCCTCTACACCAATGCACGCAGCATGGGTAACAAGTAGGAGGAGTTGGAAGCCATTGTACATCAGGAAAACTATGATATGGTGACCATCACAGAAACATGGTGGGATGACTCGCACAACTGGAGTGCGGCGATAGATGGCTATAAACTCTTCAGGAGGGATAGGCGAGGCAGGAGAGGCGGTGGGGTAGCCCTGTACGTCAGGGAGTGTCTGGATAGTTTAGAGCTCGATGATGGTGATGATAGGGTGGAGTGTCTATGGGTGAGAATCAGGGGGAAGGCCAACAAGGCAGATATTGTGGTGGGAGTCTGTTACAGACCCACCAACCAGGATGAGGAGACAGATGCTATTCTATAAGCAGTTGGGAGAAGCCTCACAATCGCTAGCCCTTGTTCTTGTGGGGGACTTCAACCTGCCGGATGTCTGCTGGAAATACAATTCAGCAGAGAGGAAACAGTCTAGGAGGTTCCTGGAGCATGTGGCAGATAACTTCCTGACACAGCTGGTGAGTGAGCCAGCTAGGGAGGGTGCCCCACTGGACCTCTTGTTCACGAACAGAGAAGGACTTGTGAGCCATGTGATGGTTGGAGGCTATCTTGGGCAGAGTGATCATGAAATGATAGAGTTTTTGATACGTGGAGAAGCGGCAAGGGAGGTCAGCAAAACTGCCACCTTAGACTTCCGGAGGGCGGACTTCGGCCTGTTTAGGAGACTGGTCGAGAGAGTCCCCTGGGAGGCAGCCCTAATGGGCAAAGGAGTCCAGGAAGGCTGGACATTCTTTAAGGAGGAAGTCCTAAAGGCACAAGAGCGGGCTGTCCCCAGGTGCCGAAAGACGAGCCAGCGGGGAAGAAGACCGGCCTGGCTGACTAGAGAGCTCTGGCTCGAACTCAGGAAAAAGAGAAGAGTCTATGACCTCTGGAAGAAGGGGCAGGCAAGTCAGGAGGACTACAAAGGTGTAGCGAGGCTGTGCAGGGAGAAAATTAGAAGGGCCAAAGCTGAGCTAGAGCTCAATCTGGCTGCTGCTGTAAAAGACAACAAAAAACACTTCTTCAAATACATTAGCAGCAAAAGGAGAGCTAAGGAGAATCTCCAGCCCCTAGTAGACGGGGGAGGGAACACAGTGACCAAGGATGAGGAAAAGGCTGAGGTACTTAATGCCTTCTTTGCCTCAGTCTTTAATAGCAGGGCCAATTGTTCTCTGGGTACCCAGCCCCTGAAGTTGGAAGATAGGGACGGGGACCCGAATGGAGCCCCCATAATCCAGGGGGAAATGGTTAGTGACCTGCTGCACCACTTAGACACTCACAAGTCTATGGGGCCTGATGAGATCCACCCAAGAGTACTGAAGGAACTGGCAGAAGTGCTCACCAAGCCCCTTTCCATCATTTACCAGCAGTCCTGGCTAACTGGGGAGGTCCCTGCTGACCGGAGATTAGCTAATGTGACGCCCATCTTCAAGAAGGGCCGGAAGGAGGACCCGGGGAACTACAGGCCTGTCAGCCTGACCTTGGTGCCGGGGAAGCTGATGGAGCAGATCATCCTGAGTGCTATCACACGGTATGTAGAGGATAACCAAGGGATCAAGCCCAGCCAGCATGGGTTCAGGAAAGGCAGGTCCTGCTTGACCAACCTGATCTCCTTCTATGACAAGGTGACCTGCCTAGTGGATGAGGGGAAGGCTGTGGATGTTGTCTATCTAGACTTCAGCAAAGCCTTTGACACGGTTTCCCACAGCATTCTCCTGGAGAAACTGGCTGCTCATGGCTTGGACGGGTGTACTCTTCGCTGGGTAAAGAACTGGCTGGCTGGCCGGGCCCAAAGAGTGGTGGTGAATGGAGTTTACTCCAGTTGGCGGCCGGTCACAAGCGGTGTTCCCCAGGGCTCTGTGTTGGGGCCAGTTCTGTTTAATATCTTTATCAATGATCTGGATGAAGGGATCGAGTGCACCCTCAGTAAGTTTGCAGATGACACCAAGTTGTGTGGGAGTGTTGATCTGCTTGAGGGGAGGAAGGCTCTGCAGAGGGACCTGGACAGGCTGGATGGATGGGCCAAGGTCAGTTGTATGAGGTTTAACAAGGCCAAGTGCAAGGTCCTGCACTTGGGCCACAGCAACCCCATGCAATGCTACAGGCTTGGGGAAGAGTGGCTGGAAAGCTGCCTGGCAGAGAAGGACCTGGGGGTGTTGGTTGACAGCCGCCTGAATATGAGCCAGCAGTGTGCCCAGGTGGCCAAGAAAGCCAATGGCATCCTGGCTTGTATCAGGAATAGTGTGGCCAGCAGGACTAGGGAAGTGATTGTGCCCCTCTACTTGGCACTGGTGAGGCCGCACCTCGAATACTGTGTTCAGTTTTGGGCCCCCCACTACAAGAGGGACATTGAGGTGCTGGAGCGTGTCCAGAGAAGGGCAACGAAGCTGGTGAAGGGTCTGGAGCACAAGTCTTATGAGGAGCGGCTGAGGGAACTGGGGTTGTTTAGCCTGGAGAAAAGGAGGCTGAGGGGAGACCTTATTGCTCTCTACAACTACCTGAAAGGAGGTTGTAGAGAGGTGGGGGTCGGTCTCTTCTCCCAGGTAACAAGTGATAGGACAAGAGGAAATGGCCTCAAGTTGCCCCAGGGGAGGCTTAGCCTGGATATTAGGAAATTTTTCTTCACTGAAAGGGTTATCAAGCATTGGAACAGGCTGCCCAGGGAGGTGGTTGAGTCGCCATCCCTGGAGGTATTTAAAGGTTGTTTGGATGAGGTGCTTAGGGACATGGTGTAGTGGTGGTCTTGGTAGTGTTAGGTTTACGGTTGGACTTGGTGATCTTAAAGGTCTTTTCCAACCTATATGATTCTGTGATTGTAAGTCTCCTTTTCCTTCCAAGAAAACCACTTGTTGCTGCAGTAGAACATGTACCTATTTTGCAAAACTTTCAATACATTAAATGTTAATGTAATGAAGCTGATACTGGTGGATGCAAAAAGTTTCTTAGGAAAGTAAAATAAATCTTGTATTGTACTTCTTTCTGTATATTTTAGACCGTGTTTCTCAAATCTTGTTAACTATGAAGCTCTATCGGTCTGGGACAGCTGGAGATGGAATTTATAGAATCGTATATTATGGCAGCTGTTAAACCTTAATTCTGTTTAATTCTGGTTTTGATTCCTGTTTTTGCCCCAAAATGTTATTCAAATCACTTATCTTTTAAAGCATTCAGTATTTGTAAGTTTAATTAACCTTATTAATCTGTGTGCTTGTGTAGTCAATTAATTTCCTTTTTCATGTCATCACAGTAAAAACTGGCCTTGTTCCAAATCCTGTCACTAAATACTTAGGACCTTGTATTTTGCATAAAGCCTTTATTTATCTTTTTGTGTGCATTACTTTTGAAGTTCAGGAGAGAAGGTTATTACAGCACTTTTCTTAACTATGTCACTTAGTTTGATAGTTACTCTTTGCGAGGTTAATGAACACAGGCAGTTGTGTATAGAAACTATAGAACGAGTGATTAAAGAAATGGAGTTTGAGAGGGTTTTAAGCTCTAAACCCTAAAAGGGCACAGAAAGTCTGTTTTATGTGCTGAGTTTTGGTGTTAACTCTGACTGTTGCAAGTTAATATATGGGTGTATCAAGACATGATATGGATGGAATGCAAAGCACGTTCCAAAAGTGCAGTCTTCATAGGATGACTTTTTCAGAATTTCAAAAGAAAATATAGAATGAGATTTGTTCTCCAAAAATAACACATTGGATATTAATTTGTTTTTTAAACTTCTAAGAGGAGATGATCTCTGTTTTATGATTTTTAAGGTATTTCAAGTGCTTATCCTGTGTATGTCTCAAAATACTGTAAGAGGATGAATTAAGAAGATTTGCTTATTGTAGTTCAATAGTGATCAGTTTGCATTGTTGGAAGGAAGCATCTATGACAGGAATTCAAATAAAATCAGTTTCGATAAATACTTCTGTGCTGGAAATCTGCTTTGGATCGCTGTGCTGTGTGTGAAAGAAGCAGAACACTGATTACTTCAGGAGAAAAGTCACTTAACTAACATGCTTTTCAGTTGATGAATACTGTGTTTTCATACTTATTCCATGTTAAAAATGGTTGGTTCTCCAATAAAGTAGCTCAGTCCCCAACAGCAGTAATAGCTTGCACTCCTCACAAAGAAGGTAAACTCCACTTCTGCTGATACACCTAAATCACGTATTTTTTAGCATTTCAATTAGTTTATTCTGTTTAAGCTATTGTGGGCTTAGTTCTTGGTTTTGAGCAATTTTTTTACTTTTCATATGAAATTTCATATTTCACTGACCCTATATGCATAAAGAATGGAGATTATCCTTTAAAGCAGCTAGATCCCCAAGTTTTTCACATACTCCCCTTGGTGTTTAATGTTGTCTGCAAGTGTGATTAACTTGTATATTACAGCTTTGGGTTTTATTATTCATCTCCCTTGTTCTAATTGCAAGGTTTCATTTCTACTCTTCTAGTTCTTTAGCTATCAATGGGCAGAGGTGGTTTGAAAGTTCTAGGCAGTGCTCTGAAAGGCTGTGACCTGCTGAAGGTTGAGCATGATGCTATATTGATTAATAGATTACATAATATCCTAATGTAGCAGAGACTTGAATGAGTTCCTCTACCTGTCTGCACTGCTGTCAACTTTGAGAGTGTCACAGGGATGAGAAAAGGGTGTCTGGCAGGCAGACATTTAGCCTGCGGTATTGCCTGGCCCTGGCTGAGAATAACGTCTGTTGATCCTGCCGTCGGCTTCACAGTCATCGCTAAGATTTTGTGTCACTGTGTGTTACCCTTAAATCCTGGACTTGCAATCCTACATGCAATGCTGCCCACTGGCATGAGTGTTTGTGTCAAGAAAGCCAAAGCAGATAGGCCAGCAGAGACCTTCCAAGGAGCTACATGTCTATTCTTTTTTTTCATTCTCACTTTAGGAGCCCTGCAGGGAATCATTTCTGAGGCTGGGATTTCTTATTGCTTTGTACATCCTCAGGGGGGGCTCTGCTGCTGTACCTGCTGGTGCCCCTTGCCATTTCCCACCTCGAACTGCTCAGCTGCAGCTGGGAGCAGCAGGAGCCCGTTGTGCCATCGTTCCCTGTCATTTCCACTCCACTGCTGTTGGTACCGGATAGCTGGGTGCACAGGCAGCGCTACCACCGCCTGCTGCAGCTGTGGCCTCCTAGATGTTCAAGTACTGCTCGTACAGCTTTACGTCATCCCATGTGCTGTTTGAGGTGCTATACATTCCTACAAAGTTCAGAGCCAACAGAAACCAGTGTGTGTGTCAGCAAACTAACCCCTATGGGAAGAAGAAATTCACCTTAGAAAGTCCAGAGGTACTGGCATAGTTTTGGTGGTACTTTGGTGACTCAACCCTAAATGTAACAGAATGCTGTGCTCCTTTTTGTTTTCTGAACATGGTGGTAATTAAGATGCAATTTTAATCGTAGTAATACAGGTCAAGTGATAGGCACTGTGAGCAGTTTGCTGTGTGATTATACGTCATATGTAGAATAACTTGTGTTATTCTATATAGGTGTAAACGAAGAGGACAGGTGAAAAGGCTTAGCTAGGATGTGGGGCTGTCAACTGGCGTGACTGAGGCGTGGATGCATATTTCTGGCTGTGTGATGGCAGGGGTCTGATTTGAAATCTCAGATTGCTAGTTAATTGCTTTATGGTATGGCAGTCAGTCATTGGTACTTGACACTTAGCTAAAAGCAAACAAATATGACTACTGAGCTATATTTTCTGGCCCTGTGTGTAAATGTTTGATTTAGCATGGCATGCTACAGAAGTGGGATAAACCTGTTGCCTTTCCCAGGGGCAAGATAAGAACCCCTTCATTTCATTGGTAACAACTCATGTTCATCATTATAATTTGGGTCTAAAATATTAGGCCTTAGATTTTTCCCATGCTGAGAATCAAAATTGTACAATTATATAGAAGAAATGCTACATGTGAGAGTAATCACAGTCCCAGTAGAGAGACGGTGTAGAGGCCACAAAGTGCAGAGGTACATGCTCAGTTGCATTTATCATACGGCTCTGAGATCGCCCCCACAAGCACAGCCTTTCAGGTAGGTGGTGTCACGTTGTCATGTGAAACGGGCCCTGGCGTGTCAGTGATGTGCGTGGTTGTGCCTCCTACGTGTGTATCCATATGGGAATAGCTGCCATTTCCCTTCCGCTCAGCTTCCTTTACGGTACGTGCACACGTGAATAACACAAACATTGTTCTCCAGTTCCACACAACAAGGCTATGTAATGCAAGACCTGGATATTAGAATTTCTGGCAGTAACAAGGCTGTCACTTTGAAGATTGTAGAGAGGGATGGGAACTTCTGGTAATTAAATATGATCCTCTTGTTAGATTTGCAACACAGTAAGTATCTCCCCACCCCCTTTTATAGGAAGTGTTATAAATTCCAATCCACAGAGAGTAAACTTGGTCTTAATTAGTTTTCTTAATTCATATCTTAAAATAATTTGCTTGCGATCTTAGGTAAGCAGTTATTTTCTGCTTCATGATGTTTTTACACCTATTATCCTTCATTTAAACTGTATCTTTGTTGTACAGTAATCAGAAATTATGGCATATGTTACAAGTATTCAAGTTTTCCCTCATCTCTGCTTCTTCTATCCCTACTGAGTTGCCTTATAAAAAACTGCTGAACTACAACACTGAACCATGCATGCTGACATTCTGGTTTTGAATTGCAGCTCACTGCTGTAGATGCGGACGAGGGACCCAATGGACAGATAGCATATGAAATTTTGGCTGGGGATCAGGGAGACTTCATCATCAATGACCGAACAGGCCTTATCACCATTGCTCCAGGAGTTGTATTGTCAGTGGGGCAATCCTATGCTCTCACTGTCAAAGCATCTGATAGTGCTCCTCCTGCACAGAGAAGGTAATTCATCTTATAATGAAACTAATTTTTTAATCAGTGCTTAGCAGTGCGTAAGAAGTGTGGCACAGCCTTATGTCTATAACTCTGCACTGGAATACGATTCAATGTGTTCTTTTTGGTGTAAGGATCACATTTTGGGAAAGTGTCATATTGGAAGTCTTTCACTTTTTGTTCCTTATTTATGTTTTCCTTACAGGACACAGTTTTCATTTATTTCATTTGCTTGTGGTGGTCTATTTTTTAAAAGTTCACATGTTGTGCTGTCATTGTGCATGCCCATTTGTTATGAGAAATTGAAATTAAGGGATGTAAGGAAGAAAGCAACTGAGAAGGGAGGTGCTTTTGGTTCAGAATGCAGCTTGCTGTGATGCGGAAAGGATCAGAAATAGTCTGGCTGCTGAGCTGGAGGTATAGGGTGTGCAAGACCATCCAGACTTGGCATGCTGTGGACATACCTGACAAGCTGTGCCAGTGGTGAGCAGTGCTCCCGCTAAGATCTGAATTCTCACCAGCAGAATTATTTCTGTTCTCCACTAGCTGATAGAGAAGTGCAGCCTGCAAATTTAGTATGCATAGAATAGGATGCTCTCAAAAAGTAAAGATACCAAGTCCTGCTTCCATGAACGTGTGGGGGGGTGCATAAAAGTGGCTCTCACGTTCTGGGCCTGGTATTGATAATGTGATAACGTCATTGTCCAAAGAGGATGACAGAGAAGAAAAGTAGTTTCCAGCATTTAAATCTCCCACAACCTTTTCTCTTTTCCTCAGATGGGGAATGTAAGAAGGAAAGATAACACAAAAGTGGAATTTCAGTCATTGGCTTTTCTTCAGGACCCGCTGCTTTTATCATGTCTCCAAGAAAGCAGCTCATACTGTTCTGCACAGATTTTATAATTACGTTTTCCAGTCACTGAAGTATTCAGATTGTTAGACTGTTCATAAAACTAATATCTGGTAACACAGTCTTCTTGTTGAATTTTCTTCTCCTTTGCCTCTGTTCCTTGCTTTCGTGATAAGCCCTCTCTTAGGGTAGCTGATAGTAGGCTGTTAGTTGTGCCGAGGAGAAGATTGTGGACTATTATGCACTTACTTTTGTGTAGTACTAGCATAGTATTAAAGTGGAGGAGAAAAATCAATAGTGCCACTTCAGAGAGCTTCAGAATCCAGCCGCGTGGCCCCAACAACAGTAGCCCCTACAATGCAGCTTTGATTGCTGTCAGCTCCTTTTATGTTTGAGAAATCTTTATGTTATCTAAAAATGCATACTTTTGATGATGTATGTTGGGAGCGTGTGCTTCCTCCTCTGAAAATGTCTTTATTGCAATAACCTTCAAAAGTGGAAAAGCCCTCCTTTCTTGTCATTTCTGCTTGTCTCCCCTTTTATGGGATTACATGATGTAATTTGCTTCATAGCTTTTAATATGTGTTCAAAAAACCACTCCATCTAGGCAGTATTCCCGTAGCTGGGGTGGGTGGCCCTGGGGCCAGCCTGGCTTTGAGGTGTATACGCTTGAGGTGTATTTGGGGTCCAAAGCTGTTTTTTCTGTATCTGCAAAGGTTAAAAAATGAGGGGGAGGGCCACTGGAGCTTCAGCAAGGTGCCGTGGAGAAAGAACATGGACAACTCTTACTGTATGTTAATGGGCATTTGGATAAAAACATTTTGCTGCCTTCCTGATGTTCTTTCTGTAAGGCTGGAAAACCAGAAATGAGCTGGTGGTGCTTGAAGCAGCCTCCTATCATTTTATGCAGAGAAAAGCCAGGGAGAGCTCATGTGTGCTACAGCTCTGAGGTCTTTAAAACGGTCCTTTTGCATCTCCTTAATTCCTTCGTTCTGGCTGAGCGGTGGTTAGTACCTCGCAGTTGGGGTTGTATGAACTTCTTGCTCCTTCTAATGCAAAGTTGTCATGTTGTGTTAGGTGGTTCACGTTGCCTTGGTGGAGGCAGTAACCAGTATTTGAACCTCTAGGAATGGGCTAGGCCTAGCCAGCCATTATGTAGCTGTGCAGGCAGGAAGGTGTGTGCCCTGTAAAATAGGTAAGTAAAGGATTTTGATGTAATTTTAAATATTAAGGGTTTTTTTTCCCAAATCTGGGTTCTGCTGCAGGACATACTAGGCTACATGTAGTCATGTGTAAACTCGCTGGGTTTCAATTATCCCCTTGCTTATGCACAAAGCAAGACCAAACTACTAAACCTGGCTGAGGAACTGTAGCTCTGTAGCCTTTGTGAGGACAAATTTAAATTGAAATGCATTCTGTGTAGCTTTTTCGCATAGGATGGCACATTAAATCCTTGGCAGGTGACTGCGCATAAAACAAGATATTTTGTTGGGTATTATTAAAGTTTCTATCTATAGGAAGCATCATTAATGTCAGTTATTGAGGTATATTTAAGTACACTTATGTACTTTAAGTATATTTAAGTTTCTACAAAGTAAAAGTTTAAAGATGACATTTAGCTTTTTAGAACTGAAGTTATAGTTAAGCATATAGTGATTAGCAGTTTCTGTTACTGAAAAAAATGAGAACAACATTTGTAAAATCAAACAATTTCATTTCAGACCTTAGCCTTTTCACCATTGACCTCAGATTCCTGTACAGTGGAAGCATTTCACTTAGTGATAACAGCGATTTGCCAGATCAGGTCCAATCTAGAAAGTACTTGATCATGAGATTATTGAAATACATAGTGGAAAAGTACACTTTCTTTTTGACTTGCATATGTAGAGATTGTTTGGCCAAAGAAATATTGGTCCACATATATAAAAATATATTCATTATACACTTTATAATCTAGTTTTATGTGGAAAGCACACAGAGTTAAAGCAGAGACAGGGACGCAATCTCAGTGACTTGTCGACCATGCTTTCCTTGCATTGCCATTTAGCTGGAGTAGGGTAAAAGCTGTATTTCCATGCTTGTGCGAGTTTATGAGCACTATTCAGTTCCTGAGCTCTGTTCTGTTCTCAGTGTATTCACCTGTCCCTGCAGTGTTAGAACACCAACTGCAGTTGTTGGAAGGCTCAGCTCTGTCTCCTTTCCTTTCCCATGCCAAACTAGATTTTGCCAGCCACTTAAATGGGCTGTATATAACACACACAAAAACAATGGGTTAAAATTGCAAGGCACTAATCAAAAATGGATTGGATATGGAAAAAAAAGTAGCTGTTTAATATTATAGTGCTTTTAGTTTGCAGACTACTAGTGCTTTACTTTTGTGATCTTATCCTAAAGATTTGAAGATAATTTGCTTACTATTGTGGTGAACAGAAACTTTTTTTTTAGAGCTTGATAGACAATAAATCAGCTTGGGTATTATTAAGATGTAGCAGGATCAGGAAAAAAATGATACAGAACGATATATTTTTATTAAATACTCAGCAGTGGAAGAAAAATGCACACTAAACCACAACTATTTGGATGTGTATATCATACACAGAGAGGAGCTATCCCAAGAAAATATGCAGCCCCAGTGCTCAAGTGATATTTTGTCTGCTAATTCATTATGTCTGTTGTTGAGCATTTGGTGATGGTATTTTTTTTTACTCCAACAATGTAAGTGTGGAACATCAATTCAGAAAGATTAGTGGGATATGAGGAAGTATTTTTAAATAGACAAGAAGACAGGAAACTGACTGTAGTTCATAAGGAGGTAATCTACACTGAATGGTCAACTTTAGTTGTAATCGTCCGTCTTCCCCTGAATATGCTGGTTTTGTTTATATCCATTGAGTCAGTAATCTGCCAGTTCCGCTTCTTAAATGCCCAAGAATATGGCAGATGGGAAGGCTCTACCATTCACTGATGCATTTCGGTGCAAGTTATGCACTTGTTTAAAGTTTGATTAAATCAAATAAGGACCTGGGTATTATGTTCAAAGCAGTAAGATCCTCATCTCCTGTATTTGTAGAATCTGGCACTCGCTCCAGAGAGACACGGCTGTGGCAAGGCAGCATCTGCAGCATCGCTGACCACGGGGAGCTTGGGATTGCCCTGCACTAGCTGGTAGCCAGGGTTTTGGGGCACAGATGGATGTTTGCTAGGCTGTCACGACATGGCTGGCAGGGAGCAGTTGAACATTTAAGGCTCATTAGAGTCAACTTGTATATATTGTTAATAGGTGGTGGGTTGACCTTGGCCAGCTGCTAGATACCCTCCCAGCTGCTCTCTCACTTTCCTTCCTCAACAGGACAGGGAAGAAAATAAGGTGAGAAAGGTTGTGGGTTGAGATAGACAGGGAGGTCGCTTACCAGTTACCGTCAAAGGCAAAACAGACTCAACTTGGGGAAAATTAATTTCATGTATTGACAATTAAAATGGGTTTAGATGGTGAGAAATAAAGACAAAAACTAAAATGACAACTTCCTCCAACTCCCCTTTTTTCCCAGGCTCAACTTCACTCCTTCATTCCCAACTCCTGTACCTCTGAGCTGTGCAGGGGGTGGGGAATGGGGGTTACGGTCAGTCCATAACAGCTCCTTTCTCCTGTTTCTTCCTCCCCACACCTTTTCCTGCCCCACTGAGGTCTTCCCACAGGCTGCAGGGGAGTCTCTGCTCTGGTGCCTGGAGCACCTCCTTCTCCTCCTCTCCTCCTCCTCGGTGCTCGCAGGGCTGTTCCTCACACTTTTTTTCCTCAGTTTTCTCCTGTTTGGTGTTTTTCCCCTTTCTGAAATCTCTTCCCCCAGAGGCACCACCATCGGGGCTGTGGGGCTGTTGGAACTGGCTGTGCCCACCCTGAGGCAGCCCCAGCCTCTCCTCACAGAGACCTCTCAGCCTCGCTGCTGCCCCTGGGCAAGGGCACCCCGTGCAATACAACTGATGAGTGTGTCTGTCTCCTATTCGAAGCAGGCAGCAGTGAAGCAGCTCTCTGTATGTGCTCCAAGCTGGCCAAAATGTGTGGATGAGCTGTGAAAGGTGGGACACACCAGGCTGGGTTTAATCCCTTCCTCTTGGGCTGTGGAGTGTGGGCTGTGTGTGTGGATGTGACCCTGTAGGGATGGAGCTCCTTCTGTGGCAGTCACTTATGGGTGGGACTTGTCTTTCTGGACAGAGGCTTTCGTGGTTCATTATCTTGGAACGTGGTCAGACCTGCTGTGCGATACAGCCCCTAAAACGTAGCTAGCTATCACAGTGTTGCAGCAGTGGTCTGCCCAGCTCCAATCAGTGGCGCAGAGTTATTAAACCTGCTGGCAAAGGATCGTGGGAAGCATTTGTAACAGAGTGGTGACTGCGCTTGGTCAGAATCCTGTACAGCTAATGAAAAATACCAATCAGAGACGTGTCATTTTGGTATTTAATGAACTCTATCAGTTAACACAGAAGCTGTTTTCAACTAAAATATATCTGGCAATTTCTGGAAGGAGTCTCTAAAAATGCTCTGAGTTTGCTAGCCCTGCAAGAAGCAGCTCGCTGTGCATGCACATTTTTCTTCTCTCCCCCCTGCCCCCCCCCCCCCCAAAAAAAAGGGGGGGGGGGGCATCTCCCTTTGTCCTGAAGCGGTTTTGTTCCTTCAGCCCTAAAGCTTGAGATTTACCAACTTTGTCCAAGGGCTTATGGGGAGGAAATCTCCACCTGCAGTGTAACACTTGGTCTAATCGGGTCTTTGTTCTGGGGCAGGGGTACTGATTTAACATTCAGGAGAGAAGGCAGACAGGATAAATGAGCAAAGATGCAAGAGAAAGGTCACTTTAAGCCAAATTTTAAATCTCTTTCAATTTCAGGGAGACTTTTGGCTACCTTTATAATTTTGGCGCAGTGGAATAGCAAGTGTGTGTACAGCATGGTCTTTGTGTAGGGTCTGTAGTGGGTGTCAGTGTTTCCAGAAGAGCTTTCAACTTGCAAACTGGAATACTTTCTGCTGGACATTTGGGTTAGTTGGAGGGTTTGCCAGGTTTCCTTGGTGGGTTTTGTAAGTCTCCTGTATTGCTGTGGCTCACCAGTCTGAAGTGGGCTTGGGCTTATGTGCGTGAACCACAGTATTGATGCAGCCTATTACAGAGTTGTGTACGTCAGTCTTCTTCCAGCATTATTGTCTCTGTGAACATTTTCTGTTCTCTCTCTTCCAAAGAAAGGTAGCAAACCGAATGGTGGCAGGGATGTTCCAGGGGTGGATATTGTGCTTGGCAGGGGCAGTTACTATCTCAGAATGCCATCCTCTTCTAGAGGACACGGTATCACTGGGGGACTATGAGTATTCTTTTTATGTGGAGTGTGCACCGATATCTTTTTGTTTTGTTTTTCCAAGAACACTTGGGCTACTTCTAAATAAATTATTTAGCTTTTCTTCTGTTAATGTGCCAGCCTGCTTTATTTTTGATGCAGAATGAAAAATATGTCCTGAAGCTTTTAAAGGAGCAAAGGGAGGTTGTTAGAGCTAGAGAACACACAGTGTATAAAATGGACATTGTTGGTTGCCTTGTGTTTGTTGATTTATTGATTTTTGACTGGCTTTGACAACTTTTTTCCCTCTCCTCGCATTGCAGGAGCTCTATTACTACTGTTTATATTGAGGTCCTTCCACCCAACAACCAGAGCCCTCCCCGCTTTCCCCAGCTGATGTACAGCCTTGAAGTCAGCGAGGCCATGAGAACTGGAGCCGTTTTGTTAAACCTGCAGGTACAGATGCTTCCCTGTAAGCCTTTACCACGTTCCTTCTGTTTGTGTCCATGCCATGTAGAACCCAGTCCTCGCGTACAGGGGGAAAGGACAGTTTATAGGGATTGAAAATTATTTCATTGTAATAAATAGCCCCTTTTACATGGACCATATAGGAAAAGTGCTTATTTGGATATATCTGTAACTTCTTTTTTGTGTTAAATGTGCTAAAAGGTACTGTAGGCTGCATATGGGACTGAAGTATATTAGAAAAAATTTTTATGAATGGCTCAAAACTTGAAAGGCCTGTGATTTCGTATGTTAAAATCTCTCTATATATATGTTGCCAGCAAATCAGAGGAGCTCAGGACCTTCTGCACCTCATTCACATGGAATTTCAGCAAGATTTTTGCCACGCAGCCTTCTTTAGCCTGGTGTTTTTGAAAAGCATCTGAAGATACTTACTCCCCTTGGTGTATGTAACAACTGCTGTTAACAGGCTAACAAAAAGCAGAGGTCCCTGTACTGACCACCTGATAGAGCTCTGCAAGTGGAAGCAGTGAAAGTGCATTAGTCCAGTATTACTTATAAATAATGCTGCACTGACGTACTTTGCAGACCCAGGTTGCTTCTCTGTGTGCTGCTTCATGGTTAATATATCAGCTTTCTCCTAGCTTATTTACTGTTCCCTCAGCTTTTGCTGCATTGTGTTCTGTCCACGTCTTGAAAGCCAGCTGTGCAAAATAGGCAGATAAATTACAACTCTAGATGTTTTTTGGGGTGTTCAGGAACTTAATCTTATTATGAAATAATTATGGCCTCAAGTCTAAAGGAATAAACTCAGTACAGCATGCTCCCCTGAGCGTGGTTCCTGTAAACATCATAGCATCATTCAGACTTCATATAAAGCCATTCAGAGGAAGAAGATTGGAGATACCTGAGCTAAACAGAAACCGTAGAGAGCAATAGCCTTATCTGCTTTAAGTCTGTTGCACTCAGTGGAATTAGGTCAGTTCATATCAGCTGAAGTGTGTGGCTCTGTGTTTTGCACATTCAGTAAATGCATAGAAAAAGAATAATCTAAACCAAAGTGTGTGAAATAAAGGAACCTTGAGTCACTGATGCAGGTGAATGGGTAAATTTCTGTTAAATCATTTGCTGGTGAAATATTATTATGGATTGTTAAGCTGATATAGTCACCTGCACTGAGGGAGGATGACTCATTTAGCTCCGTGCTGAAAATTAACTTCTGGCATGTCTTTAATGCCTGCAGTGACTTCAGAATTGAAGAGCCATGCTATTCAGGAGCCTTCTCCTCACTGGTGGGGAGATGCATGGTTTTGGAAACCCCAAAGAGTAACGGGAGCCAGGAGCGTGCTGAGAAACAGAAACATTTGTGTTTACTTGACAGGTGCTGGAATATACAGCTGAAGGCCTGGGTGATCGTTGGGGGCAGAAAAACTATTAGTAGGTTTTAGTATTTAAGGATTTTATGCTATTTAAATGTGGCTAGAAAGTGAACCTCATTGTTGGAATAACCTGTCTGCTTTTATGTTTCACTAAACCCCAAACATTTCACCCAGGTTTTGTTTCCCTTTTCAAATGATCCTTGGTAATGTATGCTGAGTAAACCTGGGAGAGATAGCCTGTGCTAGGTAGGGCAGGAGAGATGCAAAATGGTCACGCCAGCTACTCTCCTCCTAGCCAGGATGCTGGTGAGCGTTTTGGTGATACAGCAGTGGCTGTTCTCTTGCTACATGCCCAAGATCCCCAGAAATGACCAGTTACTGTGTTTGGGAAAGAGTGAAATGCATCAGTTACTTTTAAGAGCTTTGGAAACACATAGAAAATGTTGTCTTCTACTTACTGTTACTGCAATGTAGATTTATTACTAGTATGCTATGCGTTACTTGAATTCTGCTAGATAATTTCTGTTTATGAAAACTACTTAATTGTTAAATCACAAATATGTTTGGCTTCATCTCTAGGGGCTTAGTCAAAGACTGTATCTCTTGTAGGGCTGGTGTTCCTGGACCTGAGATGGAGATGCATTGTCTTTACAGTGCTAGTTCAAATGCCTCGTTCTGCATTAATATGCCCATCAGTATTAAAGGACTTCTATTGTGTGGAGTATATTTCTGTCTTCATCTTTTTTTATTCCCTGTATAAAATTGGCCAGGACGTTTTAAATATTCATAAACTGAGTATTTAAGTTTATGAAATCTTGTGCTATCTTTTTCAGGCAAACAGAAAGTTACCAATTAGTTATCTTGGATTTTTGTGGAATTTAACAATAGCTTAAGGTATTGCCTGTGTTCCACAGATAATATGAAATATTACCTGACCTCGGATATTTAACAAGCGTTTCTGTGTGTAAATTTTCACACTGACTTTTTCTTTCATGAGTAGTCTTATCAATACATTAAGTGTTTTGGACTTAAAGTATGTTTTGGTTGATGCAGAAGGGTTAAGAGGTTGTGCTTTTATGAGTCTCTCTTAATAATCTTTTGTTAGTGTTGCATACATCATGAGGATTACAAAAACTGGGGAAGAGCGAGCAAGTTAGTCTAAATATTCCAGAGTTAGCAAATCTGAAGATCTGCAAAACGTCAGTGTCAATAGCAGTGCAAATGCAGCTGTTTTAAATTTGCCTATTAGGCTTTAAAATACATGTTCTAAAAATAAAATATACTTTCTCCTTTTCTGTTAAAATTTTTCATGCAGATGATGGAAGTTTATATTTTTTCTTATACTATTATTTATTTTATAACGTACCCAGTTGATTGTGACTGGTGTTTTAATTAACAACATTTGAGATTAAGTAAGGCAATATTAAATGATCTCCACAGTATTAATTTGTAAATAAACCTCAGAGTTTATTGTATGCCTGGGAGGCATTTCTTGCTTCATGTTCTGCCAGCCATTATTAATTAAAATATGCAAATAGTGTAATTTTTCTGTGAGTCTGCAAAACAAATAGGACTGTTATCACGGTCCAGTTATGTGCTGAACAAGGAAGCAACATGAAATCATTGTGTACAATTTATGAAGTCACTGTATACAATTGATCTGGAAAACAGTAGGTATAGATTGCTCTTTTCTCATGTGCAAGTCTTCAGTGTTTTTCTTATGTACATAATAACTTGCTGCTCTTTGGTTTTAAAGAAAACTGAAGTTTTTTAAAACAATGATAAACCTTTTCCCCCGATTTTTTTAAGTATGTTGATTGAAAGGTGTATTTCTTCGGACATAAGGAGAAAATTAAATGAACTAGAACCAGTCTTTTATCTTTTGTCTTTTCAAAAGTCTCCTGACTTGTTATGAATTAATGTAGGCCATAAACAAACCTCTGAGATACCCCTAAATGTGAAGTGAGGACAGGATCCCCTGCAGGTAAGGTGAAAAGAATACGAAGGACCACTAAAGATAGAAGCAACAATGTGATTCTGGTGATTTAGGATCTATGGTAGTCTTCAGAGATGCCAGCTAGTCATATTTTTTGCACCCAGTATTTGTATAGTTTCATATTCTTGGCTAACAAATTTTCACTTGTCTTTAACTGACCATTCATGTCTTCAACATAAGAACATTTGAATTCCACTCACACCTTCTAACATGCTGGCACCTCCTGTCACTTGGTGCCATCTGTGGATTTTATCAACAAATTTTCTATTCTGTCACTGATGTTGTTAATAAAAATACTGATCAGTATTAGAACAAATACACACACCTTTGCAGAATTTAGTCAATCCTAAATGCTATCCACTGCTGTCTAACCTCAGTTTTTATGATCAGTTTTATTCTTGCTTAATTCCATCTTCCATTTGGAGACCATGTTGTCTAAACTTGTTTGTGAAAATGTCACATAAGGCAGTGTGAAAAGCCTTACTATGGCTGAGATGCATTATTACATCCACAGCTTTTTCCCCTATTTATGAGACATGTTGTCCTGTTGTAAAAGAAGATTAGATTGCTTTGACATACCTTGTTCTTGAGAAATTTAGCTTTGTGTTATCCATCTCTGTATTGTCATCATAGGTACTTACGAATAATTTGATTATTTGTGGTTTTCTGGGAATTGAGCTCTATCTATTTGGTCTGTGATTTCCTGGCTCTTTCCTCTGTGAAAGATGCACCCTTGTGTTTGCCCTTCAGCATGTTTATCCTCTATGAGTTTTCAAAGAAAACTGCTAATGGCTTTGAGATTGCTTCAGCCCATGTTTTTATACACTAGGATGAATTTCATCAGGCTTTAATTTCAGCAGATGATTTAAAGATGCTCTGTTTATGTACATATTCTCTGCCTTATTCTTTCCCTACTCTCATCTGAGATTTTACCCCTTTGTTGCCACAGTTAATTTTGTTAGCTGCTTGATTGCAGCTGAAACGCAAGAAGTGTTAGCTCTTTGACCTTCTCAACATCATCCTTTCTGCTTTTATACTGTGGCAAGGTACCACGCTCCTCAAGTTTCCTCTGTAATTTAAACATTCCTTTGTAATCCTTTGTATTCTTTTCTGTTTCTATTACAGTTCTGCCTCGACTTTTTCTAACTTTGTCGCCATATAGTTGTGCTTGCTTTTTTTATACTGGTCCCCTTCATCTGATTTAGCCACTATTTACTATATGCTTCCTTTGGTTAAGGCAAGTTGGTCTCTTACTAGAGTCCCTGTTCTGCCTGCACACTGGAATAGTTTGTGCTTCTGTTCTTCATGTTGGAGTGTGGTGGTTGGTTTTTTCTTGTTTTTCTTTTTTTGTCTTAAGAATTGCTTTTTATATGGTCAGCCCAAAGATACACAGTTCTTGACTGTGGTCTACAGGAAATGCTTATGGAAAATAAATAAGAAAAAGGATGGTTGTTGAAGGATGAAAAACACAAAAATACTCTCTCCTTATCTTCTTTTTAGTTTTGACCTGTCTCCTGTTAAATCCTATCTGCCCTTCTTTGAACTTATTGGTTGGCCTTCTTGCAATTCTCGTAGCAGCGTTTTTACTGTTTTTCCTGTGATAACATGCTTAATCACTTCAGATTTTCAATGCTAAATAGTTGTAACTGTGAGACAGTTTGGTAGACGGTATTTTCTCTGAAAAGCACCTGATAGTCTTTTTGGGGAAAAGGTGTGTGTCAACTTGACAAAAAAAGTAGCAATTACACGGCTATTTTTGGAAATAGATTAGCCAAAGCTTAACTTCAAAAGTAGTTTACTCAACTTCTGAAAACCTGTTCTGTCATCTAGTAGGTGGAATATACTTGTTTTGGTGCTGTTAAGAGTCCTTCTTGAAGGTCTCATCCTGATCTTCATTCCCCAAAAAGCAAATTATGGTGGAGGGTGGGTGCTGCAATGTCTACACTGCTCAACAGAGCATCAGCAATAGGATTGGGGTTCTGGTAAACTAACAGAAAGAAGAATCTGGATAAGAAGTGAAAATGAAGAATAGGAGCAAAGGAAGCAAAACACTCAGTCTTAATTAGTCTGTAGCTGCACAAAAATAAAAGTAATTGAATAAAGCCTGAATTTCATACTTGTGATGCTGTGTGTTTATGTGTAGTAGCAATTTGAAAGTCTGTATTCAGGATGTTGTCTTTTCTTTGTAGGATAAGAATTCGAATGTGCTACAGCTTTATTTTAAGTAGCCTGTCTGTAATTACCACTGTTGCCTTAGAAGTAGAGAGGTTAGCATCATTCCTGTAGATAACTTTGATATAACTTCAGGGGTTAATTTTCCAGTTTATAAATTGAAGGAAAGAAAAGAAAGCTTTATAACTAACTTCATTTTATCCTCTTTTTTCCTAAAGGCTTTTGATAGAGAGGGTGACCCTATAAGATACCTCATTCAGAATGGAGATCCTCAACAAGTTTTTAATCTCTCTCAAAGGTAAGTGGAAAACCCTTAGAAAATAGACTTGTAACTTTTCAGTCAAGTGAATATGTGGGCTGAGAGCAAAAGAAAAGGCTTATAATCAGACATATTCAGCTGTTCTTTAGATTGGCGCTCAGACGTTAATGAGAGCTCTGTGAATGCTATTGCACTCTGGAATTTTTCACAGGGGACTGTTTTTGTTTATTTTAAACACTTTAGTAGGTAAAACTCTCTGAGGTGGAAACATTGTATTTAAAAGAGTGACCACGGATTAATTAAAGCCTTATACTTGTCAGCTCTTGAATAATGACAGGGACAATTTTTGCTTTAGTTTCCTGCCTTCAAGTGTTTTAGTCTGTAGTGGAAAGTCTTTTGAGCATTGTTTGAAAATCTCTGTTCCTTAAATTGAATATCAACTTAAATATAGTTAGGAAGAGAGGGTACATTATGAAATTATAAGCACCAGGTGGGTCTGTGCCTGTCCCACTGCTTCCTTCTTTATTTTACCCAAGCAGCTGTTATTTACTCTCCAAAGTATCTTTTTTCTTTGCAGGAAGAAGGGAGGGTGGTGAGCTGACTTCCTAAGGTAGATGATGGGATGGAAGTAACCTGGGGCTTATTTGTTCATGGTGCAGGTATAATTGCAAAAAATTGTTCTAATTCAGTGTGGGGGAGAGATTGTACTGAAACAGGTCTGTATATTCTGAGTAAGCTCTAGGTTACTCGCTGTGATAAATCTCCCATATATGGAGAATCAAATCACTTATGAAACAATGTGAAAAAAGCCTTAAAGATCCCCAGAGATGCTGATGCTGTTATCCACCAAGGTTTATGGGCCCTCTAATAATAGAGACTTGTCAGGCAAGGAAAGGGACAACTTACAGAGAGGAGACTGTTTCATTGAGGTGGCAAGAGCAGGAAATGATGTTGGGCTGCTGGTTTTATTCATTGCTTAGTGCTGGAGTTTTCCGTGCAAATCAGGGAAGGCGTGCTTTGTTCATCAGCTCAGAGGGGAGCACTAGGAGTCGTAGCTCCAGCACAGCACAGATTTGGAGGGTTTTCTGCACAAGCAGTGCTAGCAATCCTCCCCTTAACATAGGGAAGCTTGGTCTGATCTACTCTGTGACCTTTAGAACTTAAATAATGAGGAGTGTGCCTGGCTACATGAGAGAATGCTCCAAAGGGGGGGGGGGGTTTACGCAGTGGGTAGTTGTTTTGTATAGTTCATGCTTATCACAGCGCTCTTCACATCGCACCAGAAAAGTCCTGATAGTTCTCCATACCAGAGAGACTTAAAAAATGTGTGCAAATTCAGGCCAACTTCTGGCCTGCCAAGCCCGTGGTGGGAAGGTATTCTAGAAGTCGGATCCTAGGCAGCTCCTGTATTGTCCAGCTTTGGATGTAAACAGTGTGGTGATACCCGGAAGTCAAGCTGTTAAAGGTGGCATGTGAATTAACAGCTGTGAATTCAGTCTGAAAACAAGAAGTCACTGGTGTGCTCTCTGAAGGCTGTGGGCACAGCACACCCCTACATGTCCACGGGCAGTGTTGCAGCAGTTGCAGGTGTCACCTCCTCAGGGCCTGTCATGCCCCCTTTCCCCCCACCCAACCTCAAATCCCCCCACATATGTCTGAGCATTATGGCATATTGAGGGTTTCAGCACAAACTCAGGCGTTTGCTTGTCTTTTTGATCTGTTGCCTCTTGGTAAAAAGGAGAGGTCTTTGAAGTGTTTTCTCCTTCTGCTCTCCTTGCATCTGTTTTCTTGGAAATTGTTTGTGCAGAGCTTTCTTCAGCCTTTTGCACGTTTTTTCTAGATGCTGAAATCTCTTGATAGGAGCTTAAAGTAGGATTAATATTAAACAAAGCATATAGTTAATGTGAGTGGCATGTTAAGGCTACAGAAGTTTATCTCAATGTTACATAAATACATTTTAAGATACATTAAGGCCAAGGCAGAGGCCATGAACATGATTCTCTCTCTTCCTTTTTCTCATTTGGATTATTTTCTTGCATCCCGGAGCATGTCAGTTAATCCCTGTGTAATTCCCTAACTGGCGGCATGACTATGAAATCTTACCAATTTTACATCTACCTACTAGATCTCTTTTACCCTCAGTTTGAGGACTGTGAGATGGTTTTGTTCTTTCTTCTTTGGCAATACAACCTGAGCACGATCTGTAGTAATTCAGTACCTCCTTATGTTCCCCAGGGAAAGTGATGAGTAAAAGCTAGGGTATTAAATGAATGCGAGTACATCTGAATCCTTGAGTAAAGCACAGGAGTTTTTATAAATTAGCCTGTCTCTTGAATGATGTTCATCTATTGAAATGGAGAGGTAGATTGCAATTGTTCAAGATGTAGGGAGGAGGAGATAAAAAAGGTGGTATGATAGTGCAAAAGTATTGGAGAAATTTAAATGGATACATGCAGCTAAAGGTCAGTGTTAGTAAAGCAGTACTTGTTGTCAATATTTTATTCTTAGCTCCACTTTGATTTTTTTTTTTTATTTTGTGAATACTTTACCACATAAATGTTTTATGTTTTATTCACTGTTCCTTTCCTAAAAAATTCTTCTGTTCATATTTTACTGCAGTCTTGAACAAATGCTGAAAAATATATATGATATATTATGATAGCTAACTGATTTGGAGAAACACCTGGAAATAAGAGAATTGTTAAAATACAGAGCATGCTTTAGCATTTCGTGTCAGTTAATAATACATCTGACTTTCCTACAGCCCTCGAAGTTAATGCTTTTCTAAGTAGCGTCACTACTGTTTCAACATCTGCTATATATAAATTATAAAAAGTTTAGTTTAAAAGTTAAATTGGTCTTTAGTATGTAACAATAATATTAATTGAGGTCAGCTGAATATTCCTTAGCAGAAGATAGTACATGAGACTGGAAGCAAAAATGAGATACGCAGTGTTACTAATTTGTTGCACACAAATTACAGGATAGGTGGCTGGAAATCCCACCACTTTTACACTCACCTTCTTGTGGGCCATGTATGTATGCAAAGCTAAGAGTTTACTGTTAGTCTAATTAAAGTCTTAATAGTCTATTCAAACTCTTATTAGTAGTCCAGTTATGACACTAATGCAAATAGCTAAAATTGGATATATACATATGTTTTAGTATATGGATGTATGTAAATATAAAATAGGTATAACGTAATTTATTTTATGTATATATGTAATTTTAACATTTATACATGTATAATCATGCATGTATATATACATGTATTTTAATGATATATAGCTATATATGTTTAGATATATAGCTATATGTCATTACAGCTATATATATAGCTACATATATTTATATTACTATATATATAACTATATATAAAAAAATATATATAAATATGTACACAAACTTTCTAAGGTCTGTCCCTTGCTCTGGTGTTACGCTTTACCCTTCCACTTTCCCTTTGGGCCCTCAGTGCAGTAATTTCCTCTGGAGCAGGGGTCTATGCCAAGTCTTCAGCATCTGAAGTCCTGCCTTGGGAGGAGGAGTGTAATGCTGACAGTTTCATTCTCCTCACTCTAGGATCCATTTCAAGTCATTTTTATGTTTGTTAACACGCTCTGTACCACATTTTTTTCCCCCATCTGTGTGCAAGTCCATCTTAATCTGAACTTACTGCATGTGGTGTGTTTTACATATGTGGATACTTGTTTATTGTTCTCTTTGTGACCCCAGACTGGTTTTGGGCAGCCCCTAAGGTTGTGTTTCTTTATCAGTAGTAGGCCACTGGCGAGGTGTTTGTAGCCCTGGGCTCTGGTGTGTTCCTGTGCCTGAACTTTCAGTACGCTAGACACCATGCCTCTACTGCTCCGTACATAGTTCAGTCTTCACACACTAACCATGTTATAGCTACCCATTAGTTACAAAAACATATATATAAAAATAGGCATCACGCTACAAAATTGTAGAAAAGTAAGCAAAAGCTAAAACAACATTGGTATTGGGTACCTGCTCATTAGATAATTGCTGTTTAAAGCTGAAACCAACCTTTGAGCAGGCCCAGGCAAGTCCATGCAAAGAAGCATGATGGGTCCTCGGGCCCTGTTGTAGCTTGGCACAAGACATGTCAGCTCCATATTTACTGGGTTACAAAGCTACACACAATATTCATGTGTCCCGTTGGTTTTTACCAACCTCCAGAAAGTATTTTAGGTACAATGAAGGTTGCTAGCTTTTCCTTTTTTGAGGAAGCTAAACATGACATGTTCCTATGTTTTAGTTGTGTAGCAATGAGGCAGATTGAATGTAGCATCTCCTGAAATATTCTTTTCTTTGATTACTGAGGTTTTTTTTTATTTTACCTACTGACCTTTCAGTCCTAGGGGAGAGTTATGCTCCCACTTGCTGTTTCCAGCTATTTCTGTAGTATTTATTTGAAGAAACTGCTTGCAGTAACAGCTTGCCAGTAAGTGTTGGTATTTGTGTCTGCTGAAAACAATGTTGGAAAAAGTCTTGGTCTAGAACCAGTTTGTTGAGGTCTTCTCTGAGAGTAAGAAATCACAGCAGAAACTCTGCAGAAATTTATAGCCTAGGGAAAAAAAATGATTAGGCACAGATTACATACACCTAAGCGTTCTGGAGAAGTACAGCTAATGAGATCTCATGGTTTGGTGGGACTTTTTGGTTCAGTTTGGCTTTGGCTTTTTTTGGTTGTTTTAATAAATCCTCTTTCTGAACAAGTAGCTGTTTAGGTTATGAACATAAAACATGGGTTTAACCAGTAAAATTTATAGTTGCGCCTGACAAATGCTTGTGTCTGATATGTCCTTTAAAAATGGAATTAACACATGGAAAGTCATAGCATACAAAGATCCCAGCCCATGTGGATTTTGCACTTGCAAAATCATGTGTTGTTACACTTTTCTTAAAATGTTACAGCCAACTGTGACACGTTTGGTGGAGTTTCATGGGAGAAGCTGCTTAGCCATGCAACAAGAGGATAACTGTCATCCTGAATCCATGTTTATTGGTGCATGTTTGTTAAATAGCCTATGGATTGGGTGGCATTTAACAGAGATCTCAATTTGTTACACACTTGACCATGTTCCAGTAGACACCAAAATCCTGTAAATGAGATGCAGAGCTTTAGCGCTGGTCATGGAAGTACCACTTTTGCCAGTTCAGTTAAGCAGAGTTTAGCTTGCTTAGACAGAATTGTCAACTCAACGGTACTTTTCTGATGCTTCCTAATATTAAAGTAATGAGTCCACGGTGGGATCTTGTCTCTGTGTTGCTACAACACACCTCCAGGTGGCTTCCAGACTTCTGCATGAGGAAATTAGATCTTCCTAGAGACAAAATCTAGGTTGTTCTATTTGTCAGCAGTTGTACGAATTTGCAATGCTTTCAAACAGCATTTTTGTAAAATTTTATTTGTTTTAATTTTTGTGCATGTGGCTTCCAAGTAGCCCTTCATTCGTCATCTTTTTTTAAATGGGCATCAATAATCACAATATCCTGATTAGTTTTCCACAACGTTTGTGCCTATGTTAATACTTTATTATTAGGGAATATGGTGTATCTATGCTTGCACTGAAGGGGCATTAGCTCATTGCAGCACTTTGACTGCATACAAGTTAGTAACCTTTAGCATGCAAGTTAGTAACCTTTCCCTGTAAAACTCTACAGAGCCTCATACTTAAGACCCTGTGTGTTGTATTCCCACAGTTCACTGCTGCAATCCTGTCAGGGCTATCAGGAGTCCTCTGTGATTAACAGACTGCTTATGGTTCTCTCCTCTCATTTATTATAGCATGCAGCTTTCTATCCAGTGAGGGTCCTGTGTTCAGTGTAGGTCTCTCTTTTGTATATTTCTATAGATCAGTAGGTTGTTATTTTAATCCTAAATTATACATGTATCGAAGTGGAAAACATTAGAAATTGGCTCATTGTTTTTATTAGCCTTTACCTACACAAAATATGCTTTTAGTTGTAATAAAGCCTAAAAGCTTATTAACTTGCTCAAAGGGAAACATTTGTGTAATGCAAAGTAGTGGAACAAAAGTGCCTGTAGGTGTCTTAAAACTGTTGTGATAACGTTTTATGTTTTTGTTTTATTACTAGTTCTGGACTCCTAGCCTTAGGAAAGCCCTTGGACAGAGAAAGCACTGATCGCTATATTCTGATTGTTACAGCCTCGGATGGCAGACCAGATGGGGTGAGTTTCCTGTAACAGTTTAAGAAAATGGGCTATTATGATACGTAGTTAGGCACATGAAGTAGTCTAATTGTAGTATCTTTTATATGGGTCTTGATCAAATACATCTGTAATCTGCAACAATTTTCCTTTATATCAAAAAGGTTTGTGTAGATAAAGCCTGTATATCACTGGGGTGATGTCCTTGATCTTGAAACAGGGTGACTTTGCTGCTACTTCTGCCTTTTTGTTATCCTCCAAATAGAACCAATGCAGTCAAGGTTTTGTTTTATTCATATATGTGCATCATCTTACTATTTCTTCTCCATGCTAGTAAATAACCAGACTTCTTTCATACCCTCTCCTAAAGATCAGTTATGTGGGCACCTGTATTACAGATTTGTGCTTTATCTAGTCAAATGCATTGAACTTTTTTCAGAATTGACGGATGAAAGCACTGTCCAGCTTCAATTTTTTTAAGTTCTCAGGAAAAATCTGGAAAAGTGCCCACGCCACTTCTCTTAAAAAATAAAACTCTTTTATTAGGAGGTATTTCTAAGTCTTGTATGTTTGCCTTGATCCAGGCGTGCAGTGACCCCACAATCAAACCAGCAAACTTATTGCTCACATTTATGTTTAGTATAACAAAATCGTGATTTTTCAATTTCCATAATAAAAAATGGAGGGCTATTTAAGGATAAGTATTTATTTAGCAAGCAGAGGCAATGGAATTAGGTTTTCTAAAAGTTTGCAGCAATCCAAACAGGGGAAATTTACTGCAGTTGGATTGTGCAAGGTACATGGGAGTGCAGCAGTTCTGCTATGGATTTGTGCCATGGAATAATAGCATAGATGGAGAAGTCTCTAAGTATCCGACCTTAAAATTACAGTATATAAGGGCAGATGTAAAATAATATAGCCACATTATCTGGGCTATTCGAGGAGACAGTGTTCAGCTTTGAGATTGAAACAGAGAAATCTTTGACAGTTTGCTAAGGAGCAATCATAGAAGCTCTGTGGTTTGGATCCTTGTTCACCCTGTCTTCACCACAGCAGAAGAAAATCTTATGTATTATTTCTGTGGCGTGCTCTTTTCCCTATTTTAGCTTCTTCAGCTTATAAGATTTGCCTTCCTGCTCAGCATTTACTCAGAATTTTTTTTTCCCAAAGTATTGAGAAAGTTTTAGAGCCTTTATGCAACTCTATGGTAATATGGAATAACTATAATAGGGTCTACACCTTTTCCATTAAAAATTGGGTTACAGTTATCTTCAGTAATTCATCTTAATACTTGTAATTTTGTTACTTGTGAAGTATTCTCCATTCTTGATAGCTCTGAGTTAAATTGTTTTAATCTCTAACTTCCAGCTGTGAAATCTGAAGATTTAAATAAAAGACTTGCATTCTGTTTCAGACTATGTTTTGCTGCTGAAATACTGTCTGGAGCATAGAAAGGCTACTGAAAAGATATTTCCTCTTCCTTTCATCTAGAGATTCATTCTCTTTGTCCTGGAACTTAACTGGACATCTGATCCATTTTAACACTCAGAAGATGAGTTGCTTTTTTAATAGAAATCCAGTTAATCACGGCATACTGCTTAATATAAAATAGTTGTACATAAGGTGAGATGTGGCTTTTGAAGCTCAATTGTGCAAAACCCACCAAAAACAAACTGTAGAGGGCTTCATTAGTATCGTCTCTGAACTACACTGATGTAGGGTGGACTACCTGTTGCAGCAGAAGTCATCGATACTTCAGTCTGTGAGCAGTTCAGTAGCCAGGCTGGGGCAAGTAGCAGGCGTGTTGTTGGAGGAATGGACTGTCCTTTTATTCTTCATGCATTGCCTAGCCCAGTGAAGACAGGGCTAGAGGTTCCTAGAGGTCTGGTAATACAAATAAGAACAGTAGCATTCTCAAAAGTAGTTGTAATGATATGCAAATTTCAAGGATTTTTTTTTTTAGTGGGGGGGGTTTTAGAGAAAATATCAAGAGTATCCCACAAGGAAGTCAAATAATTAGAGCCCAAAGAACTGTTGTAACATCAATGAAAGGTATTTGTGATTTCCCAACGCTGGCACAAAACTCATCATTTCTCAATAAGCATAACAGTTCTTACTAGTACAGCAGTCACTTGGCAAGCAGAAAGACAAGCAAAGCAGCAGCAGGTTGCTTGACTCTCTGGTACTGAATGCTCTTGATGGATGGTGGTGTTATGTTGTTGTTGTTATAACAACAACATACACTTAAAAAAAAAAATCCATTCCCTTGCTATCTCATTATCTGCTTTCCTTCCTCAATACCGTATGTTTTTTTCCTGGAGTTTTGTATCTGCAGGTGTGTGTGTGTGTTAATTGTTCTCACAGTGAAATGCGGTCCACACATTTTTAGCTTGTGCGTGTTCTCTTTACTGCTGCTTGGTTTAGGATCTTCAACAGTATCTCTTACCTGGCTGTAGCTGTTTTCTTCTGTTATGATACTTTCTGCTGGTGGTGGGGCACCTTTCTTCTTAAAATTGTCCAGCAGTATGGCTTACTTGACAAGCTGACTTGACTGCTCTTGCACCCTAAGCTTCTGGTGACAGTACTTGAAACGAAAGGGTTAGGAGTTGGGTTTGAGGGTTAGGCTCAAGGGTTAGGCTGGGCTTGCCAGTGTCACAAATGAGACTGTGTAAGTGTCTCGGCTTTTATCTTACAAACAAATAGATGAAACAGGGCAGCTCAGCCCATTAAATGTCCATGCCTTTTCCATGCCAGGAAACAGTGGTTTTGACTAATTTGCAAGGCTTCCTTGTGTCTTTGCACAATTTCTTTGATTTGCAGCTCTTTTGGACTTACTCTCTACTGTTTGACAGGCTCCTCCTGGGTCAGGAACTAATTTAAAGTTGCTAGCTGGTAACATGGCAAAGTGTTCTAAGGATGTAAATGCTTGTTTCAACAAGTCAGTGAAATTTCATGGAGGACCTTTTCTTTTTAACTAGTTTATATCAGAAAGCAATGATGTCTCTTTAGGAAAAAAAACTATTCCTACAATTACAAAACTACTGTTCCCTGAACTAATTCACCTGGTGCTTGTCATCAAGGTTTGGTTTTTTGAACAATTCTATTAGTGCCTACAGAAAACCAGTTATCTGATTGAAGAACTTGTTTCAGTTTCCCTAAAATCACAGAGTTAATTCCACAGGCAGGTGCAACTTAATTTAAATGACATTAACATATTTAGCTAGTAACATACAAAAACTGATTTCCTTCCATCAAACAGTGGGCTGTTTGAAACTACCCATTAGTGTCAAATATACTTAGAGTAAGCTTTTGTATTCTATACAACCTTTTCTGTATTTGCTTGTTTCTTTAAAATTTGAAAGGAATTTAAAGGGAAAATACTTTATTAGTGTGGTTTGTTTTTTTTTTCTTGTTAATATTTTTTAACTAGAACTTTCCTGTTCAGTTACAACATGAAAACTTGGCGTTTGTACATTTTTGTAGTTAGGTTTTATGAACAACAGTCATAGGATCACAGGATAATTCAGGTTGCACAGGATCCAAGAGGTTATGTCGTTTGAGCCTGTTCCTCAAGCATGGTCAGCTATGCTTGCATCGACAATTTAACTGTGGAGCAGGTTATTTAATTCATAGCCTTCAAGTATAAAGATGCATAAAAAGCCATGTTAGTACCCTTACGTAGTAGAAAAAATAAAACGTTTTTATTCACATTTCATACTTATCTGAGAAAGTTCAGTCTTTGTAATTTCAGCCATTGAATTTGCTTCAGAAATTGTGAACAATACTCAAGACATTTCAATATCGATAATATTTTTCAGCTAAATTCTGTTGTGAACAAAGATTTTTAGCCATTGTAATGTAGGTTTCAAAAGGGCATAAGTTCAGCTGATTTAATTTTTAAATAATAGTGTATAAAATACTGCATTTTAGATGGAATACTTCAGATGGGAACTGTTGCTATGCTTTGAAATTGTTGGAGCTTTCAGAAAGAAATTTATCCCATGCTGCTTTAAAAGTTGTCTGTTTCAAGGTGACGACTCTCTTGTGCGTTCAGCATGGTTCTCGTAAAACTAAGAATGTTTTTCTCCTTAGACATAAGTAAGGCTCGGTAAGTGGGTGAAGCCTGTATTTCGGTATTGAGTCAGCAGTCTCTGGGATCGGCTCACCTGAAGCAAACAGAAAGAAAGGGCCAGAAAGATTCATCAAGTTTCCTACCTTTAATGCTAGTCCAGTTCACACACTGATTGCCATCTCCAGCCCTGACAGGGTCGTCTTTGGCCCGGGGAGACATGCCAAAATGGATCTTTCTTTCCAATTCTGGTATCTCCAGGAGTTTGGAGGTCAGCACATGGCGCAGCAGGACACTTCCCACACAGGATCACACTTCTGCTTGGGGTACAGCAGCCCCAGCACCAGTCTCTTGGGGGCAATGTTTTCTTCAGGTGCCTTTCCTGTCATCGTGGTGGTACGAACCATTACCTTTCTAAACCCACAGGTTACTGGATTCCTGATCTTCTAGGGGCTGCAATTCTGCCTCTCGCAGCTGTGTGACCTGCTTGCTCCACTCTGCTGTAAACCCCAGGGGATATTGGACTAGTATACAGTATACAGTATGGTATCAGCCCTCCTTTTTATCCCCAGTGTTCTCTAGACAAAACTAACTATTCCCCATCATTATCTGTGAAGTCTGTTGAACACATTTTTGCATTTGAAAAGTCTGTGGTCCTGCACACCTTAAATTTTTGGTGTTTTAATGGTATTTTTTTTCTTGCTCCTTTTTCTGTGTCATTAATAAAGGGTCTAAGAGACTTTTAACAACGTTGCTATGGCACTAAGTAGTTGAGGTTTCTATTGCAAGCCCCAAGGCTTATTTAACTGCCTAATGTTATGTGGTGACAGTCATGTTGACACCTTTTGACTTTTGGGGACTGCTTATTCCATCAAAATTAATACAGACCTACTTATGCCTTCACCAAGCAATACAGCTTTCCATTTAGTGCTGTGGCGTGGCTGACACCGTTTCATCACTTTTGCATGCCTTATAATGCTCTTGATTGTTTAAAATGCTTGACTATGCTTCCCAAGTTATTGTTGTTCTGATTTATAACCTGGAGCATTAACAGGCTTGTGGTTTTTCTCTGACCTTGGAATAACATGACCTACCACCCGTCACTGTTAACAATACGACACAACGAACAATTAAGTATGCATTAATTGAGTAGTCAGGAAAATATTTTTACTTCCCTAGTAATGAGACTTAGTTGTAGATGGGCAGACGAATGACGTGCAAATAAAAAATTATATCAAGCTCAGATTATTTTCACAAATTGTGGTATGTTTGGATGGGATTTCAAGGCAAGAATTCATGTCTCTGCATTTCAGAGCGAGAAGTCAGAAATAAATATGCATTACTTTTTTTAGGAGAAAGAAAAAGCCTTCTGTGCTATTTATTTTTGGCTTGCGTGAGTGTGTATGTGTCAGTTCATTTATATAGATAAAACAGGAAGCTCCATTGTATTGTCTTACTGTGTAATATTTTGTGATTTAAGCAGAATTCAAACCTCCAAATACAAATGTCAAGTCCTGAAAATATTCACGCAGCACTTCAGAAATGTGTTTCTGCCCAAGTCTTTGCAAAACAGAGCAGTGCAGTGCCTAGTTTACAAAGCCATTTGGGAGTTAGTAATTAGGTATTCTTAAAAATTGTCAGTCATCCAGGGGGTGTTCTCAACCTGCCAGGTAGCTACAGCCTTCCTTTTTAATATGGCTGAAGGAGACCAACAATATTGATGTCCCTTGTCACACTCACTTTGTGATACCCAGAAAATACTGACAGGGGTTCAGATTCTTTTGTATGTCTTGGAAGACTCAACTGCCAGGCCGCTAAACTACTTTGGAAGTCCAGAAGAAGCTGTTGTCCATTTGCTCTTTTGAAGTTGGGCTGTTCAGGATATAGTCTGAGATTTGCTGGATAGGAAAGATCAAAGGCGACCTAGCTCTGGGAGAAGGGTGTCTCTGAAAGCCATGAATCCAAGATCTTGCCCATTAGTCTCAGACAGTGCCCATTTCTTCTGCAATGAACACTTCATGGAAAAATCAGAGTAATTTTAGCATTGCAGACCCCAAAACTGGTTTGGGGCCTTGTTTCCTAAGGAGACCGAGGCACCATCAGGTGACCCTTAGAAAGGCATCTGAGAGAGAACTGTTTTCTCAGTAGTCTGTGCTGGCCCAGACCAGCTGGGTGCTGAATGCAGGGACTGAGTTGGCATTTTTGAAGACACTCTAAGTCTTTTTTTATGCTTTCTATATGTGGTTCTGGGTACCCAGCACTGGATGCCAGATTCCACTCTGATGTCCAATGCATAAAAGTGAGACACTGCAATGTTTAACCTTTAAGTGTGGCTAAAACGTTCGTGAGTTTGCACTGTACTTAGTACCAGGACTTAGAATTTAGAAACTCTGAAAACCATATTCCTGGCTGCAGTATGCATAAGTATGGTGTTCGTAGAAGGTCATAGTGGTGTCTGCCACAACAATGCCCTCAGAAGGACCAACAGTTGAAAACTAGAATTTGCTTACCTTATGATCTAGTTAAATAATTGCCACAGGCTGTAAATGAAAGTAGAATAAATACCATTGTATTCTTGATCCTAGACAAAGATGTGTCGGAGCGAGGCAGCCTAATAGTCTCTCAGTCCCAGGGGCCTTGAGGCACACTGGTGTGCTTTGTGTAGACACAGATAACCATGCCATATTCCTCCTCACTGTCGTGTTCTTGATCAGAGCAGACCAACATTTCAGGAGGATATTCAGCCGCTGAGTGAACTATAAGTGGCCTTATTTCAGTGCATTGTGTTTCATCATGTAAGTTAGACTTGGGTATTTCAGTCATCTTAGAAGATCTTTAATAATTTAGAGCATCTATCTCCCATGACACTTGAATTAATTACATTCCTTAGAGCAAACAGGTAGCACTAGATCAAGGTAATTTAGACAAAGATTTACTACTTGAATAGCATACAGAGAATTAATTACAGTAAATTTTCTAATACTCCTGTAAATATTACCTGTATCTGCTCCACATCAGTTCCATTAACTATCAAGAATAAAGCATGCACACCTCTTTCAGTAAATACTCATTGAACAGAGATTTTGTGTACAAAGAGGCTTATATTGAAAAAGGCTTCTACTTAACTGACCTTTTTGTAATCAGTAAAACAAGGTTGCAAAAGAAAAAATAATCAATAGAATCTGTTCATACTGTGGAACTTTAATACTACCTTAATGTAGCCCATTTATTTTGATCTGTCAGTGCAATGGGAAGGAATAGTTCTTAAATATATGAAAAGGAACAATATAAACAGATAAATGATTTTGTACTTCCACCTCTAAAGAACTCCTCCTCAAATTATTTTCTTTTCAACAATACAAACTGTAACTGAAGAGAAACACTGCCTATTACTATTTTCCTGACAAGTTATGTACTTCATATGAGAAAGCCTTAAAAATTTCTGCTGATCTGTAAACTTCAGTTTGCATGAGAAGAATTTGTCCGGCCAGATTTCCTCTTCTGTGAGAGAAGGATTTTCTCTGTGCATCAGCTCTTTTATTAGGGCAAGCTTTAGGAGACTCCCAAACTTCCAGTGTTTGTACAGCTTGTCTGCTTGCATTGCGTGGGTAATATTCCCCATAAAGGCTTTGATTTCAAACGCTAACAGGGAAGGGGTGATTTAAGTAATTCTCATAAAGAAATAGATTGATCACAGTTTTCAATCAAAGACTTTGAGCAGATTGTAATTCCGGTTTGAAAGATGGCTTTAATTATTTTAGGGTGAGAAACAGTTCTGCACCAAGGATTATTGAAGCATTTTGTATCCCAAAATAAATAAGCTTAAGTAAAACTATGTTAAAATAGATCTTGCAGCAGAGTTCACAATAACAATAATGTATAGTGTAACATTGATTATACATTACTGTTATTGTGTGTATACAGTAATACCACAGACATGACAGTAAATACCATGGTTGTGAATTCTAGTTAAACTGGAAAACATAAGACAGGCAGACTGTTTTTCAGCCAGCACTGTATTAGAGAGCTAGAGAGCTCAAGCGCAAGTTAGAGAGCTCAAGAGCAGACACACCTCTTAAAGCTCCTTGCCCTGAACCCCTCTCTGTAGCTGAGCATGCCTTTCAGACAGATCTTGCAGGTTAGCAGAAACCTCTGTTCTTTTTATAACAGCAGTGAAGTCTCCAGTTCAAAGTAAATAGATAGCCCATGCAAGAACGCTAGGGGAATTGCAGCTGAAGGATATGGCAGCCCATGTTCCTCACCTGTTTTGAAGTTCTCAGGTTTGGTTTATGATACAAGGACGTTGGTAGAGATGCTACGGCTTTATCCACTTGCCATTAAGATGCTGAATCCCGAGCTTTTAGTAGATGCAGACCCATTTTTCCACAGCTTTGGCTCTGCCAGGCTGCATGACAAACGTAGCCTACTTTGTACGTTAGCCTCCAACTATGTTAGGTGATGTGTAGCACACAGTATGCTCTAAATTTGGGTGGTTTAGTGTGAGCTATATAGTTTGGGATTTAAGCTACCAGTTGCTGCTGGTTCATCCCACAGAAACAGTAATGTTTCATTCCTGTGATATTGAGATGCTTTACAGCTGCTTGGACAGCAGATCAATACTCTTTCTCTTCCACAAATAGACACACAGGGTTGGAGCCCTGGCTGTTACGTGGCCAGTGACTGGCATAACAGTGGAGACCTATCCTGTCAGTCCCATGCATTTGTCAAGGACATTTCTGGAATGTATGTGATTTTCTCTTCTTTTCCTGCTGAAGTTCTCATCTTTTATATTTTCTTTTTGGATGTGTGAGGGTTTAGTTTTGGGGGGGTTTCCTTTGGAGATTTATTTTTGTGTGTTTGACAGCTTTTCTCTTTTTCTCGTCCCCAGGCTTTTTCTGATCTTTTTTCATCAGTGTAATTATTGACAAGCTCCAGCCTTGTCTTTCCCTGCAGCCTCAGTCTCCTCTCTCTTAAATGTCTTTGCAGTCTAGCTGGCCATTTCTTCTTTATAACTTTATAACTTGGAGAGGTGTAGCAGGTCGGTAGATAACGCTTTTAAACTTCTCATGCCCTACACTGGAAGAAAACAAGGTCTGAAAATACCTGAGGCTTGCAGCCTTGCTGATAGGAACAGACTGGAAAAGAATAACCTGCCCCCCCCTTCTCTGTGGCCCAGTGGATGCTGTTTGTTGTGGTTATGCAGCTTCTGTGCATTCAAGAAGGTCGGTGAACAAGGCCATAATCAGTTGTGCGTATTTACCCATCACTTTTTCCAACTTGGACACTTCATTGTCATCCTCCATTACCAATTCTTATTAGATTCCCATTAGTAATGTTGCTCTTCAGGCTGTCACTCTCCTGGAGCACTGAATTTGGACAGCATGGCAATTTACATGTTACACAGTTTATGTATATTTTATCCTGATCCTTATTACACCCAGTATCTTAAGATCTGAGCAGCTGTTTCCCCTGTTTGGTAAAAAATAGCCATTATTTTGGATATCATAATTTAAGTGTAGTTTTCTTGAATTGAATATAGATAAGTCCTGATATGACTGATCAGAAGCATTATTTACAGTTTCTTTTTCGATCAAATGAGGCCTTGGGCTTTGCCTCAGGTCTTATTATTTGCAAACTAGTTATATCTAGAGATGATAGCATTTGTCTTGGAGTTTGTCTAAATTAATAAACTTGCTTGACATTAGAGCTAAGAATGTTTCCTCTCCAAGGCATAGAATGCTCTCATCAATTCCCAACTTCAATTTAGATGGCAGGGTACAAATAAAATAAGTCACAAGTGAAATTTCCATCAAATTTATCATCCATAACATTTATCAGAGTCTGGCATACTTAGGACAAAAGATATTTGTCGAGACAATGTAAATGTTACATTTATCGCTTGGGAAGAATTATATATGTAAGAACTATTTTAGTGGCACTAAGAAAGCTATAAATTGCAGCTGTTGATCTTTTGTTTGACTTATGTTTATTATAAAAGAGAAGTAAACATGGTTTGCTTCAGTAATAAATAGGAAATGCCTGATATGAGGCTGTACTACTTTTTTCCCTGTGTGATTTTCCAGTAATAGCTTCAATGCTCCTTTCCAAACCATACTGGACAAATCTTTTGTAGAAATGCCTAGTTTTAAAACAGCCAAGGCGGTTTTTTATGTATCCTTGCCATATTATCTTGGTATTTGCAGGAGGAGTATCCATTCAGTTGATATACAAAACCAGTTGTGAATTAGGTGTGTCTCTCATTACTTTGGGGAACCACTCAAGTTTGTTTAAAGACATTTAGTGGTCATTAAACATGTCAAGAGCTTTAGTGAAACAGCAGCTCTGTTTCATGAGTGTGCTATTTTACTGTCTCTTTTAGGATTCTCTACAAAACACTGCAACTTTTCATAATTCCTTAAGAAATTTGTGATACTTCTGCTTTCATTCTGATGTAATGAACAAAATAGCATGTATACAATCAAGTGGGAGAATTAGAAGATTCTATCTGCAACTGATTTTCTTTCGGACTATCTGATCAGGTTGCTCAGAGCCCCATCCAAGGTCAGCTTGGATGGGGCTCTGAGCAACCTGATCTAGTTAAAGATGTCGCTGCTCTTGCAGGGAGGTTGGACTAGATGACCTGTAAAGGTCCCTTCCAATCCAAAGCATTCTATGATTCTATGATTGTTCAAACATCTTTTCTTCAAACATCATGTTTTTCTCTATTCGTTTTCCCCAAGCTTTGCAAGGAAAACTGCTTCATGCTGCTGGTAGTTATAAGTATTGCCTTAATTTTAGTCTGCCATACTCAGGTCACCTTGCAGTGGTACAAGACTAGAGCCAAAGAAGACAGTAATGTTGTAGGGAGCTGGGACATAGGTTCCTGATACATGTTACAGCACTTGAAGTATGAAAACTGATGAATGAAGAGAAATTAAATCTTTTTTTAATCTTGAGGCTATGAGATGTGCAGTACAGCTATCTTCATGCACATACCCCAACAAGACAAGAAAGCTGGCTTTGCAGAAGTAAATGGGCACCCAACTGGAACTTGTCATTAAATATAACTTTTGCTGCTTTGATAGTCAAAGGACAGAATTACTTTTAGAGCTCCTTATGCTCTTCATCACTGACTTAAAAATTTTGATGTGATGAGTTGTGACACAGTTAAAAGCATCACCACCTCTCTGTGTGCTGGAGGTTTCCTTGGTAGAAGAATTCAAGCTAGTGACATAGAAAATGAAGTGCAGTTTACATGACAGTGGGAGCGTTCTCAGGCAGCCACTGCTACCTGCGGTTGAAAATAGTGATAAGAAATGATAGGCTTCTCTAAAGGTACAAGAAACAGAGCTTCATACAAAATATAGTGACCCTTTCTCAGTGTGTTTACTTTTATCCTCTCTGCAGTGCACTTTTTATCCCCAAGGCATGCATTCACTACCTGGGGTCCTTCTCACCTGTTGACTAGTGTGCCAAATAGTTACTTGGCTGCTGTAAGAAAGGGTATGACCCACAGTCTACTTGCTTTCTTATTTTCTGTTCCAGTGACAGACTGAAGAAAGGTTGTGGCTAGCCTTGAACATAACTTCTAAGCAATGATTATTTAATCAATGTAATTTTAGTGTTTCTAGTGACTTTTTACGTTATCCACAGGACGAATGACCATAATGTTACCAATACTGCTCTGTGCTGCAGTTCTGAATAACCCACTGTAATTTATTCTATTTGTCTAATAAAGGCTATTTCAGAATAGCATGTCAGTCTTAAGCTGTGGCTTGCAGAGAGCTTAAGCAAATCGTTGGAGCCATCTAATGGGGATATGAAAATGTTAATTTTATTTAATAATTTTTGATTATAGCAGTTTCCGATACTAATGGCAGAACGGCTGCTCTATGATCTCAGAGAAATAAAGGTAGCCAACTGACTACCACTTCATGTAAAAGGTTGGCATTGCTCCATCAGTGGGATAACAAATGTTTCCTGTATTCAGATGAAATGACAAGATTTTTGAGTATTCCCATATTCTTTCTCAGTTTCAGAGTTTGTTGTTACTGATTTAAAGGAGGAGAACACAGGGGCATTGCTGCTAACCCAGAGCTTGTTTTGGATGCCCCTCTTGGTGATCCTGCCACTGAATGCATCCACTTCTGATAGTTTGCTAAATTGTGACTAATATAAAAATGAGGATATATTTGAAATGTTGGTCTTATTACAGGATCTTATTTCAGTACCCTTGGAAGTTTAGGAAGAACAGAAAACTTAATTTTATAAAATAATTTTCCTGTTTGGCATCTCAATAAAATATTATTCATTTGCAATTTATCGCTTTTTTAATTCAAAGTGAAAGTTTAAGTATGGCTTGAGACTTGATAACAAGTGAAGCACTATCCTGTGTGGCTATGTTGGCTGGCAGGTAAGGTAGGATGCTTAAGATGAGTAAAAGTATTGCCATCAATTTGAAAAATACTAAAATTCTTAGATAACGGAAGAGTTGGGAAACAATTCCAAATGTCTCTTCTCCTACCTCCCTCTCTCCCTTCTTATAAAATCCCCACAAACTCTCTTTTTTTTCTTGCAAAACTAAGCTAAGCAAAAACTCATCAATCTTTCCAGTTCTTGTTAGTCTGGGGGTTTAGTCTGACCTGGAATCCCTCAGCACCAATAACAATTCCTACCCTACATTACAGAATAACCTATAGAATAACTCAAGAAAGCTTTCACCCTTCACATACACAAGTCAGGGTGATAGCTGATTTATTGCATTTTTCAGGTAACCCCTATCTAATGGTATAAAGGCATCAAAAACTTGATTCTTTGTGTTCTTATCCAGGGAGTACTGAGAACAGGTTCCCAGTACCTGTCCACAGTGCGAAGACAAGCTAGAGCACAGTGTATGGAAAGCACTTGTACTTCATTGTGCTGAAATGCTCTCATTTTTGTCCTCATGGGGAGAAGCTGTTCCTTATGTCCAGTCTGAACCTCTCTTGTTTCCGTTTACACTCATTTTCTCTCCTGACACTGTCGAAGTATCTAGGTGTGGTCTTCTGAGGGCTGAGCAGAGGGGATAATCCTTTCCTTGCATCTCCAGGCTGGTCCCCTGTCCATACAGCCCATGAGCTGCTGGCCTGTGTTGCTGCCAGGGCATGCAGCTGGCTCCTGCTCCACTCACTGTTTGCTGACACTCACAGGCCTTTCCCACAGAGCTGCTCCCAGCTAGGCAAGCCCTGGCCCAGGTCCTTGTGAGGGGCTTGTCCTTCCCAGGGGCAGGACTGGGCATTAGTCCCTGCTGAATTTCATAGGGTTCCTGTTGACCCATTTTTCAGCTGGCCAAGGTCCTTCTGAATGGCAGCCCTGCCCTCCAGCGTACTGACTGTTACTCCCAGTTTGGTATCGCCTGCAAACTTGAGGAGAGTGTGCTTCATTACCTCCTCTACATCGCTGATAAAGATATTAAAAAGGATCTTAAAATTCATCTTAAAATCCAGGTTATATTAAACAGAGCTCAGCCTTCCCTGCTGCCTCTGCTGTCTCCTCTTAGATGAAACCTGAGTCTCCTTTGATACTTCAAATGACCCCTTCTAGACTTATTCCAGTATTTCTGTAAGCTCTGTATTTCTAATAATATTATAATGATTGGGTTTCAAGAAGGCTTGAGGAGAAGAAAAGTTCCCTTTTTTGTTCAAGACATAAAAGTATTGCTGCAGGGTCATGTTGTTAATTGCATGCTTCCAGAGCAGAGAGTTGCTTGGGTTTAGAAAAACACTGTCATTTAGGAGAAGTGCTCATAGGAATACCTCATAACGTGTTGCTATGTTTATCTAAAATAAGTATGTAAGCACCCCCATCGGCATGCACTTCTGTACAAAAGTTAGGCCTGTAAGTAGTTCCCAACAGTAATTTTACTTTCATCACTTGATTCGGAAGTTATCAGATGCAAAGGCACGTTTTGGCAGCTGTTCTGGGAGCTGCTGTGGGTTGATTCAGCATCATCAGAAGTAAACATGCCACAGATTATCAGACACGTCCTGTTAAAATTTTTTTGAATGCAAAAGAAATATTTTCAAATTGAGAATTACTCACTGTCTTAAGGCAGTTTTTTTATGCCATATTTCTCTCTTGTATTAAATCTAAGAGGTTTTATTACCCTGTATTCTGTGGAATCAAGTTAGCTTCGGAAGATTGGTTTACATTCAGTGCACGTTGCACATCAGAGCAAACATTCTGGAGTATGTTTTGTGTTGACAATGATGCATAAATTGTAAAGTACTTTTTCCTTATATAAATTGAATGTGGGAATGGTGGTTTCAGAAAAAATTAGCAGATAACTGAGCATAAGCAAATATAAGAAGCCAGCCTGAAAGCATCTTTTTGTTTGTTTCAAAATATTCTGTATTCATTACTTTTTAAGTATTAAGTAGTTATTGGATGGTGCTTGTTGTGGAACAGATCTGTTTTCTGCACTTGCCTCCATACAAAAACTGTAGAAACTCTCACTCTGAAAGAGCTGTATTGTGCATGGATATTATTTATGCCACTTGTGTGTGTTTGGGATCTGCTCTTTGCTGTGCCGATATCAAGAGGGATTGCAAAGGAAGCCTGCTAGCACAGGTAGCACCGCAGTGAATATGTGGGACACTGTGCAAATGCACCAGCTGGATTTATAGCTGTGAAAAGAGGCAGCTGACTCCAGTACTTGTGTCTGGGCCACTTGCCAAGTCTGAGGATTTGGAAGGTGAAGGAGGTTGACCTGTTAGGGGATCTCTCCTGCAGAGAGTAAGTTATCAGATTGAACTGGCAACACAGCAATGAAAGCATGACTACATACTATTAAGATAGTGAGTACATTAGTTGTCCTTTGCAAGTGCTTTTCCCATGTGGCAGATACAAGGAGCTTGCCCCTTAATAAAAATTAGACGATAATCTGCATTTATTGTGAGCAGTTGCTGCAGGGACCTATGAGAGTGTAAAACTGCTTGAGGTTTGTTACATGGGAGGTACTGCACCAGATGTTTCAGAAAAGGCATACAAAGATGCAGATTTACATTCAGACTTTTTGGGGGGTTTTGTTTTTTAAGGGAGGATGGCTACAGGTTTCTTTATGAAACCTGTGAGGTGCCACTTTCTAACAGGTTAGTCTTGTGCCTAAAGCAAGGAACTTTTTCAGGGTTTCCCCCAGTGTAGCTTGACGCAAAGTAGTTCAGTATCAGAAGGCATCTAGATATAGCACAGGAAAGCTGATTTAATACACTGTGTTTGATTTTACGCTGCACTTCACAGTAGCAGTGGCTGCAGCATGGACATAATTACAAATATTACTGTCACTGGGGGAACAGTACCAAACAGAGCTTGGACAACCAGCATTAGCAATAAGGCATCAGTGTTAAACTTCACACGTGTTGCCTTCTAGCATCCATCTCCCTTAGTATACTTGTCTAACAGGCTGTATTTATAGAACAAGATAATTTTATTTTCTTTTCTATGTCTATGAAGGAAGCATTCATAGACTAATGATACCGTGTTATAATACCAGGTTAGCCTGCCCATCCACAACTCCACCACAGCATCAGTTTACACCGCTATCGGTCATGCCAGATACTAACGCGCCTTGCTGCTGGGGAAGATGCTACAGCCTCCCTGCACTGTGCCTGTGCTTCTCTGTTCTTGCAATGAAAGGCTTTCCTAGTGCATAATTTCAATCTTTCTTACCATGGTTTTTGCCTAGTAGTGCTTCTCTTTTCTCTAGTGGATGAAGAGTACTGTTCATTCCTTCTCTTTGCAACCTGTGTCACTGGCCACAGAAACTTGCATTATTAGCCTCAGCTCTTCTGTAGTTACATTTATAGGGTATAAAATAAAGGCATGTTTTTGTTACTCTTGCCACAATGTTTAAATTCATGAGGCTCAAACTGAGGTATTTCACCTCAATGCAAAACTGTTAAACATGAGAAATGGAGAAGAGATACCAATGCTTAGGCATGTTCTGAAATAACTAACTGCATGAAGTAGCTAGTGTTAGCTGATGTATCTGTTTCTATTATGATCTTAAACTGTAATAAGCTTGAAGCTACGGTTCGCAATGGTACTTGCTGCTGTACTGGATTTGAATTTATGGAATAAAAGTATCTCTGATAACAAAGGTGTTAGCATTTGTTGAATGGATTTAAAATACAATGAATGTATTAAATACAATAATGTGGTGTTTTGTGTCTGAAACACTCAGTATATAGGACCAGTGAAAAGAGATTTGACTCAAGCTGTGAAGATCTGCAAACAAAGTATTTCACTCTCCAATTCCTTTGGTTTGGATAGAAAATTTCAGTAGGGAGCACAGACATGTTTTGTTAAAATCTTATGTGTGTTAAATATAGTTAATTATGCTGTTCCCACTAGGCACCTCTCTGTATGTTAAAGTTGATGTGCTAATGCTTAATAGCATGTCAGCGTCATGTGGGTGAAGGGTGATACAGAGATCTCTGAGCTAAGGCCAGCTGAGCTCACCATGGAGCTGTGGTAGCATGATTGTGCCAGCTAAGAGGCTGGCTAATCATCACAGTAGCATATTTTGATTAGTAAAATCAGTCATTTCTTTCCAAATTTATAGTTCTGGCAAATTTTGATATTTCTGGCTTTTTTCCCCACTCAGAATGAAAGATCCTTAAATCCTTAAAATACCGTTTAAGAAGAAAGATACCTGAAACCTTCAGGCATCTCTAATACATTATTCAGTCTCGAGCCTGTTTTGTCTTATAAGAAAGGAAAGGTAAAAATAAACTCTTCAAACAAATAATGCTTCCTGTTTCAGAAAAGCATGCAAAAAAAATCGATAATCTGTTTACCTGTGATTCTGTACTGCATGGGTCTAATACGTAGCAGTAAGGTTGCTGATCAGTTGTCATCTGTGAAATTATAAAATAAAGATAATTTGTTCATGTTATCTTTCTCTGTAGACCTCAACTGCTACTGTTAATATAGTGGTGACGGATGTAAATGACAACGGACCAGTTTTTGATATGTTTCTACCTAAAAACCTGTCTGTACAGGAAGAGGAAGCCAATGCTTTTGTTGGTCAAGTAAGGGTAAGTTATTAACTGTGCAGAGTTAATTGTTTATTTTATTACCCGAAGTGTCCAGACTGTTAGGAAAGAGCACAAAATAATTGTACCTTAGACAAACTCACATCAAAATGTCGTAGGTTTAAATGCAAACTGTCTGTTGTCAGATGCATTTATGTTAACAAAGTCATCTTTTGGGCTTTAAAATGCAGACTCGATTTTCTTCTTCTCTATGCTTAATAGCTGAAAAGGCTTTTTCATTTAAAAATAGCACATTAAAAAACTGTTTTTGAAGACACACCACTGTAAAAGCTTGCTTATGACAGATTGACAGTGTTACAATATTGTTGCCATGTTTTTATACTCTTACCGATTTCTTTTAATATATTTTTCGAACATACTGAACAAGTGACGCATGTATATAAAATTGTCATGCATATAAAGACAGTTAAACTGTTGACTGAAATAATTGATTACGTGTCATATAAATACGTTGTGCTTGGGGTATTGTTAATTTGAGTGATTTGAAGCTGTGTAAATGTTTATAACATATATGGGTCTTCTGGACTATCGAATGCAGATTCAGTCACGTGAAATATACACCACTTTTTTTGGCAAAGTCCATTTTTCTTAACATCAGGTGAAAGAAGAAAGTATGAATTGGGGTTTTTTTAAGTAGCAGTTGAATATAATGTTTAATATTTCCTTCAGTGATGCGTTAGCACAAAGGCTAGATGCAATATGAGCTGTAGGTAAAAGATTAATTTGGAAGCACATTTTTTCAGGAATTTAGGCAAAAAAATCTGCCTTTCTTTCCCATAGCAACCATATCAATAGAAAATGGGAGCTCCTTAACTGCTGTATTAGCAGTACCTTCAGAAAGAATAGGAGGTTTCAGGTAGTATGGGAACCATACTGGGTAGCATATAGCCATAATAACCATGTTTGTTTCCAAATTTATGTTATTCAGTAAGACAACCATCAGAGTTTCTCATCTATCATCTTTCTTGTTAATTTTGTGTTCCTTCTGAGTGAATTTCACTTCAGTTGTTTTCTGGTATTTATAAATTGAAAAAATGCTTCTTTGGGCTAGGTTTGTGTTTCTGTCTAATTTTGTTACTTATTCATGAAGTTTGATTTCGTTCAGGTTGTACTTCAGGTTTTGTAGGCTTCTTCAGTAGTTTCATTTGCACTTATACTGAAGTGGTTCTACATATGTCTATGCTCTGCTTGCTGTATAACCTGGTATCACTAAAGGTGGGTACTGCTCTGAATCTGTCCAAGCTCCGGTGTAATTTTCCAGGGAAATAACTTTTGTCAGCATTGATGAAGATTACAGTTTTCCTAAAACTTAATTTTGTTACGTTAGAAATATCAGCCACGTCAAAGGCAGTTTTGAAGCCTGGCACATATAGAAATTAGGATCCTTGCAATTAAATCAGTTTCCATAAATCAATAAGTTACTGCTTTGGTTTTTGTTATTGCGTTCATCTTATGTGGTCATTTTTCATTTTGCATCCTAAAATGTATGGACATGATATTTCAAATAAGTACCAAAAAATATCTTTAAAATTCATTTTGTGTTTTGCTGGGTGCCCTCAAGGTGCAATAATCTTCTCAAACACTAGATTGGGTCTATTTTTAGCTTAGACGGAACTATAAAATAAAACAAGTTATTGTAACAGAATCTCTCTATCTTATAAATTAGTATAATTTATAAGTTGTATTGAAATTAAAATAGGTAATCAAGCCTTGTGATAGCTTATTTCTAGTTGTGGAATAAATGCATTTATTGTCATGTTTATCACCGGTCCTAATTCCCAGTCCAGGAAAAGGCTTCTCTTTATAGCACAAGTACTGGATGTAGTTTCCATTGTTTCATATTTACAAATGCAAACAGATAGTATAGAAAAGTGATCTGGGCTTTTGGAATTTTTTTCTGGCTTCAGTAAGATTATTGAAATAAGGATGATGAACATTTAGGTGTAGCTATGTTGTTTGAGGATATTCTTCTTTAAAAATTGAAATACTTTTTTTGTGTTGTTGTGCTTCACAGTACATTAGAACCACAATCGGTATGGGAATACATTTTGTATAAAAGCTGTAGTGTGGTTAAAACATAAAGGCCTATTTTAGATTAAAATAGCCTGATAAAAGAAGGTAGCCCTTATTGTGTCATGTGTTTTCACTACCAAGAATTAAGCCTCTAACTGGCAAGCCTGCTTTTCAGAATGTCTTTTCCTATATTCATTTCAAACAGAAACCTGAAATCCACCAGAGTAAGCAGTGATATAGATGATTGAAAAAAAAAAATAAACAAACAGCTTTTATGGTGTCCCTTTCTCTTTTGAATGTTGGCTTCCCATTTTACATGGGGAAGAATATAGCAAGAGATTTTTATCTTAAGACCCAAGAAGATATGGGCCCTGCTGCTCATTGCCTCAGAGGACCTAGTGACGAAGGATATGGAAAAGGTGCTCAACTACTTTGATGCCTCAGGTTTTTTAACTGATAAGGTTTGGTACCAGGATTGTAAGCTGCCTGAGCCTAGTGTCACTCTGGGGGAGGAAAGCACTACCCACAGTAGAAGATGATAAAGTTATGGGCTTTAAGGAAATAAGATGTAAGCAATGACCTGGATGCTGAAGGATTGACCAAACAACCTCCAGAGTTCCCTCCCAACAGAATTTATTTTGTTTTAATCAGCTTACTATTTGAATGTATTTTATAGTGAAATCCATTATTTTATTCATGCAAGATCCACCAAAATCAATTATTATATGGTTTGATCATTAGCTACTGTTGTTATTATTTCTTTTTTACAATGTTTTTTATAATTGCCAGTTGACGCGATCGTAATGCTGGTAGGTCTGGGGATATAGTCTATGATGTCAATAAGTAGAAAGGTAAAGCTGTAACAAATTTATCAGTACCTATATTAAAATGTTAGAAATAGTCTAGATAACATGTGAACAGCTATTGAAATGTTTTTCTGTATGGGCTTTCTCTTTCTTTCCTCTCCTGAGACTGCAAAACTTCATGTCTCTTGTTTGCTCATCTATTCTAAATAAGTGATGAATCACGTTCACACCCTCCTTTTGTCCCCTGTCCCCTAATACAGGTAAGGCTATAAGCAATTTCGGGTATAAAACAATTAGGTCAAACACTCCCATGAATAACTCCTGTCACAGACAAGAGATTTCTGTGCTCTACTTGGTTTTGAGTGGGAAAGGTGGACTTAAAAAGGGATTCCCATAAGGGCTTAGGTAACGTTTGGGAATTTGTCTCCCAAGGAGATGCAGAACAAGGACAATGAAAGATTTTTCTGTCGAAGAGCGGAGGGCTTGTTACCGGCAGGGAGGCAGTATTCACACTCTGAATTGCTCTCACTCTCTGCCGCTCTGATGGCTCTTTGTCTGCAAGCTGGAGTTCCTGAAGGCACTGGCATAGGAGTGCTGCCCGTGTGGATTTGAGGAGCATACTGAAGATTAAAAGAACAAAAGCTAGAAAGGATAAGGCTGGAAGTGTAGCGGATGTATTTCAAATCCCTTTTATTTTACATAATGTTGTCTAAATTGGGGCAGTCAGAGGTGTATTAGATTCCCTGCTGTTCTTTCATGTCTGATCATGGGGATCCCCCAGCAAGACAGGAGGAGAATTGCTGAATGAAGTTCTCTATAAAGGACCAACAAGAAACAAAAAGCTTCAAATGGGAGACTTGAAAATTAAATTCAGGCACCTTATTGTCACAGTCTAAAACAGCTGAGGTCCTGCTGAAGGTAGGGTATCTGAATGATTTACATGGTACAGTGTACTATTTATCAATACCAGGTGTGTAGGAGGTAAAAAAGTGGAATGAAATTTCAGCGGGGATCAATCTACCAACTGCAAAATCTGCAAACAGGTTCGCATTCTTGCTTAGTGAAACACAGTCCCAAGTAGTTTGTTATAGACCTTAAAAATGCACTCTGTGGTTAAACAAGAAGCAGTTGACCTGATGGGGCCCAGGAAGGGAAACAAATCGCTCAACTGAAGTTTTTATTCATCTGGTTTTTATATTTACCCAGATTCGTTCACACACACCCATCGTTTGTTTCTTGTAGGCATATTTTTGTGTCACTGATAAGCACTGTTTGAAATATCCAACAGGAACATGTTGGTATCAAGGGGAGATAGGTACATGAAAGGAAATAAGAAGGAAAATATGGATAAAGAATTACATGGCAGTGGACAAACCAACCCCTAATCAGATGTTCAAGTAATGCTGGACCTTAGGTCTTCCCTAAAATGGAGACGGTATAAATAAGCTCCAATAATGAAAGGGGTTTGCAAACTGTGTGTGTAATACCTCTGTATTCTGCTGCTTTTTTTAAATGAGAAAAGAAATGCTTAAAGGAAGTAAGTTGCTCTTTAGGATGGAGTTATTCTACCTATTGGAAAAGTGAGCTTTGGAGAACTTTCTTTGATTGTGCTGTACAATGGAAATCTTTTACATTTCTATTTACATAATAAATGTAAATTCATACCTGTGGTATATATCCAATAGCACCTGTCCACTACAGAACAAAGCAAGGCAAAACTGTAAAACAAGTAAGTGAGACAAAGACAGCCTATACGGCACCAGTCTACTGATTCTAAACATTTTCTTTTAATGGTATAGAAGTGTTTTAGATGTGTTGTGTAAAGAAGCAAACTGTCACTTTTGAATGCTAATGAAATGTAATTATGATGCCAATTTCCTTAACACAGCTTTCTGTCTGTGAATATCAATGAATTCTTACAAGCTTCTACCATAAGGTGGTAAACCCTGCAAGTCTCATGATTTTTAAAGCCCAGTTTAAATGGTTATGCAGGTTGGGTATGATGAGGTTGCAGAGAGAAGTCCAAAAGCAATCAAAAGGGACTTCAGGGCACTGGGGCAATTGGTTGAGGGATCAGGAGCGCAGGTAGTGTTTTCCTCAATCCCATCAGTGGCAGGGAAGAATACCAAAAGGAACAGGGAAACTCATCTGCTCAACACGTGGCTCAGAGGCTGGTGCCATGGGCGGAATTTTGGTTTTTTTGGTCATGGGGACGTTTACATGGCACTGGGCCTGCTGGCGACAGATGGAGTTCAGCTGTCTCAAAGGGGGAAAAGGATTCTCGCTCATGAGTTGGCAGGGTTCATAGAGAGGGCTTTAAACTAGGTTTGAAGAGGGAAGGGGATGTAACCAGGCTCACTAGAGAGGAGCCTAAGGGTGGCATGCTAATGTTGGGAGAGAAATCAATAGCCCAGCTCAAGTGCATCTCCACCAATGCACGCAGCATGGGCAACAAACAGGAGGAGCTGAAAGCCATTGTGCAGCAGGATAGCTATGACTTAGTCACCCTCACAGAAACGTGGTGGGATGACTCTCATGACTGGAGTGCTGCAATGGATGGCTATAAGCTCTTCAGAAGGGACAGGCAAGGAAGGAGAGGCGGTGGGTGGCTCTGTCTGTTAGGGGAGTGTTTCCATTGTGTAGAACTCAGCGATTATGACAATAAGGTCGAGTGCTTATGGGTAAGGATGAGGGGGAAGGCCAACAAGGCAGATATCCTGCTGGGTGTCTGTTATAGACCACCCAACCAGGATGAAGAGATAGATGAAGCATTCTATAAACAGCTGGCAGGAGTCCCACAGTCACTAGCCCTTGTTCTCGTGGGGGTCTTCAACTTCCCGGACGTCTGCTGGAAATACAACGCAGCGGAGAGGAAACAGTCTAGGAGATTCCTGGAATGTGTGGAAGATAACTTCCTGACACAGCTGGTAAGTGAGCCTAGCAGGGGAGGTGCCTCGCTTGACCTGCTGTTTACAATCAGAGAAGGACTGGTGGGAGATGTGGTGGTTGGAGGCTGTCTTGGGCTTAGGGACCATGATATGATAGAGTTCTCGATTCATAGTGAAATAAGGAGGGGGGTGAGCAAAACCACTACCATGGACTTCTGGAGGGCAGGCTTTGGCCTGTTCAGGACGCTGGTTGAGAGAGTCCCTTGGGAGACAGTCCTGAAGGGCAAAGGGGTCCAGGAAGGCTGGGCATTCTTCCAGAAGGAAGTCTTAAAGGCACAGGAGCAGGCTGTCCCCATGTGCCCTAAGATGAACCGGCGGGGAAGACGACCGGCCTGGCTGAACAGGGGGCTTTTGCTGAGACTCAGGAAAAAAAGGAGAGTTTACCACTTCTGGAAGAAGGGGCACGCAACTCAAAAAGAGTACAGGGATCTCGTCAAGTCATGCAGAGAGATTAGAAAGGCCAAAGCCCAGCTAGAACTCCATCTGGCCACTGTTGTAAGAGATAATAGAAGATGTTTTTACAAATACATTAACAACAAAAAGAGAGCCAAGGAGAATCTCCCTCCTTTATTGGATGCAGGGGGGAACATTGCCACGAAGGATGAGGAAAAGGCTGAGGTACTTAATGCCTTCTTTGCCTCAGTCTTTAATAGTCAGACAAGTTATCCCCAGGGAATTCAGCCCCCTGAGCTGGAAGACAGGGATGGAGAGCAGAATAAACCCCCCATAATCCAGGAGGAAGCAGTTAACGACCTGCTATGCCACCTGGACACTCACAAGTCTATGGGGCCAGATGGGATCCACCTGAGAGTACTGAGGGAGCTGGCAGAGGAGCTTACCAAGCCACTCTCCATCATTTACCAGCAGTCCTGGTTAATAGGGGAGGTCCCAGATGACTGGAGGCTTGCCAATGTGACACCCATCTACAAGAAGGGCTGGAGGGAGGATCCAGGGAACTACAGGCCTGTCAGCCTGACCTTGGTACTGGGGAAAATTATGGAGCGGTTCATCTTGAATGTGCTCAACAGGCACATGCAGGCCAACCAGGAGATCAAGCCCAGCCAGCATGGGTTCATGAAAGGCAGGTCCTGCTTGACCAACCTGATCTCCTTCTATGACCAGGTGATCCGCCTAGGGGATGAGGAAGAGGCTGCAGATGTTATCTACCTGGACTTTAGTAAAGCCTTTGACACTGTCTCCCACAGAATTCTGCTAGAGAAGATGGTGGCTCATGGCTTAGGCAGGTGTACTCTTCGCTGGGTAAAGAACTGGCTGGATGGCCGAGCCCAGAGAGTTGTGGTGAATGGAGTTTACTCCAGTTGGCAGCCGGTCACAAGCGGTGTTCCCCAGGGCTCAGTTTTCAGGCCAGTCTTGTTTAATATCTTAATCCATGATCTGGATGAGGGGATTGAGTGCGCCCTCAGTAAGTTTGCAGATGACACCAAATTGGGTGGGAGTGTCGATCTGCTTGAGGGTAGGAAGGCTCTGCAGAGGGACCTGGACAGGCTGGATCGATGGGCCGAGGTCAATTGTATGAGGTTTAACAAGGCCAAGTGTCTGGTCCTGCACTTTGGTCACAACCACCCCATGCAATGCTACAGGCTTGGGGAAGAGTGGCTGGAAAGCTGCCCAGTGGAAAAGGACCTGGGGGTGCTGGTTGACAGCCGGTTGAATGTGAGCCAGCAGTGTGCCCAGGTGGCCAAGAAAGCTAACAGCATCCTGGCTTGTATCAGGAATAGTGTGGCCAGCAGGACTAGGGAAGTGATCGTGCCCCTGTACTCGGCACTGGTGAGGCTGCACCTCGAATACTGTGTTCAGTTTTGGGCCCCCCACTACAAGAAAGACATTGAGGTGCTGGAGCGTGTGCAGAGAAGGGCAACGAAGCTGGTGAAGGGTCTGGAGCTGAAGTCTTATGAGGAGCGGCTGAGGGAGCTGGGGTTGTTTAGCCTGGAGGAGTGGAGGCTGAGGGGAGACCTTAATCGCGCTCTGCCTGAAAGGAGGTTGTAGTGAGGTGGGGGTCGGTCTCTTCTTCCAAGTAACAAGCGATAGGACGAGAGGAAATGGCCTCAAGTTGCGTCGGGAGACGTTTAGATTGGGTATTAGGAAAAACTTTACTGAGAGGGTGGTCAAGCATTGGAACATGCTGCCCAGAGAGGTGGTGGAGTCACCATCCCTGGAGGAGTTCAAAAAACGTGTAGATGTGGCATTTCAGGACATGGTTTAGTAGGCATGGAGGTGTTGGGTGGACAGTTAGACTAGATGATCTTAGAGGTCTTTTCCAACTTTAATGTTTCTTGGATTCTGTGAAATTTCACAGATGTTGGTAAGGCTTTTTGTGTGGGACAAAATGACCTCTGGAGATCCCTTACAACTATATGATTCTGCGTTTCTGTACACAGGAAAACTGCTTCAAATGCTAATGAGGTATTACATTAAAAGATTTTGTTGTAAAAAGTTTAGAAAGGAATCTGGCTTTACCTAAATCACCATTGTCATGTTTTCTGCGGGAAGGCTCATAGAACAGCATATGATTTCCCACAACCTGCATTGTAGATGACACCTTACCTGTATTAAAAATACCAGCTTCTGATATGAAATTCTCAGGTTTCCTGTACCTTTAGACAACTTGTAGGAAAATTAGAGGTGGAGAAAAAAGGACAAGACCAGAAAAAAAGGAGATTTATTGGCAGGAGAGGATAGTCTATGAGGGAAAGGAATTAAGCTTTTGGGGAAGAGTAAAATCGCAGCCTCTGAAGTAAATCTCAAATATGCAGAGTGAGTCCATGACTGCTGCTCGCTGTGTAATATGTTACCTAACGACGTATTTCAAATTCATCTAATAAATGTAAACACAATATGAACAGCTAGGATTTTAAAATCAGAATGCATAAAAAAATTAATCAGAATCTAAAATTGGAGAATCATAACATGGCAGATGAACCACAACTAGAGGAAATTCAGACTTTTGTATTTGATTGCAATGTGTGCATCTATATCACTATCTGTTACCATTTAGTGGCATGACTATGCAATGTCTATGTGTGTAGGAATGAGGTGTGACTTTCCAGTGCAAAATAGCTCATAAACTGTTATTCTTGAGTTTCTGTTTGTGCTCATTACTGTAACTTCCATGTAGTTTCTTATAAGTGATTGGATCATCATAAGGTCATTTTGATAGGACCTTTGTGGATTCATTTCCTTGCGTGCTTATTAAGAAAGTTGTCTACATGGTAGGTTAGAGAGGCCTTTAGTAAGGCTTTCGGTACTGTCTCCCTTAAGATCCTCAGAGAGATGCTGGTGACATAAAGACTTTCATAGTTTCATGTCAGACAAGATGTGCAGAGGGGAGAGTATTTCCAATAGGGCATGGATGTGCTCAGGTCCTGTTGCAAGTGCTTTTATTCTTGCTTCTTGCCCAGCCCGTATCAGTTTTGTCAGTCCCTAATACCTGATCAAGTTGGAAGAATTGTAGCTTCTCTGAATCACTGCATCCACAGAGTCTGCTTTTACAGAAGAGGTGTTGGGATTTGCTTTTGGTTTAAGCTAAACGGTATGCTCCTTGCTTTCCTCAAAATGATAATTCTTGGGGAATATCTTCTTTCTAACGTAATGGAAGGGGATACGTAAGAAGGATGAGAAATGCAGAAAATGGTAACTTCTATGAATAGTGTTCACTATATATTTTAACTTAATTTTATCTTTCTTCCCCCTTATAGTTTCTCAGATTTTATAATTAGCTGTCATAATAATTATTAAATGCTGCATCTGTACTTAGACGGTGAGAAGAAATGAAATGACAGCCATTGCTGAAGTCAATGTTGTTGTCCCATGTGCTTCTAGGTGGATTTTCACCTGTTTGTTAACAAGCAAATTCCTTCAGCCTCTTAAAACAGGATAGATATCATGGTTTCAAGTCCAAATCTGTGGCATGAGAAGAAATAGTAGTTGTGGTCGTAGATTTGTGCAGGTTTTTTTTTTCATCTTAGACCAGCAGTGCTAGCAGGATTAGCTTATGTATAATTAGCTAATGTATAATTCCTGGAGGGTATTTCGCAGCATGCAGCTGCAGCAACACTCCCTCTGCTTTACAGCAGTTCCTTGAACTTAGATGAGCTTACGACACAGATCAAATAGGTTTAAAAAGCTCCTTGCCACCCATAACATGGTAAATGGGGTGACTTTTTAAACTAAATGGATTTCAAGAACTGTGGTCTTGTCTTTCCTGTTTCCAATATTATATTCACGCATTAATTTACATTTTTGTCTTCAGAATAATAACATTTCTGCTTTAATGCAGTGGAAATTTTGATACTTTTTTCAGAGGAGCATTTCAATCACTTTCACGTTCACAGCAGTTGATCATTGAGAGTCCAGGGATTTTTGTATTAAAGGAATTCTTGGTTTTGCCTGTCTGACACCTTGTATCCCAGTGTGGTTTTAAGCCCTTTCATCTGTTTGAGCCTGATGCCATACTAAATCTTCTGAATCAGTGTTTTCATGTCTCTAATACACGCTTATTTAGTATTTTGATAGCTGAATCTGTTTGTTTAGATTTGGCTGTTGAGATTTCTGTCACTAGCCTAAGAAATTATGGTTTTTCTGAGCTTACAGATTAGAGTGGTTTATATTGGGCCTGCTACCTTTTGACTGCAGTCTCTCATAGATGTTGTTCTGTGACTTGAACAATTGTCTAGATTAGTGATTCCTTTTTTGAAGACTGCCTGGTAGAAGGAGAAGTTGGGGAGTTTTCTTGTGATCCATGTCAGGTATCTAACTTTTTTCTAATATTCAAACCTTGTGGCCTCGATATCTGTAAGTGATTTAAGAAAACTAATTTCCTTTAAGTATTCTTCTGTGAACAAGAGAAGACAACAGAACACAACGAAGAGTGTTTTAAGAGTCTGGCCAGTGAGATAAGTAGTTTCAAATCCAAATGTTGGCTGTTATGTTCCAGCTTGGATTCTAATTCTAATGTTGTCTAATTAGGTGGGCTTATGAGGAGAGCCAGCAGTCTAGAGAAATTACAAAAATAACTTTAACATGGATTAACATATTACAGAAATGTTTGGGAGCCCAGCTAAATGTGGAGATTTTAAACAATATAAATATATTTCATCTTTGATTTAGAAAGCTTTGGTTTTTATTTTTGCTAGTATGTATATTCATTGGTTTAATCTCTGAATTGCTTGATCATATCATTGCCAAAGAACATACTCATCATAAAAGCAAAATTTCTAATCATCTTTCAAGTAAAAACAGGCAGTGCAAGTCTCTAAATATAAGATTTGGTTGTATGCCAAAGTAAAGAAAGCTTGTCTATTTTTAAGCACTACAATGGGATTAACTTTTGTAGGAGGTTCACCAGTCCATTAAATCATGGTGTTGTAGCCATGAGCTTTCCGATTTTCATTTATTTTAATTTATATTTGCTTGTAGTATTTAACTGTTCTTACTGTGTAGTTTTATTTAGAGTCACTTTTAATTGGTTTCTGATCTAACCCCCAGATGCACTGGAATTAGCATTGACTATGAAATTATCGAAGGTTTTCCTTGTATCTTGTATAATGGCTAAAATATGTCAGTATTTGAAAATTTTACCATGTCCTACCTTTACCCTAACAAATTCCTCTAAGTGTAGTTATGAGAAAAATTATAAGCTGGTATGACTTGGTAGTTCAATAAGATACTTTTTCTTTCCAAAAGTTCCTGGAGGATATACACAAAACCTGTAGTGTTTTTCAAAACCCTGTGTATGTAGGGCATTAGTTTGTTCTCTTAAAGAAGTAGGAGTTGCCTTGAAATTTCAAGATAGTGAAAATTTGAGGGTGTTCCCTCTGAGTTTCATTTTTGCCTCTGCAGTTTTTTTAGACTGGCTACACCCAATTGGACTGCCCCAGCCAGTGACAGATCACTGAATTTGCCCCCTGGTATTACAATGTCCAATTTTATTGTATATTCTTTCTATCATCTTTCTTCATCAAGTCATTTTTTGCAGGCCAATAATTCAGAACATTTAAGATTTATCACACATTGTAACTAAGCCTCTGTCTCTTTTTGCAGTGTAACATTAAGTTTCGTGGCATGTCAGAAATTATATAGCAGAATCAAGTAAGTTAGAAAGCCTTCTGTATACTTTTGGTTGAGCATGAACACAGAATGAAAGCATGATATCATTTCTTATCTGAAACTTGTACAAAACCTGCAGTCCTCTAATCCTGCAAGGCTGTAAAAGAATTTTTTTTTTCTTTATATGAATAATGTAATTTAATGTCAGCTTTGTAGGAAGTTCTCCAGAAATGAACTCTTGTAGGTTTTTGGGCTGCATTGCCCAAGGGAGTATTGCAACTATCTGTAATGGGCATACAGCGATGCCATGTATGTTTAGGAGCATGATTTATTACTCTAACTGCATGAAACGAGAAAAGTGTGTGCGAAACTGCTGACAACACTGGGAGGACAAAATTATTTCCTTGTTTCCTTACTTCTTTTGACATTATTTTGAGTCCAGCTGACAGGAATCTTTCAAAATTAGTGGTACCTTCTACTGTTTTCCTTTGCTTAGAGCACGTAATGAATGAAATAGGGAAATGAAAGACTGTGTAAAAGCAGGCCAAAAGAAATGAAAGAGAGGAAAAGCCTTTCTGAAATATAGGGAAGAAGAAAAATTCCAAGCTTTTGTGGATGACTATTTTCCCTCCTTAAAATATTTTTAAATAAATATCAAGAGGTCAGAAAAGTTTCAAATAACTGTGGCCTCCTACTGCATCTGGGAGATGTTAATTTTGTCCTACAACCACAAAGAGTAACCTCCCTGAAAAACAAGTACAAAATCCAATTTAGCACTCCCACCCACACTTGATTTGCTATTTGACACAATTGAGGGGCAATAAAAAATTAAACTCATAATAATAAACCCATTAAACCCATAATAATAAAAAAATCATGTTATCATCCATGAAAACAACCCAACTCCCACCAACAGCATCTTTTGTATCCTCCAGCACAATTTCCATCCCTCCTTCGAGCTGCAGTGTTTGCTGGAATACTGGAGAGGCTGTCAGACATCAAGAGCTTTTGTTGGGGTGGGTATGGATCATGGGGAATTTCTGTCCCTGAAGAAGACCTGAAGGAAAATTTAATCTGGAGGAAGTTGGGTTAGTGGTGAAGTGGTCCCTAAGAAGTGTTTCATCTTGCAGGTTTAATAAGGAGATAGATACCTGTCATGTTTGCCTCTGGTTTATAGACAAGTATGAATAACAACCCACTGCCTTATTTTGCTGTTTTCCAGCTCCAGCAGTCCGAGCATAAACCCTCAATTAACCTCTTAAATCCTGTTGTCACCCATTGTGAGCAAGAGTTGTGGTTGCTAGTAGGAGGTTTCTTTTGAAAAGAATGATAATGATATAATTAATATTGTTGACATTTAAGCACTTGTCATTATATTTCAGAGTTAATGATCCTTCAAGAGATATTTTGGTAATTCAGATCTCCCAGAATTGTATTTTCAAGCTGTTTGAGACGAAGGAAGATAATTTGTTATTCTGGAACACTGTTGGTTTGTATTAATGAAGGTTTCTTAGTAATGTTGAAGCATAGTTGGTAATGTAAATTTAAACTTACCACAACAGATAAAGGCTATATCAACTTGTAGATTATGGTATCTCCAGTAAATGTGGGATGTATTTTCTGGGAAATAAAGTAATAATTCATTTATATTCCTAGGTTTCCAGGTTTGTCTTATCATGCAGCACTTTATAAGTTAGCCACGTGAGAGGTGGAAATGAGAGTAGTCATGTAGATCTGAGGAGTTACTAGAATAACAGCAGTGGTTACTAGAGACTTTCCAGAGGAACATGCTTTTCCTAATTCTGGATAAACATAATGAGAGGGGAGAGGTGGAAACATGCATCTCATCTTTCTGCGTCTCTTGCATCATTGGCGAGAGGAGCCAGTCATCAGGGGATTGTTTTGTTTCTTTTCTTAAGTCTTAATTTATACTCCTGCAGATGCTCTCGGTTTAAAGAAAATAAATTACCTTACACCTACGTAAAGCAGGCTCCTCTATCCTGACAAAATCCCCTTTGGTTAGGCCACGTTTACTAAGTGAATTTATGAGGTCTTCAGTTGTGTAACACTGGTGTAGTAAATTTGCCTGACAGGCTGCTTGAACCAGCTTGAATCCCTCTGAGCATGCAGAGGGATTGTTCCGAATTTTTCTTTTACCCAGAATAGCAAAATCAGCTTAGTTTCCTATCCAGATTTACCAAGTGTGTTGCATGTGATTGCAAGTGAACAAACACCAGAATGCACTGGCAGATTTTGGGGTAATACGATGAGTGGGAACTCAGGTGTTGCAGTAGTGCTCGTGTGAAGGCTGAGAGTGCCTTAGGCTCCTTTGCTCTCTTGCTTGTTACCCAGCTCTGCCTCTACAGTCACTTGAACTGATACTTTCCTTCCCTTTGAGACTGTAGGGATGAAGGGAAGGAGGACTTGGGTTAGGCCTGGATGCAACCAAAAAGTCTTCTAGCAGGAAAACAAGGCAGAAACGAGTATGTTCTTTCTTCACTTGTCTGGTCTTGACATCCCACTGTGGCGGGGAAAGAGTGAGTGTTCGTCTTTGGAAATGTGGATTATCACTTCTGCTGCCCTCAACTTTTGACAGCTTTGGTGTATCGTAGGGGGGGAAAATGTGTTCTGCACGTATCTTATGCATGCACACAAGATCAGGTATGTAGGAATTTGAAGCTAGGGTGAGACAGAGACTGCGCTATGGGGAATAGAAAGAAATCTGGCCAATTTTGTGCTCAGTGTTTGCCTTGATCTTTTTTACTCCTAATGGACCTTACCTAATAGAAGAAATTATTAAAAATGTTGGTGTAGCCCAGAGAAAAATAATATCTGTCATTTGTATCTCATTGTTATAGCTGAAAACAGACAAGGGAACTGGTTGCTATATGAGATTCAACAAGGCTAAGGTCCTGCGCTTGGGTCACAACAAACCCATGCAACGGCACAGTCTTGGGGAAGAGTGGCTGGAAAGCTGCCTGGCAGAAAAGGACCTGAGGGTGTTGGTTGACAGCCAGCAGTGTGCCCAGGTGGCCAAGAAGGCTAATAGCATCCTGGCTTGTATCAGAATAGTGTTGCCAGCAGGAGTTAGGGAAGTGATCGTGCCCCTGTACTGGGCACTGGTGAGGCTGCACCTCGAATACTGTGTTCAGTTTTGGGCCCCTTGGTACAAGAAGGACATTTTGTTGCTGGAGTGTGTCCAGAGAAGGGCAACGAAGCTGGTGAAGGGTCTGGAGCAGAAGTCTTATGAGGAGCGGCTGAAGGAACTGGGATTGTTCAGCCTGGAGAAAAGGAGGCTGAGGGGAGACCTTATCACTCTCTACAGCTACCTGAAAGGAGGTTGTAGTGAGGTGGGTGTCGATCTCTTCTTCCAAGTAACTAGTGATAGGACAAGAGGAAATGGCCTCAAGTTGCAGCAGGGGAGGTTTAGACTGGATATTAGGAAAAAATTCTTTACTGAGAGAGTGGTCAAGCATTGGAAGAGGCTGCCCAGGGAGGTGGTTGTCACCACCCCTGGAGGTATTTAAAAGACATGTAGACGTGGTGCTTAGGGAAATGGTTTAGTGGTGGACTTGGCAGTGCTAGGTTAATGGTTGCACTTGATCTTAAAGGTGTTTTCCAACCTAAATGATTCTATGATTCTCTCCACCTCTGGTAACTGTATACCCAGGTAATTCAACTCAGCATTGGTAATGAGCAAATCATATTAAATTTATTGGGATGTTGCTGGCTTCTGTTTTAAGGGTAGTGATAAGTTCAAGCAGGGCTGATTTTTGAAGCAGGACTTTCTGAAAGCCCAGCTCCTCGTTGTGCACACCTCCTCTTCCTTTACCTTCCGGTTGAAGCTTGTGATACATGCATGCCAGCTTGTACCTGTCAGTGACAGAGTGTGGGGATGAATTGAAGTCATCTATTTTGATACAAAGCAATAGCTGCAAACAGGAACAGATAGTAACCATGCCACCAGCAAGTCCTTCAAAGACTTCTCCATGGAGCTGCTGCCCACAGGCTCCAAGAGGCTCTGTGAAATTATTTCCATGTGGAAAGAGTTAATTTTGTATACCCTTGAGATAAGATTTTTTCAGAAAACAGATTAAACTCTTTTTCTGTCATATCCATAAAGAGTACATTATCTCTTTTCAAGTTTATAGTGATAAAATGTTAATTAATAGAGATCTTAAACTGTAAACCTGATCTAATTTGATAAAATTAATAGCATTTTCTTAAAGCTTTTTTCACAATAAAATCCATTTTCATTCTTTAAAAACCTGCACTTCAGTTTTAGACATATATACATGTGTATGGGTTGCCCAGGGCTGGCAGTGGGACTGAGGGGTCTCTGTGGGGAGAGGTCAGGCACAGCTGCTTCCAACCTGTTCCAGCTGGTTCCAATGGCCCCCACAGGGCACAGCTGAGCCCGTCGGTGGTTCTGGTGGTGCCTCTGGGAAACAGAATTAAGAAAGGGTGAAACTCCTCCTGGCAGTGAGGAACAGCCCTGCAAGCACTGAGGAGGAAAGAGGAGCTTCAGGTGCTGGAGCAGACTCCCCTACAGGCTGTGGGGAGACCACAGTGGGACAGGGAGAGGCTGTTATGGGATATAAAAGCCCCTCTGCTGTGTGATAGGGGAGTCTGGGCAGGAGAAGGCAGACCCTGGCATGGGCTTGGCAGCCACCAGCTATGACATTCTGGCCTTTCCACATCTCTCAGGGTTGCAAAGCCACCTGTAGGTAGGTTGGACAGTGCTCGTACTTGTTGTAACTTCTCAGCTTTGCTCTTCTCCTCAGTGGCTGTGCTTCTGCATGGTGTTCATCAAAGATGGTAACACGAAGCGTTGCTCAAGCAATGGGGTTTGTAAATAGGCAGTAGTTGTCTCTGGTGTAATGCCACAGATAGAGAAGGATGCTTGGAGAAAAGCTGATTTTTTTGTCTAATAGATAATCAGAGAATCCATATGGTAGAAATTTTAGTGGACAAAGTGCAGCAAACTTCTGTTTGAGGGCCCAGTCAGAGCATCCTTCTGAAATCTGAATTTGCCCTGTGCTGTGGAAGCACAGGACTAAGATATGTAAAAATGCACAGAGCTAATGCTTGTCTTCACATGTCTTTGGTTGACTTCTCACCAGTGTTATGGTGGTATTATAACAATTAGTTTAATTGGATTTAACAATGATGATTTGCCTGCTACTCTGCATGGAACAAATCAGTCCTGCAGAATGTGGAAAAGATGTTTATGACCAAGGTTGTATACAAATGAGCTTACAACATACATAGTCATGTTTTTAGGAACCAAATTGCAAAGCCTGCCATATATTTGAAAGTAATTTTAATTTACTTTCCTAAAAAAATGTTTGTCTATTCAAACATATACTTCCAAATTAATCTTAAATAAAAATGTTACCTGGTTTATTGTCATAGTTTCCAGTGGTAGTAGTATTTCAGATTACTGTTAGAGATTTTGGTGTTTTTTTTGTTTGATTTTTAACTCCAGGTGTTTAGTATCAATTTAATTGCTATAATATGGCTTTGGCTTAAATTAGAGGCTAAGTATGAGGACTGACCTCATGCATGTGTTGGACATTAAGTCTTATGAAAGTGAATCTTGCTGTTAGTGTCTTTTCCAGAAGCTCTGCAACTTGCTCTGCAACTTACTCTGCATTCCTATACTTTGCTTTTCTTTCAGTGGGGCTAAGTGTCTGTTACTGTATACTTTAAACTTTTCTCCTTGAGAAGCTTTCTGATGGTTTTCCAGTATGTCATCTAGGAGGTCTTTCTGCCCCAAATCAGTTATTTCTGCAGAGGAAATAGAATTGATTGTAAACTAAGCAAATCAACCATACATTGAAAGATGTCGATTAAAAGGATGTGTTATCCATAGACTGGTCATTATGAAGTTGTAGCCATTACTGCTTGGTGCATTGATGTAGTGCAGAGGGAAGGCACAGTCAAATTTTTCTTACTAACAATTTTAATTAACTCTTAATTGATTTCTGGGAAGATAAATGGTTTCATTACAAAGTCTTACAATTAATACCTTCACCAGAATTAAACATTCATGGAAACTTTCTGACAATTGTTCTGATATCAAAACATGAAAGTCTTTTATGAATTTTCCCAGATGTCTGTAGCCTCATTTATAAAGTCAAATAAATGAAAATACCTTGCTCACAGAATGCTCTTTGTTTAATTTACATAACCTTATTCATCATGCCATAATTTAATTAAGAGGAGGAAAAATAGCAGGTGAGTATTCAGACTATGTTGAGGGCCTGGTAGCTCTAGGAAAAACATATGAATTTTGTCCCTCTCTATAAGGGCAGTTATGTAATAGCAAGAACTATTTGGCTGATACTGAAATTTGAGACTTAGTTCAGTGTGTGAGAACAAAGATACCAACTGAACAAAACCTAAACAGTTTTCTATTGCAATCATCTGCCTCTTCTGAGTGTAGAAGAATAAGGATGAAATGTGATAACATTTGGTTTTGAAGAACATGATAAACTGTAGAAAGTTAAGCTCTTCAGAGACTGATGATTAAAATATGAAATGTGACAAACATGTTTGTCATGTTTGTCAAAAAGAAATGAAAATTTCTAACTAATGTGTCCATTCTAGCTATCTGCTGACTGCATCCATCTTTCATCTAAGCATGTACTCCATAATTATTTGAGCAGCAATGAAATACCTAAATCAAACAGCAGAAAACAGAAATTCCCCTCAGACACCGCCTAACCCTGAAGATACTTCAGCATTACAAGTATCTAAGGGCTTGACTTTAAAAGCATCTAGTTTGTCTTCTGCTTATGTACACAGTTGTCCAAGGCTGAACAACTAAATGTGTATTTTCTCCTGAAGTCCAGTTGGGATCCAGTAAACCTACCTTCTGTCACTGCAAATGAAGAGATTTGTTTCTGTGGGATATTTTATCTTCAGCACGATATCAGAGAGAGGCAAGCTGCCATAAACAAGAAATGCTGAATAGCCACACAAGCATTAGTACCCTGTTGAATATTACCCTACCTTACCTTGTTACTCCCATGTAGGTATGTCCCTTGTAGGTATTTAAAATGTGCATTAAAACATGGTTCTTTTTTCTGTTTCTTTAGGCTACAGACCCAGATGCTGGTGTTAATGGCCAAGTTCATTACAGTTTGGCAAACTTCAACAATCTTTTCCGAATCACATCAAATGGTAGCATTTATACAGCAGTTAAACTGAACAGAGAAGTAAGAGACTATTATGAACTTATTGTTGAAGCAACAGACGGAGCTGTGGACCCTCGCCGTTCAATGCTAACTTTAGTGATCAAGGTGCTGGATATTGATGACAACAGCCCTGTTTTTACTAATGCTTCCTACAATGTCTGCGTGCCAGAAAATCTCCCCCCAGGCACTGTCTTCCTGCAAATAGAGGTAAGAAAGCATTATAAAGTGAAGAAGATGTTTTTTAAATGTTCTGCAATACTAAGCATGTTCTTACTTGTCAGTGAGACTGCAGTAAAAGACTGCAAACTTGAGTGGGGGAAGCTATGACACTTAACAGACTGAAAAATGCATGACCTTTAGACAGGTACATAAAAATACTTTGAAGCTGAGGTTCATTTGGAAATAAGAGCAATTATTAAAAACCAAACAACCAACAAAACCTACATACTATTGTCATTTCTTGGAATATTGTTTTATACATTTAAAGTGCTTTCGATTTGTTTTTGAAAGCTCATCATACTGCTTCTACCTGTTTGCATTAGTAGCAAAAGAGAGCTTTATCTCAACTGATTTAGACATTTCAGTCAAACCTGGCTGTCTAACCTCACATTATGGTTAATGGAGATAAATAGTTGCTTCCAGAAGCAATTCACCCAATACCAAGATCATCATCTAAGATAGCTGGAGTACTGGATAAGTGAAGTGAACACCTGGAGGTGTTGTCTTCTCTTCACTGACTATAAAAGATACTCAGACAAGTGAGAGTTAATTGTTCAAGGATGAGCTAGATCTCTAAAGACACCTGAGATTCACTTCCCGCAAGCAGTCTATATATCCTCCTGATGTTTTGGTCAGCATTCTTTAGTGAGAAGAATCTGTCCTGAGACAATTTCAACAAGAACGGTTTTCTCTGAAGCTGACTGCAGATAAATCTAATGTCAAATTACAGTTAGAGCAACCACATAATACTCCTTATCCTGATGAAAATTAATATTCTTTGTCTAAATACTGGTATGAAATAAAAACATCCGTGCTGTCATATGGGGTGAGATCAAATGTCTGCTTAGCCCAGCATCCTCTCCCTGGCAGTGGCCAATAGCAGATGCCCAGGGAAGAGAACGAGAACAGACTGAGTTTCCAGTGACTCTTGCCCAGAATACTGTGCTCATTTGCCGTGCGGGTATGTGGATTTTATAACCTTAAAGTGGATTTGTCTACCTCATGTGTGCACAATAGTATTACGTACATCTAATACTATTAGAATAATATAACGAAACTAAAGTTGTTTACAGTAGTTTGCTTTTTTATGTTCTTTAAATCTAGTAGGGGTTTTTTGTGAAAATGGATTTTGTTTGGTTAAAATGGGGGGGTTTTCTGTATGGCATGCTCTAGGCGAAGGATGTTGATCTTGGTTCCGATGTTAACTATCGAATACGGACGCAGGAAGCACTACAGTATTTTGCGCTGAACAAGTATACAGGCGAGTTATCGCTTTTGAAGTCCTTGGATTATGAATCATTCTCTGACACAGAAGCAACCTTCACCTTTCTTGTGGAAGCCTTCGATAGCAAGGGCACTATGCCTCCTGGTCTTGCTACTGTCACAGTGAGAGTAAAGGTAAGAGAAAGAGCTTGTCAGTTGATAGCATCCTCTGCTATTTGTTACAAAATACTTCATCAACCCTTACAGGTGTCCTGATGAAACACCAGAGCACACTAGCAGTATGTCTGCTTTCCTGCTTTTTCACTTGTATGAAACTACTGCCTTTTTCTGACAGCAACTTGTTCAGTTAAACATACCCTTTATAACAGCTATAATTACTTTTCTATATGCAATTACGTAGTTAAATCTTGGATCACAGATTCATGAAGTACAAGAATACCTGACACGCATATAAATGTTTAGTCCTTTAGAATCCCTGAAAGGTTGAAATAAGTACCTAATGGAATTGTTTGCAAAAATGACACCATCACGTTTCAGTTAAAGTTCTCATAAATTGTAATTTTATGAACCATTTGGGTGTACTGAGTGCTGATGTGGCACACCACATGCTGTATTTCAGATTCTGCTGCTTGAAAATACAGAGCTGCAAAGGAACAGGCTTATTTAGTGGTCTTGCACAATTAATCATTTTTATGCAGTGAGTTACAGCATCACCTCTGGGTTTCAGTTATCTCGCCAGTAATACGGGGATAATGGTATTCTGTTTGGTAACGATCCACAAATGAAAAGAGTTTGTAGCTGAAACATTAGCACTTACCCATCTTAATTTGGTTGAGGTACTCATGTCCAAGAGGAGAGGATATTTTAGATGCTTTAAATCATGCCTCCTTGCATTTATAATGGTGCAGTTCTGGAGCCAGTCAGATGAGTCCTTTTGTGCAGTTGCTTCATTTTTGTTGACTTTGTCAGTGAAGAACTGTGGGAGAGAAGAGAGTTTAATTACTCGTATTTTAGCTAAGAAGCAAAAATTGTAGCAGGAAGAGCTCACATGTGAACTTCATATCTGGCAACTTCAGTTTAAATGTAAGTCTGCGGAAAGTATTTAGCATATATGAATCAGTCTCAGGTTCTAGCTTACTGTGTATCTGCAGATGCTATGAATTGCCACATGATTTTGAGTAATTCTGTTTGTCAGTCTCTACTGAGCTCAGAATTATTTTAGGGACAGTAAATGTCTCCAGTTATTAGCTTTGATGACAGTGTAAGGAGGCTTCTACAATACCTCTCCATCTCTGCAAAGTTTCTCAGACTGAGATGCAGGTTACCTGTTTCCTAATAGTCTGCGCTCTTCCTTGGCGGTTTCCAAGTCAATCAAAGAAAACATAGCTTTTGACATCATTCCTTGAGCCTTTTCTATTAATACTTTTAAGGAGGAAGTTGCTCAAACCTGGTTTTTTCCTAAAAGAAACTTTCTTCCAGCACAGTGAATTTTGGAAAGAATTAAGTGTTTGGGTTTGGGTGTTTTTGATGGGTTTTTTAAAGGTACTTATTTTCAAATAGGACTGAATTCAGAGAAAAGCTGTAGTCTGCATCATAGGGCTGACCCAGCTGTATGATTGCGTGTTTGTATTGTATTCATTAATGACAGGGTACAGGGAAGCAATACAGTTCAACTTGGTGGCTTTAGTGTAACAGCAGCTTGTGTACTGTCAAAGGAGGTGGTGTGGAAATAGGGAACTTAAGAAGGGGATTAGTAGGATCAAACAAATAGGTTTCTTGTTTTCCTGGAAACTCTTCCCACACATGAGCAACAAAAAGGGAGCATGCTGATACTTGATTGGAAAGGCAGTATGTAAGAGGCTGGAATATAGGCTGGAGCCAGGAGTAACAATTTCAGCAGTAACAGGTGTTAGGCTGGGGACAGAACAGGGCCTGAAAGTGAGGACAAGCACCTTATATTTTAAATGAGAAAAGATAAATCAAAGAAATTACTAAGTGTCATACTCAGTGACAGGCTGACTTGCAACAGATAAGTGGACATAATTAAATGTTAAATATATTGCTGAGATTAAGATGATGCTTAGGTTCCAGCCTTGAGTGACAGGTAGAACAGTAGTATTTTGAGTGGCAGTAGCATTTTGAGAGAATTGGGGAGGGCTTGTGGAAAAAACATTTTTAAGATCTTATTTTGTTGGGCAGGTGTTATGAATGGGTTATATGTCAGATGGTAGAAATGTAGAACCTTGGTCACAAGAGATGTATAAAATAGAAAGAATGGTTTAATTTGAGCTTATAGATGAACTTTCCAGATAGAAAATTTACAGGGTGGGGGAAAAGGTGGAGATTGAAATCAGAGCCATGTGCTACCCCTGTGTGAGATGAGAAGGATCCACAAGAGGACACCTTGAATGGTTGATTCAAGAGACAGAGCAGCAGGAGAGGGATGCAGAGTCTTGGAAGCCAAGCGAGAACAAGGAGAAGAGCAGGCCTCAGGTGTGAAGACAAATACAGAAGTAACAAAGTGCGTTGCAGTGCAGTTTGAGTTTGTTCTTAATGGAAGAGATTCATATTCCCCCTTGTTCTGAAAGAGGAGAGCTGACGTGCCTTGGCTGGGGGTGAAAAGTCCTGATCAGCGCAGAGAGGCACTAAAGTTCCCTTGAGGACAGAGGCAGTGTACACCTTGTACAGGGCCAACATCAGCACACCCTCGTAAGCTGACTGAGGGAACTGATTTCTGTCCAGCAGCTCAGTGAGGGTTGTTTACAGGGCACTGAATCCAGCCCTAGGTCTTGAATGCATGATGGCGTACACGACATGCGTTATGTAGCGGTCTAGAGCTTCATGCGCAGTGATTCCAATCCAGGCTTTTATTCCTTTGCAATCTTAACCATGGTCCGAGCTGCTGTTTTAGGGCTTAGCTAAATAGATAACTCCTGATGAGCATGTTCACTGTTTCATTGGAGTAATTTATAATTTTTTGTTGACCAATTAGGATGTCTGCACAGGGAATTGAAGGGGTTCTAAAACTCACGATTTCTGCCAGACCATCTGCCAAATCAGAGCCTGTGTTCAGGGACATGGTGCTTCTGCGTGGGGATAAACATCCCTCTGCCATGGCTCTGGAGGAGTTGTTCCATTTAGCCCGTCTTTTGCTCTGGCTCTGGGACCAGAAACTGGATGTGTCTGATTCTTCTTAGTAGTAAAAGTTCTTTTACTTTATTTAGAAGATGGTATTAGAGTAATTATTTTAACACAGTGTTTGTGACCCCAAACAGCAAATAAACCAAGTGCAGATACACAGTAGGCCCTAACATAACTTGTGCCAATTGCAGTCTTCAATAACACAAAATTGAACTAGAGAAAACCAGAAGCAAGCATTAAGGCAATAGTGGATCCAAGCAGGGAATTCAAGTAACTGTTACAGATTCAGGTCCTATAATCCTCAGAGCGTTATTTGTATTACAGATGTCTCCAAGTCTTTTCGGGCTTGTGCTGCTCTGTTAACGTTTGTCATTTTTCACAGTCCAGCTCTTAACTGAAAGCATTGTAATTTTTACTGTGTAATAGGATTCTGTTAACCAACTATGGACAACATCTGATGGTTTCATATATCATTAATGTGATATAAAACTGAATGAGCAGTAGTGCAGTATACCCATAATCACACTGATCTTTGTGGCTTGGGGGAGGGTAGATACGCACAGTGACTTTCTTTAGACTCTCGTTTTCAGCCTTTGGCATGACAAGTTACAAATAGTTTGTATTAACCTTCCCTGAACTTAACCTGTTACCTGCATGTCAGTATTGAAATACATTATTGGCCACTGCTGCAGCCAAATGGCCTTTTACATTGTATGGGTGTCTTATGACTCTTTCTTCAAAGAAAGCCAAAGGTAAATTAATAAATTGTTGCATCCTCTCTAGTATCACTGAGGAGGAATAGTATACGTGGCATTGATTTCTTGCCAGAAAGATGCAAACCACCCCAGCCAGACTGAGATTTTTCTTCTTTCCCCAGTTCTCGCATTCCTGTTGCTGCTTTCATTACTTTTCACCTTAACCTGAAAGTAGTAATGAGTCATCTTGTCTTGGGATGGCATGGGAGATTGCACAAGTGTTCATCGAGAATAATTGATGATTGTAATCTGATCTGTAATCAAGAACACAAAACTTTTTATTTTATCTGGGGTTTTTATATATATATATATAATTACATGTTAGACATAGCAAATTTTATCAGTCTTGAAAACATAGTTTAAGGGATAAAAACAGCAACTTCAAGAAACAATTTGTGTGCTATTTTTCAGTGGTTTGCCGCTGTCAAGGCATAATTTCTCTCACCATGAGAACGGCAGAGATTTGCATTCGCTCAGTGTCTGAGGGCTGAATTGTTTGCTAAGAGTGCCTGTAGTGCATATTGCAGTATGCACAAGCATCCCCTCACAATATAAATGTTCCCAAGTATTGGAAGAAGCAAAATCATTACTGTTCAAATGGTATGCTTATTATTAGGATTTAGCATTCAGAAACAATTACTATGGTAATAGAGCTTCTTAACAGAAACAGGACTAACCTTTTTCCAGTTTAGATTGCTGTTAAATGAGTAATGTGTTCCTAAATACATATTATAAGAATTTTTGTATCATGGGGCCTGTAAGGTACTTGCATATTTTATGCTGTGACCTCCTCTTATTACCTGCGTTATTTTTTTATTACTTTATGTCTCTCTCTTGTTTGTTATAATTGCTCTTTCTCCCCCTTCTGTGTTCTGAGATTGGTTTTCTTTTTAGCTTTTCAAGTAGAGTATGTAGTGGAATGAAGCTATTATCTCTGGCTGATGATTTAAAGTGATAGAGCAACAAGAATAAGTAAGAACAGATCTATATATTTCTAGCAATGCCATGTTACGAGACTGCCTACCAAATATTTCATATAATTTCTACCATGCCTTAATCCAAGTGGACTGTTATAAACATTATACAATTAATTTCCAGATTTAGTAAAACTGACTTTACCTATGAACATCAATAAACATATTGCTATCATCAGAGAACAGACAAACTGCAACAGTTAAACTAGTTATTCAAGAGAAGTATGCCACTGAGAAATTGGGTCAACATATGCTTTAGATGATGCATTATATACATTGATTGGTACTCACTGTGGGGGTGAATTTATCTTTCATAATCACTATGCTAAGTCTTGCCTTCCTTGGGAACTTTGCATAAAGGAAACAAACCAACCATGCAAAAATGTGTATCAGCTAAATCTTTATCTCTGCATGGTTGCTCTGAATGGTCCTTCATCAACATGAACATTCTTGCGGTCCTTCACATTGAAGTTGGAAGCCAATGGCATGATCTTGGTTGTAATGATGCCATAGCAGTGCAGAGCTCCAACCTGCTTAGACAAGAAAGCTCCCTTTATTTCTCTTACAACCAAAACCTTGAATCAGAACAAGGAGAAATATAATTTGTTTGCTTTTCTAAGGTGGGAAGGTTGGAAGAAGCTGCGTGTTTGTGGATGAATCACCCTCTCAAACCAAACAATTGAAGCCAACAGTAAAGCAAAGAAAATGAAGGTGTGTTGGAGAAAGTATGCAGGAACCGAGCACTTGAGACAGTGGAGTACAATATTACAGCAGGACCCTCTCCTCTCACAGAGCACATTTAGTGTACTGCTGCAGAGTGCTGGGGAGTGAGTGGCTTTATTCTCTATAAAATGCTTAAATTATCACTAGGAGAGAATGGGAGAAGAGGGATCCACAGGTTGTCATTAGGGAGGGGGGGACATTTTGGTTCAAACCCTGCTCCACCAGATGTTTAAATAGCCATGCATATGTGTAGCTGCCACTGCTTTCTCTTCCTGCAGGTATTTACTAGAAATTCACTCAAGTCTTATTTCTAATGAGCAGGTGAGCAGTAATACATCATTGCTTAATTATGGTGGGATTTCATAGTTGGAATGGTGGAATCATTTAGGTTGGAAAAGACCTTTAAGATCATAGAGTCCAACCGTTAACCTAACACTGCCAAGTCTACCACTAAACCATGTTCATGGTATGGTGAGATTTAATTACAATAATAATGAAGATTTTCTGCCAGAAATAATACAGGTAATGAAGGATCCATGGAAGGTAAAATACATTAGTGAATCAGTTAAGGTCGAACAGTCATCAGTTTCTAATATTTCTAAAATAAAATCTAAGTTATGTTTTCTCAATAAATTTACATCCATGAAGCTAATCCTTCCTCTCTAACATGTAATGAAAACCATTTCCCGTTTAAAGAATAACAGGGCAGTCCAGCACAACAGCAGCACATAACTTACACAAAGGTTAAAAAAATGAGCTGTATTGCCTCCAAAATGTAACTGCTTATTCATCTCTTTTCTAGTGGCATTAATGGAGTAATGGGCATGGTGTTGGACTATGGTGCCAGTAAACAGATTCCCAGCCCCCCCCCCCCCTCAACTTATCTGTTCAGTCATCTGTGGAGATGGAGAGGTTTCTGCCAAGTGGTAACCTGCACTTGGCATTTCCTTTAAAGCTAAGCAGAGCTTCAGGAACCCATTGCATAGTTGCATCAAAATGAAAGCACTTGCTCACTTAGGCCCAAAAAATGTTTTGCTAAAGGGCAGGATAAGGCCCTGTGGCAGAGGTCAAAGATCTGTGGCTCCTTGGGTGCTTGTTACAAAGGGTTCACTTCCCACTTTCCTGGTTTTTTTCATGAACTGGTAGTTAACAGATGAAGAAATTGCAAATTATTGTGAGAGACTAGTGTGAGCAAGGCTGCTCCACGTGGAGGGATGAGCCAGGAGCCAAGGGTGACCCAGTGTGGGCAGTGACCTCCCCGACTGGGCACAGTCCCTGCGGGGACAGAGCCAGGCGGGCAGACCAACAGGCTCCATCAGCAACCCCAGACGTGGCGAGGGCATGAACCCAGTCTGGGGTCTGTCCAGGGAGTCCGGCCAGGAGCAAAAGTGGATGGGGCCAGAAGCAGGGCTGGAGCCTGGTATCCTATGGCATCACTGGAGCAGGACTGAGGGCCCGGACTGGGCTGAAATGGAGTCCTGGGCTCAGGGGCAGGGTGTTGGGGGGGGCCTAGGTGAGGCAGGTCTGGGCCGTAAAGGCTATGGGTGCCCTTAGGGCCATGGTATCTTGTGGCCTTTAGGGTTTTTTCATTCTGCTTATTTAGTAATAAAATATATTGGATTTTTTTTTTAAATAAGGCATTGAGTGACATCTTTTTGTGGTTAAAGAATGCACAAGAGGAATAATGATTTTCAAGTACAGTGATACCAAAACACCCCTTTCCTTTCTGTAGAAGAGAATTTCACGGATATAGTAGAGGAATGTTAAATGTGCCCTTGGAAGTCCCCAAACAGCAGGGGATTATTAAACACTTGGAGGCAGCTCAGATGGGAAGCCACCAGCCCTGGTAATGTGCACATAGACTTAAGTGGCAGATGTTCAAAACAAAATGACAGCAGAAAATTACAGATACATATCTGTAGTTGTAGAAAAAAAATGGGAAGGTTTGAAAATTTCAGTGTGAGACATATGCTATGCTTTGAAGTAAACCTTTTTACTTTCTCCCTTTGTGAGATTATGTTATGCACATTTAACACTAGTGGAAGGAGGGATCACTTTAAAAATACTTTTTTTTTTCCCTATTTATTACACTTGTGATAAAAGCCAGCAGACTGCAAAAGGAGTTGTAAATGCCTAATACGCATTTATTAGGTCAGGTGCTGTTCAGTCACACTGTTTTTTATAGCAAGGGAATGTTGATTTCCACTTAGATATAGTTGACTAGAAACCTTGGTATCAGCAGGTGTAATCAAAGAGCGCAGTCCTAAAGTGGTAGGAAAAACACATGGATGTACTTACAAACTCGTTACATATTTACAAACCAAAAAATTTAATATTTAAGAAGCTAACAAACTTAATGAGTGATTTTTTTTCAACAGGTCAGAAATAGGAGAGTAAAACATTTCCTCAGACTGTCAGAATCCTTATGGTAAGATGCTTTCTGCTTAGCAGTTGAGGAGAGAGGCAAGAAGAAAAGGAAGCTTTGTGCAAAATTGCATTTGTAATGCAGGCTCCCTGGGTAGGCACCTCTACACCTATACTCTGTCGATAATGGTGAAAATCTTCTAAACAGTGTGATTCTCTTAATGGTCTAGATAAATCAAAGAATCTGTTATTTTAGTGTTCTTTGACAGGAATTTGTCCCTCTGGAACTATTCAGCAGATTAATAATTATATTTTGCTACCATGGAATTACAGCTATTTTAATAAATAATCAATACTTGATTATAATTAGGTCACATACTACACAAAACAGGAATTAAAAAATCAGACTGATTCTATAAGCTCAAAAAAATCCCAAACCTAGATGACTAAATGTAAAAAAGTATAACCCTGTTTTCATAAGGAGGAAATTGGGAGAGGGTAAAACATGTTCATTTTTATGGGTGTTGGGGAGGAGGAGAGGCTTCACTCCCATTTGGTAGGGCTGCCCTCTAGTGCACTGCAGGCTAAAGGAAGCAATTTTTTCAGTGCAGTAACAGGGTTCCCTTTGTAGGATAAAAGGGCATTTGCACAAATTATTATGCCTGGGATAGATATTTTTATATAATATACGTATATACACATAATATATATATCAAATATATTGGAGTGTCATCTGGAGTTGCTTCTGTTTGTGTGGAGATAGCTGATGAAAAATTAAGTTTTTACTTTTTTTTTCTCTTAGAAAACAAGATTTCTACCAAAACATCTTTTAAAAAAAAAAATTATTATTATTTAGAAAGTCTTTAGGTTAGTGGTAATATTCAAATCAGGCAAGTCTGTCACTCATTGCAATGTTGCATTTTAATTGAAACATGGTAACAGTCATGACCTGCAGCTGTAGCTCACTGGAGTGAGAAGGGGCCGTGTCCTGAGCTCATCACAACTGCCTTGCTCTCAGCAACCAGCAGAAAGGAGCTGTAATCCTGGTGTATCCAGCTCCTTCCTTTGGGCAGGATTTTCCAAAGGTCCTGGAACTGCCATAGCAACTCCTGGTGCAGTTGACCTTCCCAGGCTTTGCTGCTCAGGTTATGTTTTTGAAGTGTGGGATTTTATTTTCATACATGCTTCTCGATCCTTTGGGAGGTGGATCTGCAGGATCCACTGCAAAGTCAGAGAGGAATGCAGGGACTGCTCCAGTTTGTGACAAAGACTGTCGTAAATCCTGCTGACTCCAGGATCCAGGAGCTGCCAAAGTGGCTGAGCTAGGGTAGCCTCCGCTCGCTGCGAGTATGCGGATCTGTGCTCTCTGTGCTGCGCTGCACACACAGGACACCCTGAGCTATATGCACTTCAGATGAAGTTAAGGGGCGGTGACAGTGCAGGGAAGAAGGCAGACATTTGAATCCAATTTGTGTGTTTCCCAGGTCAGTGAATGAGGAGGCAGAGGAGATTATTTCACCCAGATGTTAACTTAGTGGAGTACAAGCATTAAAGGTCTCTTGGTGTCCCCATAAATCAAAAATATATTAATGTCTCTGAAGTCCAATAAAGTTTACAAGTTAATTTTATGCTGGGAACGCTGTACTGCAGGTATTTTTCTTCTATTCTAGTTGTCTGTTGCCCTCCCATGTCAGCAGTCACCACCTGTCTAGGAGGCACCTAGTTTAGTATTAGTACATTACAGCTAGTGACTGTCTTAATGATTTTTAAATTACATATTGATTTGCTCCTTAATGCCTTTCCTCCCCCACGCTTTGTTTCTCCTCATTAGCATTCCTAGATGACTATCTTAGTTCACCAACATTTTTTTTCAGCATTTTCATAATCTTTGCAGACAGGTCAATATTTGTTTCCTACAAACCTTTTGCTCAGTAACAACCCTTTAAATCTTGTGAATGAGATGTGTCTTGTTCAGAGGGTAAGGAAGCTGGTCAGGAAGTAGGATCATTCACATGCTAAGGGTGATGTCTGAGTTAACCAATGAGTTGGCATCAAGAAATCTCTTAATATGCCTTCCTTTGCTTTGGAAGGTCCTAATGTGGATTCTCAAGGACGGTAATATTTGAGCATCTCTCCCTTATTGTGCTTCCTTCATGCTTGATTCTTAATCTTTGCACAAGGGAAAGATGTAAGGATGTGTCCTGTTCTGCTTTTATGTGCTGCCCAGTGTGAGCAATGTGAAACATAACCAAACAAAAAGTGGTAGATAAAGAGCATCTATTGCTAGGAAGAAAGCTTTGGGGTTTTTATGCTTTGACTTTCACTCTGTTTTGTAAACAAAGATGTATGAAAACATACTAAATCTGCAGCTAGGTGAGCAGTGACACAAAGGCTGTTTTGTATTTATATTATAAATGTGTGGCTGCTATTACCTTACTGTCAAAATACACAGCCCAGGTATTTTAAAGTGAGATATATAGAGAATTCATTACCTATACTTTCCATTTACATATTTTTGTCTGTGTCTGATAGTTGATAGCAACCTGGATGTATGTGACTGAAGCAATGAACTGTGAACGGTTGTAAGATGCTGTAGTTTGGCCACAAGAGCATGTGTAGGATTATGCCCCAGATTTTAAAGGTGATTACACTACTACTTACTACCACTTTGTGGAAGGTTAGTACCCTATTCCTAACCTGTGGTTAAGGATTGCACTCATATGCTGCATCCATTTCTATGCAAAGTCAGGTTTAGTGGTGTTTTAAGCAGAAGCTATCAGGTATGGAGTAATCTTCTATTATTTAGCTGTGCAAAAACATGTCTATGTCTTTGCTCTCCAGTAATGACAGAAGCCCATTACTTTCTCTAAATGTTATCTTTTTTCCCAAAGTCCCTCTGTGATGAAAACCTGAAAACTCTCTCTCCGTATCTGTCGGGGAATGCTGAACACTACTCACTGTTAAGTCTACTTCAGTGAAGAAAATTTGATTGGGGACCTTGACTACAGGGGCACAGGTTTTGGGGGTGGGACGGGCAGATCATGCCCATGACATCTTGAGCTATTCACAGAAAATACAGAGCGTGCTTTCTTTCTGTGCTCTAACAAAATCAGATCTAGACTGTATTCCATCCTTGGTGGTGCATTTTGATGGAAAATCAATAGTTTCTTTTTGTGACCTTTTGGTACCTTTAAGTGCCCGTAATATGTAAAAAGAAATTATACCAGTTGAAGGAGATAATAATATATGAATTTCTCCAACATGTTGTCACGGAGGTACACTAAAACTAATTCAAATGAGGGACAAGCTCAAACAATTTTATTTCACAAAACAGCCCAAACCACACAACAGAAACCAATGAGAAACAGGGGTAAACCAAAATCAATCAACACTCTGATAACATTACACATTAACAGGTTCGAGGTGTCAGTCTGGGTGTTGTTACTACACAGCAATACACACAAGAACAAGGATCCAAAGTGCACACGCGCACTCACTTACAAAGGGTGAAACTCTCTCTCTCTCATGGGTACCCAGAAGATAGAATTGCTCATCCCGGGGTGGGGGGGGGAGTGAGGGCTCACGCAAGGATATATCCAAAAGAAATCACTCACCAAAGGAGGTGAGGGCACTCAATCCCAGTAAGTTTCCTCAGGTGGCATCCCAGCCCGAGGGGAGAGGTCCCAAACACATGGCACCACTACTCCGAGAAGACCACACCTTGAAGGGGGTCTCTGGTGGTGCCCCATTTATACCTGAGGTCGGATCTGAGCTGTGGTCATAATCGGCCATGATCCGAGCCAAGGCGGCTCACTGGCTGTGTGGACCCTGTCTGGTGACCAAGGGGTCCCGCCTCTCCTGCTGCCCCTGCCGAGGTGGGTACGTGCCGGGGGGCACGGCAGAGCACAAAAGGCGCAAAAATGAGGCGCGGAAAGCCGGTGATCGCCATGCCAAAAGCCCCGATCTTTGCGTACCTGTCACACACGTGTGTCTAACAAAATGTCTACTTACTTCATCGAAAATTGCCCAGAAGAGTCGTTTCTTCCTGCTACTTCTGAACCAAGACTTTTACTAGAATAAAGAAGGCATTACAACCAAAAAAGAGCCCATTTCCATGACATCTGCATGTTTTGCATGTTAAACCTTTGGCCTGCAAAAATCCCTGTTCTGCTTCTAACAGTTATTTATCATAGACATTTGTGATGAGTACAGGAGACTTGATCACCTGTCTGTAATGATAGTCGTGCTCTCTGAAGTGCACTTACTACAGCTGCATAATGAGAAGACCTGTGGTGATTCTTATGGGGAACTTTTATTTTGTTTAAAAGTGGAAACATTTAAGCTTGAACTCTGCTATTAAAAATTAGTAGCTGCTTTAGGATTCAGGAAGAGATGAGCTGGGAAGAAAAGCACGTGGAGCTGTTCTGTCTAGTTATGACTGAAACTTTTGGTGCCTATTCACTTGGCTCGGCTAAGGTTTATGAGGCACAATTGTGCATAAAGCTTGTCTTAGAGGAAAGATAAGTTGGAGAGGCAGAAGGCTTTCTGTGTCCTACTTTATGCTTTGCTTTGTATTCCTGTGTATTTTGTACTGATCCACGTATCTTGAAAAATAGGTGCGTTAAGTAGGATGACTTAGTCATTTTCTATAGGAGAGGATGTAGTGTATCATCTTTAAACAGGATTATGCTTTCCGATACCTTAAGTCACAAATTTTCAGGCAGTAAGGTTACATAAAGATATTCAAAAGATAACAAAAACATCACACAGCGATTCTCCCCATTCCCCAGAGAACAAACAACAGAGTGTGATCTCTTGCTGCTATGCCAAAGAAAAAAGACCAGGTATGGCTGTGGATTTGCAGGTGCACAGAGGGAGATTGATTCAAAATAAATGAATAAATACAGATAAAAGGCTGGGTTATTTCAGAAACTTCACCTGCTTCATGGAGGTGAGCCTAAGCATCTAGATCATGGGAAGCAGAAGCTGGAAAAAAAAAACCAAAAAAAAACAAAAAAAAAAAAACCAACCCAAAAAACCCCACAACAGTTAGCATAAGCATAGTATTGGGTCATTACCCCAGATGGAGACTTCATATGGAAGGACAGAAGGTGTCTTCTTTGTGTGTATGCAGTTTTTAAAAGATTGTGTATCCCACTGGAAAACTTTCAGGGTCTACAAACCAAAACAGTTCCAAACACACTGATTTACACAGTTGTAAGACCTATGCATGTAGTGTTCTATCACATTTCTCCTATCATACTGGAGATTATTTTTAATATTCTATGCCTAGGATTTCTGTATTTATAGCTACATTGTGTCTGCTTCAAATAAAGTAATTCCCTGTCTTTTCTTTGGGGTACAGTGGATGTGAATGGAGTCTTACAGTGTGAGATTGCTGTTATGATGTTGGTTTCTTTGCCACAGTAGTATATTGCTCTGGAGTGGAGTTTCTGGGAGCAAAATGGAACAAAGGATAGCTTATTTTATAAGCATGATGTCACTTTGAAGAGTCGTGAGAAACAAGATTATGTAAAATACTCCTGGGTATTAAATTCTCAGATGAAGTAAATAATTTTCTTGCAAACAGGTCAAGTAATTGAAATTATGAGATTCAATGCCTGTAATTCTATGCAAAAATGCTGTTCTGTTTGAATTTGGATGTTTTTCCAAAATGTTTTCATTTGAATGCTCTCCTAGTTTGAATTACCTAGTACTTGCTTGCTGATGATCCAGTTGTCTCTCTGAAAATCTGGAAATTGGACAAAAAGCATTTCCAGTGCCTTGAAGACTTGGATTGCAGACCTTTGAGCAGAACAAAATGCATTAATTATTCAGGCATTTACTACGTGGACTTGTAACGATCTTTTTTTATATAGATGTTTATTATACTGTTGTTTCCTCTGATGAGGTATGGATGAATGTTTTAAATGATTGTGTAATAGAGTATGCTGGCCAGTATCAGCATATTGCATTTGCAGCATGAAGAGCTGTGACAACAGGTAGAGGCATCATTGTATAAACTTTGAGTAGCTGTGTTTGTGTGGGTTACTAAGAGATGGGAGGCACCTGTATTCCCCCAGAGCTCAGGCACACATTCTGCTTTAAGGGAGAAAAAAAGTCTGCTCTTCATTTGTAGATCAGGAAAGTCACTCTTGTGTGCTGAAGGCAGGGGGCTTGGACTAGATGACCTGTAAAGGTCCCTTCCAATCCAAAGCATTCTATGATTCTTATTTGTTCTGCAAAAAAACCAGAAAATTTAATCTATGTTATCCATATACACAAAACAATGGAAATAGTAGTATGCAAAAATGAATAAATTTGTTCTCAATAGAATTCAAGCTAGGGAGGTGGCTCTACAGAAAAAAACTGGACTTCAGTTTTCTTTGTAGAATAAAGATTGTGATTTAGAGATATAGATTTGTGATGTCTGTTTATTTTTTTAAAGGAACTTACAGATAAATTTTCTGGACTGTCTGTGAGAGAATTTTGACAAAAAAATATTTTCTGACAACTTATGACAGTCAGAATGAATACCTTTTTAATAACCTGTGATGCTGGTTGAGTTTCTAAATGTTTGCGGCTCCTGATGCATGGGGCACCATGTCACTCAGAGCCACGTGCATCTGACTGCTGAATCTAAGAACACCAGTCTGAAGAACACCATCTTAAACTCTCATGAGATGTTGATACTAATCTGACATTATATTTTCCGTTCATTTATTGCATATTAGAGGTAACAAACACTGTCAAGCAACAGCAGCTCATTCATTTTAGAAAATTAGCAAAGCCATGTTGTGGCTCACTGCTTGAGAAGCAGATGTCATGGTAATCTCTGCTTTGTTTACTTGTGAGACTGTGTGTTTTTCTGCAGAATTTCCTTCTGTTGATCTAACTCACATGAATTTTTTTTTTTTTTTTTAAACTTTGGCACCTTCCCCTTGTGTGCTAGTTTTGTGCAGTGGTAGTGGAATTGAGAGCCGAGAGAGACTGTGAATGGCAAATAAGCTTCCTAATGAGGAAAGAGTGATTGGGTAGAGTTTGAAAAAAAAGATTGTGAATGCATCTATAATTTTGTTTGAACTTCAGAACTAAACTCTTAATTATGTTTTGCAGGATATGAATGATTACTCTCCAGTATTTAGCAAAAAGCTCTACAGGGGAATGGTTGCTCCTGATGCAGTCAAGGGCACCGTTATCACTACAGTTTCAGCTGAGGATCAAGATCCTCCGGTAAGCAAAAAGGTTCTATTAATGCTCTGCACCCAAGAAGGAAAAATCTTTAACCCTCATAAGTGACCTTATTCTCTCAACAATAAAGGTGATTATTATGAGTTTCACAGAGCGGTAACTCATACATTTTTTTATGTCAGCCTGTCCTTTGTTGTTCTGGACAGAGGCTGCCTTTACAATGATTCTTCCTGAAGCTGGCAAATCAGTGATACAGCTCCTTTCTGTCAGGAATATTTTTTGAAAGCTCTTTATCCAACTTCACAGTGTAGATGAATAAGAGAAATAGGCAGAAAGGGAAGCCGTGCCTACCTTTGGTACAGTTCTGCAGCTTAAAGAGGAAGCAAAGCACAACTTTGTAAGATTGTCGCTTTCTTCATTTTGCAGTCATTCTGCATTTCCAGTGTGAGACATCACAGGGTCACATGGAACTGTACAGCTCACCAGCCAGACCTATTGGATGTGCAGTATTTGAACCAAGTGCACCTGTTTGGGGGATAAAGTTATTTCTGCCACTGGCTTTTATCCCTGTTCCCTGGTGAAGCACTTGATTGACAGAACCGGGCACATATTTTTGACTTGTTAGCTATTCTGAAGGGTAATATCAATTTTTGTAATCAGAGGTTGATGAACATTGGTGACCAGATGATACACTGAGGACAGTAAAAGCCAAAGATGTTCTGCCAGCTAGGTTTAATTTTTAATTGTTAGTGTTGGGCATATTAAGGAGAATAATTATCAGGGAGAAGAGTTCAGAGAGAATGTGCCATGCACATTAAAAGCTGATGGCAGTGCTTTGACACAAATCAACTGTAGCTTAGCTAAATATGCTACATAGTAATTTATTTACCACCCAAGGACAGAAATGCTAAAGCAGTGCTTCTGTAAGGAGAGTCCTGCTATCCCCTTGTAAAAAGTCCTAACACACAAAGGTAAGTAAATTCCCTGCCGGTGATACATATCAGTGGGGTAGTACTGAACTTGGAGGCATTTAAGGTAGTTTATAACAGCTGAAGATCTGGACTATTGTTTGTTTAAAGTATATGAAAGACAGTAGTATCATCAAGTAGGTAATGAATAGCAGTAGTTATCAATTAATAGTGCTACAGAGTATTTAATGAATGCGGCATCAGAGGACGTAGATATTATTTGAGCAGTAAACAAAAGAAATGGAGAGAGATGTACTTTAATGGCTAGTCTTGGACAGTTTGAAGGGGAGTATGAGAGATGTTGGTGCCTGATTTGAGTGCTCTGCTTGCAGAATAGAGCCCAAGGTGTGTGTTAAGCTCCTTCTATAGAACATATGCACATTGGAATAGAGTCCCAACCAACCAACATGTTAGTCACAAATCTGCTGAATTAAAAGCAGAATAGTCAGCATGTATGCATTAGACTGATCAGCAGAGGCAAGTGAGAATTTCTAGTGTCTTGCTTTAGAGATGTTTTTAAAAATGCATAGCCTAGGACCCTTCTCTTCGTGGCAGGCACTTACACTCTCTTTCAAAGACACATCCGGGTGTACTCATCGCTTTTAGCATGTAGCAGGAGAAAGATGATGTGGTAGTACCTGCTCTCCTCTCTTTGCATCTTGTTATATTAACCTTGCTAGGAAAAGCCTTTCCATGAGGTGTTAAGAGGCCTAGGCTGCGTTCCCTCCACTGGCTGAAGGATTCCAACCTTTAGCTTTATTTCCATGTAAAATACCTTAACTACCAGGAAAGAGGCTGTCCAGAGTTCCTGAAAAACTTGAGGCATACCTGCAGGTGTGTGGAAGGCTTCTAAGCCAGGAAGTTGCTATAAAGGTAACAAGCTGCAGCACCTGTGAAGATAAGGGACATGCAGCATTAACCAGACTTGTAACTGCATCACCTGGTCCTTTTCTGGTCTTGAACCATTACACCTAAGCAAGGGGATATATCTCTAGGAGCGTTGTAGAAGTCTAAAATGTAGAACTCCCTGCTATAGCCCTTCAGAGGGCTTCATAAGTGTTCATATTTTTGTGGCCTACCTACACTCTTGCTCCCACTGCCTTTTTGCTCTGTGGAAATCTAATGCTTTTGTCTGATCTCCTTCACTGTTCCCTGGGGCACACCAGGCCTACTTTCCACCATCGTCTTAGTCACTGTATAAAACAGTGATTTGCAGGGGAAGGTAGGCTCGATTGCTCAGATCTCATAGTTATTTGCTGGAAAACAATTTTGAAATTGATTTAAGACTATTTGTTTCTACTCTGTGAATGAGTTTTACTGTCATTTTTCATGAACGTCTTATTCTTCCATATGTTAGGCACAATACGTGGCAATTACAGAATGGAAATTGACATCAGAGTGGGCAAAGTTTCTGGGTGGCATTAGAAGCCTGCAAGGGTTACGTTTCCACTATATATTGCACAAAGATAGTAGCTCATTGTGCTAACATTTCTTCCTGAATAAAACACTGTACTACTGGAATGCTACCACCAAATTAGTAAACCTTGCCTTCATATAAATGGATCTGAATTGCATTCAGCATTTCGGGGAGTTCAGCAGATGCTGCTTAGCTGGAGAAGATTCTCTCTTGCTCTGCCTAGGAGTGACTTGGGAACCAGGGAGTTAGGAAATACCATTTCTGTTCAAGAGCTCTCATCTCCAGCACTTAGCAGCAAATAATTCAAAAGGAAGCACTCTGCCCATATCACAAGTGGAGTCGCTTCAGAGTGATCTGCCAGCGGAGAGTGGGGGAAACTGGCAGTGCATGACACTTGAAACTGTGTGATTTTTTGATTGCCACAGTAGAAATCTAAAATATTAAGTTCATTAGTCACAGTCCTATGGACCTGTCTTTGCCCCTTGCCCCAGTACGTATGTGCTCCTACCAGGTTTATCATACTGACCTTTGAGAAGAGCCTGCAGAAAAGGATGTTAAGGATCAATGAAACTGGTCAAGAAGATTAATTTCTATTCCATGGAAATTTTGACATAAATGGGTTAGTGAGGATAGAAAAACAAAATTATTCACTGGTGCTAGAGAATCACTTTTTAACTTCATTTTTGTGCAGCTTTTAGTTAATAGTATCTGTCGCCCTACAACAAGATATTTTGGTCTCGATAAAGTATTTGCCCATTCTGATATAAGCTCCATTTTATAATCCCTGGGTTTAATGTGTCTCAGATATCACTGAGATATTGGAGAAAATAAAATAGTTCAGAAACTGATTAACATATATTTATAACAATTCTTAGTCCTGTGGAATCAGCATTTCCTAAGCAAAGATATTTTACTTTTTCATTTAAGAAAAACCAAGCCCTTCTGAACACTCTGCTTTTCTACCATTTCTGTCACTATCACTTGAACAGATAAGTGTAGAAATGGACATGGGTAAGCTTGTGTGCTGTTTTGTACAGTGGGAAACAACAGCCATCTCTAGGTGGTATGAGAATGGCAGAATAAAAACCTAAAGTGCTTATGTCTCCCAGATTCCTTTCCTGTGATTTCCTCACGTATTTATGTGGATTTCTTTTATATGGTTTTGAGTGTTTCATATTTGAAAGATGTGGGGATCGCTTCTACTTCTGTGGAGAAATTGATGCACATGCATGAGAGAGAGATCAAAATCACTGACTGTAGGATCCTGTTTATTACCATTACAACAGGCATAAATGCATATGACAGTAATGTTAAGATAATGTTCTTTGAAATCAACTGTTGCATTTCTTTGATTTTTATGAAGACTTAAAAATGAAGCTACCCTTAGGCATTTAATGAATACAATAGCCATGAAAGTTAGTCAGTTATGGAGGAAAACTTTTAAAATCGTTTTTGAAAGTTGGTATTTTATTTCAAACTAATGGCTGATAGTTTTTAGTTTTAAAATAAAAAAGAAAATAGAGAAAACTATCAGGCATAAATGGCTTTGTTTCTTTTTCTGACTGAGCCAACCTGTTTAGATGTTTTGTGCTGCTGGCAAATCTGTATTTATTTGGAGCTGGCTTTGACATTAAGTGGTGTCACAAAGTGTTTGATATGAATTCACCAGAAATTGTTTAAAAAAAAACACACAACCTTTCCTCTGTTCAGCAAGAGTACCTTCCTCTAAACTTGCCTTAAGGGAAAGAATATTGTTAGTTATCATCATCATCAATATTTTAGTTGTTTGTGTTGGGTGTTTTAACTTGGTGGAATCTTATTTGCACAGTACTAATACATCTATTTTACCAGTTCAGGAAAAGAAATATATATCTATTAAGAGAATCATTGTGGCTTTAAAGTACGCCTGATTGTCAGGTCTAATAAGAGCCTAACTAATTTGAAGTATCCAAACCTGAATTTTTCTGTTGTCATTTTACAAGTAATGTAGACTATTCCCCTGTCAATGTTAAACTCAGCCCAGAATAAAAGTCAAGCTAGATTTTTTTCATCATCTGCAATAAAAGCTTTTCAGATCTAATCAGCTCTTCAGAGACTGCCCACTGTCTTCAGCAAATCCCAACTTTGCTCTGCATTGTCAAATTAATATGGATAGTATGAAATCCAAATTGAAATGCTCAGCACCTGCATGTGATTTCTCTGCAGATAAGGCAAATTTGAATTTTCCAACAGCAGAAGAGCAAGAGCAGGTTTGGGATAGGAAGGAGGTGTTGAATGGTGTCAGTGGAGTTTGACTCTCCATTTCACCCCATAGGGCACCATCCTCAGCCCATTCCTCCTTTGAGCTGCTGGACTGGGACTATTGTGGTGTTGCCCTGTTGTTCCTCCTAGTCCCTCAACAGCAAGGGTGACAGCAGCAGTGACGGGTATGTAAGTGGTAGAAAAAAATTTCATACCACTGAAGTCAACCTTAATAAAATCATCATCTGTAGCAAAGGATGCAGGTATTTTACCTACTGTGTTACTTTTTGACTGTGGAAGTGCTCATTCAGTGATGTTCCTGAGAAAAGATCATTTATCTGTGGCTTTTGACTTCTAAAGGACAAGACGTAAATATAAATGCAAGCATTAAATGGTTGGTGAGGGTGGCATGGGTACAAAAGGTAACGTAGGTGAAAGGTGAGAGGTTGGAAGAGACTTGTGGCATAGAGTTTTCTGGTTTACAGTAGCAGTGTATTTCCTAAGCGATTTAGAAACTTACAGCATATAGATATGGAAGTGCCATGAGTGACTATGATATGCTTCCAAAAACAGTCACAAGGAGTAAGAGTGAGCTTTTACTCTTAAATGAAGTACTGTTTAATTAATTTATTGGAGATGTACATTAAAGGTTATCTTGTTTTTTCTTTAAAAAACTACCCCCATCAAATCTCCATGCAGTAAATTATTTGCAGCTCAGTGTATCTTACATGTATGAATATGTATATGTGTGAACGAATGAATGGCTGAGTTGGGATGAAGATGTGTAATTTTCTTAATTTAACTATACAAACCTGATGCCTAAAACTTTAAGCCATCATTGGAATGCAACTGTTAATAATAGGATTGATCTGGTTGCAAAAATCCATGGATTTCCGGTTACTATTAAAAGTTACTAATTCAAAACAAAAATTACCTATGCTAGATTCAAATGCTCCAAAGTACATATTTTGTTATGTTTTAATTTGATCTGTAGATTTCAAAGTGGTCAAAAAAATCTTGGCCTAAGAGATCTCTGATAGGTATTCCTTCAGGTCCTTAGTGAAATGTCAATTAAGACATAGAAACCAGTGCTTTGCACTAAAGGCCAGAAACAGGACTTGAAGGGCTGTCTTGAGCAAATGTCAGTTTAAGTTCTTACCAGTTTCTCCTTTCCTTTTGCCTTTTGAATTCACTTTTTTGTAGTGACTGAGAATATAAATTATGTTTCAGGTGTTACTTTTACATTTGTTGAAAATGCTCTACTTCAAAATACCATTCTGGTAATTGAAATCTGGTAAACTTTGGTTTACATCTGTTTCATGGAATATCGTAAATCAACATATTGTCCTTTGGTTTATTGGAACAATCCACAGTATATTTTCCTACAGTTTTAAAATAGTTACATGGTATCTGACTTTTCAAATTACTTAGTACCTCCTATAGTTGCTCACCCTGTCTTTCCGAGAAGAGCTTACATCTAATTCCAGACACACTACATGTAAAGGGTAAGAAAATACTAAGCAGAAAGCAACAAAAACAGGCCAAGGGAGCCAGAGGGAATTATGGTAGTAGGCTAGAGCCATGGTTCTATGACTGCTAAGGAAAAGCTTGAGTACAGCTTCAATTCTTTCTAAATAACTGGTATACCTTAGTAAAATAAAAATGTTCAATTTTACAAACATTGCAGTTGAAATTGTTGAGAGAGTTGAGCACAGTTTCTGTTTGGCATTTGAATAATCCCTTTAAGGTATAAGTACTCATGTATTCAAAATATTTTGTTGTGTAGAGATCTGAAAGAAGGGAGGGAAGTAGCTTTTAGACCAGTTGAGAAAAGTTGTACTGTTTGCGTGGGGAGTAACTGTGAAGAAGCAGATGGGTGAGGCATCAAAGCCACTGTGCAAACTGAGCTAAAAGGGTGGTAACACTGTGTTAGGAGGCTGCACTGTGTAAGTGGGAAACAGCAGAGACAGTTGTGCGTCGAGGGTTTCCCTCACATACCATCTTGAGTTTTCTTTCCAGAAGCATTGTCCAGCTGGAGCTTAAGGACTTTGTCTATTTATCTGGGGTTTCTTAGTATCCAGGAGTGGATTAGTTTAGGCTGTTGGACATCATGGTCAAGCATCATGTTCAGGGCAAGTCTGGAGCCTTGCACAGTGAAGCTGTGCCTCCAGAACACGCTTGGACTTCCCGAGCACAGGTGTGCAGAGTCACTCAGACAGGCTTTGCTGTATTTGTGTTGCCAAAGTTGCTTCAGTGAGTCCCAAATGGGTTTGACTTGCTGTATACGCAGTGTAAATAGGTGTCTGAGTAATCCCAGACAGAAATATGATACAACTAAGTGAGAAACCCAAATTTTTCCACTATTAAACTCCTTGCTTTGTTTCCTGGAAGAACTCCATTGACCCTGTTTGAGTTTAGTTTCTCCACCGACTCTTTTGTGTTGAAGACAGTGATCTGACCAAAAGACAAAGTCAAAAATGGTGAAAGGTGCACACAGATATCCTGTGTGAAGTGCATAACTTTGCAAGGGTTTTGTGTGGCTGGGAAACCATAGAAACACTGTATCTCTGCTGGAGGTGCCAAAGAAGTGCTTCTAGCAACTAAGGTAGATGTGATAATATCCTATAGAACAAAATTTATTTTTAAGTGCTGCTTTGCTTTAGCTAACACAAATGTTATGCAGCTTTGGTTTCTCTCAGAGATATTTTCAAGTCTTTACAGGGAGAGATACCTGGAATCCTCAAAGCCTGGACAAAGTTAGTGTCTGACTCTCTCACCGACACTTCTGAGTTTTATTAGCACAGTCTTTAGTATCCCCAGCCAGCATCTATTTGGGCAAATAGATGATCCGTTGTAGCTGAAGAAATCTGAAACCTGTATGAGGGTTGCTACAGGTGCATAAATCCCCCAATTCTACGTCAATCAGATGCTGAGAGAGTCCTCAGGACTGTTCATAATGTTTCCCCTCTCAGTGCTCAGTTTGAGGAGTTAGCTCTCAAAGAATGACAAGTAGCCTGCCTAAAAGCAGAGCTGCTTAAAATGCTTCAGGAGTGGCAAGCAAACACACGTGGAACCAGTGTCTAGATACTGCTTGGGCCATCTGGGTGAGTCACCACTTCTGCACTCAGCAGCTGTATGGAGACACAGCTGAAGTTGTTTTTAAACTACCTCCCTTATGCTGCTTTTCCATTCTCTGTTGTGGGTTTTGATTTAACTTAAACTAAAAATAAATGCTAACCTGTATTGTACATGGCCACAAAAAAAAAGGCCTGGTATCTTTGTTTCCTACACAAGCTAATGTGTAGCCTGAATTAAAATGACAGGGACAGTCACTTCCGGGAGCAAGAGAAAGGAAAGTAAGGGGACTCTTGTGGCTCTGTGGAATGATCAAACCAAATGCACAGCAGAGCAATGGTTTGCTTTGAAACTTTAGAGGTCAAACTTGATCAGTCTCAAGGCTGGGAAGGTTTTGGTGATGAGAAAGAGCTTTAAACATGGTTTATTTCCTGTTATGTACCAAAGTTTACAAATCTGTATTTTAAATGATACAATTGCATGTGGAGGGATTTGAACTGAGGTTGCTTTTTTGCTTGGCAAAGGGGCTACCTGTGATTATGTTCAGCAGGTCTGTACAGATGGCTGTACACATACCTAAGTTATTCAAGGACACGTAAAATCATCCTTGGAGAGCAGAAATAGGGTTTTCTTCATTGTGGACAGTTTATGCTTTATTGAAGTGGCATGGCAATGAAAGATGCCAAATGATTATGACTATGTTCTCAAAGTTCTTAACCCTGCAAATATTTTGAAAGGAGAGCAACCAGAGCTATTTGATAGATGCTTCATTTGCTTGCTTTGTTTATCAGAAGGTGAATATTCCCAGGACTGATATAACTTGAGGTGTTTGCTTTTCCTGTATATGCCTTTTTTTGTATGGTTTATCACTGTAAAAACTGGAATATTTCTTCTGTGGGCAATTCCCCTGCATATTCTGATTTTGTTGATTTGAAATGTCAATAGAAACAGATGCAGGACACTAATTTTAACGAGCAGCCAGCTTCCAGAGCTCCAGAACATCCAATTGAATGGTTTTTCCAATCTCATAACACCTTGTAAGGTTTTTGTTCAATGGAGCCCTTTTGTCAATTTGAGAGTAATTGTCCTTATTGTTTTACAGGCACCCACTAAAAATAAGATGCTAACAGATATTTAATTAAGAGATTTCACAGATATTTAATTGGAGATGAAAGTATTTTCAGGCAGTCCAGAGCTTGATCTTTTAAAAACTATTACTGTTGGATTTCATAGTGTCTGCTGGAGATTTGTATATGGGAAACATGCTGCAAATTCAATGAGTTCTTAAAGTAATTTTATCTCATGGCTTTAGAAGTTCATGTTCTTTTTGTGTTCAGCTTGCTATAGTTAATAATTCAGTATTTCAGACCCTCTTGTTGAGTTATATACTAAAGAGTAAAATCCTTCAAATTTTAGAGTTTATATAAATGAATTTAGGGTGAATATACATGAGTGCACCATTCACAACCCATAGCTGGTATAAGACCCACCAAAATCATTCGCCTACTCTGTGGTCTCCCCCATCTTTAATGATTTCCTTTACTCTGAGCATGTTACAAAGAACATGTGCAGCCACCTGTAAATTTTGGTTTTAGCATCACTTTCCAATTTTTTTCATAGAATTAACTTTACAGAATTCAGATTTGCATTGAAATCTACAGATGGAGATAATTACTAAATTAAATAAATAAATAATGTATTTAATAAATTAAACTCCTTACCAGTTTCACATTTTATCTATAATACCCTCAGAAGTTTTCTGACTTCAGTCAGAAAGTGGCATGGAGTACAAAGAGACTTGGTAAATAAGTCTGTATTCATTATGCCACTAGTCCATACTAGTACTTAGGGGTAAAATCCACGTCATCTACCAGATGTGCATCGGGGATCTTCACGAGTAGACTGCAAATGAAAGTGTAATGCATTTTTTCCCCGCTCTTTCCTGGGCCAGATCATTCTGGTTTTGTATGTCTGTTACCCATTTGGACAGTGGAAGTAATGATTCCTAGCTTCCTTTTGAATTGCTTGCAGAAATATACACGAAAACATACAGAAGTTATCTTTGTGTTACTCATTTTTCCTGGCTTTATCACGTTACAATTTCTCTGCAACCTATCTATGCCTGTTGAGGGTTATCTCGACAGTGCGCATGTGCACCCTCCACGACCTCTTTGCCCAGGGCCTCTTGTGTGCAGCCTGATCATCTAATGTCAATGTTGGGGACATTTTCATACCCCTCAGCTGTGTCACAAATGAATGTCGTTTCCCCAGAGCGAATGGAAACTTAAGGAATTATGCAGCAATAAAAGAAATAATTGAAGCTGGATGAGCTTTAGATCTAAGTTTCATATTAGTCTTAAACTCTCAGGAAAACTTTAGTTTGAGAGGATGAACATGGTTCCTACCAAGTACAATCCTTGCTCTATGCTTTATTTGAGAATATTATCTGCTATATTCGAGTTTTGCTGTAGACATAGGAATGCATCTAATTAATTTAGAACAGAGGCAAAAGATGATTAATATTTGAGATAATTAAAACTTGCTTCTAAATAGATTTCCCTGGGAAATCTCTCTGGAGATTTTTCTAATTACATTGGTGCCAAAATGTAGTAAATAAAAAATAAATCCCTGTTTTGTTGTTTTCAGAAATGACAGGAGAAAAGTGTACTTGATAGTTATATCAGGAGCAATAACCTGATGAGATTTTTGTTTATTTAATAACAAATTACGTAGTGTGTTCAGGTTTAATGATGATGATAGCTTTCAGTCTTCCAAGCAAATGTGCGGACTGTTACTCTGAAACCAAATAGAGTGGATATCAGCAGGTAATTTCCTCTTAATTATAATGTTGAAGAAAAATGACTGAATTGGAGAATGCCAGGGGAAAGTTGTATAATCGCCTCTGTTATGCTATGATCTCTGAAATTTCTCCTGTTTTCAAGGATTGGCGCTCTTAAGTGTGAATGGTCCCGTAAAGTACTTTTAACATGGTCTTTTATATGTTACTTCACTAAACACCAAAACACATCTGGCAAACCCAGTTCTTGAATTGTTAAAGGTGCTGGCTTGCCAGCAGCACTGGAGCAGTGTAGTGGCTAATAAACCCTTCCTGGGCTGGATTTCCTTGGAAGGCTCAAAGAGGCAATGGCCTCATCACTGCTGCAGTTAAAATCATCCAGACAAGAAGCTGTGCAAGTCTCCCCAGAAACTCTGTGAATGTCTCGGTTGCATCTAGCCCTCTCTCCCTTCTCTTTACGTGCAAGGTGTTATGTGCACAGGTTTTTATGGAAAGGAAGGCTGAGGTGGCCTGGCTGCCTTGTCCTCTGTCCTACTCTTTTAGTATTAGACTTAAGTATTCTTGTTCTTTTAACAGCTGTAAAATTGATACTGCCAATTAAATTCTTTACAAGTTACCTATAAGTTTTAATTCAAATAAATATTCTTCGCTGAAGGGTCACTTTTCTCACATTGAAGCATGGTTTATTCATTGAGTAGTCCTACTACTCATCAGAAGTTAATGTGGCAAAATCTGATACCATGTTATACGGCTCTGTAGCATGCATTAGCATGATGTAAAATACCTGTGCTAAATCCATTCCAGTGAAGTTTTTAGTTTAGACTATGTATTTTGACTGAGCATTTCGGTGCACTTTCGTTGTATCAACAAAATGTTGATATGATTTAGTGCCCTTAAACCACTTTTGCAGCTGTTTCTGTTGCTGTTTACAAAAGTAAATTTCATGTTTCCTTATAGTTAGTAGCTAACATGGTGCATTGAATATGTTCTCAATAACAACAGAGTTGCTTTATACCACATTATTGAATACAGATGAAAATTATCAATTAGCTATTAATAAAACTGTGGGCTCTGATATTTTGGCTGTTTAAATACAATGTAAAGGTCAAAACCAAATCTGAGGTCTAGACTCAGAAGCATTAAGAAACTGAAATCATACCAACGATAGGACCCGAGTTTCTAAGTGCTTCTCTGAATCTACTCCTAAATATATTTAGCAAACAACCTAGTTTGAATTTTGTGAAATGTCTCAAGTATCTACATATCCAGGTAACATAGACTTTGGTGTGCTGAAAAATAGTTATTCAGACATCAGTGTGCAAAAAAACCCTTTCTTTGTTTTAAACCCCTTCTTCGATGCCTCTTTTTTTTACAGCTCTTTAGTACATAGTTTATACTCGTACTAGCTTCACTGCTTTAGTAACCTGCTGCTACATCACCTTTCAGTCTTTGAAAACAGTGGATTACTATCAATACTAGTGAAGGGCCACTCACTGAGAATGGAAGTAACCTGTTAAATTTTAATGTCTCCCAGACATCCTCTGTAACCAGTCAATGGTATAATTCATCTCATCTGAAAAGAGGTTGGCTGATTCCTGCCAGAAGTGTCTGCTACTTTTAAAGTTAGATGGGTGCCAGGAACCATCCCACCGCTACCAGGGAAGCTCCTCCAGGCGCATGAGAGAAAGCAGCTGTTGCAGCAGGGCCTGGGGTGCTACCAGGGAGCGGTGGGACTGTGGAGATCCCAGGGACAAGCATTGCCACCCATATTGCTTTTTGAGACTTGATAGATCACACAGGTCAGTGCAAGCTGCCAGGGCCCTCCCATCTCTCTGATGTGGGACCAGCTGCCTCTTAGGCTGTGCTTATAGGCATGGTGTCACTTCATGTCCTCTGAAGATCCCTGGAGGGTGACTGCTGGGATGGGATCATTGGAATATAATGAATACTTTAAGAAACTTCATTCTTCATAATAAATGTTATTTATTTTGGCAGTTAGTGTTAAAACAGTTAAATCAGGTAGATAGCCTTCTATTAGAAAATGCTGAGTTACTGATCTGAAAAATTCATCTATTATACCCTCTGGCAATGCCTTTTCTGATTCCCCTTTTAATTTGGTATTTTTGGGTGCATATGCACGCAGACAGTTTGTGACACATGCATGGGCCGCCTCTGTTCATTCCTTGTCATGGAAACAGGGTTTGAACAGTGGGAGGGTTCATTACAGGGCTACTTAAAATCCGTTTGCAAAACTGCATTTTCCATTACCACTGATATGACAAATGTATTCTCCTTTTTGTTTTCTGACGTTGGGCTTAGAGCCAGCTCTGATATCTAATAGTAAGTGGCACTGCTAATGTGCAGTGTCCCGCTGAGAGGCAGAAGCCCTGTGTTACAGGTGGGGAGGGCCACAGGTGTCCCGTCACTTCACACAAGCACTTGTGACCATCTCAGCCCTGCAGAGCGGGGCAGGCTCACCTCTTCAATGAGGAAGGCATGGATGTGAGCTTTTAGATGGTTGTGCCAAAATTTCTAGACCTGTACAGTTCAGCCACAGAAATTGGCTGGATGTGTTGGAATGTGTTTGGAAGTGCTGCAGGCCCTATAATCTCTGTGTCTTACTACTTAGAGATGAGGATTTTGAAATGTATTAGTTCTTCATCACTCAGCTTTGGTGAAAAGTAAAACCTTCAGATGCTGCTGTTTGATTTGTATGTAAAAAAAGTCCATTTAGGCTGCATGGTGGGTTTGCCCAGGCAACCCGGTGCTTTTTTCATTTCATTTCCTCTAAAAGCAAAGCATGTGAATGTCACATAGGCTGGACTGTCCTGTATGCAGAACTATAATCTGACTTTTCAGAAAATAACATAACACACATCTTCCCATCTTCAGCAACAAGACACTGTAACTTTCAGGACAAGCTGAATAAGTGTTGGATTTTTTAGAGTATTTAGAAGTTTTTTGAACTTTAAAGGAGTTTTTATAATACATTAAAATATTTTTGAAAGGTGTATTAACCAACTTTAAGCCATGCCCATCTTTATTATTTAAAAATTTCAGTAGTTATAAAGCAGACCACTGCTTCTGTCTGTATTTAAGGAGATGGGTTTTTCAGCTCTCTTCTTGCCAAACCTCTGGTCATTTTTCTTGCTGGACCTCTCCGATGTCACTGTAAGGTATTTTGGGGGATTTGGTATTTGGAATAAGGTATTTTGGAGGCAGGGGGGATGCTTAGTAACAAACCCCGTTCTGAGGAAGGCAAACTGCAAGTTTTGTTTGTGAGGGTCTGTTTACCAGTGTTGTATTTTAATCCTTTTCTAACTTCATGAGATCTGTAAAAATACAAAAATATGCGAGTTGCTTTGTTTTTGCCTTACAGGGCACACCAGCAAGTCGAGTCCGATACAAAGTAGATGTTGTCCAGTTTCCTTACAGTGCCAGTATTTTTGACGTGGATGAAAACTCAGGTCATGTAGTAACCCGAGTAAACCTAAATGAAGAGCCAAGTACAGTGTTTAAGGTATGAACTCATATAGCTGTATGTTGTCAGTAAATGTTGCCTGCATTTGATGGAATTCCTTTTACCTTCGTGTTTCTCTGTGTTGCTTTATATTGTATAGAAAGATGTGAAATTTTCTTGTTTGTTTCTTTGCTTCCTTAATTGCTTCTTGGTACATGTTTCGTGCCTTTTTGATTTCAGAAACGTCTTGAATGGATGTGATTGCTACTGTTAGGAGGGCAGAAGAAACAGGGAGGCAGCTGAAGGAAACCTCAGTTTTTGAAAGTTACCTTTCTGATCTCTTTGTTTTCAGCAGGGCTGTCAGCGTAGCAGTTTTGTGAGAACGTTGTAAGAATGGCGAGATATATTGTAAAGAAAGTTACTGCGCAGTTGGATAGTTTGAGACTTGTAAAAACATTGGCTTTAAGGAGACTTAAATTACTATTGTGTTGTTATTGTTCCTGAAAAGTCTCAAGTGTAGTTAGTGTGGAGTAAGTTGTGATTTTAATCAAAATCATTGGGACAGATCTCCCCTCTTAAATCCATGAGTGGAGGGGTAGTTAAAAATGAAAATTAAAGTGTGTCAGTAAGGGAAAAAAAAAAAAAAGTATCTATAATAGGTGGGGGTTTATATGTAATTTCCCTACTTGGAAACTGCCCACCTTCTGTATGGTCATTAAGGTGTGTTTTGTTTCTTCTTCCAGTTATTTATTTTTGAAATGAGGATTAGAGAGAGGTTTATTTGCATACTTTTCCATTATAAGGAATAAAGCTGTCCACCGTTTTCCACTTCTGAGTGTCCCATCAAGCACTACTGTGAGCTTGAATAGCACTGAAATGCTGTCACAGTTTTAGGAACTTAGGAGAGTGCTAATTTGAGTTCTCTTCAGTTTTTGACTAACGTAGTAAAACTCAAAGGGGAAGAGAATTATCTGTTGGTTAATATCACCAGAGTGTAGCTTTTCTGTTGTTCCACTTTTTATTTTTACTTCTTATTAACTGTTCTGTGTGGCTGTTTTCTGAAGCTGTGATATATAACACACAGGTGATGTGTATATGGACATGGAGCTACATTTCTGTATGAAGACTGCTCTATATTAGGGCAGACCAATGCTAAATGTAACAGAGCATTACTTTTCAGAAAATATGGATGCTTAGGGAAGAAGCACGGAAAAGACTCCAGAAATCAGTGATGTGGAGACTTTGAGTTGGTATTTGCATCTAGACCATTGGGCTTGTATCTGCCACTGAATCTTCTGTGAATTTTTCCAGTCAATTTTTAACATACTTATACTTTCTGCAGTTACAATATCTTGCATTGGTTAGTTCCCTAATATATTGGCTGGAAAAAAATGCCTTATTTTGTTTTAAGCTGTCTTTTCACCGACCTATTCTGACAATAGCTTGGACTTGCAGAAATGAGTTGAAAACCCTTTGCTAGAATGAGGTGCTGACCTGCTCCATCTAGTGACCTCCTGAAATAAGGACAAATTTAGAGAGAGGGGAAACTGAAAAACTGTCCATTACTCCATCTTCAGTGGGCTGGTCTCTCATCCTTTTGCTACCAGATAGCTTACCTTCATATGAAAGCTGAAGACAGCTGAACCTATTTGTCCCAGCAGACAAGCACAGATTAAAGAAACAAATAGACATGAGTAAAGATCAGATAAGCAAAAGGTTTATAATAGGCCACCTTTGGAGAAGGTCTTCTGGGCTTGTCCGTGTTTTAGCATACCAAAGATATCTTTTCTAAGAGGGTTTTTTTTGGAGGGGAGGTAATGTTAAATTTTTTGGTTTTATATCAGACCTCAATTTTAAATATTAATGTCAGCAACACAGAATTCTTACCTAGCACTTTTTCTGTTTTCTTGGGAGTTATAGGTGGTTTTTCAATAAAAATTATTCTACTGCATAAATGTAGAATTGAATTATATACCATTAAAGAAGTTGAAATTGATTCTGGAGTTCTGAGTAAGGACAGTCTGTGATTAGATGTGAAGGGAATCCCTGAAAAATGTGATTGAATCTGGCAATGTGTTTTTGAGAGGTATTTGTAGAAGACTGTTGTATTTGAATTCTAGTTTCTGTAAATTTTCTAGCAGATGGTTCAGTTTGTGGATGGTTGTCACCTTTTTCCTCTATGTTTTGTTCTTATACAACGTATGATTTCCAGTGAAAGAAAATCTCATCTGACTTAGACCCTGAAAATACAAGTAGTATTGTTGTAAGTCAACAGAAAAAATGTTCTTGCCTATACTAAGAGAGTGATTTTTTTTTTTTTGTATTGTTTCTAGCTAGTGGTCATTGCGTATGATGATGGGGATCCTGTGAAGTTCAACACCACTACTGTAGAAATTGCTGTACTTCAGCCTTCAGTAATTCCACGGTTTACGCAGGATGAATACAGGTAAAGCATTTATTCATTCACATTACAGGTGTTATTTTTTAAATTGAAATAAGTTCCTGTTTGAATGCTAGCCTGAGATACGCAGGCTATGAAAGTACTCCGTTGTCAGTGTGGAAGTGCTTCCCCTGCATATACCTCAACTTTTATACCTTCTGCTGTTCACTTTGGCTCATGGAAGGAAATAAGACACAAAAATAAGCTTTGAACCAGAGCACCAAAAGCCTAGTGTACTTAGAGCTGATAGCATATTTACTGGTGTTAACACTTCTTTAGGAAATAAATTGGATGCTGCTCTGAGATAGAGCAGTCAGTGCTCAGCTGCACCAGAAGCATAACTGTGTGAAATTACATGCAGGACTTTTTTGCAGCACTCCTGTTTGACAAAGTGAGGGTGGCAAAATACTTTAGAGTTGCTTCTTTCTCTTAGCCACAAGTTATTTGGCAGCTACCCGTTCCCTAATCATATCAGATAGTGGTGCAATTTTACCATCTTAACAGGTTGTCTCCCACTGAAAAGATCTGGGTTGTAGGTGACAATGATAGTGAGGAGAGGTTTGTTTGAAATTATCCTTTCAGAAGCTGTTGAAAATGTCAGTCGTGGATAAACAAAAAATTCCATGCATTGAAATTGTAGCTCAGATCACTGGGGCTGTAGGTTAAGTTTCCTCCAGTCTGTCTGAGTGTGTTTTAATCCTGTACACCATTCATGTGGGACACAAGAGAATTCAGACTCGACCTCTTTGACATTAGAAGTGCAGATGATAGTTGTTATTACTAGAGAGTCAAGATTTGATAAAGTTTACCCTCTGACAATTTAATAAAATCAACCCATTTTCTTAAAATTAAGTTTAAAAAAAAAAAAAAAAGTGGTGCACAGGCTCATTAGTTTGTTAAATTTTGTTAGATAGAATGTGTTCGTAAGCAGTTTGACATCTATATAATAATAGGGAGTGATAGGACCAATGCAACCAGCCTCCCAATATCAAGAAGTTGCAGCCTTGCCACAATATGCGTTCTTGATTCCAATGTAGTGACATAATCAGTATCAGAATGGGTATAATGGGTTTTGTACATATCTTTTCAAAACAAAGTACTGCGGGAAATCAGAAAACAGAAATTGAATGTAGTAGTATTGCCTTCAGTAGACCCTAATGAGAGGACTTGCCCAGCTATTTTAAGGAGTTTAGACAAAAATTCATGATTCTATTTTTCCTCATGATTAGAGTATTAGCATTTTGAAAAAATACCTTAAGGAAATGAAAAATAGCAAAATACTGCCAGTCCTCTACTAATTTTGTATTTAATCTTGAAACAAATGCGAAATCTGAAGGAATAGTGCAAAATTACAGACTTTGCATTTAATGATAGTGCAAATGATAATCCTTTGCTGAAGGATTTTTCTTGAGATTATTCCTGCTACTCCCTTTATTTTATTAGATATCTTCAAATGTATGAAGTGTAGTTTAGTTGATGTAGCAAAAGGTAGTTAATTACAGTAACAACTGGAAACATTTTTATTTAATTTCAGATATGTCAGTGCATGCAATTTCTGAATAATATTTAAAGCCTTTCTGTAATAGATTTAACCTTCTGTGTTAACAATTTTCAAGAAAAAAAAATGAACAGGTCCTATATGCATAGCTGTGTAGAAAAAAAATGTGTAGCTATGTTTAACAGAAGGACATAAAAAGGACATACTATAAGACCCTTCCAAGATACTCCGCATTTTGGCTAAATTACAAAAGCTAATTTACCTAGCCTCAGGAGCCAGGCAGGGGGCTGGAGCCACTAAAGAGACTCTTTGCTGCTAGGGGCATACTTAGTAATGCACTTAGTTTCCTTTTTCTTCTATAACTTTATTCCAAATGACCTTCACCTTTAAGGAGCTTGTCCTTGACTCTTACCTGGTGACAAATGTGATCCCGAGCAGTGTGTTTTGGGAGAGGCTACAATGCAGCCACAGTGCTAGACCGCTCAGGCCAAATTCAGCATGAGCCCAGCCTCAGGAGTACTTGGAGCACGGTGTGGTCCACCTCTACGATGTAGAAGAGGTATCTTGCAGTTCTCATGTCAACCAACACAGTGTCTGTTTGCAGGGTTGTGAGAAGAGACTTTAAGGTTCAGGAGCACAGGCAGAGTTTGCATTGCCTTCTGAAAAATGAACTGAGCTCACAGTTTCTGAGGCCACCTTGAGCTCCAGTTTTATCCCAGGAGATGGGAACTTTATTTCACTCTGAAGAAAGCTTCACAGTAAAAAGTGGCTCATATCCCTTAATACCCTTAGATGACAACTGAATGACCCATTTTATCTTCTCCTCCTTGTGAACTCATCAGGATTAGATGAATAACCTAGTTTCTCTTTCCAAAGAAATAGCGCTACTCCATTCTTGGTAAATTCTTTGATGCACACTGTCGTAAAAAAACTCTTAAAATCTTTTGGGGGCAGCAAAGGCAGTTACTAATTTTCTTCAACATCAGAAATTAACTGAAAACAACCCCATAACCTTTTGATTCAGCTCTGAGACTCTCTCAAAAATTTTGGAGCAGGACTAGTTTTGATTCCTAAGGTTTTCAGGGGTTGTCACACTCTGAAAACTCCACTTCGTGTTTGGTCTCTTGACGGCGATGCAAACTGAAACTGGCAGGTTTCATATAACCTTATTTTTCAGTTGACATAGTATATCTTCTGGGTAAATGTCAGCACAGAGTAATGGTGCTGCTTGCAAAATGATAAACTGTTGCATGTGGGTACTAGAATTTCTGAAGGATTGAGAATTAGTGTCTTTAGAGTGGATTAGTATTGATTTTTGCTTGCATAATTATCATAATCCGGATGATTCCAGCATTGTTTTCTAGCTGTTTTACAAACTTCATTTCTGTGTATTTAGAAAAAGGTCACAGTTGAACAGTTTCACACAGTAAAGCTGCCTGCACAGTTGCAGCAGCATGTATTACAAATCAGAAATAAATACAAAAAATAGGAGAGAGGGGACCAGATGGCATGATCAAAAAGGCATAGCCGCGTTGGGCAGATAGGGAGATAAAAGTGCAACTCTGCCTTGAGCTGTTGGACTGGCAGCTCTCTGCTCTGTCAGAAGTACACTAGTGCATTAGGATCTCTGCTTGGAGTCCTGTTCATACTAAGGGAGGCTTTGATTGATTATTATCCATGTCTTAAAGTGACTTCCACAGGAGGCAGCAGTCAAGTAGATGAGAGTCAGAGATTTGCATTTTATTCACTGGCGCTCTCTCTACATTATTCCATAATTTGGGGAAAATTAATTAGTCTTTTTTTTCCCCCCACCTTCTTTGTTTGGATTGTAAATTATACTGGAGACTTCTAAATGCTGCTGTGCTATACGTATAAAACAGCAAAGGGAAGCTAAGAGCTCTGAGAACCATAAAATACAACATGGAGCAGTTGCTTTATGACAAGTGAGTGATAAAATATAGTTCCGTCCTAATGAGTGAGATAGATGACCACTGAAGTACATCAGAAAGCTGCAACCAGTCAACTCTTCTGGTGCAAACTAGCAAGTCAATGCGAAGCATCCCAGCAGCCTGAGTGCAGCATGCTTTAGGACATTTCTCCTCCATGCACTCATATCCTGTTAGAAGCAGAGCAGCATCAGCCAGCAGGTCTGCATGATCTGGTCCAGCAGCTTGTGAAGATGCCACCCTCAGGGGCTTGCTGGCCATTAGCATAGTTAATCAGGGCCAGATGATCCATGCCTAGTGCTCCTTGCACATAACCATCTTCTGGGGACACTGGTACACTGCAGCTCCTACAGATCTCTCTCTAGTGCATCATTAGGTGTGAGCCTAACTGCCTTCACTGCACTTTAGCTGGTACTGCAGGTTATCCCAGTGCTCCTATCCCGGATTTTCGTTCTGAAGAGTTTAACTGCATTAGTGATGTGGATCCTTCTCTACTTGGATCCTTATCTGCCCTTGTCATGGATATTAAATATGACTTTCAGAGAGCTGGCAGCAGCAGTGCCTGCTAAGTAAAGTGTTTTCCAACCAAGCATTGTTTGCTTGTTACACAAAAATGCAAAGTGTGAAGAGGCAAAAATCAAAAAGAATCAAAGGCCTGTAACATGCAGACATTTAATTGTAGATGGCTAGTCCACCTCTGAGCCCACTTGACCTTTTGCTGCCAAGGAAGGACACTGCTGCTGATGCTTTTCTCGCTGCATCTCCCTGTGGGGTAGTTGGCAGCCAGTCAGATTTTGCTCGTTCTCCAAAGCACTGATGGCAGAGGGAGCGCCAAACCTGACGCATGGGACACTGTCAGCAGTATATGGACAAGGCCTGAGGTGCCACTTCCACTGCCTCTCTCCAGCCACAGTGACAGCCTGGAGAGCAAGGGCCTGGGGGTGCTGGGCACAGCAAGATGGTGATGAAAGGGGTGCTGGCACACCGCATATGAGACTTTCTGCATTGCTGCCCAAAACAGGGTGTGGCCGTTCACACAGTTTTTTAAGGTTTTTAATGCTGACTTTGATCTCATTCTGCTTAGTGCTGGTGAAACAGCCATGTCTCTGGCAATAACTCACTTGTTTGGGAAAATCAAATCAGCTGTTTTGAGTGCTCCTTTCCCAAGCTATTATGTCTCTTGTTCTGATGGCTCCACCCAGATCACCTCTTGATTGAACTCCAGAGCAAGTAATTGATCCAGAAGTTTCCATTTCTTCCAAACAGGTAATGGCAGCACTTTCATTTCTTAATTAACAAATCGTAATTAGTAGCGCTACGGAACAGTGAAGACCATATGTGAAGTGAACCTGAGATGAATATAAAGAGGTGGGGTTTTTTTCAGCAAGCCTGTCCTCTTTATGAGTACGTTCTCATTTTAAAAAATTAAAAGTTCAAAGGGACTTGGGATCTTTTTCTTGTTTTGTTAATTAATAAATATCACATCCTCTGCAACTAGAAGGTCGTTGCTAATAGCAATGTGCAGGAAATGAAATGAAATGTTAACTAAAAGCAGCGTCATTGGTTCCTAATTATTGCCTGTGGGCTCATTAAACAGGTGTTCAGCCATTTCACAGCAAAAAGAGGAAAATACTGGGAACTTTTAGCTTCTGTTAGTATTGCATTATAGGTCACCAACTTGTTTGAAAAGATGTGTCCAGTTGTATGGTAACCTGAAGTTTGGTTCCAATTGATGAGGAAATATGTGAAGTTGCAAATTTGAGGCTATTACTTGATGTAAATGTAGTGTGGCACTTTATTTCTCTACTAGCAACAATGCTCTACTGTGAAAATATGTTCCGGTTAAAAAGTGAGATTTTGTGATGTGTGGACCTCTTGCTTGCTCAGTAGAAGATGGGATGTAATGTTTTCCACTTAATTAAATCCGTTGATACTGTAGGTAGATATTATCGAACCAAATAGCTGTGTACTGCAGGATTTCACAAAAAAAAAAATTTGGAGGCATATCAGGAGTCAATTAGAAATGTTATTCCAAGAGGCTTTTCCCAGTTCTCTGGTTTACTGCCACTCAGTCAAACAGTTATTCTCATTGTGAAATGGAAATGTGGAATCCTGCACAGCAGCATTGAGGGTATGGGTAGCATTTCACGTTTGAAATCTCTCTAATTCGGTGCCTCCTTCCAAAAGGTGCCGATTGGCACAGAACAGCATCCACAATGTTGTGAATGTCTGAGGCCTCATAGAAGCAGCTGTGCTTTTCTTATCATGAGTATCCTACTAATTCAGCCATCCTTCTTTACGGTGCATGAGAGAAAAATACAAGTATTAAGAGAAATGAGTTATTCCAGGAAGAGGAACAGGTTAATCTATACGTGTCTTAAAAAATCAGGAGTGATAAGTTCTGTTCAGAAATGAGGTCAGCAGCTGACAATGTCCTTTGTTAAAGAGCAGAACAGAGGAAAAAAACCCAAACCATATACACCAGGCATTTGGAGGGGAAGGGAACATTTTTGGGTTGTAGGCCACAGTGAGATTTCCAAAGCTATTTTCTTACTGATTTACTTACTTGTCTCTGACATGTTGCTTTGAGAAGTAATTTGAAAAGTCATAACTTATTTTCTCTAAGTAAAATGGCATTATTCAGGGAATCAAGATGCTTCCTTAATGAAACCATGTGCCGAAGTGGCAGTGTATAAACTTCTACCGTAGATGCAGTTGGTTTTTCATCAGGCTTTCTTTAAGCCTCTATTTACTTAAGTTTTCTTTTTTTCCTTCCTTTTAGAGCTCACTGCCATTTTAAGTAGTGCTCGGTTAAGGGATCATTTCCCTCTTTTTGCAACAGGAGTGCTCAGGGTTTTAGTTTTGTCCCTCAAAAGTATTTTGTTTAATAATGGTAGATTTAGAGGATCCATTTGGGTAATCCTTTTCCCAGGATATCCAAGTTTTACCACTGCTTCTCCTGCCTTTCCCATAATGAATTTACATTTACATTTTATGAAAGAAAGACATGAAAAAGAGTGAAATACCACTGGCAATATTTTTGATGCAGCATTTCTGAGGTGGAGGGAAGAATAGCCAATGTTTTCCTCAAACTGAAGCTAGAGGAATGATGCATAGGTTCCAATGTGCATTTTTTTATTTACCTCACGTGTCAGTGGCAGCTTGGCTTCAGGAAAATATGTGTGATTTTGCCTTTCAAATCACTGTTTTATGGTGGTGGTCTCCTGGTACTTATTCAGTGTGTAATAAAAAATAAGAAAGCACACTTTAGCACGTGGTTATAAAAGTTAGGAAATTAAATTATTTCTACAGCAGATACTGAAGCGTGGTTTGCCATTGAAAAATTAGTGAGCAAGTTAGCAGATGATTACAGTGTAGTAGAAGGATCACCCATTTTTTCTGGTTTTCCTTGTTTTAGTAGTGCTACATTGCATTTTATTAAAATCTTCTACTTCTTTATACCAAATGAAAAGGAAACTATTTTTTATGGGCTTTTTTGAATGAAACATTATGGCAAAATGAATCTAGCTGCATGTTACCTGGTTATACCAGAAGAGGTAATCACAGGGCCCAGGTCTGTGCAGAGAATCTGCCTTGCTGTGCTTGGTGAGGATGAGGGTCAGAGCTTTCAACACCATGTTGCAGTTTAATGAAATGTAGAACTAAGTCACTCTGGGAATATGAATATGGAAAATAATACACAGCTGTAGTATTAAACCCTATCAGCTTTCGGCAGTGTATTATGAGAGCACAAAGCCACGGCATTATCCTTGGTCTTAGAATTGATCCTATCAATACCTGTCTGTCTGACCAATTCAAGTATGTGAGTGTGTCCTACATTGTGCTTGATGGGAAATTTGTTTTGTTTTGTTTTTTGCTTCTGTAGTAACCGTGATGGAAATTTTCATGTCTTCATGTCCTTAGCTTTAATTTAGGAAGATTGGTGGGATAACACAAATGCATTATGCCTGATGTCAGAGAGTTCACAGGAACAAAATTTGACATTTTGTTTAAAAAATAACAGGTTATGACGGGTTCACTGTAACTATTTCCAGACTCCCTTGTCATCGGTTTTAGAGATAAACACCACGAAAAGGTCAGAATGTCTTGAACCAATTTGAGAATTGAGACAGAAAGTGAGGATAGTAAGTACAGTAAGGAATACATGATCCTTGTCAGGACACTTTGAAAATAAATGACTTGGAAAATACATCTAATTAAGAAGAAAATATTCTTTTCCAGAAAAAAAGAATCACTGTCTCTGACAAACTGTTCAGATTGTTACAGTTGCACTATTGGAAACTGAAAATTTGAGAAATTGTTCAATTATTGCTCTAAAATGTGGCTAGGTCCTTCTTTTTTTGAGCAAGGACAGGAAGCTAAGTCTAAATGCATTGGTTGAAAGGATTAAAAGAGCTGCCATCATGATGTTTACTTCTTGCTTTCTTGTTTCTTTACTTCTTGTTTTGCTGCACCAGTTAGAAACTTGTACATTTTTTTCACAATTTTAAAAACTCAGCTGTATAGCCAGACCAATTTAAGTGTTTCTGTTTGTAGAGCTTTTATTAGCTATTTTAGTTTCCATATAACTTCACTATTCGCTCACCTCATTTTAGACACTCTCGTGTGCTGTCTACACTTGACTTTTCTCCAGAAAAATATATAAATTCAGTTGTTTTTAATGGCTTACATAGCTTCTCTTTAATGCAAAGCATCAGACAGATGAAAAGCCAGATGAAATCACTTCCCATGAGGAGTCGGATGAAAAGAGCCTGTGCAGGAATGGGTACGCTGCTCAGAAACATGTTTCAGATAGAAGAGGGTGGAATAGCTCTAGGTAAAATGCCCTTGAGAGTTGAAAGTAGCTAAGGCCAAAACTCTTTTAAGAAGCTGTAATGTGAGAGAAGGTAGGGAGACGATTTTAGCAGGAGAGGTCCAAATGACATTTTAGTCAAGTTGAGCTAAGGATCTTAGCAATGTAATTAAACAAACAAACAAACAAAAATGTAAGTTCTGAGGTATGCTTATGGGCCTCCATGAACTAAAATATAATCCACAAAATAGAGTCAACTTGAAGGGTCTAATACAGAGTACATACATATCACACTGTTAAACTTCAGTACTAAACCAATTTTCCAATTTATTATTGGGTTTGCTGGTTTAAATTTAATTTTTGATTAAATCTCATGTTCATGCTTTTGGAGATAGAAAAGTTTCGTGGTGAATTTAAAGCATATTGGATATCAGGCAAATTGAAAAATGGATGAGAGTCTGACGTATTTAGCAAAGGAAAAAAAGAAGCAGAAAAGAAGAGAGAAAAAGTTAAAATTTCGCTTTGGATATTAAAAATCGTTAAGCCCTGAAATGTATTTGATAGTGTTCAGTCTCCATTTCCCCCTCTGATCAAGATAAGGATAATTGAGATACAGCTAATGAAAAGATACTATTCTTTTACAATTTGTATTCTTTTTCAGTGTTTTTGCATATAAATAATGACTTTATTTTAATCCTGTTCTTCTAATTTGGGGTTGCTTTTTTTTTCTGAGGGGCAAACACATTTTGTGGCTTGGTTTCATACTGAAGCAGTAAGCAATGAAACAGAGGCCTCAAAGAAATACAGGCAAATCTTAAACTTGTTCGGGGTAACTAAATCAGAAGAGTGGAACAGGAAACTTATTATTGAACATCTATTTTGTTAAATTACTTTGTTCTTCCCAAATCCGAGGTCATCAGGATACCAGTCTTATCTCAGCATGGCACAAAGCAATTGAGGCTGCTCCTTTTTTACACTTTGCTGCCTTCATGCCCTCTTTTCCCACCACAGCTTGTCAGGAAGGGTTTGGGCAGGTTGGGTGGCTTCACGCTGAGTCCGGGGATCCTACAGAGTTTTCATTGCGCCGCGGTGATGGGAACCCCTCCTGGTATCCGTCCCATCCTGGATGCTGACAAGACACTGCTTACTATTTCTGTGAAAACGTTAAAGTGAAGATTGACCAACCTAAATTGCACATTGCTGTGATGGTTACAGAAAAATACCATGTGAATGAATGAAACATTGGTATAGAAATATATTTATTTTGACATGGTCAAAAGATAGCTGTGCAAAGGAAAGTGTTCAGGAGGAAAGATTAAGACTATGGGTAGACTGAGTTGCAGCTGAGGTGACTAAAGTGTGTGTTAATTGCTGTTTATTCCATTTCACCCTAAGATTTATGGGGTGCAAGTGGATTATCATGTTAATGCACAGGGCCTTCTTTCATTCAGTGTCTGATTGTATGTGGATACCCATGCATGTACGTATTGGGGAGGAATATTAGAAACCATGTATTTGAGAAGATGTTTTGTTTAGAAGCTCAAAAAGTAACTGTTTCATATAAAATATTTCAAATAAGTCAGCACTGGACTGTAAGGCAACGGTGTGCCAATCCTACACAGGTGACAGTGACAGAAATGTACTGTCAGGTATAGTCAGAGCCTGTGGCTGGCAGGGTAATGACTATATTGGCAGTTGCACTCAGAGGCTCAATAAGGTGTTGCAAACATTATTAGAGAAAAATACCTTCAGATGCTCTGAATCCTAATCATGTGTTGAAGTCACAGCAGTACCCTTCCCTTTCACTATGCTGTCTGTTTTGTAAGCTTCTCTGGGTGGCTTGGACTGAATTGCACTGCTTTCCTAGTGTCACCTCTTCTCACAAAAATAACTAGCCTTTATCATCCAGTAATGCAAAATTATTGCATAAAAATGCTCTTGCCTGTCCCCTAAAATGTCTTTGAATAGAATGCCTACCACTTACAAAAAAAGCCAAAAAAGCACTGTTGTACATCTTAGTCCTTCAAAAGTTGGAAAATAATGAACTTCTCCCCAAAGAAAGCTTATTAGAGCTTGTAGTACAGGATAAAGAGCAGTATATTGTCAGCTTGAATACCATTGTCTTTTGCTAGGTCACTTCTTTACAATTCAGCAAAATGTTCTTAAGAGACCAGCTGTATGTTTTAATTCAGCTGATGCATTGCTCCTGTTGAACCTGATCACCTTAGTTAAATCAGGGAAACGAAATCAGTACAATTACTGTGGCAGTTTTCTGTCCACTCCCTCTATAGCCTCTCATAGCAAACACAAAAGCTGCTTGCTAATTGATATTGATTTGTCAATTCATTGAATTCAGCTATGTCAGAGGGGAAGTTACAAGGCCATTTCTATTAAAAGAATATACTGAAAGTGTGCTTCAGATGAAATGTGGGTTTTGTTTATACACTGTCATGAGATTTTTTGTTCAAATTATATGCCTTCAGAAGAAAAAGAAAATAACATAATACATAATGCAACATAAAAAGGATCTTTGTTTTCCTCACTGGCCTGTATCTCTGACCTCATCAAAAGAGGTACAGCTTGAAATGCTTTCAGATTTGACAGCCTTTTTTTCCTGTCTTTAAGATTAACCTTTGCGTTTGTAAAATGCACATTAGTAAGTAGTTTATAGCACTAGTTTTGCAGCTTAATAAATCAGGTAGCAATAATGAATTTTATTTCTGCTGCTGATAGCACACTTGAGGCAGATGGTTGGGAGCCAGAGTGATCTGCTCTGTGCATGTGTGTTTGAGTAGAAGTGAACTTACCATCATCTTTTTCTGCAAAAATATTGGGAGGTCAGTGTTTCAGTACGGTAACTATTACATGATCCAGTGTGTCTCAGCCTGGAACAGTATTTTCTCCCCATTATTTGTACAGCGGAAGGCCTAGGGATGCTCAGAAGAATTGACACCTCACCATGCTAAGTGAGATACAGTGTTTTAATTAAAGACAGACTGGGCCCTCCACAGGAAGCAAAACAAAACAAGTAAATAAAGCAATGGAAGATGTTACAAGAAGGGAAGGAAGAGTGCATCTTACCCCTGTGGGGCATGGATATGGTTTGCCTTTGGCATTTTTTTTACGAGTGGTTTGCCTTTGGCATCTTTTTTACAGGTGGTGTAATCTGGAGCATGAGCAGTCAAGCCAGCAATATGGTGCTATAATTGGATTAAGCTGAGAGCAAGAACTCGGGAAGAGCAAGAGAATTATAGCCCTTAGGGCAAAGTAAGGGAGCAGTCAGAGAATCTAGGGTCAGGGTGAAGGCAGTCTGAATAGCAACTTGAGGGAAGAGGCAGAAGCAAAGGTAAACTTCTGACCAATGTTCTTGTAGGCAGAAGGCAGTTGCTGCAAAGCATGAAGGCAAGTACATCACCTCCAGGGCAAGAGGTCGTGTAACAGGCATCATCACTCAAACTAACCAGGTCTCTCTTTTTTTTTTTTTTTTTTTTTTTTTAAATGATAATGAATAACTTACCTGCTGAAATTTTTTAACTGAATTCCGTATATTCAGTGTCATTATCTAGAACTTTTTCTAGGATGTTCGAACCAATATTCATCCCAAAGAAAATGTTTGTAAGACAGAGATCAAGGGCAGATTGTTGGTCTCTTGGTGTGTGATGGCAAAGGTTTGGGTTCAATAGTTAGGATTGTAACCTGGGGTTCCAACTTTCTGCCCTTAGAATGGGAAAATGTGGTATGGGGTGGAGTATTTGAAAAATACCTGGAGGATGAAAGAGGGAAGTCATAAAATATTCTCTGAAAAGAAAGCAAGTGTAGATTCTGTCCAGAATTGTGAAGATCAGTGCACAGCTGATATACGCCTTAAAGTCTACTCCTATTTAGGAGCCTATCTCAACATATCCTCGTCTGTCTCTTATTTCGTTATATACTGAGTGAGTGTAATTTTTAAAAATGGAAAATAACTGCATAATGTTAGTTTTAATAAAGATGCATCTGCATTTATGAATGAGTGCATAAACTTCCTTTCAAATTTATTTATTCACTAGCATGAATAGTTTTAAGCATGAATTCAGCCTTTACTTGCTGTGATGAAAATCTGAGATTAGCTCAAGAGTCTCACTTCTCCCTGTTGAAATTGTTTAGATTGCTGTTTTAAATACATTAGCACAGACTCTTTGTTCATTCTGAAGTAGTTACAGTTTCCTTGAGGAAACAGCATCTCAAAATGTTACTCATCACATTTTCTGAGGGGATAGCATTTGAACAATAGAAGAGAAAGAGTGAAGTAATACTTTGCAGCATTTCAGGAGGAAACTCATTATTTATACAGGATGAAACTATGCTGAATATGAGATGCTCAGTTCTCAGTGTTTGTAGGGTACAAAGAACATGAGATACCAATGTGTTAGTAGTGTAATCTTTTTTCTTTTTCTTTCGTTACATGAATCAGTGCTCAGTGAATCAGAAGCAATTTACTGAATGCTTAAAAGATGTGTATGTATACTTGAGTTGCAGTTGCAGGCTTTTAGTACTGAAATGGGTTGGCAGGAAAATATTTGGATCTTTCTGAAGAGTAGAAATTCCTGTGGAGGTGGCTTTAAAGTGCTTACTGTTTAAATGATAGAGATTTACCCATGAATGAATTTTCCTGCATGCATTTCTGATAGATTACTGAGTTTTCTTAGTAGAGGTGAGTATCATAAAAGAGCTATTAAGTTCTAAATTTTACTTGCAGTTTATCAGTCTGTGGTGGTTCTTGTGTTTCTGTTATTTTCTACTCATTATTCCCTGCTTTTCCATTTCTCATATCTAAGAACCATTATATCTTTATATATTACCTCTTGTCACTTCTTACTCTTATTACAGTAGGAAGTAAGACTTCTTACTGTTTTTTGCATTTGCAGAGGCAAAGGTTAAACCTTTGCCTTTTTAATATGTCTTTCTGTAATAACATCCTCTCACTTTGGTAGCCTAATAGATGGATGAAACTGTTAACCTGAGGAATAAGTTTCAGTAACCTGCTATTCAGGCCACTGGAAGATGACACAAATACTTTTGTTCAATTCTGCAGACCGCCACCAGTGAGTGAAAGTGCACCAAAAGGAACTGTGGTCGCAGTTGTTACAGCTGCCGCATTGAACCAGACAATTGTATATTCCATTGTTTCCGGAAATGAAGAGGGTAAGTACTAATATTTCAGTCTTAGTGGTTATGCTGAGCCTAGTGCATGCATCAGAAGTCTTCAAGAAATAGCGATTAGGAATAAAGCTGCTGAGGTGAAATCCCACCTCATCTGGACAAGCAGGAGGGACTGCCATTATCAAGCCTTCAGAGATCAGCTAAAGATCAGATTAGTTAGCAAGATTACAATAAACACTAAAATACAATGAAATTTTCACTGATGTGAAAATTCACAGTGGTGCCACATGGCGTGAATCCATGGCATACTGAAATAAGAATATAAATAGCTTTGATGTAGTTGAACTTCTTGCTTAGAAATCTGTTTTAAGGCATTATATACTTTGCCGTGCTATAGCCACAAGTATTAGATTAGAGCCTGATATTTAAATAAAACATCATTCCTGCATTTGCATCCTTCTTGGGTACTCTGTGATCTGCCTTGAAATCTCTAAGCAAAATTACACTAAATTATTTGGAGGGATGTGGAAGAATTCCCCATCCCATCCTCCTTTTTGTGAGAGTGAGCTGTTTGTCTTGGCTGCTCTTGCCAGTGTTGGTTATTCCAGTACCAGGTCAGATTCAGCTGCTGTGCTCCTCTGAAGACAACTTCACAGAGGATTTATATGGGCTTTTACAGGCCTGAGGGAGGGATGGGAATGACTTTCTGAAGACAGTGTCAGAAAATAGTGTCATCACCAAAATAGAAGCATTTAGGCATTAAAAAAAAGTGTTTATGCATCTTAAAAAGTTACTTCTGTTTTTGCTGGATTTCAGATGTGTTTGCTATTAATAACAGAACAGGCGTGATCTCAGTTAGAAAGTCTCTGGATTATGAAAGTGTGAAAAGTTATGAGCTTCGAGTTCAAGCAGACTCCTTACAAGTGGTACGATCCAATCTGCGTGTCCCTTCCAAAAGTAAGTTTAAAAAACCTTATTTTTAAATCTCTTTTTAATATACATATGTGTTGTTATTTTTTGAGGATATTGATAACTGCGCTCTAGCTTGTGACCTTGTTTTGTTATCAGAAATACAACAGTGATGATGGTATGTGAGCAGCAGAGAGTGCGTTTGTGGATCTCTATGCTTGCCTTCCATACGTGGAGCTGATCAGTCTTGAGCTAAATCCTCACAAATCATGTCGATGTTACATAGTTGTAGGTCTCACTGATACTGACAAGTCATGTTTATATATAAACAGAGAGTTGATGGCACAAATTGAACATTTTCAGTGTAATCAGGGCTTTTTGTGATGGAATGTCACAGTTACTTTTTTGTAAACACATTATACAGCCCAAATACAGACTTCCTCCCTGCTGGGCTGGTAACATCGCAGCAAATGTTGGGACGCTACCGAGAGGAATGGGGAACAGATACACAGCAAGGGTGACAGGAAGAAAAAGACTCCTGCAGCACCCCTGAGGAGTTTATTGCAACCCTGACTGAGAGCAAACTGGAGGCAAGGACCTGCTGTGACAAAGACAAGAAGGTTCTTTGCAACATCTCTAGGCAGGAAGGAGTTTATTTACAAGCTGTTTTGCTTTGGCTCTGTCTCATAGTGAGGGTTTTCTTTTTCCCTTTAATGGTTTCCTTTTTCTAATGAAAGTAATTCGAAAGGTCTTTTGATGATTGTTATCATCCTCTGTGTAAGGAAAAGGTCTGGGAAATCTGGCTTTCCAACATCTGGCTCAGTGTCCTGTCCCATCCTATACAACTTCCTATCTAAGCCACAGTTGGGCCCTAGTAAAAAAAAAACAAACCTTGTACCAAAAAGTGTTTTGGTACACATTGTTACACAGACTGTGTTTGTTTTCTCAATTTTTTTTTTTCCTGTGTTTTTGGTCTCTGTGAGTCTCAGTTTTTCCCTGCTCTAGCTAAGGAGCATCATGGATGCAATGAAAATAAGCCCAGGGCAGTGGACTGTTGCACTGAGAAAAGGGCAGTGAGGAACCGAACATTTGTTTAAAGGCTGTGAAAATATTACCTTCTTTCATTTCAAATTGAATGTAAGATTATTTCAGGTCATTTGTTCTGCAGTCACAGTTATTCCAGTATGAGCTGTGGGCTGGATCTGTCGCTGGTGGCTGAAGCTTTTTTCTCCTCTGCACTTACACCGGTGTTAATCATAGAGCAAATCTTTAGTACTGGAAAAAAGCAGGCTAATCCTGACCAAAAACACCCCCATGAACTAATAGATGGAGAGGAAAATGTCAGCCTCTTTAGTTTATAAATGTCTGTCCAAGAGATGCTGCTGTGCCATCTCATTGCATTCGCCATTGTGTGAGCTGAGGAATCCCCAGGAGGCCAAGCTTTGGGTACCTGCTGTTTATTGATGTGTGTGTAAAATTCATTCAAAAAAGGACATCACCTTGGTATTTCGAAACCATTAAATACAAATGGAGTTCAAATTTACTTCAGACTTCAGTTTTATGCAGGTAACCATTATTTAGTTACTTGTAAATCCAGGGAGACAGGCAGGGGGAGATACCATAAACAAAATGCCAGTACCGGACTGTTCCTAAACATCAGTGAGATTTGGGCACTTATCAAAGTGCGTACATAATAAAACCTTCTTACAGTTTTTGGAAGCTCCCAGGAATAGAATGAGCAATTTTAGTTCAAGTGCATCCTTTAAGGCATTACTGGCAGTATGATGCTGTAGGGATTGTGCGACCATGGACTTTGTTTTGATCTCTGCTCCCAAGGAGGTCTGCGTGGCAAGCCAGGGGCAAAAAAATTTCCATCAGTCTTTCATCTGTCACTAACATTAGACTGTCACCTTTCCACCTGCCCTGAGTAAGAGAGAATTCATTGTGCCTGTGTCCAGGCACAGAGAGCACTGGGCAAATTAGGACTCAGAGCACAGTGTGATCCCTCTTTCTCCCTTGCTGCAGGGAGAAGTGAGCTGTGCCAGCTCTTTTGCTTTTGCTACTCACTCTGGGCTCTTTGGCTGGCACATGGGCAGGCAGAGAGCCAAAGTGCCACCCTGTTATTGTCAAAGGTGACAAAGTTGTTCCGTGACAGACAGTGTCTTTTCCATGCTGCAGGTTGTGATCCACAGAGTTAATAGTCTGAGGGTTACAAAGGGAGGGCCACCCTTAACTAACTGGGCTGATTCTGCTGTCCTTTTTCTATAGTTAGTCTTCTGATTATTGTTCTGATGGATACAATAATAGCTGTGAATATTAGGAAACCCATCTCTAGTTTGTTTCAGTGCCAGTTTGGTGCATATGCTAAGAGTATTGTGTATAGATTAGAGGTCAAAATTCAGATTTTTCAGGATAGTAATTTAAACACGGTGCAAGTCTGTTTCTTCTGTATAAAGATACTATGGTAGAACCTGCTTGTGATACTGAAATCAGTATTTCATGAAAACTTGCTTACAGATTTTTAAAGTTCTTAAAGATATTCGACTTAATGGGCTTAAGTATTTGGGAACGTGCCATAAAATGAGGTGATAGACTATAGCCTGAGACATTGTACAGGGGGTGGCAGTTCAAATACATTCATCAGGCTTTCCAGTACTACCCATGTAACCAGCGGAAGATTTTTGGAAATTGAGCATATGTTATCATAGATATTTCTTCTTCCTTAAGAAAGAATTGAGCATGTGTGTAGTGTGACATGTAGTGATTATTCAGTGGTCAGAAGTTGAATTGTATTAACAGCGATGTAAGATTTTGTGTGCCGTTATAGCCACCATCGATGATATACCTGGAGAGGGAGAGAACAAGAGAGCTAGTGCAGTTGACTGCATTTCTTTTCGTCTGGGAGAGGTGCAGTTAAGGTTATATTCTGTAAAATGTGGCCAGACCATACGCAGTGAGGAGATTAAGGCTTCTTTTGAAAAAAGCATCCAGCTTTTTTCAAATCTTTCTCTGACATGGATGAACAGACGAGGAAGGAAGTCAGCAGGTTCCAGCAGAGGTCTTTGGTCAGACCTCACAGATCAGGGCAGCAGTGGTGTCTATATCCCTCTTCCGACTGATGCAGACTGAGCTGCATCAGCGCAGCTCAGTCTGCACTAGAACAGTTCTCCCAACTGGGCAGCAGTTTTAAAAAGGTGATAGCCGAATTATTTTATTCAGGGATACTTGATAATGACTGGAGTTTGAATTTGGTCCAATTTAAAGGAAGATATGCACTTGCTGTATGTGTTTGGATATCCATGAGCACACAGCATGTATTAAGTTTTGCATATGCACTGTGCTGGATGGATAGCTAAAGAATTTGGTAGATGTATATTTTTAAAATACTTTACAAGTATCTACCTAACTAAATCACCTATGTCTTTGCAATGGAGATCCCTTGACCTCTAGGTTTGATTCCTACATTTGTTACGATGTATGTCTCTTCATTTTCTCAGCACCTTTTTCTTTCTTGATGAGTTTTAATCGGGTTAAATACTACTTCAGAGTTTCGGGGCACTGAATTGATGAACTACAGTGGAAGGAGACGAGACAGAATTAATGCACCATTGTGGACTTTGGTGACATTGAAATGATTAACCACTTTGGAGTTAGGTGACTTTGAATGCACTTCTCTAGAATTACGTGACATTGAATTAATACACTCAATGGCAATGAATTGCTGCCAGTTCCGGTGTTAGATACCACTGAATTGGTGAACCACTGAATCAGTGAACCATTCTGGAATTTGTTGGCAGTGAATTGATTACCTACTCTGGAGCTGCAATGGTGAGCCCTTTTGGAGCTAGATAATGCAGCACTGATGAACTGCTCAGCCACAAAACAGTGCTGAATTTCATGAAACTCAGAAGCTAGGTACCAAATTGTTTTTAACTGTATGGTATTACAGAAGGTAATTGTATAGAAGTAGGAGGTTTTTTCATCTGTGCAGTGGAAAAGTGGATGATGCTGCATTAAGTATAACTAAGCTTGTCATTCAGTGATAGTGCCGACTGATAGCGTAGTAATAACTGAATAAATAAATGAGGAAAGTAAATTGACATGTCATTTGGAGTATGAGAACGTAAAATTGGTGACTTAAACTGGGTTTTTAAAATACGATGCTAAATCATGAAAAATCACGCTCTTTCAGTGGAATTGAACTCCTTAAATGAGTTACTTTAACTGAAACTTTATAATATGAAGTTGTGGTGCACTTTTACTTCATTTGAATGGAAGTTAGGATTTGTTAGGATTTCTGATGACAGTGTATTTAAAAGGTTGGAATTCTGGCTTGAGGAACCAGCAACTGGTGATGCTGAGCCCTGAAAGACTTTCAGTATTAATGGACTTCTCCAATTCAGTTAAATTTAGCAGCCTCGTTTTTTTTCTGTCTGCTCTTTGCTTCTTAGATTACCTATCACAATAGACCATAGTCCATGTTGCAGGCTGGGCTGGAGTGACTGCAGTGCCTGTTGCAGGGGGGACTGGAGTAGCCGTGGTGTCTGTCGTTTTGTCACCAGATCCTTGAGGGTTCTGAATAGTGTTGAACAGGGCTCGGTAGGCATGGGCCAGGCCCCACAACATTGCAGTGATTTGTATCTCCTTAGAATTGTCAGAGTGACAACATACTTTTTCCAAATATTCTACTAATTTTTCAGGATTCTGCACTTGTTCAGAGGTGAAGTTCCAGAACACTGGAGGTGCCCACCATCCTAGGCATTTGCCCATGCTATCCCACACACCCTGCCACTCATAACTATCCAGCCTTGGGGCAGATCTCTGGATGATATTCTCAAATTGCTTACTAATCTTAGACAAAACTGAAACAATATTCCCAAGCAATACCAGTAGAAGTATCTTAACTACCCAAGGATGTTCAAGATACTGAAAAGTTATTGTAGCGAAGGAGGACACATTGTAGAAGAAAGTAGCAAAGGTGCCATTTTGTATTTCCTCCATAAAAAATCTCTCAGAGGAAGAAGTATAATTGCTAATTGTCTCCTAAGGTGGTACCCGACATACAGTAATGGTTTCCGTACGACACTTAGATACCAAAATAAACCCAAGGTCACTGTTTTAATAACAAATCTTGCAGGCAAAACATCACTAATCACTGCAGAGCACAGCAAACTGCGAAAACCAACACCGATCTTTAACGTGTACACCAAAAATATGAGCATGGTGCAGCTCAGGTAAGCCAATATAGGGAACAGATGAATCAATATTGTGGCCCGCCACTATTAACAGATCTAAATTCCTTAATACGGTCTGGTTAATCTGTTATTATTTCAAACTCTTTGAGCGCCACGTTGGGCGCCAAAAAGGACTGTTGTGGTTTAGCCCCAGTCGGCAATTAAGTACCACACAGCCGCTCACTCACCCTCCCCCCCTGGTGGGATGGGGGAGAGAATCAGAAGAGCAAAAGTAAGAAAACTCATGGGTTGAGATAAGAGCAGTTTAATAATTAGAACAAAAATAATAATAATAATAATAATAATAATAATAATAATAATAAATTGTAATGAGAAGGAAAACAACAAGAGAGCAAGAGAGGAACAAAACCCAGAGGAAAAAAAAAACCAGTGATACAACTGCTCACCACCCACCAACTGATGCCCTGAGCAGCAATCACTGCACCTGGCCAACTCCCCCCAGTTTATGTACTGAGCATGACGTCATATGGTATGGAATAGCCCTTTGGCCAGTTAGGATCAACTGTCTTGGCTGTGCCCCCTCCCAGCTTCTTGTGCGCCTGGCAAAGCATGGGAAGCTGAAAAGTCCTTGACTGGTGTAAACATTACTTAGCACCAACTAAAACATGAGTGTGTTATCAACATTATTCTCATCCTAAATCCAAAACACAGCACTATACCAGCTACTAGGAAGAAAATTAACTCTATCCCAGCTGAAACCAGGACAGTCCAGTAGTATACAGTAGGTCAAATTAGGGTTGTGATTATTAGCTTCCAGGTAGAAGCTTTCAGTTCTCCCTCAATGGATAAGGTGAAAAAAAACTCTGATATATAAGGTGAACATCCCAAAACTGTGTGTGGCAGGATGTGTTCTGCAATTGGAAGGTGCTGCTCTGTAATCTATCACAGAGCAAGCAGCTTCTTCCTCCCAGAAAGAGTTGTGAAGAGCTGAAGGGGATGTATCAGTGCACTTTATCATTTACTAAACCGGAAGTACTTCTTGAACAAGAACAGGAGAAACATCATCTTTTTACCTCATTTGAGCACTGTCAGCTGTTCGCAAAGTTTTTGTCAGCATCTCACTGTCCTGCAGTTTGATAACCAGGAGAAATGCGGTCAGAGCAATAACTTTGTTGTGGCAAGGAATGAAGGGACAGGAGGAAGCAGAGGGATTTGCAGGAAACCAAAGGGAGCAGCGAAGAGAAAGTGCTGCCTAAACACAGTAAGAAAGAGCAGCAGAGTGGTATAGACAAGAAGGGGTGAAGAGAGAGTTTTACCATCAAAGTAAACACAGTCCCGGTTTTAAGAATCAAAGCATTAGTGGGTGTCTGGTTCCTGTGCCAGATAGATGAAACATGCATTGTGGTAGGAGACACCAAGGCTTCCCACTTTGACCTGGAGAGAAGGGTATATTTACAAGAGCGCCAGAATATGTTTGCTTTTGAGCACCACTGACAAAAGGGCCCTCCAAATTCCTGCAAGTACAGAAGTGGAGGATTCAGTCTCATGTTTTCCAGCGTTCACAGTTTCCAGCATCTGAGAAGAGCGCAACTTTTCATTCCCTGACTCTGCACATATGACCCTTTCAGCCTGCCACTGTGCTCTTGCTCACTGAACTGCTGCCGACAGCAGTTGTCATTTGCTCTCTTATCTTGACTTATTGTTGCTGTCTGTGTGTAGCTTCACCTGGCCTCTGTGGCTGCTCAGCAAGGTAGCCTCCAGACTGTTCCGGTGTCTGTCTGCAGATGGACATGGATGGAAACAGATTGTTTAAAAATTAAACGTTACGGGCAAAGGTGTTACCAGTTGGCACAGGTTCCGCATGAAAAGTTTGTCTTCATTAGAAGTTACCTGTGTTAACATCTTGTTGCTCGATCAGTTGTTGAAAGGGAGGCCCAAGGGAGTATTTCTGACTGCAGGTTGCTCTACTGTAGATTTTGTCTTGTTTTGATTGTCTCTAAGACTGACTGTGAGACACCTCTGCCTCCCAAGTAAGTCACGTTCTCATGGCAGGGGCGAAAAGGGGAGGTTCTTGTGTCATGGACTTGCAAATGCAGTGGAACTCTCCCCTACATCCCTGATCTTGTCACCTGCATCTTCATTAGGAAACTTCTGGCATCGCTTGTAGTCCCACTGTCATCTCTCCTGCATCCTCTTTTTTATTTTTGCTTGCACTCTTGATTGGCTCAGCAAAGGGAAAGGGAAAAGAAAAGCATCAAGCATGTATTTCACATCCCTAGAGATGCAAGAATAATGACAGAACCACATGTTTTACTGTCTTTTAAGAGGAATTAAAAAGAAATGAAAAGCACTGCAAACAACGAACTTGGGGTTTTTTACAGTTGTGCTTGCACTGGCTTGATAAGCAGATTTCTTTTTTAAAAATTGCAAAAAATTGCTGTCTTTGTGTTTGCATCCAGCCTACTACAGGTGACTAAAACAAGATATCCCTCCAAACTCTCATGGGTGCTGCAGAATTCAGAGTAGCATGAATTTTTGTTAAAAATTGACTTAGAAGTAGAATTCAACAAGCAAGAGGTAAGGTATCTCAAGAGTGTTAGACCAGCTGAGGGGGGAATACACTGCCATGTTTTTTCATTTCAATCAAGTGTGCTAAATATTACATTCACTGCCAGGTGTGAATATATGATCTTGGTAGGCATGTTTTTATTTTGGTATCGAAAGATTTTTAAGCAAAAATGCACCTTTCAATTTACTATTGACACGTTTTATTCATTCAGTTAGAACTATTTTTCGCCTTTGGCACAGCCCCAAGCAAGAAGTGGTGTATATCGATTCCCCAGACGTATGCAGAGGCACTGCCCCGAGGAGGGTCATTTCTGTTGTCAAATTGCTGCTGTAATCCCAGCTGTGAGGCAGGGCTTTGCTGTGGGTGTTGGAGGATAAAAGGAGAACAGTTCTGTCTCTACTGTAATGTTTTTAGTTTTCTAATCACAAAATAAACCTTTGGGAATCATAAAGCAAAAAGGGATAATACTAGTTTTGCAAGCAAAATTCTGCAACTGCTCCATACTAATTGGGAACAATAGTTTTACTAAGTCAAATATGAAAATGAATTCTGTATCCCTGTATTATTGACTTTTCAAGTAGCCTTACATTTTTAGTTTCAAACATGTGGCAAAAGTTCCTGCTGCTGGTGTTTTATAAGTTGGCTGCTATGTCAGTCCCTGAATCTAGGAGACGTGACAGATGGACAAAAAATATGCTGCAGAGTCTAAAGAGCTGCGAATCTGCCTCCTCTGCCACACAGCTCTGAGGTAGTTTCTGTGAAAGCCACTGGGACAAACTTCAAAGTTCTCTGGGCAGCAAAGCAATGTCTTTTAGAGAGACTGCATAAAATGTGAGCTCCCTTTCAATTCATTATTTGGTAGAAAGAGATGTTTTATATTTATTTAAATCAGACCTTGGATCAGTGCTATTCCAAATACATTGCTGTTTACGTCTCGTCGAAGCTTCTTTTTGCACTGTTCTTGATCAGCTACAGCATATGATGAGCTTCTTCAGGCTTTATGGGCACATGCTGATTTAGATCAGAATGCCACTGAAAAATATTCAGTGCTGATTCCTATTTGGTTCTGCCAAATTTAGTAAGGTGAGATTGAGTGCAGCTGCAATTCAGTTTAGTTTACTTGCCAAAGTACAAAGTCTGCTCAAGACTTGTAAGACAGTAGTAAAGCAAAGTGCTATTGAAGCCTGACGAATTACAATTCTCGTTCCCAGTTTGATTAAAATGAACTTTTAAAAGAGAAGAATCTGCTGTTACCTACTGCAGAACACACAGCCATAGCTTAAGCTAGATGCAGGGTTTTTTTATGCTAAAATTATCAACGCATGAAGAGCAGCTGTATCAATGGCTGGTTTGGCATATTATAGAAGACAAGTGCAGTATCATTGGTGAAAGCATAATGTAAAACAAATCCGGTAACACTCAAAGCATAGTTGACACTGTCCCAGTGTTCAAAAAGCATTGCTTTAGTTGAACTTAATTTCTGCAATCTGGCAAGAAACTACATGAATCAGGCACATTATTAGCACTACTTAGATAAGCAGTGATAGTGGAAAAGAGTTTTCAACAAGTGTGTTTGGGAAAAACTTCTGGAAATGCTAGTACACAGTAGTTCCGACCAGCTCCCTGGAGTTTTTGTTGGTTTTGTTTTTTATGTGAGTCATTCATGATCTACTAGTTTTATGTGTTTCAGAGGATCCTCAGGTTTCCTTTAGAGCAGCTTTCAGGATGTTTTCACTCCTTAGGCAAATCACAGAAGCTGAAAGATCCAAATGCCTCGTCTTCTAGTCTTGGGAGCAATTATTTAGCTGGAGCAGTTCGTGCAATATGTTTGGTTCCTATAAGCTGAAGATGACTTACAAGCAGCTGCAGTTCTGTGTACTCTGTGCACTGCAGCTCATCTCAGGGGGCTCTAGAAGAGAGGAGGCCAATGGGACACAGGAGACCTTGCCAGGAGGTTGTGGTGCAGAAACTTCCTTTGCAGTGTATTGTCTGGGAAGCTGACCTGACCTTCATGATTGTTGAAGTAATTGGTGTGAAAAATCCAGACAATAAATGTGTCTTAGCAATAAAAATGTGCAGTAAAACTAAAGAAGCTGTTTGCTTATCAAATATGATCGGTATACTTTGTGTGCAGAAAAGCACTTCCCTCACAGCTGAAGGAAGGTGGTTGTAGCACTCAATCTAGAAAATCTAGAAGGTTTTCTTCTCTGCTCTTTTTGGCCACCTTGGCAGTCCTGTGCTGCTTTGTCCAGGGAAGGATTCTTTCTTCTTTCACCTGGCCAGCTATTTAGGTAGCTCAATCACAGTAATAAGAATTATACTTTGATTGCGTGAGGTCTCACAAGAAGTACCATGGAGGAGTAAATTCTGTTTTCAACTCCTGGAATCCATGAAAAAGAATGTAACAGGGGCTGGATTCCAGACCTAGAATACCAAAGAAACAAGGTTTTACATACATGGGGATACAAAATTTTCCCTCTGGAAGGTGAATGTAAAAATATTGGTGTCCTTCAGTGTTCACTGCCTTACCTGCGAGACTACCAGTAACTAACAGGGCACATTATATAGTGGATGCTGTTGCCTCTCTTCAGGTACAAGAAAAGAGGGCTAGAGCCACACACAAACAATATTTAGAACAAGCACTAAATATTTGGAATATGAAGGAAAAAAGAGTCTAATGCTGTAACCAGACTCTGTAAGAGCATGCTCAGGTTGGGTGACCGTTTCAGTCAGGCAGGGCACTGGAGGTGCAGGGGTGGTGGATGTAGGAGCACCATAACCCCGTGTCTCTGGCACCAGAGCCCTGCATGCAGGGAATGTCTGACTGAATCAAGCAGAGTGGCTGGGGAAATCCCCATGGTGAAGGGTCTGGCATGACCTTCACACGCATGGCACAGTTTCTGATGAGGGACTTTAATGTGCGCTTCTTCTGGGCTTATCTGATGTGAGAATAAGGTAACCTTTGTAACTGGCTGGGAGTCGTTCACTGTGGCCAGCTGTAGGTTGGAATCAGATAAAAAGCATGCGGTAGTGAGGAGTTCACAGATGCTGCGTGCCCCTCCATCTGCCAGAAAGAATGAAATATAAGCTGTGTATAACAATCAGGCAGTAAGATAAAATGAAGGTATATGTTTAACGTTAACATGCTACTGTTAGTCTGTATATATGCGGAGTATTTAATTTACTTTGTTCTTAATGCAGTAACTTTCATTTCTCATTTTCAAAGCATTCAACCATCGCTAAACAAATCAGCATTTTGGCAGCTCAGAGAACTATCAGCAAATTAAACAAATGTTTTTGAGCAAATTGCAAAGCAAACTTTGCACGAGGCTAAGCCACCTCACCAAAACTGGCTTTGAAATGATGAAGATAGCGAGTACTATGCAAAAGATTTTTCACTTGCATTAGAGAGCTAGTGTAGGTTAGCAAATGCCTAGTCCTATCAGCACTGAACGTGATACAATTAGGATCTTCCCTACAGCAGTAAACTGGTGCCAGCCATTGATATAACTGTTTATTAGCTCAGCAGGGCAAGGTCACTTATACACATTGCCTGTAATCCTGCTTCAATTGCCTTCTTCCCTAAAGTGTGTAGCTGCAGTGAAGCAGCCTGCCTGGGAATCTCATTTTTCTCAACAGGGCTGCAGTTTCTAACTGTAAATTAGTATTGCAGCCAGAAACATTAAGGATCCAGTTTAACAAGAGAGAGATTTGACTATTCATAGGACCTCACAATACCTCTTTGACTGAAATTTTTCTTCACTGTAATAAATAAGGTAGTCAAGGTAAGAAGCGTTCTTTTAAAATGAACATAAGCAATCTAGAGATGATTACAAATAGACCATTATGTCCACATTACACACATTCAGATGTTGGATTATGGCTTTTTTTTTTTCACATCCATAAAAAGAGAGCTTGTCATGAAGTCATTTTCCCCATGAAGTAACAGCACCTACAAGTTGCTTAACATATCTGCACAGATCCGTATGGAAGGTGAATAACTGATTATTCCTCTGAGGAAATGTCATTTCCTTTTTTTTCTTTCCTTTCTCTTTTTTTCTTCTCTCTGTACTAATGGCATTGGATGGCATTTTAAATGTTTTTCTCAGATTTCAGTTATGTTTACGAAGTCCTCATTTGTTTCCCATCAGTTGGATCATTAGATAGACAGGATATCTTCGATGACTTTGGCAGTCAAAAGAAATAGTCTGGGTTTTAAGTTTTTGTCCCCTAAAGATACAGCTACTAAGCTCTTTCTAAATGAGACTGCATTTTGAAGCTAACTCAGATCATCATGGCACCTGTGCAACATTTAAATTACCCTGGCACTGAAACAAGTTGGGAAAACCAACTCTGAAATGAGGCAGTTTATCACTTGAAAATGTGGTTTTAATGAACGGGATATTATAATTTCCAGCAATCTTTCTGGATTACACAATTCTGAGAGACAAACAGATGTTGGTATAGATTACTGTGCAGTTGAATCTTTTTTGCACTAGGTCCATAATTTTTGCTAGATGTCTTTTCCTTGCAGAAGGAGAGAGATGTTTATTGTTCAGTGGGGTGGATCAGTAACTGTTTAATAAAACACAAATTAACAGCTGTATTTTGCTTGAAGGTGTGTTGAACCTCTAGGGGGGAAGTAATACTTATTGAGTTCCTGCAATGTAAAGTATCATGTTGTTCATCCAGAAGATGTTTCTTCCAGCGCTATTGTATGAACATTTGTGAATTTACAGACTCCATGGCAGAATCACCCATTCAGTATTTGTATGGGAGTTAGTAATGATTAAAATACATAAAGCAAGCTGTACATGAAGTGGAAAAAGCAAGCTGCTATTTGCAACATAACTACTAGTATACATCACCTGTTCATTGCCTCCTTATAACACTTGTGAGAATTTAATGCGACTAAAATCTGTACTACTGAAGTACAATATTCTTACTTGTGCTTTTCTGTTTATTTGAAAAATTAGTTACAGGTCTTTTCTTATATTTTCCCCAAGTAGCTTGCTTTCTAAAGAAAGCCATGGCAGCTTTTTGCTTACAGGCAAATTCAGATAGCCCTAATAGCAAAGTGCAGGTGTACAGATAATGGGAATAATTTTCTATAAAGGTACAAATTTCGGCTCAAGATTGATTCAGAAAAAATTGCAAATGCAGAAACAATAAAGGCAGAGTACAAAAAAAAAGAAAAAAAGAAATCTCTTTACTTCCTTCAAGTTCATACTTTTCATACCAAATGTGCTATTATTTCTAATGTATTTATTTTTGCAGTGTTATCTGTGCACTTACCTTACATGATCTGTTTGGGCTGTAAATGTTTGAACTCCAGTAGGTGTTAAAGATTTATTGCCAAATGGTCCATGTATACTTTTCATTCCTTCTTTTAGGTAATACAGCCAAGGTGTTTATTGAAGTGAAGGATGAAAATGACCATGTGCCTGTCTTCACCAAAAAAATGTACATTGGAGGAGTTTCTGAAGATGCCAAAATGTTTTCTTCTGTGCTTAAAGTTACAGTAAGATGGAAATTTATTTTAAATAACATTCACTTGCAGTGGGAAAATATTTACTCACCAGTTTGATTTTTCACAGGAGGTTACATAATGTGTTTCTCCTAAAACTGCCTGAGCTCCTCAGACACTGGCAGTAATTTTCATTTTTTTTCTTTTTGTAATCAAGTATAGTGAGCACAGAATGGGTAATTATTCTTATTAAATCGGTGTTTGAGTATGACTATAAGTGTGATGGTTTCCATTTCTGTGTGTATGATTGACATGCATCGGCATAGTATTCCGGCAGTTACTGACACAAGGTTGATTTTGAGCTTAGAACTCAGTTTTGCAGGTTTTATTTCTATTGAATTTATGTGCTCGTTTTTCATTTGAAGATTTGTAGCTATCCTTTTAGATACATTAATATTTAGAGGATCCTTTTACGCTCACTGCTAGTCTTTACCTTACATTCTTCTGACTGCTTCTTTGGCAGCAGCATGTTTATGCTTTAAAAAGGAAAGAACAGTTTCTGTTTCAGGTCAGCAAAGCAATTTCAGGTCTGTGCACTGTGATGCAATTTGTGAGTAAAATTGACTATCTGTAGGTTGGTTGTTTTTTTTTTAAAGAACAAACAAAAGAGAAAATTCAAGGAAATATAATGTATAGATTGTAATTAGTGTCAGATAGAAATAGAGCTTAGAATAAAAGCTGTTTGTTTTCTGTAACATGCTTTGTGATGCAATCTTTTGTGCTAGAGACAGCTTGAGTTGCCAGGACTTTCCAAGTCAGCTTGTTTCCTCTGCCTTTATTTTGTTACCTCAGCAGGCCTCCTGCATCTTTTTTCACCTTAAGCATTAGTGGAATAGCTTTGAAGTTGCTGATTCTAGCTTATGCATGAAAGGGCACAGAAATAAGACCTGCTAAGAGTTTTACTTTGACCTCATGATGTGTTTAGAGCACCAGGAATGAAACAGAGAATATCAGAGCTTATGAAAGTTGTCCATTGCTTTTTTGTTTCATGGCAGTCCTTCTCAAAGTAAGCCCAGAAATGGCAGAGAAGTGGGAAATTGTTAAGCATTGACTATTGGATAGAAGCCTCCGTAGATGAAATTTGTTTACTTTGTGCACTAGTCCAGATATTTGTGGGTTGGTTTTTTTTTATACAGTGCTTATCATAGGCAATTTTTTGTCCCCAGAGTTTCCATATTGGTCTTTTCTAGAAATGCATACAGCAGTACAAGTAAACAGCTGGGAATTTACTGAACATAACTTGGAAAGGGAACATTATAGTGTATAAATCTGCTCTACACCAATTCTTCCCAGATTCCTTTTCAGGCAGATTGTGTTTGAAGTCATAGCAGGTAGGGACAGACCTACTGAATGGGGCTGGTCAGGAATTTCACATTACACGCTGCCCTGGGATGGTGCTAAGGCTAAGCTTGTGCTTGCTAGTCTCCCAACTGCAAAAATGTGAAGGACCCTTAATACTGCTTTGCCCCAGGTGTGTTCCTGGTGTAGCAAAGGATGCTGTTCAGCAGGCAGCATGAAATGTTGCCTGATGGAAAGACCTGTGCCCAAACTGCAGGATAATTTGGGAAACCAGATCAGAAAAGATCTGTTGGCAGATCAAAGTCAGTGGAACTTCTCTCATAGCATTATTAGGAGAACACCAGGTGGTTAAAAGAAGTAGCAATCCTGAATGAAAGGGAAGGTGTAGGAAGGAATTATGATAAGAGGAGATTAAAGATATGCATTGGTAACTGGAAAGAACGATTAGCCCAGAATGCTTGTTGAAAAGGCATGTTTATTTACTACTACTTTATCAGCTGTGAAGGCTCAGTTCAGACTTTGTAAATGAAACCGAAAAAAAGTCATCTAGCTTGTGCAATGCCTGTATTTACTTCAGAGGTTTACTTGCATGCAAATAAAGACATTACAAAGTGAGTAATAAAGCAGCATTTTGTGTTGGCAATAACATGTTCCAAAAATTAATTGCAAAATCTATTTTTATAAATTTCTTTTCTTCCATCTTCTGTATTGAAGTTTGAAGGTACACCAGATTTCTACGCTATACAAAATAGATAGTGACGTATAACCAGATGTCTGCTTGGTTCAATGAAAGAGAAATTCTAGATGCACAAATTAAAGAAATTGTGGTAGTGTTGCTGTTAGGGTGATCTGAGGCCATAAGTGAGCACAGTTTTGAAGGCAGGGCTAATGTTCTTGTTCCTGTCTCTTTTTCCAGACATTTTGCCAGTTATTGCATCTGGCTACGAACCTTTAACTGAAGCACTGGCATACTCAAAAATGGGAAACAGAAAGTTGTGTCAGATCCATGAACTTTAGAAGTGCTGAAGATACAGAACTGCACAAAGATACTGGAGTAGATAAAGTATAGTGAATAGCAAAGTTACTTAGATAAAGGAGTGCTATGTGTGTGAAAGTAAATGAAACAGAAGACACAAACGTAAAATTACATTTTGAGTTGATCATACAAAATTTGAACAGGTTGTGAAATCCTACCTAGTTTTTGAAGAGGCATTCCTGATTTCTTAGGCACAGATATTCATGTGTGTCAGTCAAGGGGATAAGAAGTGTGTGAAAAAGAGCAGGCATACAGGTAAAGGATATTTGGGGGTGAAGAGGGAAATCTGCTTTTACGCTTCAAAAACATTTGACTCAAGAAAGGTGATCAGAGGACAGAAAAGGACAACACAAAGGAAGACACAAAAGAAATTACAATTTTATGTCTCTGACTTGCTTCTGTTAAAATGTATGACAGAATTCTCCCTGACTTTGCTGACAGGCAAAATAGAACAAGGTGTAAGAGAGAAATTGTTACTAGTGGATGGTATCAAACATAACTGTGTGCTTAGTTAAATTAGAAACAGTTAAGAAGTGCTTGTCGCAGAAAAACAGGCTGTAATTGATTGTTTCAGTACCAAGCATTTTCAGCAGTTGGTGCTACTTAGCTTATTTTCTGTCCTTTAGAAAAAAAAGTAGTTGCTCTGTTAGTTAAATATGATACCCATTCCAATTAGTGTTAAGAATTAATCAAATTAATGTATTTTCTTGAAGAGTTCAGGTGAGTAGAATTAAATGAGTAGTTTTCCAAGTTGAAATTAAGAACATTAATAAAGTACACATATAGCTGCACTGTAGAATTTATCCAAATTTTTAGTCTAATAAAAATTATTAGAATTTATATTTTTAGTAGTATTATTCAAATTTTTATTCTAATAAAAAATCCTCCTTAGTAGGAGTTTTAAATGCATTTTCTTTCATCTTCTGCATTCATTAATTGTTACTAAATTTTTTAATGACATCTGAGTAATCTTGAAAAGAAACTTATATTCTCAACATATTCTCATTCTCCCTGTCACAACAACTTTGATGATGCTTGAACATGGTATTGACTAGCAGAAGAATTTTTACAACTGAGAAATGTAAAACTGCATATTATAGATGGTTGAAATAATTGTTATTGGGACTCAGTGAACCAGCATTTTCTAATTATGAATAATGTCACATTATTTGTCACAGCAATGCCATACAGTCACTGTTGTAGAAAAGTATGCAACATTTCCTGCACACTAGGACCCAAACTTGCCATTTTTTCCCCTGTACTTCAAGGAGATACCAGCAATAAATAGGTACTAAATGTGTAGAAGTGACATTAACTTTTAAATTGTTTTTTTATGTACATTCCATTATCCTGAGGGAAGGAGAAAGTGTTTATTTTAAATTAAAGTGTAAGATTGTTGTTTACCAAAAAAAGAATGGACTCTGAATTGAGCCAGTGTTTTCCTTGTATTAAAGAAAATTGGGCATTCTAGAGGTACAGCAGGGACTCTGTTGATTAACTCCTAGCTTCTTTGGTTTTTCTCTTGATTTTTATCTGTGTGACAGATTTTATTTGAAAACCTGAAAGTTGAAGACTTCTATTAGTAGTGGATGATTTGGATAGTCAAGTCAGTTGTTTGAAAATTCTCAGTCCACCTTTTCTTTGTCAGTCATAGTGTGTGTGTGTGTGTGTATGTTTAATACCAACTCCTACTCATCACTCTCCAAGGCCTTTATTTTTATATCCCTTCATGTGAATATCCATGCTCCTAATGACCTATGTCAGTTCCTGCACCTGTGGACAGGGTTAGTGTAAGTCATAACATGGTTTTGTACCAGGCATTTACTGTGCTGTCAATACATAGAGGCAGTTATCGAGGTTAAAGATGATGTCAGGACGTTGTAAAGATGATGTTAAAGATGTCCAGATGCTTAAGAAATTGCACAGGGCAGAGGATAAACTGAAGTCTGTAAAACAGTAGGGCATATTAGAAGAGAAATGAGGACAACCCAGTTCAGTGAAGCGAGAATAAGAAGGAAAAAACCAGTGCATGATCAGAGGTGAGATAGGGTCCATTTTCTGCTTTTAAATCATAAAAATGCAACTCAAGTTAATGGTGATATATTTCTCATGACTATCTAGTCAATTGTGTAACTGTTATGTACCATAAAGATGTTTTAGATCATAGAAAGGGATATTTAAGTCACAAATGAAGATAATTCACATTGTGAGCACCTACATTTACTTTCTCATGTGAAAGTGATAAAATATGGCAAAGTTCTCTTTTGTTGAGGTGACCTACTTGCCCAAATGTTGGAAGCATTAAGGGCAGGCAACCATTTGGCACTCTATTTGATTGCCTTCATATAGTAGCAAAAAGTTTTGTATAACACAACTTCTATACCATAATTTACTAGTTAACCGTATTTTAGCAGACTTTCAGAGAAGCTAAATCACATTCATTAATTATATTTTTCTACTTTAAGCACAAATGTGCATTTAATTTGCCTCAATGGGTACAATAAAAATTCCCCAACAAGGGCCTTCTGGCAGGCTGGCAGAGGATGCTGCTTCTGGAAGCCCTAATTTTGGAAAGACCTGCACTGGCTCCATTAGCGAGAAATGCCTTTTTCTGGAGTGGCAGAAGGAAGGAGATATCATTTGTTGAAAATAAGGGTCAGATTTATTGCAAGAAGCTGGTCATTGATAGTTTATTTATACTGAAAACAAAGGGGGGGCCGGGTTAAGTAGGTACGACTTGCGTTGAGGTAACAGCTCATCATCGGGGTACCTGTATCTACTTCAGCCTTTTACATCTGAAGATCAGGGTCTGGAATTTCATGTTAAGCCCAAGTGGCAGATAGTGGTTTGTTTTCTGTTACCATTTATCCATGCATCGATTTTTGAGAAAAATATCGTAGAATTATAGAATCATTAAGGTTGGAAAAGACCTCTAAGATCATCTAGTCCAACCGTCAACCCAGCACCTCCATGCCTACTAAACCATGTCCCGAAGTGCCACATCTACGTGTTTTTTTAACTCCTCCGGGGATGGTGACTCCACCACCTCTCTGGGCAGCCTGTTCCAATGCTTGACTACCCTTTCAGTAATGAAGTTTTTCCTAATACCCAATATAAACCTCTCCCGACGCAACTTGAGGCCATTTCCTCTCATCCTAGTTACTTGGGAGAAGAGATCGACCCCCACCTCACTACAACCTCCTTTCAGGTAGTTGTAGAGAGCAATAAGGTCTCCCCTCAGCCTCCTTTTCTCCAGACTAAACAACCCCAGCTCCCTCAGCTGCTTGTCATAAAACTTGTTCTCCAGACCCTTCACCAGCTTCATTGCCCTTCTCTGGACACTCTTCAGTGACAGAAAACCAAGACTCATCTTGAAATTTTTCCTTTCTCCTAAAAGCTCGAGGTCAAAGCTGTTTGTGACTTTAGGAGAGGGTTTGAATGAAAACCACACGGTTCTTTGTTATGTTCAAGCATCTTCAGTTTCAGCTTCCTGAAGTTTGCAACATGTTCCTGAGCTGAGCATCAGAGGCCAGGAGGGAGATGCAAGACCAAAGGCTAGCATGGCTGCACCGTCAGAGAGCTCAGTCTGCTGAAGCTCAGGGACAGCTTTACAAGTGGGCAGGTCTTTATGGACACTGTGGAGCTGCTTTAATACAGTGCTTTAACCCAGCTCCTGTTGTCTGCCAAGAGGTTGGAGCAGGCCTGTGCCAACAGGTTTGCTTTGTCCAGTCACTGTTGGTGGAATAACCATGGGAAAAGATCAATGGATGGGTGGGTTAATTGCAGTAATTGGAGTGGCTGGTATTTAGATACTGATATGGCTCCTGCAGTTAGATGTTATTTATAGGGTATGCCTGCTTTTATTTGTGATTGCTGTAATTAAATTAGTTAAGCATAATAATCACAGTGGCAGGTACTTGCCAGCAGTTATCATTTAGTGGCAGTTTAAGCTAATATAATTTTTCCTTTTTATCAAATAGGAAATAGAAAAGATGAGCTGAGAGGCGTTAGCTAGGAAGCACTAAATTATAGGTGTTTACCAGTGTAGATACTAAGGAGGTTCAAAAATTATTTTATGATCTGGGTTGAAATTCACTGTGTCTTTATTTTAGAGAGTATATGGGTTACATTAAGCAAGAGGTAAACAATATTTTAAGTTTTTAAAAATGTATCTAGTTTTGTAATAGTTTAAAAAGAAAAATAGTCTGAAATGTCAGAACAGTGTTGGTGTTAATACTGACAGACGCTTATGTTGCAGGTTAGGATTAACAGCTGTGTTTATGCCCAGATCCTCACCTCCAGGTGATCCTTACCCCACCAAGATCTGCAATGGCCTCTTCCAGCAATTGTCCAGGCCAAGGGCTGTGTTAAGGTGCCCGCAGCTCTCTTCCTGGCCATGCACTTGTGTTTTCCCAGAGGAAACCAGGGGTGTGTGCAGGGCAGTTTTTGCTCAGGCTTTGCCCTGGGTAATCAGTGTCCTGCTGACGCTCCCTAAGCTGTAGGCAGATCTCCAGTTCTGTTTCATTTTGGCATTTAATAAGTTATTCTCAACTACCTCTCTTTTCTTTGTACAATGTTATTGGCACATAAAAATGGCTCATTTTTGATTAATGTAATTTATATAAAAATAAGATGACAAGCTTTATTGCCCTATGCAAAAACTACAGCTTTCAAATTAAAAAAAAAAAACACAATTAGTTCCTCTTTAACAGTACTTAATGATTTGCTGTAGCCATTAATTTTTAATATAGCACTTTATGTAAATCATTTTTAGATAAATTCATCACAAACATACTGCTTAACATTTGTATGTTTAAATTCAGTTGCTTAAATCATTCTGTACTCTGTGGCTTGAACAAAATTTCACCCCTCCCATCAAAGCACAGTTCTTCCCCTCTTGAAAAATACTTTGTAAAGCACCCCAATCTTGGCACTAATTATGCCATACAGCCTAGTGAGTAGCACTGGGAGTGAGAAATAATCTAACTGCCATGGGGCAAACACAAAAAAAATGCAGGGAGAGAAGAAAACTAGTACTGAGTACATAATCTTACACATAAATTGAATTTAGAGACCAGTAGGCCAATAAAATATTGGATAAACACTTCTCTCATCATCAAAACAGTTACGTATGTGACTAAGACAAATACTATAGATTGCTTCTCCAAGCTCTATAAGGTGCAACAATTTTGCTGGCAGCATCAACCACTCTCTTAAATATATTCATTTGAATGCAAAATCCTTTTAGAATAGGGTAGTATGTTGTCTTGCTCTAGATTTTTAGAAAGATTACTATAAGTAGATATAAAGGAAGCTTGAGCTCAGAAGAATGCCAGAAATCATTATCAAGAAGTCACTTTTAATTAGAATTAATTTGGTTAATGATATGCCATATGAATTATTCTATACAAATATGATTGTTTTAAGGCTAGTTTCCTCTGAAAGCTGATAAGTACTAATGTCTCTAAGAAAAAGATAAAAAGAATGTATTTATTCAAATGGCACTTCTTAACTGAGGCTTTAGTCCTAGCATCTTAAAGACCATGTTTATATTGCTAATAGCTCAGCAGGAAATGTGGAGCTGTGTTAAATACCATTTCTCTTGAAATGATAGCTGAGGCTGATTATCACATCTCAAATCTACAGGCAATTTCACACAGCCCTCTTTTTAAGCCTACTCATTTCCCCCAGAGCCTATCAAAGATATATAATGCACAGATGAGATCTTTTGAGGTCATGATCAATGATTTGATGCAAGACCAAAGGCTAGTCAGAAGCCATGGCGGTAGGACAGCTGTGGGACATCTTGGTTGCTGGTTATTTGGGTTTCCCTTTCACCCTGCAACCATTGTGCTGGGCCTGCAGTGGTGGGACAGCTGGAACAGTGGTCTGGATAATTGCTTTAATTACAGTTCTGGTGGTGCTCAGAAAAAGGTTTCAGGTGTTGGACAGTCCTGATGGGGATTGGTATAATAATAACCTTTTATGTTCTCTCCCCTGTTCTGCAATTCTCTTTTTTTCCCCAGAATTTTCAATGTATATAAGAGCCCATTTCCATGATTAAAGGCCTTTTTGTGCTTTTTGTTATGAATATATTAATTAAAAACAGATGTAGTACTCATAACTACTAATTTATGGATTTTGTGGTTTGAGATTTGCTTTGCATTTAATTATATTAGAATTAGTTATTTTTCTTTGCCACTGGTATTCTCATATAACTCCAGGTCTTCCCCTCAGAATTAGAACCAGACTTCCTTTAGCCACATACACAATATTTTCAATCTGCTCTATAAAGACAAACCCCAAATCAACACAATCTTTAGGGAAATTACTAGCGGGAATTGACTTTACACTATGTTATTAGCCCTTTCTTTTTAAACATTTTCTTTTACAGTATTAGTCTCTAGTTTTGTTTGTTGAAGTGCATTTAAATGAGGAAATATCAGAGATGCTAATTCTAGTAAAGAAAGTGAGAGGTTCTTTTCTGAATTACTCCTCAGTTTATAAAGGTATTTTTTGTACTGAAAATGTTTGCAGAAAAGGAAGCTTGCCAAAATAAATGCCAGTGAATCAAAGTCTCTGGAAGTGGCTGACCTGTATCTGATAGAAATGGCTCTAATATGAAGCGAGCAGAGAGGTTTGATGATGATAATATGAGCCAGTGGAGTCTGAAATGCAGTTACATCCTGAAGGAAACTTGATTCTTACAATATGATTGATCATATTTTCATTTCAGACCTTTTCTGTATTTTGTGCCCCTTTCTGATATGTAACTTCATAATGTAACTTCATCCTTTGTTACTGTTTGACTATCTTAATATACAGAACAGCAAAATAAAACAAAGGCATTTTATGCTACAGGTTTTTACCCTCATGACACACGGGGAAACGGGAATTACTCTTTACTTAACCATAATCCTTGAAAGCAATCTATCTTAGCAGCTGCATACTGATCTAAAGCAACTGATAGAATAAATGTTTAAAATTCCTGGGTATGGTTATGTGTTACATATAGAGAGAAAACTGGGATTACTTTTTTGCCCAGATGCATTTATCCATGTTAGATCTCCAGTTATTTTCTACTCATGCCTATAACCTCTAGATTTCTTTTGGTATCTCCTTTTTCCTTGGGATGACACGTAAATCTTCACAGTGGCAAGTTCTGTAAAAGTGAGATTCAACCCTCAGCACCTTGAGACACCTTTCTGCTGTGAAACACAAAGTTTTTCCTTCTCTAATTATGCTTTTGCATATACACAAGAGAACTTCTTCTTTGTAAAAATGAACTGTTTTGCCAGTCACAATCTTCCATTAGTTAAAATACAATTTATGAATCACAGAGAGTAATCTGTAGGGAGAAAACATACTTGGTAGAAGTAAGAATCTACTTTGAAGCCTATTTGCAGTGACAACAGCACACCCTCAAACACACGCATTTGCTATAACATCTGGCCTCTGACAGGAAGCTGCTTGCCCTGCTAAGAATAATATTACAGTAATTCCAAGCACACAGGTAACTTCTTTCAAAGAACATATCTCTAGATAATACGTTGGCTTGCTAAACTTTTTACTGTAAAAAACAGTACTATGTTTTCCTTTGGCAGTGTTCAGAAAAACTACTACCCTTTGTGATTTTTTCAAATGTCATATTAGATTGTTTCAATTACTATGTCATTTTCTAACATTTTTGAGACTGTTAGTCCTGCACGTGCCTTCTAGAGTAAAGTACCTCCTACAGGGGCTGGAAGGGGTGAGTATGCCTGGAGTGTTCGCAATGCTGGAGCATTCCCATCCCATGGAGGATCAACTGCGTGGTCTGCACTCCGTCGCAGCACATACACATAAACCTACTGTATTGAGCACTGCTATTGGCATAGCAGGAAAATGCTATAAAATCAATGTTTCTAATATTTTTTTCAAAATACAAGTTTGGGAACACCTCTTATTCACATTTTTTTTCCATGAGACAGCCTATCAAAATTGATCCATGTTTCCACACCTTTTGACATCATTGGAGGAAAAAGCGAACACTTCTCCTTCACTTTTTTTTCTTACTACCTGTATTTCTCAGAAGCTTTTGTGGAGCTGGGGTTTACTCGGGAGTGGGCTGGGCAGTGATCAGCAATAAGCTTAGCAGAGCCTGTTCTTTTCCTCTTTGTTGAAGTACCTTTGTAAGTATGTCTAACAAACGATGCATTTAAAGCATAAATTAATTAATCTTTGGCTCCATGCAGCCCTCATGAAAGGTGATTATTTGACATTTCTCAAATCTGCACAATTCCACAGAGAATATCACAGTGTGAGGTGCAACTATGTGGCCACACAATCACAGAGTTATGATAGGGTACTTATCCCCTCACCCAGAGAGACGTGTAAAAGCAATGCCATGTGGCAATAACACTCTGATACTGTCACCAAAATTGCCAGTGGGCTGACATGTTTGGTGGCTTGTTTGGGATGAGCATTAAAATCTTCATTAACCATAGCTCCTGAAGGTATTGCATAATCATCAGACGTTACAGTTTTTATCATTCTCAGCGTGAGCTAAATTCAAACTAGCTGCTTAGAGTTAAATGTAATTGTTAATTTTAAATGTTTTCCAGTCTCCCTAGCAGGGTCACCCTTAATCATGAGCCTGAGGATGCTAACAGGGCACGTAAAATGAATGGGACTGGGCTGTTGGGTTTTTTGTCGTCTTCCTAGCTTAGCGCCACTAAGCAGATGGCAGGTTCAACTGTTTCCAATCAGTTGCTGGCACATAAAATAGCTTTTAGAACAAGACCATTTTTGCCAGTAGGAATTTACAGATTGTTGAATATTTTCAGTTCTGAAGCCACATCTGCCATTGTACTGTTTTAGAGGCGGTTTTACTTTGTGATTTACAGACACTTAAGCCAGTAAGTTTGTTGTAGCTATCGCAGTTTTCCTCTTCTTTATTTTTTCTGTATTTCTTCACTACTGTGCTCTTTTACACTGTTACCTGTCTCTAGCACTTTTGAACTCATGGTCATCAGCTTGTTTTTGCCACAGGCTGCCTCAGAATTCTGTAGCTTTGCATCTCCTGGCAGCTGCTCCTCAAACTGACCGTCCTTTACAGACCTTTTTCCACCAAATTCTTAGCTGTGAGATATTTGGATGGCCTTTAGGGACAGCTGCTGTATGAAGTGCTCAAATACAACCCGAGTCTTGTGTTAATTAGTTACGCCAGAAAAAAAAACGTATATACTAGGACAAACGGTAACTGATTACAGAGGCACCACTAAAGGGATCTCTATCACTCCTAGTTTTCAGCTCATATATTTTCATCTCTTGTCTTCCAGACATGCAGCTTGACTCACCTCTAGTGTGTCCTATATATGTCCATACTTGAGCTAATGCTTTTTTCCCTCTCAGTCCTCCTAAAGCTGAAAACCAAACCAAACTAAGTACCCTTCTGCTCCCTCTCTGTTTTAAGGCAACCAATGTGTTAAAAGCACTTTTTGTTCGCAGCGAAGGAGCTGTACCCTTCATCCCATTGCTGCTGCAGTGCTGGGCTGAATCAGACATCGCTTATCTGAGAGCGAATCTGGCGCCGACCACGTCTGTCTCTTTGCTGCCTCTGCAGTGCCAGGAATTTTAACATTTCTGATGACTTGCTGCGAGTTGTGCTGGCAGTCCGTGTATAGGAGATGTAGTCACCAAGAATGCTTGGCTTATTGGTCTTCCTGCTGCAAGAAAGATAGCTGCCAATAAAGTTATAAAAAATAACTGTTGATGACTTTATGGTAAATACCCTCAATGTTAGGGCCTAGAGCAGCGTATTTCAGCTGATACCTGGCTGGTGTAATGTGCTTTTGTGGTGGGGTTAGGGAGCACACCGGCAGTTGCACCTTTTCCACCGTGGGAGAGGATGGGTAAGGGCTGGAGGCAGGGCACAGTGATGCCGAATAAACTCCATTCGTGTGGGCACACTTATACTCCATTACAAGAGGGTTGAATTTGGCCTGGTAATTCCTAAAAATCTTACATATTTATCGGTACTCAATCATAGCAGAATTTAGGAGACATCTGTATTTCTTGCACATAACAAAAGGAAGATATACTGCTGTAATATTAAGATTAAGTATAGCTCTTTCTCTTCTTTGACAGTCATAACGCAGCTCTTGAGATGTCGTATATCTCTTCCTAATGAAGTGTCAAAAATATTTACCTTCAGGACAAATTACAAGAATAGCAAACATCCTTACTCTGTATTAAAGAAGTTGCTACATTAATGTCAGCAGCTCACAAGCTCTCTCTGGTGGTCCTGCAAAGCTGAACGTTGCACTGAGTGTTGTTATTTATACTTTATCAAAGTATAAATAGTGGTGAAAAGGAGGGAAATGTAAACAGAAAGTTAAAATATTTGAAATTGGAATCTGGATTTTTCCAAGTTCCTCAGGCTGTTTTGCACCTGGCTTTGCTCATCTGTGTGTAGATGATTTCTGGGATGGAAATAGCCTGAACTGTAATGATTTTGCGGCCATCGATTTCTCCGGAGTGCCACTGAGTTCTCAGAACTTCTGAAAATTAACTCATAGCCTGTGTACCAGCTTTGGGCATCTGAACTGCAGGATTTTAGAGGCTGCATGCTTAAAATTTCAAAATGCCTCTTTCACTGGAGTTTAATGCATTAAACTTAGCTGCAAGGCTTATACTGGTACTTCTAAGCAACTACACTAGTGTGATGTTTGTTCAGAAAGGCTGACTTTATTTAATGTCTGTGCCTGCAATATTGATACCCTAATTTGGATCCAAATTTTGTTTGTCCTTAGTTGGACACATATACAAGCACAAAATACTGAAGGTGAAATTGATTTCTGTTGTTACTGAAACAAACTACTGTTAAAAGTCATATCTTTCTATTGAGATAGAATTTGCTAATAATAAAAAAAAAATGATAGGCTTATGGCCCAGCTGAACCAATCTAATAAATCCATTTTAAAAAAGAAATGGGCTTTTTATTGAAAGGGTGTAGTGCTCATCTCACAGGGCACCTCCAGAGAGCCTTTGACAGTTAGCCAGGCAGTCACTGTAAATCCTGTCTCACTATGGTGAAGACCCCAAAGGAGCCAGATCAGATAGTGCTCTACTACCTGTGCCTATGTGGTTCATGTGCCAAAACACATGCCGTGTGGGGTTACAGGAATTACTTCCCGCCCACCCCCACTCCCCGCTCCATTACCAACATGCAAAATTGAGCATGGATAAGCCAGTGGTTTTTGCCAGACTGATCTTTTCTATGTTGTTCATGGCTTTAAACTGAGCTATGTTGTACAACCTGTACTTGCCTGGTCTTAGCTGCATGCACACAGTGATTTGTTAGGTATGAGGCAAAGAAGTGATTATTTTTAAAAGTTAGCCGCTCTGCATCACCATGAAATCATTTCCGAAGAAGTTTCGTTTTTGTGTCTCGAGCAGCGTGTAGGTGATCTTCTGGATGGGTTGTACCAAGTGTTATCCCCTGCTACTACAGGCAGAGGCTTCCTGATCTCTTTTTTGAGTATATGGAGGATTTAAAGCTATCCTAGAACACATAGGCAAAATTGATCCAAAAAGCACCGAGAAGCTACTTTGAATGCCTCTGTAACCTATAGTTTGCATGTTTTCAAGGATGTTTTATTTCTGTTACCATGCTGGTTTAAAATGTTTCTTTAGTAAGAGTAATTTTAGTAGTAATAGTAATCATGTGGAATCTTTTAGTTGTATTTTTAAGATTTCCTTTGCATTTGGTTACAAACAGGTATTTGAAGTGAAATATTTGATTTTTAGATGTGTACAGCATGCCCATGCCCACTGGTGGGGGCTGAGGGGTCTCTTGTGAGGAGAGGCCGATGCTGCCTGGGCCAGGAACAAACGGTTCCAACAGCCCTGTGGCCAGGCATGGCTGAGGTGGTGTTTTAGTTTTTGTCTTTGTCTCTTATCTTCCAAATCTATTTTATATGGCAGTAAATTAATTTTCCTCAAGTTGAGCCTGTTTTGCCTGTGACAGTGATTGATAAGTAAGCTCCCTGTACTTATCTCAACCTGTGAGCTTTTTTTAATCTTATTTTCTCCCCTGTCCTTTTGAAGAGGGGGGTGAGAGAGTAGCTGGGTGGGCCTCCAGCATCTGGCCAAGATCAACCCACCACAACATGCTAATTTGAGAATACATCAGATGAAACTGTGGTGGGAGTAAGAGTCCAATAAGGTCAGTGAAGTTGGTGCGGTTGCTGGAGGAATGAAGGTAACCTATTGGGCAATTCAGGCATTTATGTACTTCTTAAAAGGGCTGACTTGAGCTCAGTGCTGAGCGCTCACATTTAGCTCTCAAATAGTGATGACTGTTAGCACTTGCCTATCAACCTGATTTTTAGGTACAGCTGCTTCATTGCTTCCGTGTGCCATGTAGCATGGCTTCACATTTATTTGTTCCTTCAGCAATTTACTTGTCAAAAGGAAAACCAAAAATGAGCCTAGTCCTGAAAATCCACCTGTCAAGCTCCTGTCTGCTGGCTCCATGATGTTTTGGGGTTGTAGTTACCCATGCCAGTTGGATAGCAGGAGTGCTCTGGAAAAGTTCACTGATATCTTTACCTTCTGACTGACAGAAAGGGGTAAATTTCAGAAAGCTTTTAACCTTCCCCATCTTTCCTAAAAATGCTAATAAAGGAGTTTGAGATCACCCAAGAGGTAGTAATCTTGATTTTAAAAGCCTTAAAAAAAGCTATAGAACTAGAGAACAAAAGCACTTTTGACACATTTTATATTTATGCTTTTCGTAGCCGAGCCAGATAAAGCTTTGACAATTTAGAGGAAAACAAAACAAAGGATGCAAGGACCATTTTAAACAGTGCTGTCTCTGTGATGAGTGGAACCAGTGTCATTGAGGGAGCTCATCTTTTGGGCAGCTCTGGCGCACATTGGTGTGCTGTGTGAAATGCGTTTGCTACCTCTAGCTAAACCAGCCCAGATATTATTGCTTAAGCGCTGTATAGTTGTATCTATTTCATCTGGTCACATAGCAGTCAGAGTAGCATGGAAAGCACGTACAGTTTTGAGTACTTGGATCATTCATCTGGCACAGGTATCTCTTGATGGTGCACAATGCAATCGCTGTGCTGCATAGACTCGCTTGTGGTATCTCCTCATTGGTATTCCCTGAAAATTATCAGAAAATAAAGACAAAATAGGAGTTAGTAAAAGTTTCCACTTCATAGTTCTTGTTCACTGATGGTGAGGAAACAATTAATGATGATTAATGGCCATCTCTTGAAGGCTTAATGGCCTTGCACAGATAATGCTTTTTTAGATGGCAGTGGCGTATCAAGGTAAACAACTCTTCACGCTGCCATAAACCCTGACTAGATTGTGATTATTGTTTTTGGTTTTTAAGTCGTGGTGAAGTGTGGATTTTACACAAAGACCTGCACCTTTTTGAAGTTAAGGGTGTTTTTTCTCCAACATTAGCTGAAGCCACAGGCTTAAGAAGTCCTGCCAATATTTTGATAAAAGCCTGCTAATAGATGCTGAAGCGTCCCAGATGCTGAGGCAGTGCCCAAGTCTAATGAGTGGGCAAATGTACAGGCAGTAATAAGCTACCATCTCGCTGACCTCTTCCTAGAAAGAGGACATGAAAGCATTATAAGGGTCCTCAAAAACACTCTCATCTGAATACGGGTACTGCCTTTTGAACAGGAGCATGATTTCTGCAAAGGAGTAGGTCTGGAGAGCCTAGAACGGGGCTATGCATGTTTGTCAGGCACAAGGTAGGTGAAATAATATAGCTCCCAAGGGCTGCCTAATAGATGCCAGGACTGCATCTTAATTGCAGCAGTTCAGCAACGGGAGAATGCCAGGGCAGGTTTGTATCCTACACTGGGTCTGTACATCAGATCCATTGTACAGCGTTGCAGGAATGCCACTCAATGCTTTCTTTTTTTAATAAAAAAGGATAAAATTATTCCAAAAATACATGTGCTCAATCACTGAGGGCACAGAATGTCTGTAAGAAGAGGGAGGACATTCTTGTTGAGTAAGTTTGTGAATGCATTGCTGGCGGTTTTTGTCTTTGATATTTAACATTTGTCAACAAGAATTTGGCAGTGGAGGTTTCTCAGAATTAAACTGTTCTTACCTGTTCAGTTTGTTGCAGACTTGAAAAGTCCATTTATATTTTTCTTCTTTTTCTTCTTTTTTTTTTGTTTTGTTTTTTTTGGGGTTTTTTTTTTGTTTTTTTTTTGAGCAGTTTAGTGCCAACACAAGAGAAAGAAATTGCTGGAAAAGCAAAACTGTGTGCAGCGAAGTTAAATGAACCATTTAAAATAATAGCAATATCTCCTCTCCGGGATCTAATGTTTTAAACGTCAGAGTGGAAGAAATGTGCTGGACCAATATGCAACTTTATTTAAAGGACAAGGTTAATGAGTCTCTGCATGCATACTTCCTTTATTTGCCTCTGCTTGTTTTCTTTTTCCTATTAGGCTGATGATAAAGACACTGGGAATTACAGTTCCATGCAATACAGACTCATCATTCCTCCAATCAAGGATGGTAAAGAAGGTTTTGTGATTGAAGCTTACACAGGGCTAATAAAAACTGCTATGCTGTTCAAAAATATGAGAAGATCCTATTTCAAGTTTCAGGTCATTGCAACTGACAATTATGGAAAAGGACTGAGCAGCAAAGCAGAAGTACTTGTAAGTATGAGCCAGGCATTTTCTTTATGGAATAATTCCTGATGAAATTCAAACACTACATGAAGTTTCATTCCAGGCAGACCTATAGGAAGGCCATAAACTGTGTGTACTTAATCTTTTTAAGTTCACTGAAATAAAGCTTTTTTTAAAAAAAAAACAAAAGCTTTTATGACCATCTGAAACATGTTCATGTTTCATGGCAGAGATACTGATCTCAGTCACCACACTAGACATGATGTTCAGTATTTTATTTATTCAATGAGCCATTGTTAATGGTTCAATTTAGATTCTAATTGTTTGCATTAAACATGGACTTAAGTTAGGTTCTGGGTCTTCTGGACCCAGATGACAGCAAAAAAAGCGCTGGTTTTGTGCATTGCAAGTATAAAGCAGGTCATATCTGTGTGGTCAGACACAAGCATTTACAGATCATCTCCACCTATTCTCTAAGCCAGCAAGGTGCAGCCAGCTCCCGTATCAAACCTGTGAAGCAGAGTTAGCGTGGCATGAAACCGCAGTTAATAAACCAAGCTGAAAGCTTGCTAACTTGGGCTGTACTCTGTGTTAACATGAGTACATAGCTTCTGGGTCAGAGTTAGATCTGGTCAATCTGGCTTGCAGTGCAGGCAATATCTCAGCAAACAGTCTCTGAAAGCTCAAGACTTACTGGGAAAAGCCAAGGTTGCCATGTCTTAGTTGCTTATGTCTTGAAGGGAGATGCAAGGAATAATTTTGGGCTGAGACTGTACTTTTAAGTTTTCAGGGAAGCAACATTTCAAAAATGGCACTAGCTTTAGGCCTTGAGCTTATGTTTTTGTGCTGAGTAAAGGACATTGACTTAGTCCAGTCACAGAAACCATCAAAGCTAAATTTCTTTAAAGCCTATATAACTTGATGGATTGGATTAATATTAGCATAATGTAATAGGGATGAAGTGCATTATCTAGTTCATGGGAACACTGTCAAATGATACAGATGATAGCCATAACACTTGGTATATTGAGTTATGCAGGAGTTCAGCAAATAAACATAATGTATGATGTCCTCATGCTTGACCTCCCAAAATGATAGGGCATCCTTATGCAATTTATGCAGTAACAGTATATTAAAATATAGCCAGAAGGCATCAACATTAAAATTAGAAAGTGAAGTATGTCTCATTAATTTATAGAGGTATCTTTAGGTTGTCTGAGTGAGTGATGAGCACTCTGGTACAGTGTTTTTGAGCAAGGTGTGAAAGCTTAGAGTAGCTGTGATACAATTACAGACTGACACCATCCCACCGTGGAAATTTGGGTTTGCACTGAACATGATCCATATGTGAAGATCCTTTCTAACTAGACTAAGCTGTTCCTGGGCTTCATGATTTGAACAGAATTTCTGTTCACACTGTGGTGTCAGGTGCTCAGAGTGGGAGGTGTTAATTCCTTTCAATACAAGCTCAAGGAGTGCACATAGATAAGGGAAATGAATTTAATTACGTGCAAAAGAATAAGCTGGGGGGGAAGAAGATAGCATTGCACTGGGAGGAGGCCTAGAGAGAAGAAGTGGGGCGACACCAGAGGGACAGTACTATGAAGAACCTGAGCAGAGCAAGGTATCCTCCAGAACTGGGGCCAGGATGCTTCCCCAGAGCCCTGGCACAGCTCTGTGAGCTGCATAAGCTGCCAAACCCACTGGTAAAATGTCTTCATGCTGTAGGGGACGCTCCGTGTGAGGGATACTAGTCCATTCCTGCTGGCTGGGACTGACAGGATGGCTCAAGTTAGACACCTGTGAATCTACAGTTTGGTTCCATGTGATGGAATGTCCCTTTTTAGCCTCTGGGAGACAAAAGAAAGAAATAAGAAATTACATTTTAAAATAAGTTTGCTGCAAGTAGGCACTTAAAGGTACTAAGTAAGTGTGGATAGTGAATATTCACTATGATATCATCTTTAATCAAATGTTTGTTGGGCTTTGGGGCAGTCCCAAGGCCCCTTCCTCATTCAGGTCTCAGCATAAGCTACTTTCAGGAATCCATTGGTTCCATATAATGATCAAGACTGTTTGTGGGCTCTGCCTTGCTTGATTTAAAAATTGGAAAGTGCCTAGTGAATGAAGCATGGGATCAAAGGGATATTGCTTAAGGGCTAGTGGTTATCAACAATTATATGCTTTTCCTGCCTCTGCTGCAAACTTCCAGTTTGTTGTGCTACTTATTTAATTTAACCTGGAACTTTCCTAGTTCTCACCAGTGTATTCTTCAGATACTTATGGACATGAGACATCTGAACATGGTGACTTCCAGCCCTATAATTTAGGCTGGTGCCTGCTATTTAGCATCACAGGACCTGGCTGCATTTTTGCTCAGTAGACTGGAAGTAGCAAAAGCTTTCTAAGGAATGGTGGGTCAGATGATCCCTGGTAACTGTGCCCCAAAAAGCTTCCAGAGAGTGGTGACGGTGGTGCCTCAGGAAGAGCCTTTGCTTTCCCACACCTTCCACCTCTGCTCCCAGCATGTTTCCATCTCTCCTCGAGTGGAAGGGAACAGTTTATCCCCACAGCTTTTTTTACAATGTAGTTAAATTGGACTTAGTTCCTCAACTTAATGCTATTTTTAATAATTGAAAAATGAAAGCTTTTACAAATGTGGATAGCAAGCAAGTTAATGTTACTATGGAAACCTTAACATTTTCTTGATTTTTGTTCAACACCCTTGTTTTACTATAGCTTGTCATGAATGTGTGTGTTTTCATATTTTTGTATATGAACAAGTAGTCATAATTGTGATTCCTTGAATATCAAATGAACTATTGCCTTTTTTTAACTGTTACATTGATGCAGTACTCAGTATATAGTCCTATGTACTATAGTACTATGGTACATACTCAGTACAGTGGTTGCTTGAATTGGCTAATGTAGTTAATTCTATTAAACTGTTCATTGCTTTAGAGTTCCTTTCAAAGATCTTAGTCTAAAATTTATTTTGAGTTCATTATAATTCTGTTTTTCTTACACAAGAGTCTGTACATGCTGATTAGTGCATCTGATGACATTTCAAGAACATTTAAATATTTCAAGTTGAATTAATCTTTAAAGCTGGTGAATCAGTGTTTGACGTGAAAGTATATTATGGCTTGTCTGCTGAATTGCTTACAGGACTCAGACTTCTGTTTTGAAAAACAGGGGTTGTTTCTTTTCTTTGAGAATTGAATTGGCTAACTCTGATTTTTAAATTTATTGGGTTTAACATTGTCCTACTTTTCCAAATTTACCTCCAGAATCCTCTATAGGGAGGTGGTTTGGAGTATGTTTGCTGTCATGCCTATATGGACATGAACCAAGTTTTAAGAAATGTTTTATTTTCTCCACCAGTGTGGGAAGTAACTGTTCCTATCACAACCTAAGGGGAGGTTGGCTGTGCTAGTGAAGAGAGAGCTATTACAAAATGCAAAAATATTTAAAAGGGAGGGAAATGCATGCAATCATTTTCCTGGAAGACAGCCTTCTCTTGGGATAAAAATAGCTTGAGGAGTCTAGATCAGGAGATGTGAAGCAGAGTTTGCCAAATCTGCTGAATTTCATGCTTGCACATAGTCCCTTCTACACCCTGACTGTCCAACCTGCTGTTAAGAAACAGAAGAATTACATTGCTTTTGTAGTAGAAAATGCTAATGTGAGAGATTTGTTCTGAGGTCAGTCGGTTCTCTCGTAGAATGCTGGACCTTTTTTTTTTTTTTTTTTTTAAAAAACAAAGCACACAAGTATTGAGTGTATTAAAAAGGCATTTTTCCTGTCCTTTTAAATAAAAGTACAATTGTAAAATGCACATGGTTATGCACAGTTTTATGCCATATAGAGGGAGAAGCTAAAAAAATTGGAGATTAAAATAACTTACACTGATGACTTCAAAATAGATGAACAATTTCCATTGTGATTTTCTAACAAAGTATAATTTATTTAGTTGAATTAATTTGGTATTTGCATTTACATTGGTGCAGACTGCATATTTCCAAGGTTGGATTTTCCTGTCAAGTCATCAAAAATACCAAAATGCTCATAAGTGATTTTGAATGTGGCATGTGGGAGATCCATGATTCTGTAAGTAAAGTCTAAACTATGAAGAACAGGTTTCTTAGTCCCCACCTTAAAAATCTATAATTCTGATGCAGTCCTGCAGTTACAGTTCTAGTTAAATCTTTGCCTGCTGTTCATTGGTTTTGGCTGCCAAGCAAAGCAAGATTTCCCAGCTCTCTTATTTGGAATTAAAATGAGAAATCCGTACATAAGGGCATGGCTGTGAAGGCAGGAAAGTAATTATTCCATTCTTTTTGTACGGGGAGGATGTTATGCATGGGAGTGCCAATTGAATTTCACTCTTTTGTTTCCAGGTCTCTGTGGTCAATCAGTTGGATATGCAAGTCATCGTCTCTAATGTTCCTCCCACCCTTGTGGAACAAAACAAAGATCAACTCATAGGGTAATAAATTTATTTACTCTACAAGTATCAGACAATTCACTGGTTTTGCATTTAGATTCAGCAAGGAGTACTCCCTTTATGCCATGATCTACTTTTTTGCGAAAAGATTTGAAAATGAGCAAGTGGGTGTTTTGATGGGGAGCACAACTGGTTGAGTGACAGCACTGGCCCCCCCAAATCCACATTTTGCCCCTCTTCTGGAGAAGGCAGAGGTACAGCACTTCTTTGCTTGCACATTTGCCCACTTTGCAGGTTCAAACTAAGTTCAGAGCTGCCCCTAATACAGACCATAGTGGAGCCTCCAAACACTGAGCACAGAACCTGCATCTGTCAAAATCCAGGATGTAAAGTGAAGAAAACACATCTTCAAAAGGTTGAGGCAGTGTGTCTGTGAGCTGTATTGCTTCACTGTGATTTTATTTGGGTGATGTAGCTGTAAGGGAAAGCAGAATTTAGAAAATTTATACTGGTACAATTAATACTACTAGCATCACTACATAAAATATTAATCACAAAAAATTGGTAATAGGGTGTCATTATTCAGGCCTAGCAGGTATAAAATGTTGTGATGGGGGGACGGGTAATTGGAAACATTAATGCTTTGCAATAAAAGCGAAGTATTTTATCATACTGGAAGCCAGCTAAAATCGTTTTGGTAAAATGTTTTAATAGCACTCATACACCACAACATCATCAGCTTCCAGGAGTCAGGTTTTCACTTTTAGCTTCTTTTTGTAAGACAAGGATGATTTTCTATACTTTGTGTCATCAGGCATAAAACCATTAATTAGACAATATGGGAAAGAAAATACTATAGGAAATAGTTTAAAAACAATCTTTGTACTCTCTGTCACTTGAATCAGTGATGAATGGCATTTCTCAGATTTCAGCAGGTCTGTTCCATCCTGACTGTTGTCATACCTTCTCCATGGAAACTGAAATACCTTAGGGTTGATGATGTAATCACTCACTGAAAAAAGAAGTGTGTTGTCTCTAAATGGCCCATGTCTTCATTGGGCTAGGAAAAAATATTGATGGATTTAATTCTGGAGATTTAGGACATGTTCCCCTTTTCTCTCTCTTCTTTGAGCCAGGTGTAAGTTAGCTGTCATAGATTCTAATGTCAGAAATGCTAATTTAAGTTCAGGCAATAGTCTGGATTCACAGGGACTCCATTTCCTAGACTGAAGAATAATAAAGGGGAGTCTGCTTGCTTAAAACTTAAGATCTAGCTTTCTAAAAGTGTCAGGTGTTGGTGTTGGCTGGAGAGACAAAGAACAGTATCTCTTTAGTGACACTAGTAGGAAAAGTTTGCTTCTGCTTTGCTAAGCCTTCAAGTTCACCTCAGCATGTTGCACTGGAGAAATGTTTCTTCACATAGTAATTTATAGCCTTCCTGGGCTTCTGTTTTCTTGAGTGGAGAAGATGAATATATGTTCTGTACCATGTGTTTCTGCATGACGTAGCACAGATCTCATGCTAAATTGGACTTCGGCTGTGTTTGCGATCTTCCCAGTTTTGGACTGCCCTGGAGCCCAAGGAGCCACCAGCAAAATACAGATGGCTATTACAGAAGGTGGTTTGAAAACAGGGTAGAACAAGCCTGGCTTGAATGAAGATTGTCAACTGCATGACACGTGTCGTGAGACTGAGTGTGAATGCTGCAATGGGTGGCATGGCAAGAACGGCAAGAGCAGATTGCATCTCACCTTTCTACCATCTCTGCAAAAATCTCTTTTTGCAAACACTGGAGCAGCTTGTTTCCAGCTCCCAGCAGGTCTCAGCAGTGTTCAGTGCCTCAACAATAAATTGTACTGTAACCATACCGTCACTTCTCTCCTCTGGGGCCCAGAGGAATAGCTGGCATATCCTGCCACAGTCTTGGAAAACGGCCCAGAGCCACATTCCTCAGTCTCTGTGCTCCAAAAAACTCTCTTCTGCCAGGTTGGAATCTTTTAAAATTTGTTTCATGCTGTTCTGGCCCTTGTGCGTGGAAGTCTCTGGCAGATGTGTAAATATTTCACAGTGAATGAAGCTTTTGAATGGGTATAAAAACAAAAAAACACAGCCAGGTTTTGAATTCTCAAATTAGCTTGGGAAGCCATTACCTTCATGAACACCAGTAGGCCAGCAAGTGAGTATAGTGTAAGAATTTCACTTCTAAGGATAGGCTTCCAAGAACAACCTTTGCCAGGAGAGATTGCATTAGCTTGTTTTGAAATTGTCGCATCCCTTATTGAAAATATTTGGAGAGAGCGAAAGTCTCAGAAATAGTGTATGTGTATGTGTACTTGTCTTTTTCACATAGAAATGTATTTATTTCATTGCCATCTTCAAATTTATTGGATTTTCCTCCTGAAGTTTAAAAGAATGCTATCTCCCTGTTCTTATAAAGGCTTTAATAATTCATGCAGGACATAAAATAATAGGAATTTGTGATTTTTCAATATAACATTTAACCACCAATTGCAGTACTTGGTCATGGAGAATTGTTAGGGAAGTTGGTAGCTGGGTCATTTTTGAAATTATAGTGATTTTTCACAATAAAATAAATAGAGATCTAAACTTTGGAGAACAAGTTATAAGAGATTCTCCCCAGCTGCCTGTAATTTTCACTAGGGAGTGGATACAAGGTATTAAGAAATATATAATTAATTCAGTTCTTCCACACTGGAAAGGCTTACTCAGCATAGTCCTGAGATTGTGTATGTTGGTTAATGGTCCCAATAAAGGAAGCATACCGTAGAAGAAAAGATTTGAAACGTCACTATCTATTTGGCTTAGGATTTTGGGCTTTTCGAGGGATACAATGGGTATGTCTTCAGCTGATGTTTCTGATAGTGTCATGATCCTTTGCAGTCATTCAGTAAGCTTTTAATGTCCAACTGCTTTAATGTCATCAACAAGCTTTTCATATCCTCTGGACTGCACATCAATTTCAGATTTGCCATTTCTCTCACCGACTTTAATTATGTCTGTTCAGATGGGTCCATTTATGTCTGCTACAGAAGATGACAGAGAAAATGGAGTGAGGCTTAGTGGAAAATTCAGTGTGTGTTCCTCTCCTTCAGAAAACTTGGTGAAGGCAAATGACACAGTGTTCTTTAAATATGGCAATGTTCATGAGTGCTTACTTGTTGGGCAAGGAACAGCATTTCAATTAGCATAAAATAGCTAACTTCATGCTCAGAGCATTTAGTTCTTTGGTTTTCACGTGGCTGCAACTTGAACCTCTAGCTAAAATCAGGTATGCCACATTATCAAGAGAGACCTGTGTTTCTCTCATCCCATAGGTAATAGAATGTCTTGTGAATTAAATTCCTCTGTACACACTTCTATAGATGGCAAATAATTTTCTCTGAAATGGAATAATGGAGTGGCTCAAAATGAGTGCTTTGAATACTCCATATACATTCCTCTTGAAAAGGCTGGTTTTGCCCTACAGTCTACAAACACTACAAAATGGAGATAATATTGCTTAGGGAACTTTTTTTTCCCTGAATTAGAGCTAGCCAAAACCATTTGGGCATCATTTTCAACATTAACATTAACATTTTTTGCATTGTGTGTGCTTTCTGAGCCAATCAGGTGGGTAAACAAAACACATTTAGCTGCACTTGGACTGCTCTGGATTTGTTAAAGAACAGTATGAGGATTATCTCCTCACTTTCAAAAATCATATGAAGTTTCCCATGTTGTTCTTCCCTCCCTGTAGTGAAAAGTGAGCCTGGAAAGAACGGAGTTCCTTTTCCATCCATATAAAGAAAATCTGTTAGTGGTAGTGTAGGAATCTTTCATTTGAAAAGAGGACCTGATGGAATCACCTCATGCTGCTAATAAATGTGCATAGATATAACAATAGATAATTGTTTTTTGTTTGATAATAAATTATGTAACAAGTTATAAATATTTAAACACTAAAATCTTGACTTCCCACATCAAGAATTTTCTGTAGTCTCTTGTATTTTCAGTGTGGTCTTGGTGGTGATTCCCTTTTTTCGTATTTTTACTTCCTAACAGACAAGTCACAGTGCCTGTATTAGTGCAAAGGTAGAGGTCCCAAAATGCTTGTACTAGTTGTATATCGTGGGCTTTTGAGCCTGCCTTCTCTCCGCATCAGTCTAGCATTTTTTGTTCTGGGCTGAGGAATTTAGGTGCGTCCAGCCTCCTGGCCAGACCTGCCTCTGGAAGTGGAATTCAAGTCCAGATGTCCTTGAGTAGCAGCTTTATCTGTCTTCTGAATGTTCATGTGTATCTTAATAGAGGTTATTCCCTACTTTTCAAGACAAAATTACTGGAAATAGCACATGTGATAATTCCCGGGAACTTTCCTTCATGTGTGTTTTGGCCTGTTATAAGCTGCAGTCCTTTAATACTGTAATGCTTATAAAAGAATGGAACAATTCTATAGTTAAAGAAAAACCACACTCAAACCTCTAATGCAATGTAGAAGTGACCAGGCAGTTTTCTACCAGAAGAAGGTTGGACTTGATGATCTTAAAGGTCTTTTCCAACCTATACGATTCTTTGATTCTGTGATTCTGTAATTTTATGTATAATAGTATATGAGATAATATATTTTTTATATAGGAGCTGCAATGCACAGTCCTCTCTTTAGGGAAATGTTTCGGAATCTAGATGATTTCCCTTCAGTTGTGTTTGGCTGTTGACAACATAGCAAATGGTGTTTTCTAATCTCAGTTGCAGAAGCCAGTTGGTGGTATTTAAAAGGGACAGCTTACGTGAGTGCTTTACATGGCACTTGTGTATATCGTATTTTATTTCTTTGTTCCTGCTTTCTTTTTTGTTAGAATGTCAGTATGTTCAGTAATTGGGAGAATGAGTGAATGCCTCTGAAATGTAGCATATTTATCAAGATGTGGCTGTGTATAAATGAAATCAGATGTTATGAGGCATCACTGGGATTCCAGCATTCTTGGTACGTTTAGTAAAGCCGGACACAACTACCCCTCGGATGGGCCACCTTAGAGTTGCTTGTTTGGAAATGCAGTGCCTCTGAAAGCGCTCTTGACTGTATTAAGACATTCAACCCTAGTGCACAGTGTTTTTTCTTCTCCTCAGTCCATGAATTGGTAGAAAATGAGCATGTCTCTCCTGCTGGATGTAGTTGCAGTATATAAATCATTCAGACTCATTAGTTTTCCCACGGGAGAAGTACCATTCCGTTGCTTGCTTTTATGATTTTTGCCACGTAATTACTGAATTAAGCCTAATTACACGTGACTGGACTTTTTGCATATTGGGGTGGTGGCAGCAGTGAACTTGCCATTAAGCACTCTTCACAGATAGCACTTAACTTTCCTCCCCATTATTAAATGTTCATTAGTCACAGGTACTGCTGTAGCTGCCTTGTTCTTTGCCTCAGCGTGCTCTGGCGCTGTATGGGTTCATTTTGCTCCTGGCCCTTCGGTCCACCTACCCTCTGCCTTTTTGCCTTTCACTTCTTTGCACTGTATTGTTTCATTCTAAATTAAATTGCAAAATTAGCAAACAAATAAATAATGAGATTAGAGGGACGTTTGCCACTGGCTGCATTGTATTTCATATCCACCCTACATTTGGCTTTGCTAGGAGAATACATATCCTGTAGTTCTCACTTTGTACAGTGTTTAACTGAGCCCATTCCATTTCTTAGCTGATCTTAGCCTCCCTCCACTGTAATCAGGATGATGAATAACATTAGGCTACCTTTATTAAGTTAGGTAGTAGAGACCAAAGCTTATTCAACTCCAGCTTTTCCACTTGCTACTTCCACTGCCAGCTGGGAAGCACGGGTTCAGCAATCTCCTTCTCCCCCCTCCTCTCAATAATGCTGAATGTTGTTCTGTTACTGTATTTTCTCTGAAGCGCTATAATGCAGTGCGTGGTTTCTCAGATAAAGCTGTAAATTTCTGCTTTATTCTGAAATTTGCTTACTATTGCAGTAAAAACCCTTTTGTGCTGAGATCTGAAGATGTGTCTTCTGGGCTAAAGTCAAGATGTCTGTATATTACTCTTCGGGTGAGTGTAGCGTAATGTTCCTTCTGCAACTGGGAAAAACGATACTGAAATAAAAAGTTGGAGTGCGTGTAGGTTTTTTGGAGGACAGGGTTGTACATGATGAGCACAAAAAGAAGAAAAGAAACTTTAACAGTATGTAAGAAAGCAAATTTCCTTTATGGTGTGCAATGCAATATGCCTTTACAGGATTAGGATAAGTACGTATAAAGACATCCTCTCTGGGTTGTTTTCTAAATAATTTAGATGTTGTTACATGCAGAGTAAATTGGCTCAGTGGTGCTCCTTCCTGCTAGATAACACGCCGTGTGTGTGATGTAAAAGTAGAAATAATCTTTGTCAAAAGGCTATTTTATAAAGAAGGAATAGTCTTAGGCTTGAAATAAACCCCAGTTCTGGCTTTTTTATTCTACGTTGCAGCACAAAGCAGGCTGACTTCGCCAACTAGTAAGGGTTTCTTGAGTTGTGTTGGCAGCTCCAAAGCAGCTCAGTGCCTCTCCAGAGGCCACAGAAGTAGTATAACCTTCCCTGTGCTGTATGTATGTTGTAATAAAGCATGTGGGAGCAGGTCACTGGGGCCCAAGTGCATCACCCCCCCCAAAGCTATCACTAACTGCACAGGAGGGGCTGGAATTGGTCCTTATCTATTTGTGAAAGTACAGTTTAAAATCCAACAGTTTAGTTGTCAGTTACTAACCTTGCAAAAAGTGAACACAGACAGAATTTGGCTGAAGTTGAGCAAAATAGAGAGAGTGTACTTGGGTTAAATGAAACACTTGAAAAGTCTGTATTGATGTGTACCTGCAGAGCTGAATGCTCTCATCTGTGCATTGTTGCCAAATTTGCTTCCATATTCAAATATGTAGAATAATAAATTCATTATTATTACTAAGTTATTTTGGGGAGCTTTCAGTGGAGGAGCCAAAGGTTATGCAGGATATCTAGTCTTCAACAGTTGTAGCTCCAAGTCTATGGTACCAGTTATTCCAGAGTCCTGAAAGAAACAATGAATTCTTTTTTTTTCTCATTTCTTAAAATATTTTTATGTGCTCCAGAAACACAGCAGGCTGTCAAATTACTAGAGAACTGAAACATTTTTTTCCCATAGAATTTTCTGCTAAGAAAATTGTGCAGTAATTAAATTCAGGTACTGGTGAGGATCTAAAATGTTCTGCAAATTGAATTGTTTCTTTTGTTTGTGTGCTGATTCAGAGGCTATGCATACAACTTAGCAATTTGTCTCAAGGATATAAAACTACTGGAATGTTGCTGTGCTCTTTTGGGCCATGTCATGCATCTTCTCTGCCAGGGACAATGGAGGGTCATTAAACCTTGCTGCTGACTTACCAAGTCTTACACGATGACTATTAGTGTAGTTGAGTTGCCATTGCTCCTGGTCTCCCATGCGGTTGATTCCGTATCTCATATTTTGAGGTGAGATAACTGACTTGTATGGACTTCCACATTAGTTTCCAAAGAAGCTTCCAAGTGGTCCTTTGCATCTTTCCCAGTAGCAGGATCTCTCCCATGCTGGGGCACGCGTCTGGCATGCTGGATCCATGCAGCTGAAGGGAGAAAACAGCACGTTGCTGCAATGCCAGGGTGCACCGCTTAATTTAGGCCTGTGTTCAGCAGGGTCTTCTCTGCCTGTAATGGGGTGCAGCAACCTCAGCCCTGCCATGCGGCATGATGCCTCAGGTGCGCATATAAGCTCATGGACATAGTGCTGAGTGTGGCCCAGGAATGTGGTGCCTTATCTCAGATTTGGGGTTTTGTTCTGCTGGTTTCAGAAATGTTCTGGGAAGCAGAATGCCACCAGCCAAGGTCAACAGCTCAACAAACCAACATACTTGTATTTTTTTGCCTTTCCATTTCTTTTGCATCTAAAGATGAAAAAAATAATCTCCGAGTTTTCAGGATATTTAGGGCCACATTATGTCCTCAATGACAGTGAAAATCCTCTTGACCTTCATTTCATTTCACTGGTGTTACTGATGGAAATTCGGAAAGCGATGGTAATGAAGATGCACTGGGAGGCATTTCTGTTCATTACATTATGTCTGCAGAGCTAAATGGAGTTAGAGCAGTAGGAAAGTCTCATTGCTGGTTCTACCTCTCACCACTGTTGGGAGGATGGTAATTACCCTTGTTGATTAACAAGTGACAGACTAATTTTAAGCTAACTTTTGCTGATAAATACAGTAGAACTGCAGACGCTGTTGTTACTTTAAGTATGCATTTTAAAAATTGGTTCTTGTGAGTACTACTACAAGCAGGTGGCCGCTTTCAGTAGAGTTTTAAAACACTACAGTGTTTTAAACATCACAAGTTCGGCTGAATGACTTTTAAAATAACTCTACAGGGAACTGCCCTATTTAAAGTGTATTCTTTAATTGCTACTTTTCAGTCTTCAGTGCATTTTTATTATATATTTCAACATAAACATGCAATTTGTGTGTTTCAGATGCAATATTACTGTCATTCCACTATACTTTGTGGTGTTTCTTGCAATGTCAGTTAAAGCCAATGGCTGCAATGTACCTGTTTCTCATAGTCAGAAAATAGTATACTATTTGTTCTTGTTTTAATTTAATCATGTTTTAGCAAAGATATTCTCAAAGGCAATGAATTCCAGCAGAAGCTTTGCCAGGAATTTCTGAGAAAAGGGTATGTTGCTACCAATTCTGCTAAAAGTGAACCTACATTATAACTTTCCAACCTTACAGGGCATTTCTGTGTTGGGTGAAATAATAGTTCTGTGCAAGGAAACAAAAGCATCCCCCCCCTGCAGTAACAGAAGATGATTGTGTACTAATTAGGAAGGTAAATCTTTTATAGACTTGGTCTATCTGAATCCTTGTGCAAAATGCCATTCTAAAGATGGTTATTGTCTCTTTTAGTCACTTACATTCACATAATGTTTGGGGTTCTTTTTATAGTAATCTGCATATCCCAGATTTGTTCTGTCAAGTTTTACCTGGGGGAATTATTGTTACTGAGGTGCTGTGACAGGTTATCACCCTAGCTGCCAGTTAAGTGCATGCCAGAAGCAGAGATGAGTGGAGTTTACCATATCTGCAAACAACAGGAGTGCTTGTTTTAGAGGACGCCAGTCAACTAGCAACGTGTCAGACAATCTACTATTTTTATTTTCCCTACAAAAATAGCTCTGCACTAAGAGTATATATTCACTGCTAGGCTAGGACCTGGGTCTGACAGACTTGGATTTTTCAAAATCTTACAGAAAAGCTTGTATTTTAAGGGCACACTAAACTTTCTCGCAAAGAGCAGAGAAACTGGGTGGATAAATGTGAATCAGTGGTCTTGAAAAATTGAGATGTTGATACTGCTTTGACAGCATTACTGTACTTCAGAAATCTTGTGTCAGAAAAAAACCCAACAGCAAAATGTAACCTCAGTAACTGCAAAAGATTTTATTTAAAACAAGAAGTGACTTCTTAAAGTCATTGATGTACTTTTTCGAAAATTTGTCTTCCTCCGCACCCTAGTGCATCCTTGATATATCAGGCAGCATGTTCCCTCTCGTTCCCTTGCTTTTGCCTCCAACTCAGCTATTGCTTTTTGATTTTATATTCTGATCACACAAATTAGCCCAGAAAATCTTGTGTTTTCCCATAACTCATAGTTCTGATGGAGTGTTTAGCTTTCCAGCTTCTCTTGTTTATTTCTCCATACTTTCTTGCCCTTGTATCCAGTATTGATGATATTTGCTTTTATGCCTTTGTTTATAAAACTCTCTGTGGGCTTTAACTGAACCCTTCTCATTCCCAGTTTGGAAACCTCATTGTGCTGTTAGCATGTCTGTGTGCAAAGACGCTCTTCCCGTTTTCTCTGAGATGTATTCTGTCCTTGCCCAACAGCCATGGTTAAAGCTATTCTGATGGCACTAAGCAGCTTTCCGTTTTCCTTCTGGCTCCATCCATTCTTGCCAGAGTTGGGGTCCCCACCATCTTGGCTGCCAGCCCCAGCTATGGTCTTAATGGGAGCACCAGTTCTCCCTGTTGCATACAGAATTTGAAGGTCATCCAGCTGAGCTGTAATTCTTCTAAACCTCCTTTTTTTCGTTGGATGCACAGTGCAGCAAATACAGAGAAGCAGTCTGCTACAGGAACTCAGAAAATTTCATGGGCCTCACTAGAGCAGCAGACCAAACAAGGAGGAAGGAAAAGAATATATTTTTTTAAAAACTTTATTAAGGTATTGTCCTTTCTTAAAGCAGTTTGTTAGAGCAGTAGCGAGTTATGCTTATAACTTTCCATGAATTCTCCATATCTGAGGTACAACCATGCTTGCAATCTGTGCAGAAACTTTCAGGTGCTCAGTGAGGTCTTTTCCCCGTCAGTTTGGTGCTTCTGCAGGCACGCTGAAGGCATTTCAACCTGGCATAGGCATAAGTATTTTTTGTTTGTTTGGAGGGATGTTCTGCAAACAGCCATTCTCCTTTTGACTTTTTGAATACTTTAGGAATAACATCACATGTTAGGACTTCTCCCATAAACAGTTCTGCATGGAAAACTTAGAAAAAGATGAGATTTTGAATTTAGAACAAAGGCTTCCAAAAGTGCATACTAAGATGTCTACTAAGATGACAGTCAGTTGTCAGGAAAAAAAAACAAAAAGAAAGGAAAGAATATTCAGTAATAAAGAAAATTGGTCACATGACAAGAACTAATAAAATGACCAGTAAATGTCATCTTCTCTAATAAATTTTAATTCCCCAGAATTGCATTTATCTCATGTATTGACGCATTGCGATTCATGTACATATCCACAGAGTGTGCCATTCTGGTCTGGCAGATTGTAATGAATCCTTCTCTTTGGGAAAAAGAACAGATTTGTTTTGGTTTATAGTTGTTACGCCCTTGTTATCTCGGGCATAGCTGCCGCTGAATTCTATCAACCTATCTTTCTTCTGCTTGTAGAGCTTCTGCAGTTTATTTTATTTTTTTTCCTGTGGTAAATGTGTCAGCTCGATATTCCAACTTTCTTACGGCTGTAAAACTTGCTCATGCCTTTTGGAGTAGCAGGTGTTCTGGAACCTGATATATTGTCCTATATTGGAGGGCCAGATAAATATCCCACCGAAAATGGTTGAAGTAGTTGTTTCTGTGGGTGAAAATTTATTGCATGCACCCTGTGTAAGGCTGGAATTGAAGAGTTCTGAAATCATATAGCTTAATAAAAGAATGACGGGGGGGTTTATGAAATATAGATGGTGTTTCTCATGAGCCACTTAAAACTCAGCTGATGTGATAAATACAAAGAGCTAGACTTAAGGACACTGTTTCTGGTGACCTCTCCTAACACTGCTAAGCTTTTCCCAAGAGTTCAGCATTTAAGAGGTTATATTGGAGCACAGATTTTTTAAAAGTGCTCTGAAGGTTACTGTCCTCCTAAGCCTGTGGTTTTTGTCTATTAGTATCTCATTTGGGCTGTTGTCAATCTTGGATCAGCACAAATAAATCACTGCAGCGTTCTGGCTCCATCTCATCTTTAGGATTTTGGAACGCTATGTCCAAGATCAGATTCCCGGTGCAACGGTCGTTGTGGAATCCATTGGTGCACGGAGATTTGGGGATGGGTACTCTGAAGAGGATTACACCAAGTCTGACCTCATGGTCTACGCAATCGACCCGCAAACAAATAGAGCTATAATGAGGAACGAACTTTTTAAGTAAGTATATTATTTGTTGCTCTGCCTATATTTCTATGGACTGTTTTGAAGCCTGTTGGTCTGTCTCTGTTAGCAAGTGATTCAACACAACAGGAACAGAAAAATCTATTGAAGCAGTTGGTGCATGCCCCTACACCTACCCTATGTGCAGCTTGGGAGTTTACAACTTTACTAGATTCAGTCCATTCCCTTGAGCTGAATGGCTCCAGTACGTGTGATTTAGACACTGTCACCATGAGAGCTTGTGTTACGTTTGGTCCACCCTGTGGAGGAGCTTCCAGTTTAAATTCCTCTGAAGGAATTTACTTTCTATGTACCAAAACTTCTCTGTGATCTCCAGGCAAGGGCTTTGGTGCTCCAGTCATTGACCTTCAGGATTTCTGCAGTTTCCATTTGGAGCATATCTCTTTCTCTTTTCTTTTTTGTGGAAACCAAAGGAGAAGAAAGGGAAGGAGAAGGAAGAGAGGTGGTACGCACCTAGTCTGAAGCATAGACATCAGGGCATGACCCAGGTGTACATCTACATGCAGGAAACCAGCAGTGCTCGCAGGTGGCCAGTGGGCTGAGCAGACAGGTCTGCATGGGCCCATCCCCACCAGCAGCTAGAGGAGATGGTGAACAGCAGTAGACAGGACACCTGTTTTCATAATTTGACATTGTTTTGCCTTTTCAGTCGACTTCCAAATTAGCAGTTAAATTCCAGTGTCACATAAAACATAAGAGGTGGCTTTTTATTGACTGGTTGTACTCACAGCATGTTGCCAGTGAACGAGCCAGCTCTGGTCGCTGCAGCAGAGCGGTTTGATAGGGTGCCACTCTGCCTGGGCTTTTGCACCTTAGCAGAGCTCTGGTGGAATAGCAGTCTGGCACACTACTGCTTTGGGAGCCAACGGTAACTCCGCTCACTGCCTGCATAAGACGAGAAGCCAGAGATTACATGGGTAAGGAAATGAAATTAAGGTAATCTCTTTACATGATTTTTCTGAGTCATCACTAGCGGCAAGTAGGTTCTAAGACAAAATTAGTAACTCAGTCCATTCAGCTGCCAATGTATCAATATGGCCATAGAATCATTTTGTTAGAAACTATTTTTTTGTGTTTCAGCATTCTGTGTGTGATTCAAACCAATGAAAATGTAAATCGGGCTCCTCTTCTAAAGCAGCCGCTATCTTTTGGGGTTTTTTTGCATGTGTTTCACCTTTGTGTTTGCTTTTTATCTTGGTGAAAACTAGACCAGACTGTTCCATGATGGTATAAAGCAGCATGTCAGCCGGCAGCCTGAAAAGCAAATGGCTGTGAGCCATCTCAGTGGACTGGGATTGAAAAAGAGCTTGTTCTCCTGAGCTCTTAATTTAGTACAGATGAATTATAGCATACTAAAGCTCTGCATATATTCAGAGTTTATAGGTTGGAAAAGATCACTGTGATCAGTCTGACCTAGTATAATAAAGACCATAGGAACTCCCAAAATTAATCCTGCTTTAAGCATGTCTTTCAGCAAAGCAACTGCTCAAGAAAATCCAATCAACTACAACCTTAATTATTTAAGGGTAATTATTTTTCCTGTCAAAAATTAGGCCTTGTTTCTTTGATTTAATTTGTCTAGATTCAGTCATAGAGTTTTATTATAACTTTGGGTGCTAGATTGAAGCATCCAGTTGCTGCTTTGAATTTCTGGTTCCTACCAAGGTCTAGGCTTATGATCACATCATCCTCTTAAATTTTTTCTTGAGAAGTTCCTTGACCTCTGCACTCTGGGCTATGTTTTAATTCTTTTAATCTCTTACAGTTTTCTCTGAACCCTCTCCGGTCTTCCAGCATCACTTTCTGAACTAGGAATATAAAAATCAGATGCAGTTTAGCAGTGGTAGCTTTCAGAGCGAGCGATGGCAATACAGCCTCCTTCCTTCTAGTGGCCATTTCTTGTTTGTAGGTATCTCCATGGTCATACAGTCTTTTTAGGTCTCAGTGATGCACTGGGAGTTTGTGTTCACTTGTCTACTGCCAGAGATGCTGATCATTCCCAGAATGGGGTCTCTGTGATTTTGTTCCCAATTGTATTCAAGAGTGGAAGTGGAAATTAAGGAAACCTGGCAGGAAGCCCGCAGAAATCCCTGATAAATAACCATTTTCCTTTCTCTCTAAGGAAAAGTGCCAGTAAATCTGCTTGCAGTGCTCCTGTAAGTGACTGTTGTACCTCAACCCACTCCCAAAAGTAGTCTCAATAAAATGTATCTTACTGCCTTACACCCAGACTATCTACTGATCTCTCTTCATCATTACTTTTCCATTTTTACAGTTTGTAAATTCATTGAGGTTTGTGTTTTCTTCCAGTCGTAGCCAGTTTAGAGTATGGCCAAAGTAGGATCCCATTACAAATGCTCAAGGTCAAAAGGACATTCTTCGGTGCTGTCCAGGTTCAAAAAATTTATGTGACCTTGATGACAGTTGAAAATTCTGACACCCTTTTACTCCTCACTTTGGAAAGCTCTCTGCAAATCTACTATTACTAGTATATGGAAGTGAGCTAGTATCTGTGCATGGAGGTGGTTAGCTCTTTCAACTCCATAAAAAGAATCTTTTTCTGATACAGACTCTCTTCATGGTCAGAAAATGTGTCCCTCTTCATTTTCGTGCCCTTTGAAAATATAGGAATGTCTTTTTAGGGATGTTTGTGTGTCCAGTGAAATACACAGAATAGAATAGAGTTAAGATAAGTTAAAAAGCAGTTTTTCAAATGTGAAGGGAAGGTTATTAATTTGCCTGGTCTGCAAATGTATGGGGTATCAGCTTAGAAGCAAGCTCATTAAAATGCTCCATGTGCCTGCATACTCAGCTTTTTTATTATTATTATTTTTATTTTTATTTTCTCTCTTCAAAAGCTTTTAAATATTTAAATCAGCAAAATCCTGGGGAATGCTTTTCTGGATTTAGGGTAGAGGTGAGTAAGTGTCAGCTTACTAAAGTAAGGAGAAAAATGAAGTGAGAGTTTTGTAGCTTGACATCTGAAGTTAATAGCTTTTTGCTAGCAAGTGGATGAACCTCAAGAGATTTGGCTCAGCTCGGATGCTTACCCAAATCTAAAAAGAAATTCCTTCTGTGACTATCTTTCCTGGAGTTTTGATCTTTAGAGGGATGGCTCAATGTTCTTCCTGCCCCAGTCACAGGGGCAGGACACAGTAGCAATGGTTGTCCCCTCATTGGGAAGAGATTGCCAAGAGTCACAACCGTCCTTCTGCCAGCCAGGAAAATGCTCCAGATCCTAGCAGAAAAGAGATCAATAAGAGGAAGGATCATTTAATAAACTGGATATGTATGATGGGAGAAAGGTTAGAAAGTCAGAAAGAGATGGAGCACCCTGTTTTAAAAACTTATTAGCAATAAGGAATATAAATTTAGCCAAGGTATTTTCCAAGTGTTCAAAAATTTCATGATGTATACAGAACAGAGAACTGTACCAACAGCACAGATTTAGCACATGAATTCTGCCAGTTGTGATTTTAACACAACTTACACAATTATTGCATATTGGAAGATACCTGTGGCTTTTCTTAAATGGGCTTTTTGGGAGCACCCTGCTGTGTTTCTGCTTATAAAACGTAGTGGAGGCCCTGACTTTAACGGAGTTTATGTTAAACCTGTCACTGTTTGAAAACAATTATCTGCGAAGGTCTTTTAAGGAACATGGGGTAAGTTGAGGACAGAGTGGAGCAGAGCGACCTGTTCCCCTTTGCAGGTGGATTACTGCTGGGATATCACTGGTGACTCATCCTTGTTGGTGCTGGCAGCCAGGCACAAGTCAGAGCAGTGTTGGGGTCCCAAAGGTGCTTGGCTTTACACTGGAGCTGGGAGGAAAAGATAGTCAAGACAGCTAATGCTCAACAGCAGCTGAGCAAAGCCACACTCATGACCAGCTACAGAGCTACATTTCTACAAGAAGTAAAGCCCACTAAACCAAAGCTAATGTTTGAGGCTCCCATAGTCATCTCTGGGAAATGTCACTCCAATACATCAGGCAGGTCATGTCCAGCAATCATTTATGAAATGAACAGATACAAGGAGATGCACTGTGCTCTGGATGTGCTGGATTAATGCTGATGTGCACAACGACAGCACATGCACAGGCTGTGCCATACTCGCTACCAGGCTATTTTGAATGGGCTGCCTCACATCCAGAAGTCCCAAACAAGTAGCCCAATCCCACATATTTGCATTCAAGCAAAATGTTTGGCTGGAAAACAAAGACATGATTTAGAAGTCATGGACATAACAGCCATGCTGTGTTCGTCGCTGCCACCTGGGGAAAACCCATGTGATTTTTCTCTATCCTGCACTTTGTAAGACTGATACGCAACGAGAGATTCATACTTTTCCTTAACACTGTTACGACTGATTACCTGACATTTTTATTAATCAGGAATCTGTCTGGTTACACCAGAAAATGAGTCTTAATAGTAACTGTGCTTTGTTATTTCCTCCCTCTACCACAAACTCCTAAAAGACTTTGAGGCCACTTAGATAATTTTACAGACTGAAATGATCAGCCTCCTTTTTTATCTTTTATGTGAAAGGGGGTTTGATTTATTGGAGCATAAAAACAGTTTAATCCAGAAAATTTCTCCTGCATATATTAAGTGGAAAATGTCCACCATTAAAAATAAAATGCTTACCCTGTCTGAATCTTTTGCACAATGTGTCATGTTTCATAATGGAGTAAATGTGCACGGTTGAGTTATGAACCTGTTAAAATAGGGTTTGTCAAGAAAATGGTAACAGTTTTAACTGAGAGATTGTTAAAATCATCCAGAGGTTTAATGCTGTCCTACTTTGAATGCTTTTGCCAACTCAAAGGACGTGTAACATGCACCAGTGACATCTAGTGTACAACAAAAGAATTAGAGCTCTGTTTATACTCGGTTTATGTCTTGTGAACCATCATTGCAGGTCTTTAAGCTGTGAAAAGGGATTTTTGCTCAAATACCGGGAAAGTGTATTGCGGAAGAAATCAAGGAATTAGTTGTGAATATTAGCACAGCATACTAATACAAAGGGAAATGATTCTTCAAAACGCCTTGGGTTGCTTTTTGTGAGAGTGTGGGTCTGTTAGTGAGCAGCCACTGCTGCTCTTTGAAGTTAGTATCGTGAAACCAGCATCATTTCATAATTTGGGATGAATTGTTCTGCATGTTACGTTATACACACACGTTATACACACAGATCAGAGTGCGTTCTCCCCAAAGTTCCAAAAAAAACAGGGGCAAACAATGCTACGAGAGTTTATCAGTAAATTAATTTCAGAGGAAATAAATTGTAAGAAAATAACACCCTTTAAGAAATCGTCTTTTAGGAGTGTAATTTCTGCCTCATGATCAGACTAAGGAAATAAAAGCTATTTCAGACTTTCTTTAGACATTCAGAGTTTATATGCAGAAATCCTTTCAGAATGGTTTTTTTTTTTAGCTGTTGTTTTTTTTTTTAATCTCAGCATTTTTCACTTGACTTTCTTTCTCCAGGAGAACCACTCTACATGTAAAGGTCTGGGGTTCTGCTGTAGCTAAGAGCCAACAGGATCCTCCTCCATTCTAATGGGTGCCTCCTGCTTTGATCTTTATAGCTGGAGCCTACTACTTGGCAGCTTGTGAGACAGTCAATCCTCACTTCAAAAGTGATCCAAGAATTTTTAATTTTCCTTTGGAAGTTAAAGCCTTGGCCAATATATTTTTTCAAATAAAGCCTTGGCCAAAATATTTTTTCAAACTCCTAAAGTAAATTTCTTTAACAAACATACTGTTTGCTATCAAAAAGTCATCCAATAGAAAATTTTCCATCATATGGGAAATGAGGTCATTTGATTAGGATTTACATTTGGCTACCTGTCTTTAAACTGCGGATTATCAGATCAGATACTGAACTTCTTCCACTGCATTTGCTTTTTCAGAGACTGTTCCAGTCCTTTGCTTGGTAACTATGTTGTTCCAAGTTCCTCTCATAGGTGATGCACAAACAGAAGATGGACATTATTATGGGTTGCAAGCAATGACAGCAGCACATGGTTCCTGGTTAGCTAATACCCTAGTTTTGCCTAGGACCTAACTCTCTTACCAGTGTGCCTCGTAGGCCTACTTGACCTACTTGACGCCAGTGATTTTCTGATAGCTGTATAGATAGCCTATTGTTCCTGTAATTAGTAATGCTAGTCAAGATTGTTCTGGTATCTGGCAGTGTTTGGAGAACCCCTGAAGTTTAAATTACAGTTTATTATAAGCATTTAGTGCTTTTCCTTTTAGAAGAGGTGTGAAACTCCAGAAGAAATGGCCTGCATCTTCTCAGAAAAAAAAAAAAAGAGGAGGCAGTTTACAGTAATCTCCATCTGTCATCTTTTGTGACCTTCAATTTGACTTCAAGGAAATGAGTACAGATGATGTAGCATTTTCTAAAATGCTATTGTTATCCGTGTTAAAATTGTCCTGTATCTCTCAGGAATGTTGCTACAGCTTCCACCCCAAAATTGCCGTGACGGAGAAGATGCTGTCAGATAGCCTGAAGCCAGTGAATAAACTCCCTCAGCACTGTGCTAAACATTGAGAGGGCACATCCTTCAGCTACTCTGATGTTCACTCCCACTGGAGATGAGTTCATCAGATCATCATCCCCCTGTGTTTTCCTCTTGCCATCAAACAGTCATGCTATAAGAGGAAAGTCTTACTCAAATAATTCAATACGTAGTACCAGCAGTACAATCTAAGAAAATAGCAGAGACACAGAGGCTAACTAGACAGAGCAGATGCGAGAATGAGGTTCAGAATTGATGCAGCTGGAGGGAAGGGGGTGGGGATTAATAAAAGTTTAATTTTTCCAAATCCCTTTTCTTTTTAATACTGAAAGGGAAGTCAAAAGGGAACGAACTGTAGGCTATCCCTCCAGCCAAAGAATTTCCCTAAGAAGCTGAGGAAAGTCCTCTAAAAATTACCTGCTTTTAGAGTAGCATCAAGTTGATCTTTAGGCCAGAGTGGTCTTTAGGGATGTGTGCAGGAGGGTTAGTTAATCCTCTGCAACAGGCCACTGAAGGAAAAAGCACAAAGCAAGCTGTTTGCCATGCTGCTCTCAGTGGCATGGAGAACTTTTTGCCCCTAGAAATTAGTATAAGCTTCAGCTCACCTCTCCTTTTCAGTGTTTAAACTGTGTTCTGGTATTAAGTACATTAGAGTTATCACTAACACAGGGATTACAGGGCATTACTAATATTCTTAAGCATATAAAGAAGAGGTATGTGCTTTATCAGACCACAGTTATTAACCCAACTATGCAGTAATTCAAACACAGTTAATGAACTTGGCTGTAATAGTTTTCTTTTGTGACATTGAAGGTTCCTGGATGGCAAACTGCTGGATATCAATAAGGAGTTTCAGCCATACCTGGGGCAGGGGGGACGCATCCTGGAGATCCGCACCCCAGACGTGGTAGCAAATGTCAAGAAGCAGGCGCAAGCCGTAGGCTACACGGAAGGCGCGTTACTTGCTCTGGCCGTCATAATCATCCTTTGCTGTATGCCAGCTATTTTAATAGTTATGGTCAGCTACAGACAGTAAGTACTCCTTTTTGTGGTAGCAACGTTGTTGTAGGGATGCTACATTTCTTAGCAGAACTGCTTTGAAAATTATCCTTCATTGCAAGGAAATTATTATACAGGGAAATAATTTTAATTTCCCTCTCACCACAAGAGTTGGTCACTGCTTGATGTGGGCTGTGCATGAAAAGAGAAAATGCATGGGAAGTGCATCTTGATATACTTTGTAAAGTTGTGGTGCGGTAACTGTTTTAGAATACATGCCGAAAGACAAGATCCAAAGCTAGATGTTTGAAACACAAGTGTAGATTCAGAGCTGAATTCCATGGGGGAAAAAAAAAAAGAGGAGAAAGGCTCTGTTTCAATAAATGAATCAAAAAATCAAATTGTGTAGCTTGGGCAAAATAAGAGGACTAAACTTTTTTGTGTTTACATCCTAAAATACTCACAGTTATATTTTTTCCCTAGCTGTACACTTCTTAATTACCAGTGTTTCATGAAGAATTGATTTTGTGCTATTTTAGCGCTCTCTAAAGCAGCATACACCACAGAGAACCTTCTTGATATTTCTGCTCACCTCTCATAGACTCAACAGGTTTAAGTAATTGGGCTAATAGACTAATTAAAGGATCAACATAGCTAACAGGTTCCTCTCAACTAAGCCTTTTCAGGTCCACTCATATTTAAAATCAATGCATTTGGACTTAAAGGCTGTATATTTATTCTTTAATTTTTTCTCATGAAAGATTTCTAATTCCACATGCATGCTCTGAGCACTCAAAGAATTACCAATCATTACAAAATCAAAATATAAAGAATTCTGTGCGTCTTCCCCAATAAATGGCTATATTCAACTTCTGTATATATCGGTCTGTACCTCCATATCTTTCTATCTTCATTTTAAAATTGGTGAACTAGCTAGAATGTAATATGTCCTCATCATGGAAAACCTCTGCTCCACAGGACCATGTAGGAAGGAGTTCCCAGAGCCCTGCTGGACTTTTTGTTTGTTTGTTTTTCTTTTTTGTTTGTTTTGTTTCTACAAAAAATGCTTTGGCATCTGCTCCCTTCATTGTGTTGAGTGCAATGAAGTGTCAGTGCCTGTACAGGCTCCTGCTGCAGTGTTGCATCAGCCTGTGGGAGGAGAGGGCATGGAAGAGCTGATATACATGTATTACAGTAAAGCAATTACAATCTGAATGCTGCAATAGATGTGGTACAATATGCCAGGTGAGATTTAAACTGTGCATTTTTCCTTTCTGCACTGCAGTTAGGAGTTAGCAAAGCACTATGTTACTCATCATTTAAAAAGCATATCCTACACAAAAAAACAGCAGCCTGCCTGAGAGCACTTTCCTTAGTGACACCAGAAAAACAGCCAAGGATAGCCATTTCTTGATGGTTATTGTACGTTCTTTGGATTATAATTACATGCCTGTTTCTCCAAACAATTTGGGTCAAAGGAAAAAAAAATTTTAAAGGACTTTGAAAGAGCTTGACAAACTTCTGCGCCATTGGGATGGCAGCGCATCTCAAAGCTGCTTTACTTCTCCCAAAATTGTGTATAAAATTTGCTTCCAGTGAAACACTACTGAACCAGTTCCACCTACAATTAGTTTGTTGTTGTTGTTATCTGAATTGCTTGTTTCTTTAAGAAGTCTAATAGCACTATTTTTCCTTGACATCTGTTAGATTATCACAAGATTATCAATCTCTTTTAAGAGCTTTAAGGAATCTGCGTAACTTCATTTCATCAAAAAATCACATTTTTGTTGTCTAGAAGTATGACTTGGAGTTGGATTTATAGCAGACCAATGTGAATGAAGTACACTTTTATGAAAAATGTATCACTGAAGAGTGCCAAAGAAAATAAAAGGAATTTTAGTGTTAACATCAACACCAAAAGCTATCCTGAGCCTTATGGTTTGTTTTTTGCATTACAGCCTTTTTTCTCCTTTTCAAAATCAGTTTCAATATTTTCCCTGATAACATTCTGGCAAAGTAGGTGCTCCAATCTGTCACTGAGTGTAGAGATTATAGCGGGATAAATGTAACTGTTGTACTCACAGCACATACAATGGAAATGTTAAGATTTTCTCACTGTTAAAACTTATGTGCAGTAGGTCCATTTTTCAGCACTTTCCAGATCAGTGATCAGCTTACTAAATTTTTTAAAAATAATAGTTACTGAAAACTAATTTAACTTATAAAATTATCACTGTCAAAGTGCAGCTCAGTGCCTACATTTATGACTTGTAAACAAGCCAGAAACCATCATTATTCTTTTCTATTAAATAGTGTCTTTGAAATATACTATCCAGTACAACTCCATAAGGTAACTATAAAGACTGTATTATTTACTAATCACGAAAGACCGGTATCTTCTAAATAGCAACCAAAAATAATACTCCTTCACTACTGAAGATGTTTTCTATAAGATTCTTGAAACATGTTAAAATGAAAAAACAGTTGTAAAAATGCCCCCCTAATAGTCCACCTGTTAAAGAAATATCACGAGGTATATTCATGTTTTCATGTCTTACTCTTTTCTCTGTGTGTTTGTGTGGCAGGGAGTTGTTTTCTGTAAGCCCAAAGCAGTTTTCCCCGCTGTAATTTATGTTTATGCTGACTGCAAAATTGTTTCAAGAGTATAACAAATAGCAGCTAAACACTGTACAGCTCTGGAAATTATGATTCTTTAAACATGTCATTAATTCTGTAGTTTTGCGTGTGGAATAATTAAGTAGCATCTAGTTTATTACTCTTATTAGGTTCACTGTTTAGGACAACTGTTGCAAATGGAATTAATTTAACCTTCCTTTTTATCTCTCTGTCTTTTTTTGCATAACAAAACAGATTCAAAGAGTAAGTACTTATTTTCAGCTTTGTTTCTAACAGATGGCACAGGAATACTGACAGTCTACCAGTCTTTATTTTTAAGAAGGGGTAGTTGACATTCAGTAAGAGTTACTTCCTATACTCCAACTTGTTCCTGAACACCTTGTATGGCAAGGTTAAAAGTTACTTATATGGCTACTCAGTGTATTTTATTATTGCATGCTAGCACACATGAAAGATACCGTTGTTCAGGACATTGTCTGTTTCCTGCAGAGAAAAAAGTAAATATTTCCATGTGTGTGATATTCCTCAAGCAAGCAAGTGCATGTCAGGCTAGAGTGCAATAGAGAGACTTCCCTAAAAAGGATCAGTATCGACCACCCTCAAAACCAAAGAGAGGTAGGATCAGTCATGCCACCTCAGTGGCGCTCCCCTAGTTACGCATACGAGGGGCCACAGGCTTTGTTTTCTAGCTAGAAAATAGAAATCTGTTTCTTAGTGAAAATAATTTTATCGGGAAAACTGCTCATTGAGACGGAAATTTCCCAGCCAACTCTAATGAGAAAGGAGTTGTAAGTGATAACTTAAACTTTGACAGAGACTCTTTTTGTGTTTAAAATTACAGTTTCTTGGCACTTGAATGAAGCACTTGACCAAAGAGCTTACTCTCTCCACTGTTAGTCTTGGGCAACCAAAACAGATAAACCTCCTAATGAGAGCAGTGTCAAAGCTAGCACATACATTATTTCCTGGGAAATACCTGCCAGGGCAGTGACGTACTGCTGGTCAGGAGGTTTCTGTCCAGGGGAAGCTCTGGGATTCCACCCAGAGAGAACAAGTAACAGAGAGCTGAAAAAGCCAGGAAAAGATTATCATGTTATTACTTTTCTTTGAAGAGGACAAAATGCAGGGATGTTTTGAAAACTGTAGGAAAAACATAGAAAACTTTACATCTCGGCTTCTGTTAGGGTATAGAGTGTTTCTAATGAGTATTTCTCCTTCCCTACATGGCTTACCGAAGGCGGCAAGCTGAATGTGCAAAGACTGCAAGAATCCAGATGGCTTTACCAGCAGGCAAACCAGCAAGCACCGCTGCCAATAACCTCTATGAAGAGCTTGGCGACAGCACCATGTGAGTATTCCTTGTGATACATCAATAAAATTGTTAGTGACCGAAGCCATGATTCACTTTCCAGGGATGTCACTTCATACAGTCTACGTCAAAAAGTCTTTTCTTCATGAAGGGGTCTTTCTCCAGCTGCTTGGGGTTCTCAAACATCCAGAAAATAAATAGGACAAATCTGTAAAGAGAGAAAAAACAATTTAACCTGCTAATGGGGATTTCTTGTAGCGCATGGGGGAATCTTTAACAGGTTTTAAGTTGGCAAAAAGCAGGGTATAACCAGATGGTTTTTTGTAAGCAAGAGCCTATAGCAGGCCATTGCTACCAGGGTGAGCCAGGATTGGGCTTCTTTAGTGCCTTTGCAAATCCAGGCCAGCATGCCATGTTTTTCAAAGCTGTTGACTAAACACATCCAATGAAATTGCTGCCCCAAAGTCCCCATTTGGTGTAGTAAGAAATATTTTGTTGAGTAAAGTGGGGAGTTTTGTTCTAAATTTGAAACTGTTTGAACATTGAAATTAAAGATAAAGGAACTATCAAAATAGAGAAACCATTGGCAGTTCAATGAATCAATCTTTTACCTATTATATGCTCGTAAAATAATAATAGTGCAAAGATGCCTATGTTTTCATGCTTCTGTAAATCTGAAGTTTATGGACTCCAACAACGATTTAATTCTCAGTATGAGAATATTACAGGGGAGAATAGGCAATTAATATTTGTATCATACAGGGGGGTTGTTGATAAGCTTGCCATGCTTACTCGTCTATGTTTATATTTTAAAACCAAGTAATGCTGAAGAGCATAGTATTAATGATATGTTTGGAGGCAGGTAGAGAAAGAGCTGGTGGTGGTGGTGTTGAAGATTGCCCAACTTCTGCTCTATTTTCAATCATCATTTGTTTTACTGAGAAAGTTGAAATTTTACAGATGCTGTGATTGAGTTTATAAAATGTGAAGGAAGCACGACAAAGCGTATCACTGCTGCTTTAACTCTTGGTCATCTGAGTGCACTCTCTGTGCTTGAAATAATTCCAGAGCTTGAGCTTTTCTGTGTAAATAGAGGAGCCATACCTGAAGCAAGAATAGCTTCTCCTCACTGCTGAATTTCCTCCCATGCCTTTTGCCTTTGTGATGTGTTACTGCTTGGGCAGGAAGGGAGGAAAAATGTATGTTCAATAGTAGCTTATAGTTGCATTTTTGAATGTGAGCGCTTCTGCTGTGAACCACATGAGATCACATCTGTACACTTACACATACAGTGAGGTGCCCTGCTGGATAAAATTCATGTTTCTTTGGCATTTACCTAAATTTCTACTGAAATTAATTACTTCTACTATTTTACTGGCAGTGATATAAAGCTGATTATCTGTGGGAACTGGATATCCCAGTGGACGAATGTATGTTTTGTACTGATGAATACCTTATGCTAAACCCAGAACAAGCCTCATTGTGTTGGGTTTTTACCTGCACAGATTTTTTTTACGTTTTAGTACTGCAACATATAGGTGCACATTTACAGATTTGCAATATTGACTTTGAGGCTTAGATTTCTGTTTATTTTAACTAAACATAGTTTTCATCGCACCAAAAAAGATGCCATATTTGGAATATTTTCTCTCAGATGTCTTTGCATACAGCTAAGATATACACATATCCATCATGCTAAGGAACTGATTATAAACATAAACTAGTAAAAATCCTTACAAAATACATGAAAATCCTTAGGATTTTAAAGAAAACAACATGCTTCAATAAAAATAATTACAAATTATCTTTTTTTTCTGTCAAATATTTGATTTCAAGGCACTGGTATACCTGAGGAAATTATTCTTTGGGAATACCTTTTATTAACAATTTTCATGAATTGTAGTACAATGTTTCCTGTCTTTACTTGTCCTAAGACAGTCATCTTTCATTTGCAGTGCTGCCTTGTGTCTTGTTTTCTTAATTTGGTGTTTATAGCAAATGAAATGGAACTAAGCTCTTTAGTTTTAAATCTGCCTTGTCTCATAATTTTCATTTTTCTCTGTCTTTGGATACGTAGGCATCAGTAAGTAAGCTCATTTAATTGTCTTAATATTTGTAGCTAGTAGAAACGCTAGTTAATTTTCCTTTCAGTAATTCCCATTAAACCTTGCAGTCTGAAACTCATATTTTATTTGTCCATTGATCAAGTACAGGAAAGACATTTACTGTGAAGTTTCAATACTTCAATGCTTCTTTATCCTTTTCTTGGAGGTAGAGGTGAAGTATGATTGCTGAACTTGAATGGTGTTATTTCTAAAGCTAAGTAGCCCTATTACCTTAAAAAAACCCAAACAAAACCAACACTGAGGTGTTGCTTCCAGTTTATGGACTTAAGATCTCACAATTGGATGCAAGCAAAATCTTTCTTGTCTGCTGTTTACAGTTCCTTGCAAGGCAGGTACTTTTCTTTCAATTTACAGAAATGTGCTTCAAACTGGTGAGCTGATGTTTCTCATTGATTAAAATACCTATACATAAACAGAAAAAGATTGCAGGATAACCTCGTCATTGAGAGGCGTCATGTGAAGCGAGGAAGGAACTGAGAAGCTTTTGAAATAATCTGTTCCAGTAGCATAAAGGTTATGTCATCTCGCATGAGCTTTCTACTGGAGGGTTTCCTTCAAGTTCAGAATCATTTATTTCTCTCGCCTCTAAATAGACTGAGGGTGCTTGACCAACCTCGAAGTATGCTGCTTTAGAATAAAGAACTAGTTTATTATTAGTGTGAAGTCAATTATTTTCCAGACAGTTATATTCTGCTCAAAGGCAGGCCTCAGGCATACTGTTTTTTGGAGAACTGCAGTGCTTGGGGAGAGTTTATTCAGTGGTATAACCCTTCGTGGCTTTGCTGGGTGTTATTCACAAATGGGAGAGTAAGCTGTGTACTCTGTGCCGTGATTCTTCTCATTGGTCCTCTCAGGTTCCTGTGACCATGAGGAAGCTGGAGTTTCTCTGTGTGGGTGATTTCCCAGCCAAAACAAGAAACAAAAGTTAAGAAGCAAATGTGTTTCATTCCTAAATACAGGCCTTCGGGGGACTTTTATATATTAAATAACTTAGAGGAGATTTAATATCTCTTAATTAACTCCTGCCCAGTATCTAGTTATTTCAATTTCTCTTCCAGTTTTGCTAGGGAATATTTAACCACCAGAGGTTAAATTTCCATTAATTTAGATTTGGTAATATTTTCTGAGATATGAAAAAACAACACCAAAAAAGAGGGAACAATCTGGCCAAGAGTTCTAAAACTTCATCTTCCGGCATTCATGTAATCATGTAAAATGTAATTTTTCCCCTATTCCTTTTGTTAATAAAGCCTAAGCCTTTTTTATCTAAATGCCAAAGAATATAACTCAAATTTTGTTAGAGACAAGACTTAGAATTTTTAACTTAGAAGGTTTTGTGAAAATATCAGACAGCTCTAAGTTGCTAAAAGTAGTTTTATATGTTGTTTTTTATTTTTGTATGTGTGTGTAGAAGTCATTGGTACTCATGCTATACTTTAGCTGCAGTTGCTTAACCACAGAAAATAGGAAGGTTTTAAGTATAGCATTCAAAATGTGGAGTACCAGTATTAGGCAGAGGTAGTGAGGCTATAAAGTGAAATGCAATCTTTATACCCCATTTCTACCATAATGTCCCCTTATACCATCATATTCTCACCATAGCCTGTCTTACAGATAAATTTAATATTTCAGAGAGCTTTTTAGAGTGGGTGTCCTTTTTAAGACTGGTTTTTGGTGGGTTGGTTGGTTGGTTTTTTTTTTTGCATCCCCATGCTGGATCCCCATCTGTTTAGTTACGGTAAATTTGTGTATGGCAGCAATGGAAATGCATTTTGATTCAGTCTCATTGCTGATGAGGGTAATCTTCTCTTTGAAAGGATAAGGGGTTTGGCTTTAGCTCTATCTGACATTGGCCAATATCTTAAATTTGAGACAGGTTGGGGAGAAATAAGTTTATTTTCAGCATCAGGTAAGCATTATTTAAAATAGGGCTCTAAGGGCACACTTTTCTAGCTGGCAGTTTGGGAATATTGATTTTAACATACTGCTTATTTTAAAATCTGCTCAGGAGTTTGTGGTATTAAAAATATTTGAGGAAGGTAAGTTAATGAGGCACTCAGAGGTGCTAGATGACTTCCAGAAAATGGTGAGACTTTTCAGGGTAGAAATTCAATGTAATCCAACTGCAGGGTTTTTTCTCTTGGATTAACATGGTGCAGAGATTAAATTCATACACATAATGATATTTCTGCATCAATATGTGTATCGTAAATGCAAGAAACGATGCCTAGCTTGGTAATTCTTTAAGAATCAGTGTCAGGAGAAATGTCTGAGTACAACATGCATCTCAGCTGACTGGCTTCAGCTCCTGTTGGCCGCCTCACAGAGACGCTATAGGTCTACGCTTCAGGTGTGCCCGGCTGCACCTCTGACTCCTCCTGGGGCCTTAGTTTCAGGCTCACCATTGGCTCGAACCACAATTCTAATTTTGTGTGTGGCCTATGGCCAGTCCTTAAAAGGCAATTCAGGCACACTTAAACATTGCCTAATCGTACATGTGTTTTATAAAATAGCAGAGTTTTGATGCACAATTAGTATAAATAGGCTTAATGTAAAAATCCCTGTGAATATTCAGTGTTGGCTGTATGCAGTATGGCACAGTGCCACTGCCGTTTGAATGATGGAGACACAATTATACATACATACAGTATACACGTCATGATTCCATATTATCTTGTAGAGAAACCGTATTGCATAACTACATAGCATTGATGTTTTGTGTCGCTGGGGAGTTAGTGTACAGTATTGACTGATACTTTTGAAATCTAAGGGGTTTTTTTTAAGAGGTTAATTTATTTTTGAACTTGCTGAGTAGCTGAAAATTTGTTTTGATTTTTCTTCCTCCTCAAGTCCTTCTCCCCTAAAGAAGACGTAAAAGTAAATGTCTTGCCCAGTAGTCTAGTAAATGTGATCTTTCTGTTGGATAGTAGTTTGCTAGCAGTAATTTAACGGCTCTGATTCATATCATAAGTTCTTTTTTTCTCTCTCATAAGTATCTATGTCCATGCATGTTTCCTCACATGTGATTATCTTCTTTTCTTTCAAGTCTTTTTCTTCTCTACCATTTCCAACAAAGCAGGGGAAAAAAGTCAGTCTTAGAAGAAGGAGACCGTCAGAGAGTTATAAGCAGCTTTGCTTCCCGTGCTATTGAGGCTCACAAGCAATCTAATATCAATGGATCATTGAACAATAATCTCCCCAAATCTTCAAGTAACATTACTTTTTTATCTGATGAGAACCCCTTAACTACTCAAAACCCCTTATATGTGGAAGGTGTCACTCAAAGTCCTGCTCCTGCTGGGTTTCTACGGAAAAGAAACGATACTCTAGATACTCTTTCTCCTTCAAGACTAGCATTGAGAGATGCCTCTTTGGGAGGCAGTCACCGTGTATGGACGGTACCAACTCACGTTACTAAGAGACACGCACCTGGTTCTCCGAGTAGGCCAGTTATCGTGGACCCCATTCAGTGGCAACAGGAGAGACTCAAAGCAGAGAATGAAGGAACTGAAAATCAACATAGCAGTGTTGATATTAGCAGTCCACTATTTCAAAAAATAAGTGGCCCCAAGTTAACTGTAAAAGAGAAGGCAAGACAGTTTGAGCAGCAGGCTTTGCAGGAAATGAAGCAAGTAAAATCTCCTGATGTGAAATCTATCCGGTCGCCAACACACAGCATCTGTTTCCAAGAAGGAGAGAACGTGCTAGAGCAGTCTCCTGAAAGTGTGGTTGCTTCTCCTTGCCTTCGCCCTTCTCCTCTGTCCTCTCCAACACCTTGTGCTGAAGTAGTTGAACCGGAGGCCTCCGCGGGCCCCTCTGTAATCATCACTCACCACGACTATCCTGAAGAACTTTCTCCTCCGCCAACTCACAAACCAACTCCTCCGTCTTTTAGGATAAATAAATCAGTTTGCCAAAGTTTTCTAGCTCCTCAGACCAGAGAAGTTATAGAAAGCATTCCAGACCCGCCTAAAATTCCCCCACCCCCACCTCCACTGCTGCCACCTCCACCACCACCTCCATCCCCTCCTCTGTTGCCACCACATCCTCCACCCACAGTTTCTCTTTCTTCTTCTTCATCTCCTCTTAGCACCCAGCACCTCTCCCCTGCCAAGCATTCAAAATCCCCTGCCAAACAGCCAGCTGTACTGCCACCGGCCACAGTGCCAGAGCCTCCTCCCCGTAGGGAGCTGAAAGGTATTCTTAAAAACATTCAGAATTTAGCGGCGATCGAAAAGTCTGTGGCCAACATGTACAGCCAAATAGACAAAAACCATGTTCTGCCCAAGCATGTTTCTAAGCTCAAACCGGTTGCAACACCAGAGCTGCCAACTCCAGAAGCTGTGGCTGAGCACAACCAGCAGAATGGCAACTTGAGCTGTGTTGTGGAGGAGCTTGAGAAACGCTTTCCATCTCAGTCAACAGCATTGTAATATGTATGGTTGGATGTTTTCTGCATGTAACATTTTGAGTGAGATGACTCTAATGCAGCACATGGTATCTGCCTCAGACTCTCTAGAAATTCAGACTTCTTCCCTTTCTCTGCTGTATATCACTAGTTATTCAGTCCTAATCCCAAAATTGAGAGACATTGTCTTTCCTGTTCACTGGGAAATTTGTAATGTATAATAATTCTACAAGTTGTTTCCTCAGAGCTACATCTTACTGTTCTATGATGCTGGTTCTTAGTCTGTTTACCAAAAATTCTTGAGGAAAAATGTCCATTTTTACCCAAGGATCGGTCATAGATGGCAGAGGGCTTGATACTGTTTTATGTTAAGCAGCCTTCACTGTAGGTAGTATTGGTAAGCCAGAGTGATTTTTCTGCAGCTGTAATTGGAATCTCTTACTTTGCCCATAAAATGTACCACCTGGGAGGAATCTTACTGTCAAATATTGGATGCCAAAGAAAGCAAGTAACAGTAGTAAGCAGGCTCAGCAATAGTGAGCCAGAGTTATTGCAGTAATGCATCATCTTATTCTGTGGGAGATGACGCAGCACTCTGCTGTGCTGGCATGCTTTCTCGCAGCTCACGTTCACATCTCAAGTCAGAAGATGGATTTTGTCTTGATGTGTCAGTAAACCTGGCTGTCTTCCCTCCTGTTACCTATGTTCTGCCTTCCATTGCATTTTTTTATATTGTAACTGCATGTTAAAAGTTTTTATTTCATAAATTTCTTTAACGTACAAAGCATTGGTTTGGTTTTTATTTTGCATGTGCATGTTGTTGGCGTCTCTCTTCAACTTTCATGCTAGTTTGTCATGAGCTTTACAGCTGAAACATCTCACTTAAGTTGTAATAAAGTCACTCTGATTAGTGTCACCAAGTGAAGATTTTTCAAGTACTTGTAAAAATCCATGTACTATGGATTTACTTACTGGCTTTTTTGCTCACAGTCATCTAAATCAGACCTTTACATTAAATATGTCAATTATAGTAAATTAGCTTGTCCTTTGAGAAAAAATGGTAAGTAAAAGCAGTTTTGGAATTTAAATTAATGTTTGGTTCCACTTGCAAGTTTCCTTTTAGTCTTTTGCCAAAATTAAAAATATTCTTGTTTAAAATGACAATTTTTAAAAACGTATTGGGAAAGGCAAATATTACAAAATGAAGAAAAACTAAAACCCCAGTTCAGTATCAAGTAGTGTAATTCTGAGCAAAAAGGTAATTAATTATTTGTCAGATTGTCTAGAGATACTCAGCATTTCTATGGTGCTTGGCTTTTTCTCTTTTCTCTTTTTTTTTTTTTTTAAATTTGCAGTTAGGACATGTATGGATGCTTCAGTTGGAAGCTGCTGAAGGTAGTTTCTCTTTCTTTATCCCAGAGCCAAACTCTGTGAACTCCATCACCCAAGTTTCACTGATACATTAGAATTTTTCTTTGCTTAAAACTCTTGTTGGGCTAGACTGTAGTTCCAAGACATGTATAGTAGCTAAATGTGTGAGGGGAATGATTATCGATGGTAGCATTTTTGCTGTAACAGAATCTCTATAATTTACGAGATGCACACATGTAGAATACCTGCCAATGACGCTAAATTCTCCGAGAGTGGCACTACTGCAGCACGAGCAGCAAATTGTCAAAGTTCAGCAGCTATTAGGTAGAGAAACTTTTAGGATTTAAGAGCCAGAATCGGAAGATGACTTAAATGTGTACTTGCTTCTGTGTGTCTGCCATGGTCCAGGAGTGGAGGCAGTGGGACAGTGGAAAGTGTGCAGAGATGAGCATGAGAAATTATTGCGCTAAGCATGTTCAGAGTGGATCAACCCTAAGACAGAGATTTGACTTTAAGTACCCAAATACCACTTTAGAGCTTGTAGACCCGTTAAAAGATGCTTTTGTGAAGTTCATTACATCACTAGTGAAACATTAGACAAATATGACCTAATTTTGCAGTGTGTAGTGTCATGCAGCAAAGCTGCAGGTGTTTAGTAAGTCACAGCATAAACTCCAAAGGTTTTATTTAGCTACAATTATTTGTGGCATTCCTTAAGCAGAAAGAATGGACATCACACAGGAGCTCCTTTTTAAATATTTAGTTTCATCAGTCTCAGAAGAGTCTGTGGGGATTGTGGTAATCAGCTCTTCACTAATGAGGAACACCTACTTTCTCATTCCGGGAACCTTTATTAAGCTGGAAAGTTTACAAAACCTAGTTTCATTTTGTCTGGAATTAATTGTTCTCCTGCTGTTTTTTTGAATAGCCTTTGTTAAAAAAACCCTTTCTATTAGACCAGGAAATAAACTGTACCAGTAGCATGTATTTTTAACCTAACCCAGGGAAGTTCTGTCCCATTGAGGTATCTGGATGCTACTGCAGTTCTGCAGCACTAAAAAGTATTACAACCAATATATTAGTTTGTAAGAAGTTGAGCATATATAAGCTTATTGACCCCTCTTCAGGTTGTCTGATTTGGTTAATTAGGGTCAGATGTGACCCTGGATATATCTTTCATCCTTTCATCATCAGCTTGACTGGGTTGAGTTCTGAGCAGGAGCAGAGATTGCATCAGTGGAGAGGGCTTCTTTGCAAACCCATTTGCAAAGCTGAAATTGAGCAGTAGCGTATCTCTTTTGCTCTAGCGTATTCCTCCTCTCCCTTCCAGATTCTTTCTCCTCAGTTCCAGCTATGAACTGCAAGAAACCTCCATTTTAGGAGTCAGGGCAAACCAATAAGCAGTTGTGTCCTCTGAGTAGTATCTGTAGTATTTGGGGTTTCTGATGCTTTTGCTTTTAATATGAAAACAGATATAAAGTATGAAATAGCAAATGCCTGCTGGAATGCCAGTAATTGGGAAAATGGTTGCTTTAGGCAAATCACAGCTCCTTTAACTTATGTTAGCAATACAGGCCTCTGAAAGGTCGGTGCACGTTTTGTACATGTAAATTCATTCTTGTTTTATCTTTCTTGTTAAGTACCAGCAGTGTATACTAGCTGTCATATTATCCTACATCATCATAGGCACTATGGCCTTGCTTCCCATTTTGCATTGAAGATTTCTCTCTGACTGACTGCAGTGAAGTCTGACTGATAATGTTTATCCAGAAGCAATTCCTCCCTCAGTGGAGAGCTTTAATTCCTTCCTGGAAACAAATTATGTTGTTTTGACCTTTGCCTTTTTTGTCAGAGTAGATCCTTGTGCTGTATTGAGTGAATGGGTATTTTTTGTCTTTTGGGGGCTTTTTTTCCTTCTAATCATGGCCACACAAAACTGTGAGAAGTATAAGCATCTCTCAAAACACAGCGTGGTGCTATTTTTAAGAAAGTTGAATTCCAAATTGAATGAGAATTACTTACATTATGCTTTTAATCTGCAATATAGTGACTACTTGAGAGCAATTAAGAGTAATAGGCTTACTTATCCTCTGTGCAACACAAGCCCTTCTTTATCTGAAGATTGTTGTAGGCGATATGGAAACTAAATACAGTGTTCCCCAAGTGGGCTTTGAAAAGTCACAGATCCTCTTTTGATGATAAATCTTCATTTCAGATGTTCATTAGTTTTATATTATATGGGTAACAGCATTAATTTAATGCTGATAATCAATTCCATGTGCTGAATATTAATAGAAAACTTTATAGATGGTGATATTAAAGAATTAAAAGGACTTCTACTCTGTTCTTTATTATTTACTCAAGTGTAATTAAAGAATTTCCCTAGACTGCTGTCTGTGTACTAGGTTAAGCTCAACATAATTTTGAGTATTTACCCTTTCCTTCTTAAAAAAAAAATTTAAAAATCCAGGCTTAACCTTAATAATAATGCTAAGACCTAAATTGCTCTTCCCTAGTTTTGTCTAAACCATTTTAATTTTCTGGCACAAAATGTGAAAATAGAGAGCTTGATAGACATAAGTGTATTTGTCATGCATATGAATGTGTCCAAGAAAATGAATTAAAACAACAAAAAATTCCCAATAAGATCAAAAGCACAAAGCCTGTGGCAGAATACTCATAGACAGCAAAAATAGTTTAACTCCCCCCTGCAGAGGAAATGCCAGGATATGTGTAATTTTAATTGTAATATTGTTACAAGGAATTGGTAATTGAAGCTCTAGGCCAATTTCTAGCAAGTCCCAAGTGGATACAGAAAGTCCATAAGTAGAAGAGAAACTGTTTCATTGTTTAAGCAGATGCATGAAATAAGAGTCTCTTTGTAGATGGTCTCTGAGACAACAGAGAAGGTGACAGGGCCAGACCTCTCTTATGGGAACGCAAGGAAAACCAAACACAGCATTCATCCCCATTCTCTTTGCTGTGTTCCACTGCGTCCACTGGCTCTCTGGCTTTTGAGGACTGGGGATTTCTTCTCATTCATTTGCAATCTAAAGCAAGAAAAGATCCCAAAGATTCATTAGCCTTTCCCATGCAATAATTCATATGTCCAGAGCAAATCTAAAGAAAAACATATTTTGTATTGTAGATATGTATTTCTTTTCTTGCTAGTAATTTTTCTAATTACATTATCTTTTCACCTCTCTCCAGAAAGAATGGCTATTTGCATCTTTATATGGTCTCACAGAAGTATACTAATTTTTTTTTTTTCCTTTTTCTGACTTCTAGGCGAGGATATGCACAGCAAGAGGTAAGGCTGTGCCCCAGTTACGTTTAAAATATTAATTGCATCAACACACTTTTCCCATACAGCCTATGTTGTGAAACTCTTTGCTACTGGGTGTTTTAGAGATACAAAGTGGTTCAAAAAGTTCATGATGCATGGATGGATTCACTGGGGGCTAGTAATTGTCATGACACAAACGTAAACTCCACACTAGGAGGCTGCTGCTCGACAAACTGCCAAAAGCATTTTCCCCAGGAATTCCCTCCACACTTGCTGTGTTTTCTTATGGCATGTCTGATCATCTGCCACTGCCCGCTGTCATGGGCGTGGTACTGGACTACACAGACCTTCTCTGCAACTCAGTGTAGTCTGTCGTTCTTGCAGCATCTTTTTCTCCAGGAATGAGTAACATGGAGAGTTTCCTTCAGAAATCTGAATGAACTCATTTAATAATTGGAAAGTTCTCCAAAATACATTTCTATTGTAAAAGCTGATATTTACTGCTGAGAGATGGATCAGTTTTACTATAATCTTAAGGTGCACATCTGGACCCTACTGGTCCTTATTCAGTAGTGTTTTACAAATTGCAAGCTTTCTGTTGTTCTGCTGTGATTTTTCCTCCCTTTGCAGAGCCAATTTTTGTCTCTTAATTCAGATACAGAATTTCCCCATCTCTCAGGGTCTAGTTTTGGCCAAGAAACCTGGCTGAAATAGTGCCACCAAGTTTTGGGAGGAGTGTGGGGACAATGGTACTGATTTTCCTGAGTAAATCTGATCCTAATTTACAAAACAGCAAGTGATGTGTGTTGGTCTGTCATTTGCAGAAAACTGGAGCTGCAGAGTAGTTAACAACATGACTACCAAAAATGACCCAAGTTTAGCTGTGACACACCTGAGAGGAGCCATATCGTCCTGTCGGTCCTCTCTGTGCAGCCTCCCAGGGTCTTTTCCCTCACGTCAGCATGCTTTTCTTGCTGCATGCCGCATACAGAAAGAAATCACCCATAAGCTGTAGAGAAAAGAAATGAGATAATCCTTCACTGTCTTATTGGTATTGTGAATTAAAGCATATTTGTGGTTGCAAGGTACTCAGTTAAAAGCCACAGAAATATATAAATATAGATAGAGGATTAAAGCCATGGTATTGCAGTAGAAGCTTGGGTAAGAAATCAAATCACTTCAGGTTTTTAATAGCTGAATCACAGACTTTAGTGCAGATTCCCATAGATTTGCTTTCTACCTGTTGTGGATAATTTTTTGTCTGCCATTGTCTCCCTGCTGTCTCCCAACATACACCACACAATAGTTCTCTTGGGGTCTGACAGAAGTTCTTGAGTTAAATAATTTAGAGAATCACCACATAAACTGGGAATTTGATTTTATATTAGGCAAAAGAAATAGTGGACTGTAAAGTGATTTTACTCCATTAGGTGCTTAGCAGTGTTCTACTTCTCACTGAGTATGGAAGTACCCAGGTGACTGCAGTACAAAAGGCTCTGGACGGCCTGTGCTTTAGGATTTCTTTCTAATCTTAACACAAATGACCTGCACTTCAATTGTTGCTGCTTAATTAACCACTTTCTAATTTTCTTTTGTAGCAACAGCAGTTGCTGAGACCTTCTCTTCTCAGACCAGAGGTACCACTATTTTTCATTTCTTAATTATTCTGTAACTTTTTAATGGCTTTTACATAATTTCCTAATAAAAACTTGTCTGTCTCAGGTAATAATTTTTCCCCCTGACTCTTTTAGATGAAAAGGAAAGTTCTGACATTGTTACCCCATTTATGTTGTTTTATTTAAATACCTTAAATTTACTGTGTCTTGGTATTTTCCCCTTGAACATCTTTCAGTTGCTCCCATGGACTTCCATCACACAGACTGAAAGCTTTCCTAGCTTCATCTCCAGATTCACAGACAGAATAATTTCCTCACTATCCAACCACAATCTATTTTTTCAGATGTCAGTCATCTGATAATTGATTACTGTACCTAGAGATGAACTAAGCAGTTGGTCTGCCAAGGTAAGGGAAGCATTAGCACACTGCTGTGGAGTGCAAAGGCAGCTCTGGATTATAAACCCAATACTTTCTGTTTCAAATCTTTTAGGCCCAATGTCGTTTCCAGAATAAGCAATAGAGCAAATGTAGCTTTTGTGAGACATTACTATTGATGGCATTTTTGTGGTACAGAATAGTGGTCTTTTCTGCAGTCATTATAACTAATTGCAGCAAGATGCTCTGACACAATTTTGTTTCATTGAACAGGAGAAAAACCTCTAGGAAGCTGTGAGATAGAGACGACATACAGTCCCTTGCCAAAGCCCAAGCCCTGGTGCTCTGTGTTGATGCTGCAGTTCAGAGATACTCCACAGAGCAGCCTAATACCAAACAGTGCGTGAAAGGGGCTTAAGGACACACTGGTGCTTTTGTAGGACACAGACAAGTACTTAAACTTAGTCCAAGGCTGCTGATGATTGTTGATGGTTGAGAAAATATTTAAAAAGAGACCTGACAAACAGTGTAAGTAAAATAGCCCTAATCTCTCGATGCAGCTTTTTCCTTTGAGAGAGGCACGAGAAGTGACAGCGTATTTGCAGTGAGTCCAGTCTACTGAATGAGGTTTTTGTACAGGGTAAGTGAGACAGGGTCCCACACCAGACCAGTGTCTGCATTTAGCTGACTTAGAACAGTCACTCGCAGGGAATAGACCAGGGAAGGGGTCATTTAAAGCTCCTGTTGGCTTCTCATTATTGTTCTTGACAATTGTCAATGTTCCTCAAATTATTAGCATTTTTTATTTTGCTTGTTTGTGCTTTGGGATACCATTCTTTGTGCTTTTTTCATCAGTCATACTGTGTGTAACTGTTTGCATTCAATCAGTGTTTCTCTCTTGACAGGAGTTAAGTATGGAGTCTGGAATTGATCCAGGGCAGGAATACTATGGGCAAGATTACTACAGTTATGAGCATGGGTATATTTTCATTTTTCCTATATATTTTTGAAAATGCTGCTTTTCCAGCTTGGTGATGTTTATTATTACAGCATCTAATCTGGAGACTTTCCTTCACCTCAGGATTACTTTAATCTTTGTGTCCACAAAGGCATGCGCTGACAACAAAACTCTTTTTAAAAGTTAAGGGGGTGTTGTATAACTCACTGCTTCTTTAAGAATCTAATTATTACGCTGCAGAGTGTATACCCCATCTATCATGCCATTTTTATATTCGCTTTTTTATTTGCGTATTTCTGCTGCCTTGGAAATTAATTTCCATCATCTCCTCCCCTTTTGTGGCTCACCAGCCTGAGTTCAGTGACTGATACTTTCTGCTCACAGTTCCCAGCCAGCATCTGGCCTGTTACACTTACCTGGAAAGCATCATCCTGCCTTGTTCTGATAATGCCCATCTGACTGCAGGCACTTCAGGGATTATTGCTGTTCTTACAAGCTTGCAGGGGTTTCCAGAACTGATCCCAGGGAACCTGCTCTTTCATCCCCCAATTTAAAAAAAGATCCCCCCAAAAATCAGGTACCTGGAAAGAAGGTCATTGCACTTGGGGGATTCTTGACTGATCCCAGAGACCTGGCAATGCGGGTCACCCTCCAGTTATAACGGGCTTACAGCCAATTGCAACAGGAAGAGGTTTCAGACTGTGTTACTGCTAAGGAAAACAAAATAATAATCTTCTCAAAGGTAGAGAGAAAAGAGAGCAAAGAAATTCTTGTCCTTTTGAGATGTGTGTGCATTTGTTGCTGTGTGTGGAGACACATTGGTGCACGTTATAAAGAGACAATGGCGTTTTTGCCAGGTATGAACTGCCTCAATATGGGAGCCGCCGCCGATTGCTATCTCCTTCAGGGATGTACGACGAGTATGGGGAAGTCATGGTTGAGAGTGACGGTGGCTACTACTATAGTCCACATGGATCGACAGCAGAAGAGGTAAGTGTCTCTGGTGTGTTGATTCTGTATCTGCCACAAGGTGAAGGACCATTAAACCTTGTCAAATGTATTTTGTAATTGATTAGAATGTTGTGTTCTGTATAGACCAAATAAGCGGCTCTTCCAGTGCTAATCACTGTTTGTCCTTCTGATGACTGGTAGTTTTGTGTCAGCACCTCTTTCCCTTTTTCTAGAAATAAAAAGGAATTGCAGAGTTTCTTTTAATTTCGACGTCTGTTTTTCCCTCAATGTAGATTTCTTGTTCAAGGAAAAATCCACATAGCCTTCGGTAATTCCATTTTATATTGTTAACCAAATGGGGTATTACTAATATTCAGCCTATAGCTGGTGATTTTCCACTGACAAAAGCAGTCACCTAAACTTATTTATCATTAAGTTCACAACTGAATGTAAAGAAATTTTAAAATGTCAGTAAATGTTCCTTTTTTTTTTTTTTTTTTTTTTTAATCTAATTTTCGGAAATACTGTACTCTTAATTCATCGCATGGGTTTTAATTAAGTGAGAAGAGATAACATTTCTGAGCCAGTATTTTTTGCTGTTGCAGAGTAAGGTAGTTGTGCACTTGCAGCCTCTTCTAGAAGTAAAACTTTCCCCATAACTTTGGTAAAAAGCTATTCTAAAACAGGTAAGTTAGTTTTGATGCAGGGAAAAAAATGTTGCACTTATTCCTACTGACTTATTTTAGGGTACAAGTTTTCGTAGTAACTATCTTTCAAGTTGTAATCAAGTTCCATTTTCATAATTTGCAGGGGATGAGTCAAGGCAGAGGTCCTTCAAGCAGAAGTATAAGCCAGAGAGCAGGGGCTCAAACAGAAGGTAGACCTTTAGGTGGTGGGATGGATCTAAGACATGGTTCTGGAAGAGCATATAGGACCAGCCAGGGAAAAAGGAAACTAAAAGCAGTGATGCATTTAAGTCGTGTAGCAGTCAGTGCTCACAAACCAGTAGGAAGAACTGAGTCTGCTCGTTCTCCATGGAAGAAAGCAAAGATATTCCCGATGATTCTGCAGAAAGTGAAAGGCGGTAGGAAAGATTCCAGTTATGCCAAGTTGATGTCAGCTCACCAAGTGGATGGTGAGAAAAGCATGATTATCAGGGGAAGTTACTTCCAGAAATCAACAGATGACAGACCTTCAATGAGAAAACTAAGTCATGTGTTAAAAAGGATCAGTGTCTCCAGAAAATTTGGAGAGCCTATCAGCAAAGATTCAGTGCATGCAAGAGGAAAAGGAGAGGAAGAATATGAAAGAGAGGAAGCAAAATCAGGAGTTTCAATAAATATCACAGCAGAGAGTGAACATGAGGATAGTGATTATGAGAAGAAGAAAAAGAAGAGAAGAAAATACACCTCGGATGAGTCGTCTGTGAAGAGTAGTAGCTCTGGTTCAGAGTCAGAAGATAAAGAGTACTTGAAAGTAACTCTGGACCAAGATGAAGCCACTGAAAGTACTGTGGACTCAGATGAAGAAACTGGGCACGATTTTGGGGATTCTGATGATGACTCTGGATCCAGCTCTAGCAGTGAATCGGAGGAGGACTCATCTGAAGAGGATGATGATGAGGAAGACTCTGACAGTGATGAAGCTGGTAGCCTGTCAAAGAGCTCATCTACGCAAAGTTCATATAGCAAATCAGGGACTAGTGAGTCAAGCAGTAGAAGAAGCACTGAAAGGTCCAGTATAAAAAGTAGGGGAGGTAGCTCTTGTGGCAGAGTGAGGCAATCCAGCCAGAAATCAAATACTAGCTCTAATGCATCAGGTAGTGACAGGGACACGAGCTACACAAAAACTTCAGGATCCAGCTATAAGAGCAAAACCTCCTCTGCCAGCCTTGAAATAGAAGACACGATAGAAGAGGTGTCAGAAGAAGATGAACACGTGAATGTGGAGCAAGTCAGCGCAAGCCCAGATGAGACAGCAGATAATACAGATAAGGCAGTTTCTGAAACGTCTGCCAATGCAAAAACTGCTGCTACTGAAGAAGACAAGAGAGGAAAATCAACTATTAATCGTGATGATAGCGTGGATGAAAGCACAGAAGAGGTTGATACAGATGCTACTGACAGGGAGGAAACTGTCAGTAAGAAGGAATCTTCTTGCTTAGAAAGTGAAATCAGTGTTACTTCCAAAGGTACTGAAGGGACAAAAAGCACTAGTGCCACTTCTGTTAAAAATGCTACTTCCCCTGATACTGAGAATCAAAGTTCAGACACCAACATGAAAAGAAAAAAGATGTCCCAGGAAAACAGTCAGTCTCAGTCAGATGAAACCCTGGAAACTGCCATTACAGAGTCAGAGACTACTGGTGATTCTACATCCTTTTAAAAAGGAACAACAGTAGGTGGACGTTTTGCAGTAAGGAGTGATCTTGTTTGCTGTGCCTTCTGTGTGGTCTTTCCTAAGCAATACACACTTGACTAGTGACAGCCAAAAAGAAAATGTCAAATTTTATTGCTTCAGCATTTGAACCCTATAGGGTCTTAAGAATAGAACTGTAGAAAACCAAACTAATATAATTCCTCTGAGACTACTCAGGTATACTTAGTGGTGGATCTAGAAAGATTAATTTTCATTGAGTAATAGCAGGAAGGAGTACTTCTTTTTCTCTGCTAATGTCAATAATGTAGTTAAAGAGGCATTGTGTTGATTCTTAGATTTAATCCTTTTTGCATTATGCACATTGTGAAGCAAAGTAACATTGCATTTTGCATTAGCTGTGATGGATAGCTTGACAAACCTGACGGCACAAACCTATTAAGGGCCCTATGTTCATGCAGGTTATGTCTGTTACAAAATGGAACACTGCAGAAAGGAAAAGGGGCAAAACATGGAATTCAGTGAGGAACAGGAATGATGATGACGGTGAAAAGACTTAGAAGTCATACATGGTTTCGCCTTATGTTCCCCTACCATACAGCATTTGCTAATCTTCAGATGAGTTCTCTGCTGTAAACATCAGCCCTGTTTGCAGGGAGGACAACTGAAATTGCAGCAAAGCAACATTCCCATAACTGCAGAGTATTACTAGCAGAGCTGGGATTAAACTGTTTATGGATCATGGGATTCAGGTTTCAGGTACCAGTGATGTACAAGACAGGAATGCAGAGGTAGGTGTACAAAGCGAGCTTGGTCCGAAAAGGAAATGGATTACATTTTCCAACTTCTGCCCTGCCCACCTAACAGTACAGTGATTTTATTTATTTTTTTTTTAATCTGTTTAAAAGTTCGAGATGCGTAACAGCAAAGTGTTGCTGAAGGTAACCATCACCTATGTTCTATATTTTGGTATCTGCCTTTTAAAATTCAATAACCTGGAATATCTGATGTCATTCAATAGAGAAATCTTGTAGCACTTTCATTAGCACAGTTCTGCTCAGAATGAGTGTGATTATGTAGGAAGGGCTTCTGTTATTGAGAGCGCAAGTGGCCTTTGTGTTTTCATATAAGAAGCAACCTCTGCATGATGTACTTCCTCATGGAGCTCTTATCTGTGGTGTCAGCACACAGAGTATGCAAGCTTTGTATACACACAAGCTATCTGTGCTTTATTTATCTTGTATCAAAAGCCACAGAGCCATTTCTCAACCACTAGATTTATCCAGATAAGTCATAAGAAGCCTAAATAAAATTAAAGCTTTGAGCCAGTATTGGATTAGTCTTGTGAGTGAGTACTTTAAAGCTAGTACAAATTCTGGCATATGCACCAAAGCTCTGCCAGGAAGTCTCTGTTAGACCTGGGAGAGAAAAATGTTTGAATTTTTAAGATACTTGAGCCTGCTGTGGAGTAACTCTGGCAGGACAATGGATGTTGAGCTGCAAAGCGTGATACTAACTTTTCAACTATTGTCTTTAATTCCAGTTGAAATGTGAACTAGATTTATGGTCACTTACCTACTTTTTTGTATTCCCATATAGCACAAAGTTGTAGCTGCACACAGTGTTTTAACGTAAATCCCATTTAAACTAGTCAGTCTTTTCATCCACCTGAATATATCTGTGTGAAGAAAATTTTATGTCTTTATCAGGAACAAAAGAATAGGCCTCTAAGTAATTTGTACAAAGTGTAACTTCTCAAAAGCTTAAGAGTAATCATCACCCATTTGTACCTTGCATGATTTTCTTTCCCTAAAAACTGGCTTTTCTTGTGTGCATGTGTACGTATTGCAGTGGGATTTAACTGTGATGGTATCTGCTGCCTTAGTGAAATAACAGTGTTTTCATTATTAATTCAAGAATGACAGTAGCTTGTTTCAGTGCACTGCAAGGAGGCATTTATTTTAAAAAGATCAATTATAAATTAAAATAAGTAATGGGTTTTGTGTAATCACTATTAGTACAAAGTTACAGCAACATGGAAATTGTTTGCATTAACTCTTTAAAAAAAAATAAATTATATAAAATCTAAAGTCTCATTTCTCCACCATCTTCCATTTAATAGCAAAGCATCTCCATTGATCCCACTAGGCTGGAACTGGCACAAAGCCTTATATCAAGCTTTTCTTTTTTTAACCAGCCAATTTTGCCAACATCATGCCTGAGAATTTCCCTTGTCTAGGTCCTGAGATCTTTCTCTGCTTGATGTGTTGTGCATATAAAACATACCTGCTCAGTCCCATTTCTGCACTGAATTTACAATGTAGTAATACTCTAGAAGAAAACTTCTAAGACCTTTCTAGCATTTACCCATTAGTACAGTAGTTTCTTAGAAGTACCACTTACACAACAGCTTCATCATTAGTGCCTTCCAGTTTCTGTTAAAGGGGTAATTAATCTAGTTGGTTTTAATCTCTCTTTGTAAGACAGACTGAGACATTGCTTTGTCAAAATATGACCGGCTTACCAATATCGTGATTTACAGTTTTCTTTCAGAAAGTAATGCCTCCATCCTCAGAATTTTCCAAAGAAGGTGCACTCTGACTTAACAGGAGCACAGCTGAATGCATCTTTAGCAAAAAAAACCCCATAAATTTGTCACTACTTTCCAAACCTGAAGAAAAACATCACAGTTTTTATACGCTCTGACTCGGATTATGCAGTTCATGAACTAAAATGAGTTTATCTTTCTTATAACTTTTTAGTACAAAGAATTGTTTGCATGTTCACACAAACTGGCACACAGTGTTAATCAAAACAATTAAGAATTATCTGTGTACAACCTAAAAGGAAGTGTACAAAAGACCAAGTTAATAAAAATTCATATGAGTGTCTAGATAACAGATAGAAAAAGGGCAGGAAACTGTAAGAAATAGTGCTGAGATTTAACGACACTTCTATTTATTGTCAAACAGTGGGCCAGAAAGAAAAGGATCAAGTTGATAGTCGACCCAGAGTATGAGACCGGCTCCACTGGAGAAGACAGCGCTCCTGATTCTAGCCAGAGGAATCGTCTTAATAACCCGAATATTCAAAACAACATCAACGGTAACATCTACATCGCACAGAATGGCTCTGTTGTCAGAACCCGTCGTGTTTGCCTTGGTAATAATTTAAAAGTCACATCTCCAGTGAGGCTGGGGAAACAATTCAAGAAACTGGACAAGCTTGCAGTGACACACGAGGAGAATGTCCCACTGAACACGTTGTCAAAGGGACCATCTTCTAGTGATAAAATGAACACAAGACCTTGCAGTGTCTCATTTGCTTCCTCTACTATAGGGGCCGAAAATATAGTGACAAAGCCAGGGGGCTCCAAAATGAAAAGCACAGAAGAGCAAGAATCAGTTGTTGATAATGAGGATGTCAAAGAGCCCTTGGAGTCGCACAGTGAACACACACAGTCAGATGAAGAGGAGCTCTGGATGGGCCCTTGGAACAACCTTCACATACCAATGACAAAACTGTGATTTTTTTTTTTTTTTTTTTAATTTTTACTTCAGTTTATAATAAACTGCGCTTTTTATTGTCACTGAGGAAAATGTATTAAATTTGTATTGTGCACATACGTTGTATACTACAAATGACACGCTTTAAAAGTTTAAAAACAAAATTTGCACTCACATTTGTACCAATTAATTGTCCTCCCCAACAACTATTTTGACAGGCTCCCATTTCACTAAACAGTACTTCATTTAAATTAATTAGGTTTTTTGGATCTTGATTTTTTGTTTAATAAACAGTAAACTACTAATAAATGCACAGCAACATTTGGTTAACTTTTCAGACAGTTCTATACATGCCTAGCTTGTTTTTCTGTATGGTACTTGTGGCTATACTGTTTAGATTTGGAAATTGCCTATTTATGTTCAAGATTTATATCCAGAGCTCTTGATTCTGAACTCAGAGTAATAAATTAAAAATAAATCCATGAAAGTCAATGGAGCAAATCCTCGGCTGGCTTAAATTTGAGTAACAATACCAAAGTCGATAGTGATACACCAGTTTATGCAAACAGAGGATCTCGCTCAACACCCACCTAGCAAACTTATGTAAAAGTGGAATAGAGTTTGTAAGAGTATAGCACCATTACATAGAAAAGTGGAATAGAAGATTAAATAAGATAAAAATAGCAAAGAGGAAGGAAATGCATAGCAATTAATCTTATTGAGAGTTACCTGGCCGTGGTTTGTTCATTTTCTTTTGTAAATTAGCTCATTCCAATCTTCTTCTCTAGTCAATTTTTCATCTTTTCATCTCTTCCCATATCAGTTCTGTTTTCTTCTTTATACGGTCTTTACCTCCAGTTTATATGCTCCATCAATAATTGTCATCCTATGGCTGTATTCCTTTGAAATAAACCAGGATGATACACGGGTCTGCGTGATAGAAATAGGCATTAAAGAGTAATTAATAGGAAGGGGATGGATACATTTTCAAGCCCAGCTAGCTGTTGGGTTAAATGGTACAATCACCATTCCACTCCAATAGTGTTGAACACAAACCTGCTGAAAAGACAAATGGATCATGGTGAAGAGGATAAAAAGTGAATATTTTACAAAGCTAATATGCATGAACGGATTTGTGAAGGGCAAAGGGTGTCAAAACACACACAGAGAATTGTTTCAAAAACTTTAAGAAAACATAACTTGTACAATACACTACATAAATTTTGGCATCTACTTATAATTTCTATTTGTACCTCAAAGTAGTAAGTGTATTGTGTTACAACTTGAATAGGGAGCTGAGAAATGCCACCGTTCATAATCACCAATACCTAAAAGACACTAGCAATACAGAGCAAAGTATTTTTCTCCAATGTGATATAGGAAAGAAAAAAAAGAAGATACGTATTCACATGAGAAGTGTCCTGTTGTATTATGCAAACTTTTTTTTCAAGATATGACCAACTAGTTGTGCGAACAATATGGATACCTCTCAAAAGATAAAAGAGTCAACAGATAAATGTGTGTATTTAGTAAGGAAGTGGTTGGTATCATCATTCTTTCCCTGTTGCTATAGCTGAAGTTTCACCACAAGATCTGGATGACGATGGCTGTTGGTTCTGCCCTGGCAGTAAATGGACTTCTGCTACTGCAATTGTGTTTGTTTTCCCCTTGCACAGGTTCTCCTCCACAAGATTCCTCTTAATGTTTGTCTTTAGAAGCTGTTCGCATGTTACACCAATGTAAATGTGACATTTCTGTCAAATACCTCCTTTTCAAGCTGAGGTTTCTGACCAAATATTTTGAGAGACGGTGCTTGTTTTTAGGCATGAGAAATGCAATGTGGCCTACCACGGGGGGGGGGGGCGGGGCAGAAAGACAGGGTATTTCTTTCTCCGAACTCTTTTATCTTGTCATATTTGCACTTGGTACCTAACACAAAATAGCTGTTTGGAGTTTAGCTAGAGTCTGAACATACAGATAAGAATGATGGAAGGAAAAAAAAATCTATTCTTTGAAATAACTAGTAAAATATTATATTTTAATCCTGTTTAAGATACTGTTATTATTTCACTACATCATTTTTTTTGCAAGATCTGTCAGTTCGGTTCTTACTAAATACTTCAATAAGGTCATATGCTTTTTAGAGAAACATTTTCTCCCAGCTACTCTCAATTTTCTGAGTGGAAAAAAAATTGTTTCTTTTTCTACAGATTCACAGCTGTACCAGCTTTAGCTCTAGCTCTGTGAAGGACTGTCAGGCCTAACACTGGTGGTCAGCAGTGCTGTGCATGCTTATCAAAGGCAAAACCTTCAATAAAATCTCCCTTTGTGTTGTCCAAGCACTCAGAACTTTTCCCACAAGGCAATAAACATATGAAATTAAATAAGAAATGTCCATAAGAAATTTCACTTTTTAAACAATGGGTGGGGTTTATCCAAAATCTAACTCAATTTTAGCTAAACTTGTAGTGACTTCCAAAATCTTGCAATACTGTTGGCATAGAGAGGGCTTCGTGAAATGTTTCACAGGTGCTGAAGATTTGTGGGGGTATTTTTTTTTTTTTTAATTTTCTGTGGATGGAATACTGTAAATCAATACAGAATTCAAATCTGTATTTTCTGGGGGTGCCATACTGTAAATTAATACAGATTTTAGACTGTCAGCAGGCAGTGGATGCCAGAACCAACAGCAATAACAGTACAGACTGATACAGTAAAACTCACTTCTACTTTTCCTTTGGGAAGTTAAGCATTGTCATAGCTTTGGTGGATATGGTAAGTATAACAAAGTATCTGGGTCTTGCGATATAATTTACAGCTATTTAACTAGTGAAATTTGTAAAGCTGATGAAAGGCATGAGCATTTTCCCCTGGGTGGCAGAACTACTCACTGGCTGACTGATCGAGGTGATAATCATTGCTCCTGACATTGATTTAATTTGTACACTCCTCCAAGCAGGCACTGATAGTTTTGTGGTTTAGTATGGCATCTGTTACATTTTCAGCATAAGCAAGGTTCAAATGACCAACATGTTGGCTGTAGAAGGGCAGTGTAGTGCCCATTGTGAGGCAGAACAAGGAATGTCAGGAGAAAAACAAACTGATTTTTTTCCCCTTTGTTTTAAGTATGTACTACTATGAACCAGATTGCAAAGAAAGCCCTGCAGATCTATCAGGGACCTGTTAGGAAGCTTAAAATAGTTATGCATTAACGGGAGGTCGTCCTGCACCCAGGATTTGCCTGAGTTGGTGGGGAAAGGACAGTGCAGTTGAGGGGGTGCTGTGTGTATCCGCCTTGGTGCCTTCTGCCAGCAGAGTGATGTCACAGCATGATCACTCGGCATCCCCTGGGTTGAATCCTTCCAGAACCTGGTTATGTAGCTGGAAAACTTGCACAGTCAGCAAAATGGAAAAGAGATTGAAAAAAAAAATCTGAATCTTTAGCAGTGGGAGAATAGCACCAATCTCTTGCACAAATTTCAGCTTACACGGTGGAAAAACACATAGTGAGAACTGGATATTTTGGGCAAGTCACAACCACGAAAGTGCTTTCTGGAAAGTGTCACATGCTCCTAAGAGAATACAGCTAGATATTTTTAAAAGTCTCTAACAGATCACAGCCATGGTGGTTCTGGTTTCTCATGGTGGTTGTCCCCAGGTTGCTTCTGTGTGATGATCTCAGTGGTTGGGAAGTGGCTTCTCCTTTTTACATCCATTTGCCTCTAGAAAATGCCAGTTGTAACACACATCTTCACAAATAAGTACATTTTGCAGCTGGTGGATGCTGATAAATGCTTCTTGCCTTATAATATTTATAATTGTGCTGCAAATGGGGGTATGAATTTGAATGCTTTCTTATCAAGCCCTCGTTCATGGCTGTGCCAAGCCACACAGCTAGCCGGAAATAAAAAGGGCAGCATCTTTCTCCTGCTCAGCACACACTTGCTTGCTGACCCTTCAAATGCTGCACGCAGAAATGGTAACTTTAAGTTACCGTTGACCGTTTCATTGTTTATAGTCTGAGAAAGACTTGCATTTATTACAAAGTATTGATAAACCCAAAGAACAGTGCACTTTGTCAAATGAATTTTGAAGGCAGCTGGAGAGGCCATTAGATGAGTACTGAGGAATATTACCTTTTTTCTTTATTGTTGGAAGAAGAGAGTTTCAGTAATTTCACTGTTTGGACTAGGAGCACTAAGCCCAACTGATCAAATGATAAAGCTGTAGCACAAGCCTGAATCAATAGTGTAGCAACAACTTGAGCAGATTCAGGTAATTCACTCATAGCATAACAAAACCGAAGCTTTCAGGGCAACACCAGCCCGGATGGCTGGAATGCAGTTTATCTTTCTGGCACTGATTGTTGCTCTTTACCAATACACAATAAAATTATGTTGTTCCTTTCACAAGCCACCCAACATGAGCAACACCAACCCTGCAAACTGCACGTTGTTAAGCAATGGCTGTCCAGGATGCCACTGTGATACCTAGAATGAGTTGCAGCATTCCGGGGAGTGTTTGCCTGTCCACATATGGATGCCATAGAAACATACAGGTGGCTGCAGCATTCAGGAATTGCTGCCATTTGGCTCTGTCCAAGGAGCCAGCGTGGGGTGAGCAGGCATGGGGAGCCCGTGCTGGAGTTTAGCAGAAGGGGATGCAAGCTCCCAATGCCAGTTGTGTGGAGAGGCCTACTTGGCAATAGTAAGTGGTTCTAGCCCGAGGGGGGCTTAATTTGTATGCTCTCAACCTGGCAAGAAGCAGCAGTTTCCACAGAGAGCTGGGGGAACCACGTAGAGCTGTTAGGGCAGCAAATCAACTGGGGCATTGTGGGCAGTAACGTGGAGACCCTTGGAGTTACCATGCTTTGCATTGTCCTGTAGGTTTTAACCAGTATTTGGTTTTCAGGAGGCCCCACTGAAACTCTAGCTCTGGACAGGCTGATCTTGCTTGGAGTGGATAATAGCTGGTACATTGTTTGTGCTGTATTCAAGTGTGTTTCGGGAAGGGACGGTGTCTGTCAGTGGCTCTTTTGCTGTTCTTTGAGGAGCAAGGACAAGATCCTGTGTCAAACTGCTGAAAAATCTTTTTCTTCGCCCTCAAAGCTCTGCTGAAATGCTTGAAGAATAGAAAAACATCATCACCTTTTTAAAACAACAAAGGTAAAATTAGCCTTTTTTAGTGTGTACCACTCAAGATTTCGTTCTCCACTTCCAGAAGACTGTGGACATGGCACCTGGCAAAGTCAAATGTGAGGGCAGGTATGGGGCTTATCTCATTGCAGCATTATCAAACTTTGCAAGTGCCTGTTCCTGGCAGCCCTGTGAGTGCTACAGAAGCACAATCAGAGCTCTTTTGGGAGATTTTGGGGGAGCTAGGGACAGGATGTTTATAGAGAAGGGCAGCTTTGGTGCAGAACTGAACATCGTGTTACACTGAAGGGAGGTTTAGTTTTGTTTCAAGAGTTTAGGGAGAATATAAGCCTTTATATTGATAATACTGCAAAGCCGTGTTGTATGTCAGTGCTGCTGAGATTGATAGTTAATGGCTCATTGGTGAAATCTTCAGCAGTTGGCTTTGCAGTATGTGTGTGCATCATCTCTCTGGCTGCCCATAGATTATCTGTTGTCTTTTGAGGCATATAAAGTCTCACATCGTGTCTCCGACTTACTGATGGTTGCTTAAATACACGTGTTAGCAAGTTTCCATTTCAGAGGGCAGTGGTCTTTCATAAGAGTTTGGCACCCTGCAGCCAAGTGTCTCGTGGAAGTGCTCTCTGCAGTGCAGTAATTTGCCACCAGTCATGTGCGTTGGAGTTGATGGTATTTCATTCGTGCAAGAGTTAAGCCCAACCTCTCACAAGTACTGCATTCTGTAACATGCTCCTGCTGGGCAGACTGAGCTGTTACGGTGGCGCTACCGGCAAGTTATGTGCTGTGTGATATAGTTAGTGGTTCCCAGCCGCGCCTCACTGCAACTTAGCAGTGGGTCACTGTTTTTTGTGAGAAAATGTGGCAAACACACAGTGTTCAGCACTCCCATGGTTTAGCTGCTACACACCGAGGTAACGCTTTAGATTCTCCTTAATGCCCATGTTGAAAGCCAACAGGAGAGTTTAGAGAAACTCTACTTTGCCATTATTATTTTTAGTATCTAAGAAAGAATTTATTATTTCCTTGACAAAAGTCACCAAAGGAAATTGTATTAAGGTCTTCATTTAATCTGATTAATTTTTCACAGGTAGAAAGATTATTATTTTTTAATGTATTATATTTTAGAAATTAGCATCTAACAGCATTCATAAAGAGCTATTTTACTCTAACTTGTTATCTCAGAAATGCTGGTAAGAGGCTGTTTTAATTAAAAAGGAAAGTGCAATTTTTAAATATATAAAATATTAAGCAGGGTCTCCCCTAATTTAGTGTTACAAAAAGCTACCACCGCGTTCTAGTCCTAGGAAGACGGGGTAAACAAAGTGGTGAATGCTGATTAATCACCACTGTTTAAATGAGGAACATGAAGTGTAAAAATGCAGTAAACTACAAAACTTAATACCATCATCAAGCCAAATGAGAATAGTAAATATTTGTCTCCCATCAGTTTAATTTACTGATAATACATTTTCCCCTTGCAGACTGAAAAATGTGCATAGTTACACTATCAATATCCATAAATAAATGAATTCTCAATAGACATCAGGGCACAAAGTGGCCTGTAGGCACCTTGAAAGACCTTCACAATGTGGTGAAACACTGGTTGTGGATAGTATTGGTAAGTCCAAGTGAGTCAGAAGCACCAGAAGAGAAAAGAAGCGGTGCTCCCAGATCTTGTGTTCAGAAGCTACGCTTGGCTCAGCCACTGGCTCCTTCTTCATTTCCTTAAGAAAGGTGAGCAAGGACAGGAGAGACAGGACTCTGCACAGTGCATGGAGAGATACCCAGTCTAGCACGGGTGCCAGAGTACAGCCACACTGGGCATTGTGCTGCCCAGGCTAATTATCCTGCCAAGATGACAAATTACAGTCCCTTTTTTCCTGGACTTACAGAATAGCCATGCCCTTGTTTGCTTGGAGGGGACTTGCTCTCTTTGTGCACATAGGTGTGTGTATCTGTACACACACACATGCACCCACCTGTCCATCCATCCTTCTCCATCTATAAATGTATAGCTATGACATAGACTATTAGATAAAATAGATCTTCCTGTTAAAACAAGCTAATGGCTAAGGGGAGACTACTGTAAATGAAAGATGGAAATTCTGATTTTAAAATTGAATATATCTTAAAGCGGGCAGGAGGACAGAGAAAGAGCAAAATGATGAAACGTGCAGCACTCATTATCACTATGCAATACTGTTACTGCCAGACCCTGGCAGCTCAGGAAGCAGGGCCACATGGCTGCAGTACTGCAATGCACACGGGGAGGACTTTGCAGTGGCAGTCACTCTGTGGTGGTGCAGCACCTTTCCCTCCTGGTCCCACAGGCTCAACGCATGCCATGGCTGTGACTGAAACACGGACCCAGAGCTGCCTGCGTGCTGCCCTGTGCCCACAGGCACAAGGTGTAGCTCCCATTGAAGCCAAAACACGTTTTTTGTGCCACTGTGAAGGTAACACAGCTAAATAGCTTCTTGTGCCAAATGAGTTTGGGTTAGCAGGAGGCAAAGTGCTCAGCTGTAGTCGCCACAAAGGCAAGCAGAAAAGTCACATTGATTTCAGCAGCTGCTCCATTTATGGCACAGCTTTCTAGCCTTCCTGATAACCTTCATGTCCTCAAACTAATGAAGGTGCAGTCACTAAAGGAAAAAAGTATGAAAAGAAAAGACAGCAAAGCTTCTGAGGTTTAAAAACAAGGTAACAGGCTGCAAGTACAACAAAACACCCCATCTGCTGCTACTGCAGGATGTGTCACCTTGATTTCTTGTGCTTCCTTCCAAGCATCCATGCACCTGGCATGTTGCATGAGAAATCAGATGAGGGCAAGATTTGCTTTTTAGGAATTTTGGGGGAGGGTTGTAGAAATGAATTAATCCTAGGCTGTGATATACGTTCATCTGAGTGCTGCTAGTTTAGCATCCATAGAAAATACGCTCTATTGTTACCATTTTGGGGTAATAAAATCTAATAAATCATATGAGACGGCAGGTGGAACTACAGTCCTCCTAAGGTCTACTTAAGAGCAGAGACTTTGCCGGTATGTAACCACACCACCCTGCTGTTGGCAGTAACCTGAGCACAGGTAAGTGCAAAACTGTGGCTGCTACAGGTATACCTTTTCCAAATTTTAGACCTTCTTTTGCTGATCTATAGACTGCTTGTAAAATATATTAAAAAAAAGGGCAGGGGGAGTATGGTCTTGATACTTAAGGCCTGGGGTAGTTAGTCACATAATGTTGCAGATAGGCAACATTAGGTTGCCTGAAGGGATAGTATCAACCTTAAGTCCGTCTTGAGGAAGCTTTCTGCTTTGGCCAAAAAAAAGGGTGTTAATTTGCCAATTAAAATCAAACCATCTCCCAGAATTACATAAACTTGTATCAAATATGTTTAGCATGTGCTAGTATTTTGTGCTGGTAGTATACTATAGTAGTTGAGGGCCAAGCTTGTTGCATGCATCTAGCCAGGGTAAGTGCCCAAGTAAAACTTGCCTGCTGAGCCTTAGTCTTGGTTTCACTGCAGATCACTGGGAAAGTAGTGATTCCTTTTGCAGAGGGGGCATAGGTTACCAGGACGCTGGCACCTGACCAGTGCACCCTGATTCCCATCCTTCATATCTTCTCCTCCAAACATCACACCCACTTTCTAAGAGCTAACTGCTCTTTTTTTTTTCCTTTTGTTTTTGTCCGTTGTCCAGGAGATCTTTGATAGCCGTTGAGCAGCTGCATTGTTTGCATTGTACACCTATGTATGGATGTGTAGGAAAATGAAAGGCTCGCTTAAGCAGTAATTAGCTATTGGAGGTTAACAAGAAAACATCACCAATACATTAGGTTTGATCTTTCCTGGCTGAGTCAATTAGGGGCAGGCCGTTAAAGTGATAAAGTCTTTGAAATGCAGTAGCTGCCGTAGCACTGCAGTTTCTGAGCATGACTGATGTTGAAATCAAAGGATGCTCAGTGGACACACACACTGACCGTGCCTCCATATAGGAAAACTCTCCAACTGATGGCAAGTGTGTTATGGAAACACATCATCCAAGAAGAGGGATGTTTTAGGAACTAATGAAAAATATTCCTCCAATGCTTGTTGTTGCTGCTGAAATGCAGGTTTCTAGTTGCATTTAAAAAATGGAGGAGTGGGTCTCCTGAATAAAGCACAGAAGAACAGACCATCCAGGGACAAACCCATTCTTACATAGCCTTAGGAAAGGGGACTTCTGTGAGGCCATTTCACAAGAGAACGCGGCCTTGGCTCTTATTACCGATACTTACTTTAGAAGCTTCAATAATAAATGAAAATGTTTATAACTATTGGAATATGGACCCTTCCTGTTATTCAAGCAGCAAAATGCTACATGGATTTATAAAAGGAGACTATATTTATGAATGCACTGAAATAACTACAAGAAACACTGTAACATGGGACTGGGTTTGAAGTGCTTTTTTATAGTAAGCTCATTATGGAAGCTATTCACAACTGGTCTTTTTCATGCATAGCTAGCTTGAGCCATGTTAGTTTGGTATTGCAGAGTTCAGGGCTTAAGGCCATATTCCTTTTAAGTGTAAATATGTAACTCCTCAGACTGATTCCCCGCTGTAGGTCCCACTGTTGTTTTCACATTTCCCTTTTGGCAGGTTGGTTTATGGGCATTGATTCTGTGCTGTTTCTATAAAGGTGGATTTAAAAGCAGATCATCTGTATTGAATGCCAGAACCAGGACACAGAAATATTGGTTAGTGCTAGTAAAGCAGCCTGGCTCCAGCATGCATTAGATAAACAAGCTGACTTTTCAGTGAAAGGTATTTTTCCAATGAAGGTTCACCATCCAAGGCAGTTTTCTCTGTCTTTTTTGCAAGCAAATTCTGCAGCAGGATTTGTATAGGAGTGTTTGGCCTTTCCTAGCTTCTTTCTCATTTCATGCAAATATGAAGTAGAAAAATGCCATCTCTGCCATGATCTGTCTGATGATGCCCAATTATTTTGACTATTTTTAGTTACTGATACATGTTGGGCTGTGACCTGATTTCCGAGAACTGTCAGTGATGACTCCAGGAGCTCTTCCTGTAGTTGTACCTATCGGTTCAGAGTTCAGCATCTTGAAGGTAGCGTTTGGATTATTTTTCCCTAGATGCATTTCCTTGCATTTATCTCTGTTGAAAGTCACCTACCTCCCTTTTTTTGCCCACTCGCTCAGTTCTGCAAGGTTTCTCTGGAGTACTTTAGCATCATTGTGGCATTCAACTATTCAAAACTACTGGTTTATTTGCTTTTGTTTGCTTTGGGTTTGTTGTTTTGGGCTTTTAAAAAATATATTGCATAATATGGAGTGAAACAGCATTTGGTGGACAGGTGATCTGTGTTGTTGCTGGTGACAGTAGCATTTATTTGTATTTGAACAGTGCAATATGAATGGGATATTCCTAGCAGTCTAGCAATAATGTGAAAGTTTAGCTGGCCTTTAATCCCTCTCCATCTTTCTAGGAAAGCTTATATTTATATATATAAAAGGTAAAATAAAAGGTCTGGTCAGGTAGGTTATGTTGGGGAGATCTTATTTACAGTTGAATACAGCTCTGTGTGGCTGAACTGAAGAGGAAAATATAATCCCCAAACCCAGTGGGGAAAAACTGAGGCAATAAAAGGTGTGGAGATTAGAAGTAAGAATCTCATGTGCTCCTGCAAGTGAATTTGCTTAAGTGGGCTAATGAAGTTCGTGTAAAAATACATCTGCTATAATGTAGTTTGATTATTTTTTCCTTTTTAAACACCATGTTGTTGTTAAAAGTTCAGCCTGAGCAAGCATTCTGCTAATGACCCTACTTGTACAGACTATTGTGTTAACATTGCTAGTTTTAGCCTGTGAATTTATTCATTTGCAAACCAGATGGAGTGGATTTGTTCTCTTTTCTACTCTACATTATACTAAATGTTGCAGACTTATCTTCTGAAAAAGGTACAGGAAAGAAGTTTTTAAGTTTTACAGTCTTGCTTAATAACATGTTTCCAGAATCCTTCTAGCTGAATCCAGAGAAAGGAGTCTTAGTTTTGATCTTATAGGATCACTAAAATCTCCGACACCAAACAAACAAAAAGATTTCTTACAGTAGTGCTTCTCATTAATTTTAAATTCCAAAGGCAGGCTGAAAAAAAACCACTCTTGTATTATGATCACTACTGTTGCTTCTCCTTCAGTGCCCAAACCACTTATTTCCTTCTGTGAAAACCTCCAGAGTTTGGTTTTAAGAAAAATCGTTCCTACTGACTTCCTGCTTCATCACTTCTAAGGCATGGTTCTGTGGTGCCTTCTTTCTATACTGTATTGCACATCAACTTTCCATTGACCTTGAACTAGCTGCTGCTGATTGCCCTTACTTTCAGGAATTCAAGTTCTGTTCTAAGTGATTGTTTTATTTACAGATTTGACTGTGCTCTTTATATTAGGCAAAGATCCCTATTACCTGTAGTCATGCCCCTATCTTGTGGGAAGTGCTCACCCCCAGCACTGCAGCATCACTACACCAATGTGCATTTATCACGTGGTCTTTCCCAGATGCCTGGTCAAAATTTGTCCATCAACAATTAGTCCTCCAACAGTTGTGAGGTACTAATTAGCTCTCCTAAGATTTGAGGACCTCTATTTTTCTAATGTTGTTATTACTCTCTTGTTTTCAGTTTGATTTCCTAGGGAAACAACACTTATGTGACTGCAGTGTCCACCCATGTGTCCCTCCTGCTCTGAATAATTTCTGAACCAAATGACTGACTTCATTCAAATTTGAAGGAGGGTTAGTAGTCTCCAAATTAATTAAGTTTCCATAAGCTTCAGGAAAATTGACAGCTGGGTAGAGGAAAGTGAGAAGCAAATTAATGTTTCTTTGCCCCCAGAGGAAGATGAGAATTCAGCCATTACCCATTCAGTTGGCCACAAGCAGATGGCCAGCCAGGATGCACACGGTTCTTCCATGACTGCTGGGGGTGTCCTGGTGGCCTTGGGATGCCTGTTGTGACTGTGGTGTGGGTGGCAGAGGGACGGATGAGAGAAATCCAAATACTTTCTTTGCTCATGGTGCAAGTTACTTTCTTTTCCTACTGTTGTACATAGCTGAGATCTTAAAAACCATTAAAGAGCCAGTCATCATTGTCTGATATGTATATCTGCCATGAGATGTGAATGTGCTCATCACTGTTGCACTTTGACTAGCAGAACATTTCAAGCACTGTTCTCCAGCATAGACTTAAAAACCTTTGACTTTTGGTTTTAGTTAACATTTTGAAGATATAATAGGAATTTTATATGTTGAGTAAGAACAATTATTTGGTCACTTATAATGAGAATTATGGCAGCTGCATAATACAAGTTTTTTCTCACTGAAGTGAAGTTCTAATTAGAATGATAATGTCTCTTCTTTGGGAAAGCTTTTAAAGTAATTGCGAGGTCACCTACAACTTTGTTTGAATAGCCAGTTAATTCTCAGTTTCAATTTAGTTGCTATCTTCTGTGACTTTCACCATAAACCCACAGCCTCCCACTAAATGTAGTTTCACAATAACAGAGTTTCAGTTAGATAGATACTCAAGGTTTCTTTTGCATGTTAGCTAAGAAAGGCACCGTACAGACAATTCAGGGTGATATTTATTGACCCTGTTATATTAACTTCCTAAAAGTTGAAACGAACAGAACTTGTGTTTTTAAATCTTGATTTTTGATATATCATCTCAAGTGAACTCTAAATGCGATAAGCCTTACAATGTGTGCCATATCTGAGGTAGAAAGTGACATATGCAGCTGTGCAATATCAAGCTTTCATGACAGCTGACCATTAGTAAGCAGTGCAGCAAACCATGGGTTAAATATGTGCATGTTAGCAGAAATCTGAAATTGTGCTTTTGTTCTTCTTCTGGCGGTTTATAATGTGTTACTCTAAGGCAGTCATGACTCCACGTATGGCTCAGGTTGATCAGCACTGGGCCACACACCTCCTCGCTTGCTCCTGGCACTCTTCTATGGCATGTATTCCCCTTCTCCTGCTCTGCTGCCCAAACCCCAGCCTGCAGCCTGCACCCACACCTGTTTCACGACTTCTCTGCACACTCCACCTATGCCACCATCTGTCTTCTCGTGCACTGTGTGTGCACCACCAGGGACATGCCTCAGCAGTCCAGCAGGTTCTCCCAGCCCTGGAATATAATCAGAGTTTCTATGGCTGGTCAGGTTTTTTGTTTGTACTTTCTGTCTAGTGGATCAACAAAGTCTCTTAAATTCCCCTCTGTTAAGAAAAATTAATAGGATATTTGCAATGTGTGACATGCAGTACAAAACCAGGAGCTGAAAGGAGCCAGAACAGCAGTTGGACATGAATATAAACTGATACCCGTTAATGAATTTCGCAGATTAACAGCTCCTGCAGGCTTAAAAACTTAAAAGCCTAGAATGGTCTCTGCACATTCAGCTGCAGAACTGATTTATTCATCCTTTCCCTTCTCTTCGAAATTATTTTTGCCCTATAAAGTTGTAGAAGAGTCCCCCTTGTGGTATATGCCATAAAAGCAACAGGTAGGACTGTGATTTTTATCTGGTCTAATTTTCCCCTCTGGTCTGCAAGTTAAATGTATAGCGCTCTATTAGATCAGAAGCATTAATAAATCAAAGTGTGCCCTGATTTTTTCTTGGGGTGTTTTGCAATTGGTAATAGAACACTAGAAAGTAAAGACATTAAGACTAATTTTCTACCACTTATCGCAGCTCTAAATTCACAGCTTGTCAACTGGGGGCTTCATCACAGCTTCTGCAAAACTGGAGGGATGAGTGCGGACGGTGAGTGTCGTGGTTTAGCCTCAGACAGCAACTAAGCACCACGCAGCCGCTCGCTCACTCCCCCCGTGGTGGGATGGGGAAGAAGAATCGGAAGAGTAAAAGTGAGAACACTCGTGGGTTGAGATAAGGACAGTTTAATAGGGAATGCAAAAGCCGCGCGCGTGAGCAGTGAAGCAAGGAATTCATTCACTACTTCCCATGGGCAGGCAGGTGTTCAGCCATCTCCAGGAAAGCAGGGCTCCCTCATGCATAATGGTTACTTGGGAAGACAAACACCATCATTCCGAATGTCCCCCCCTTCCTTCTGCTTCCCCAGCTTTATATACTGAGCATGACGTCATATGGTATGGAATAGCTCTTTGGTCAGTTTGGATCAACAATCCTGGCTGTGTCCCCTCCCAGCTTCTTGGGCACCTGGCAGAGCATGGGGAGCTGAAAAAAAAGTCCTTGACCAGTGTAAATACTGCTTAGCAACAGCCAAAACATCAGCGTGTTATCAATATTATTCTCATACTAAAACCCAAAACACAGCACTACACCAGCCACTAGGAAGGAAATCAACTCTATCCCAGCCGAAACCAGGACAGTATCCACCCCTTATTCTATACCATTTATGTCATGCCCAGGTTCTACCCCTTCTAATACAATTAAGTTCATTGGCTATTCTCACCTAAAATCAAATCCCCTTGAGGTACACATCAGACTTCCCTATCCTCTCGCATTACCCACCAAGTGCACCCGGGTCCTTGAGCAAAAGCAATCCCACAAATGGGCTTGCCTTTGCCTGAGGCAGGAGTAACCCAGACTGTCTTCCCCAGCATGTTTTTTTATGTGTACTACAGGGACCTTATCCCCTTCTACAGTGCGTAAAAGTTTTGATTGGGCAGGGCCAGCTCGATTGACAGATCCTCTAGTGTTAACTAACCAGGTGGCCTTTGCTAAATGTGTATCCCAATGTTTGAACGTCCCGCCACCCGTTGCTCTCAGTGTAGTCTTTAACAGTGCATTGTATCCCTCAATTTTCCCAGAGGCTGGTGCATGACAGGGGATGTGATATACCCACTCAATGCCATGTTCTTTGGCCCAGGTGTCTATGAGCTTGTTTCGAAAATGAGTCCCGTTGTCTGACTCAATTCTTTCTGGGGTGCCATGTCGCCACAGGACTTGCTTTTCAAGGCCCAGGATAGTGTTCCGGGCAGTGGCATGGGGCACAGGATATGTTTCCAGCCATCTGGTCGTTGCTTCCACCATTGTAAGCACATAGCGCTTGCCTTGGCAGGTTTGTGGGAGTGTGATATAATCGATTTGCCAGGCCTCCCCATATTTATATTTCAGCCATCGCCCTCCATACCACAGAGGCTTTAACCGCTTGGCTTGTTTAATTGCAGCGCATGTTTCACATTCATGGATAACCTGTGCAATAGTGTCCATGGTTAAGTCCACCCCTTGATCACGAGCCCATCTATATGTTGCATCTCTTCCTTGATGGCCTGAGGTGTCATGGGCCTACCGGGCTATAAATAATTCACCCTTATGTTGCCAGTCCAGATCCACCTGAGCCACTTCAATCTTAGCAGCCTGATCCACCTGCTTGTTTTGATGTTCCTCAGTGGCCCGACTCTTGGATACATGAGCATCTATGTGACGTACTTTTACAACCAGGTTCTCTACCCGGGCAGCAATATCTTGCCACAGTGCTGCAGCCCAGATGGGTTTGCCTCTGTGCTGCCAATTGTTCTGCTTCCATTGCTGTAACCACCCCCACAGGGCATTTGCCACCATCCATGAGTCAGTATAGAGATAGAGCACTGGCCACTTTTCTTGTTCAGCAATGTCTAAAGCCAGCTGGATGGCCTTTACTTCTACAAATTGGCTCAATTCACCTTCTCCTTCAGCAGTTTCTACAACTTGTCGTATAGGACTCCATACAGCAGCTTTCCATCTCCGATGTTTTCCTACAATATGACAGGACCCATCAGTGAACAGTGCATACTGCTTCTCATTTTCTGGTAGTTTATTGTACAGGGGGGCCTCCTCAGCACGCGTCACCTCCTCCTCTGGCGATATTCCAAAATCTTTGCCTTCTGGCCAGTCCATAATTACTTCCAAGGTTCCTGGGTGATTGGGGTTTCCTATTCGAGCCCGTTGTGTAATCAGTGCAACCCACTTACTCCACGTAGCATCAGTTGCATGATGTGTGGAGGGGACCCTCCCTTTGAACATCCAGCCCAGCACCGGTAGTCAAGGTGCCAAGAGGAGTTGTGCTTCAGTGCCAACCACTTCTGAAGCAGCTCGAACCCCTTCATATGCTGCCAATATCTCTTTTTCAGTTGGAGTATAGCGGGCCTCAGATCCTCTGTATCCCCGACTCCAAAACCCAAGGGGTCGACCTCGAGTCTCCCCTGGTGCTTTCTGCCAGAGGCTCCACGTAGGGCCATTCTCCCCAGCTGCAGTGTAGAGCACATTTTTTACATCTTGCCCTGCCCGGACTGGTCCAAGGGCTACTGCATGAACTATGTCCTGTTTAATTTGTTCAAAGGCTTGTCGTTGCTCAGGGCCCCATTTGAAAGCATTCTTCTTCTGGGTCACTTGATAGAGAGGGCTTACGATCAAACTGTAATTTGGGATATGCATTCTCCAAAAACCCACAACGCCTAAGAAAGCTTGTGTTTCCTTTTTGCTAGTTGGTGGAGACATGGCTGTTATTTTGTTAATCACATCCATTGGGATCTGACGACGTCCATCTTGCCATCTTATTCCTAAAAACTGGATCTCCTGTGCAGGTCCCTTGACCTTACTTTGTTTTATGGCAAAGCTGGCTTTCAGGAGGATCTGGACTATTTTCTTCCCTTTCTCAAAAACTTCCTCTGCTGTATTGCCCCATACGATGATGTCATCAATGTATTGCAGATGTTCTGGAGCTTCACCCTGTTCCAGTGCAGTCTGGATCAGTCCATGGCAAATGGTGGGGCCGTGTTTCCACCCCTGGGGCAGTCGATTCCAAGTGTACTGAACACCCCTCCCAGTGAAAGCAAACTGTGGCCTGCACTCTGCTGCCAAAGGGATTGAGAAGAACGCATTAGCAATATCAGTTGTAGCATACCATTTGGCTGCTTTTGACTCCAGTTCGTATTGCAGTTCCAACATGTCCGGCACGGCAGCACTCAGCAGCGGTGTGACTTCATTCAGGCCACGATAGTCTACTGTTAGTCTCCACTCTCCGTTAGAGTTTTGCACTGGCCATATGGGACCGTTAAAAGGTGAACGAGTCTTACTGATCACTCCTTGGCTCTCCAGTCGACGAATCAGCTTATGGATGGGAATCAGGGAGTCTCGGTTGGTACAATATTGCCTCCGGTGCACCGTTGTGGTTGCAATTGGCACCTGTTGTTCTTTGACCCTCAGCAACCCCACAACAGAAGGGTCCTCTGAGAGACCGGGCAAGGTGGACAGCTGTTTAATTTCCTCTGTCTCCAAGGCAGCTATACCAAAAGCCCACCGGTACCCTTTTGGGTCCTTGAAATACCCTCTCCTGAGGTAGTCTATGCCAAGGATGCACGGAGCCTCTGGGCCAGTCACAATGGGGTGCTTTTGCCATTCATTCCCAGTTAGGCTCACTTCGGCCTCCAATACAGTCAGCTGTTGGGATCCCCCTGTCACTCCAGAAATACGGATGGGTTCTGCTCCTATATAGCTTGATGGCATTAGGGTACACTGTGCACCGGTGTCTACAAGAGCTTTATACTCCTGTGGGTCTGATGTGCCAGGCCATCGAATCCATACAGTCCAGTAAACCCGCTTGTCCCTTTCCTCCACCTGGCTGGAGGCAGGGCCCCCCTAATCCTGGTCACAATATTCATTACCCACTTCTTGTATATACGAGTCAGGAGTTTCTTCATTATAATCAAGAGTAAGATCAGCCCTTTTACTCTGTCTGGGGAACTGTCCACTGGAAACCGGAGCACCAATTTTCCTGGAAGAACCCCCTTTGGTGATTGTTTTTCCTTGCAACTCACGTACCCATGCTTCTAGGGTCGAGGTAGGTTTTCCATCCCACTTCCTCATGTCCTCTCCGTGGTCACACAAGTAAAACCATAGGGTGCCCCATGGTGTGTATCCTCTATATCCTCTCCCTTGAGCAGAGGAATGCTGACTCCTAATAGTTGAGAAACTGGTCCGTATAGGTGGGGAGTAGGAAATATCTTCTTCGAGTCGCTGGACCTTCCAGGACAGTTTTTCCACAGCTGAGACAAGGGAGGAAGAGATAGTTTCTTCGTATTCCCGGAGGTTACTAGCAGCTTCATTCACTGTTGGACCATCTTCGTCTCTCCAGATCAGTATTGCCAATGAGTTGGCACACGACGGTAGTGCGTTCCGTACCAACTTCCGCCACACAGGTCTTGTGCACTGGACCTCATCTGGATCTGTGGGTAACTGCACATCGTCCAGATCACCATAAATCACTTCCAGCACAGCTAATTCCCTCAGGTACTGGATACCTCTCTCCATGGTGGTCCATTTCCCGGGGTGGTATACAACATCTTCCTTGAAGGGATACCTTTCCTTTATAGCTGACAGGAGTCGCCTCCAGAGGCTGCGAGCTGGTTCCCCTTTTCCAATCGCTTTGTCAATGCCCCCTTCCCTAGAAAGGGATCCCAGCTGCTTGGCTTCCTTACCCTCTAATTCCAGGCTACTGGCCCCGCTATCCCAGCATTGGAGCAGCCAGGTGACAATGTGCTCCCCTGGACGACGGCTGAAATCTTTTCACATATCTCGCAGCTCACTCAGGGATAGGGATCGGGTGGTATCCCTCTCATTTACAAGTTCTTCGTCTTCCTCTTCCTCTCTCTGTGATGGCCCTGCTCCTTCATCTTCCCTTTCTAAACGAGCTGATTTTCGCTTCCAGGATTTCTTTTTATGTATAGGGGCGACTGATACTGACACGGGTTGGTTCTCTGTCTGAACCGCAGTGCTTGTAACAGAGCTGTCTGGAGCAGCTGCAGTTGCAGTGCCTGTCACAGGGAGGGCTGGAGCAGCCGCAATGCCTGTCGCAGCAGGGGCTGGAGCAGCCGCAGTGCCTGTCGCAGGGGTAATCAGAACAGCCGCAGTGCCTGTTGCAGGGGTAATTGGAGCAGCCACAGTGCCTGTTACTTTGTCACCAGATCCTTGAGGGTTCTGAATAGTGTTGAACAGGGCTCGGTAGGCATGGGCCAGACCCCAGCACATTACAGTGATTTGTGTCTCCCTAGAATTGGCAGGGTGACGACATACTTTTTCCAAATATTCTACTAATTTTTCAGGATTCTGCACTTGTTCAGGGGTGAAGTTCCAAAACACCGGAGGTGCCCAATAACTTAGGCATTTGCCCATGCTATCCCACACACCCTGCCACTCATAACTATCTGGCCTTGGGGCAGATCTCTGGATGATATTCTTAAATTGCTTACTAATCTTGGACAAGATCAAAACAATATTCCCAAGCAATACCAATAGAAGTATCTTAACTACCCAAGGATGTTCAAGATACTGAAAAGTTATTGCAATGAAGGAGGAAGCATTGCAGAAGAAAGTAGTGAAGGTGCAATTCTGCATTTCCTCCATAAAGTAATACCCGACATACAATAACGGTTTCAGTACAGCACTTAGATAATACCAAAATAAATCCAAGATCACTGTTTTAATAACAAATTTCACAGGCAAAACATCACCAATTAAAGCAGAGCACAGAAACAGCAGTGATGTCCTGGCCATCTGCCAGCCCAGGCGCATGGCCATTGCTGTTATCAAAATGTTCCCAGGCACAGCAGAATAAGGTCATAAGCAGCACAGCAGCATGGCAAGCAGCAAAAGCAAAAAGCAGCCACTAACGAGCCCTAGACTCTAATATACAGTAAAGAAAGTAAGCCCTATGACAAGCACAGAAGCCTGCTGATTAATAGCTAAACAGCAATAACAGCTATAAATTCTATCATGTAGCACATTCCAATCAAATCTGCCGTTATCTCAAACCCTTCGAGCCCCACGTCGGGCGCCAAAAAGAACTGTCGTGGTTTAGCCCCAGACAGCAACTAAGCACCATGCAGCCGCTTGCTTACTCCCCCCGCGGTGGGATGGGGAAGAGAGTCGGAAGAGTAAAAGTGAGAACACTCGTGGGTTGAGATAAGGACAGTTTAATAGGGAACGCAAAAGCCGTGCGCGTGAGCAGTGAAGCAAGGAATTCATTCACTACTTCCCATGGGCAGGCAGGTGTTCAGCCATCTCCAGGAAAGCAGGGCTCCCTCATGCGTAATGGTTACTTGGGAAGACAAACACCATCACTCTGAATGTCCCCCCCTTCCTTCTGCTTCCCCAGCTTTATATACTGAGCATGACGTCATATGGTATGGAATAGCTCTTTGGTCAGTTTGGATCAACAATCCTGGCTGTGTCCCCTCCCAGCTTCTTGGGCACCTGGCAGAGCATGGGGAGCTGAAAAAAAAGTCCTTGACCAGTGTAAATACTGCTTAGCAACAGCCAAAACATCAGCGTGTTATCAATATTATTCTCATACTAAAACCCAAAACACAGCACTACACCAGCCACTAGGAAGGAAATCAACTCTATCCCAGCCGAAACCAGGACAGTGAGAAAGCTGCGAAGAAGGCATTTTGCAGGATTTCCCTCAAGTCTGAAAACCTGAAGTGGGGGAGAGTCAGTGGGTCTGTGCTTCCAGAAATCCCAGGGGATTTCTGGGGACAGAGTGACCTGGCAGAGTCAGAAGCAGAGGTATTGCCAAAAAAATGACTGTGTGCTTAAGAAAGCCATCTGCTTTGCGAGAGAGATGGAGCAGCCCACAAACCACAACTGCCCTGAACAGCTCATTAGTGGATAAAGTTATTAACACACCCACAGTGGAGGAATAAAGCAGAAAACACATTATAAGATGAACAACATGCAAATGATAATTCACAGCTCCATAAGCCATCCCACGCAGCACTCAGACTTTTGTACACTTCAATAAAAGCAAATTTGAATACATTAGAGAGAAGGAAAGTGGCAGTGGCCAGAAGAAGAGATACTGTGGCTTTTCCCAGAAGACCAAGGGGCGAGTTCAGTGCTGATAGCCACACTGAACAGCTCTGATTTTTCCCAGCACAAGTGTGAGTGCATTCAGCTCCAGACAGTAGGGAAAAGGAACTGTAGTTTTTGTAGCATGTTTTTAAGGCTGAATTAGTGTTTAGGATGTCTTACCTGCTGATGAAAAGAATTCCCATCTCCTTTAAGGGCTCACACCATACTCTTTTCTTTTTTTTTCTTTTTCTTTTTTTCAATTGCAGCAGCCACTGCTCCTGTCTCCATTTGTTGTATGTGCACAGCAAAGGAGGAATTCATAGCTTGACACCCTATAACTTTGATGCAGCAGCATTTCTGGGTAAAGCTTGGTTTGACTGTAACTGTTTCCTGCAGTGTGGGAGAAAACAAAAAATAGGGCCCAAACTACACAAGAATTCTGCACTTTTAAGTAGGGTGGTCTTTAAAAGGGATGTTCTTTCCTTTAAACCAAGGATAGTCAACCACCCGATCCGAGGGTTGGCCATACAGGCTCTCTGAAGGGCTATAAACCGTTTACCCTACCAACTCACCAAACATGCAGTTGCTTGTGAGGCTTTCCCCTCACCCTTACCCCATAACAGTCCCTGGTCCCTCCCTCCACCTGGTACCAAGGACAATTTATCAGGTGGGATGGGGTGGGGAGGACATCCTGTCCAATGTGCTCTGGTGACCATGAGAAAGCTGCAGTTTGGATGATTTCTAGTGGACTGGGTGTGCCCAGGGCTGCTGGAGAGCATATGGATGCCCAGCCTAATCTCCTTGTGGGAATAGGGGGGCATCAGACATGGCTTGCCTGGACCAGCTAAAAGAGGGAGGTCTATAACAAGTAATGTTTTCCCCTTTATGGGAAAAGTCCTTCCATGAGATGGCTCAGGTTGGGTCCTGTAACTTTTTCCTATCTGCCTCCCTGATTTGGGTACCATAAGAACTACCCAACTAACATTTCTCGCTTTCTCCATCTTGCCAACCTCCCATTTAAAAAAACAGAACAAAACAAAAACCAAGCCAAACCAAACAAAAAAAACCCACAAACAAACAAACAAAAAAAGTATTTGTTGGGCTGCACTTAGAAACCAACCAAAGGCTTTGCTCATTTATCTGCAGGGTGCAGAAAGTTTTGCATCTTCTTGGATGCAAAATTATCAAAAAGGTTTAGAAGTGGGAGGAGAGGGGAGACAGAGATAAGACACTGGACAGTTGTCTGTGATGCTGTAGAAAGCTCTTAATTTTAAGTATGCCTGCACTGAAGGCGGGGGTGTGTGTGGGGCGGTGTCTGTGTATGTGTATATATGCTTGGCCAATTACCAGATGTGAGATGCAAAATGGATGGGGCCTTTTTCACCTGTTTCCACCACCCTGTACTTACTGCAGGTCAGCACAGAGCATCAGATCAGTCTCTCCTTTTCTCTGTGTGAGGACACACACGATACAATCTCCAGATGACCAACAGCCTTTCTTCCAGTCCAAGCTATTTAGCTTGATATGGGGGAAAAGGGATAAAATTAGTGCCCTGTGACAGAACTGAATACCAGACTATCTATGCTAATGCTCCCTTCGCCAGAAAACAGCTAATTTGGTATTTGGTTACATGACATCATTTTTGTGTGATAAGACTTTTGTGATAAGACTTTTGTGTGATAAGACTTTTGTGATAAGACTTTTGTGTGATAAGTGGTGGTGTGAACCACTTTTAAAATTATCATTGACTTTTCTATGTACCGTCAAGTCTATTTCCCATGTTACAGGTTTATTTAATTGAATGAGAAGGTGCTGAAAGAGTTGTGTATATTCACGTGTTAAATACACTGGACTCCTCACCTCTGTGTTTGCATTGTTCCAGTTCATTATAGAGAGCTGGGTGAATAGTTACTGATCAGCTCATCTGAAGCCGAGAGGCCCATTCTTGAAAGGATGCAGGTAAACTAAAATAGTGGAAATGAGAGGCCTAATTCTGAAATTATATTGCAAAACCTCCTACTCTGAAACTGCTTGACCCTGGAGGCCGGTAGCCTCAGTAAGCAGCTTCCTTGGGTTTTGGTAAGGTTCCCTAGGTAACATTTTGCATGGGCAGAAAGCATTTTCTTGGGGCACATGCCTGGAGGCTGAGCCCAAAGGCAGCTCAGGACCCCATCGGGTGGCTGTTTCAGGGCATGTGTAACAAGTGGAAGGGCCCAGACTCCTGTGAAAGTCTGTGACACTGTGAGGCCAGTGTCTTTCAAGGTGAGGGAAGAGAAGTACAATTTTTCTAGAGTTGCTTAAGCATTCAGGGAGGAGTTGGGGGACCCAGGGTATGTGTGGGTCTGCCTTGAGGTCATCTGCAGAGTTGGTGCCTAGCTGCCTCCCTAGCTAGGGTGCTAATATGTCCTGGGGTAAATCTGTTTGCTCCTTCTGATGGGCAGTTGTTCAATATTCAGCTGTAACGCCTGTCCATGTGAGAACCAAGCAAACCCTTGGATCAAACCAATGCACCAGGTGAGACGAGGACATTAAGCTCTTGGTCAGACCACCTCGCAAGTATGCTATGAAGGCATTGGGAGTAGAAGACCTCTGTACCTCCTCAAAGAGCTGTGCAGACCAAAGGTTGGGGTAATTGTCTTAAATGCCCCTATATACAGCTCCACAATTAAAATGCATAGCCAGGACATTCCTCTTCTGCCGAGGGGGGGGTGGGGTGGGGGGGGTGTGAAAAAAGAGGCTTTATTTGGGGATATCACCAGTTTTGGAAGTTGAAGTAGCCTTTAGACAAAGCAGCAAGGTTCAAGATGCATTGTATTGGGAAGCTGAGGGGTGACTTACACCCCACACCCTATTTCTGAGCCCTCCTTTGCTACAGCTAAAGAGTGGTGCAAAATAAAAACAGTAGAGTGAGTCAGTTCTTGGGAAGAGGGTGGGGGTTTGTTGGGTGGGGTTTTGGCCAGCCAAGAAAGCTCTAAGGAGAATAATCCTTGTGGGAAAACAGAAGAATGAGATCTTCTTTGGTCTCTTAATAGCCAGAAACTGGAGGGTTTCTGAGCTATCCTCCACCAGTGTCGCTGGATGTGTTTTTGTGCAGTCTGAGTAGGGCCCAGAAGATGTCACCACAGGACAAGCAGGAAAGCAGGCAAGAGCCTCAAGTCCTCTTAAAAACAAAGAGGAGAGTGCTAGATCTATGCAATAACCAGCCCAGGCAACCTTTAGGGTTTCCATTGTTTGATTTATATTTAGAAAACTCTTGTGAGTTTTTTTTAATAATCAGATGAACATTAACACAAGAGAAAAAGAGAAAAGCCAAAAATGTGGTAGTAGTTGCAATGCTTTTTTCCAGGGAGGATTTTTTGGTTAAGCTTTGCATTCTGGAATAGGTATTTATAAGCAACTTACAAGACAAGACTGAAGACTATTTTTGAACAGTCACAAAAGCAGTCACAGGAAAAAACCCTCATTTTTCTCCATAAAAGGAGCAGTCAGATGGTCAAATGAGTGGGTTTATTAAAAACAAGCTGTGTCCTGCTCTTCCTTTTGCATTGCTCTGGGGCTGTTCCTCTCATTTCCTCTTCCTTGCCATAAGTTTAACAAGTTTCTCATTTTTACTAGAAAGCTAAATGGTCACCTTTCAAACATAACAATGATGTACAAATAAATAAAGCAACTTTTTCTCTTGCAGCATATAAAAAATGATGGAAACAAGTATATCCGTGATGTGTCAAAGCAATCCACTTGGGACTGACACAGGTATCCACAAAAGCTTTGAGAACTGCAGCTGTATGTTCAGATGTATTTTAGTTGCTTGCACTTACTTAACTCTTGAGTCTCCAGTCTAGTCCACCAGGAGATCACAGTGTAAACTCATCCTATCCAGAACCTTGCAAAAATTGCCATGAGTATACATAGTAGCTTCAAGCAGCATTGCCTGCTTGTTTCTGTAGAAAATCCCAAACTTTACAATATTTCCCAACAAATTATATTTCTTATTTGCTAGGAGTAATAAGACTTTGAACATAGTAATGGAAGAAATCTATATGCTATGTTACGTGGTAAAAGAAAGGGGTATGTTGCACATTGTTCCTAATGCTACACCTTGTGACTCACCTTTTTGAGTTTGTACATCAAAACTGTCACAACACTTCAGTTATGGTAGAAAAGATTTAGATCTATCCATGCTATGGTCCCTTGGCTGCCTTCAACATAGCATATCCCCACTTTGCAGGCCATAAGAAAAGCAATCTGCCTTTATGCTGGATGAGTTGGGCTCTTACAACTTGCAGCTGCTGGCTGTTTCTCCACCTCATTCCTCTGGGCCACCACCGTCCTTTGGGTAACATTGTACCATGACCTGATTTCTGAAATGTATTCCCTTCGCTGGTGCTATTTGAGTAAAAATTTATCTCAAGAGAAGCCGCTCAATATAGGACAGCTCAAAACAAATTACTTCTCAGGCAGTTGCAAAACTTGCCAACATCAAACAGATTGTCCTCTAGGCTTCAAGTCACACACATTAGGTGCAGGGACAGTTATTTAATAACACATGTTTTAGAAATGGACAAAGTTGTAAGCTTTTCTTTAGGTTCAGTTTTTTACGTTATTTATTTATGTATTTTTTTATGTACGTACTTTTAAGCCATAGCAAAGTCGCATTTTTTCTAGCAAGCCTTAGCAATACAGCAGGGAGAGAGTCCCAAGGGAGGGAATTTTTCTCCTTCCTGTGTTTAGGCCTGAGAGTCATACCTTTGACATACAACTTTTCCTATTTTGTGTCTTGCATTGTCAGCTGAGTTTTGAGAGCCCACCAAATAACAACTCACTGTGGTCACTCTAATTTAAGACTAAGCCAGTGCTGCAAGCAGACATCATCATGAGCCACTGTGCTGGCCTGGGGCTGTGCACAGTCTTTATGGGAAGGTCAGGGGCATCCTGGACCCATGCACTGCCCAAGTAGCAGGTCTTCAGGGTTATATTGCAGTTGTGCAAATAAATTCACAGGTATGAGCTGAGGAACCCTCTCTGGCAGAAAATGACAGAGAGATACAGTTCCTGATAGAGGGACTTCATGAGTACATAGCCTACATTCATTTGTACAGATGCCATAATTCACCAGGCTTGTATACCAGTGCACAAACTTTCAGCAAATAAAAAGGCCAAGATGTGAATAAAAGCTAAAAATAACTAATGCTAACAAATAAAATCTTTCCCCAATGGTATCTATAGCTCTAGATTGACTCAATATATACATCCCTGACAATTCTTCCTATAGCTAACAAACGCTTTCGTAAGAGACATCAGCAAAGAAAAGTTTGTGCAGCAAAGTAAAGTTTCATTCAAATATAAACCCCAAAATCTATGCCTCTGCTTAAAATCATTATGGAGGACAAGCCAAATTGAAAAACCTCATGTTAAAAGAAGCAGGTGGGCTGCAAAGCCAAGGATTCAGCTTCAGAACTGAAGGTATCTGATCAGCTGTAATCGCTCACATGCATCATGGTGGAGTCATTATAGCACCATTTTCTTCTGTTAACTATGTACCAGTGCACAGGAAATCAAGCCAGTCTTCTCTCATGCACTGAAAATACTTGCATCTCAAAAATTTGAAGAAATAATTTTTCTCCTTGTCTGGTTACCAGCAAGAATATAAAGAGACCAACTTTGGGGGATTATGGGATTGTCTCCCCTTTTCTATATGCTGCTGATTAGGTGAAAGTATTTACTATCTCATTTTAGTCTTTACTGTGAGACAACAGAGGAAAATTTCAGACTCAACTTTCTGATCTCACCACGTTCCCATGAAGAGCACCTCTCTTCTTGGTCAGGTGCAGACAGTCATGCATTAGCTCTGCCTACTCTCAGTGCCTGCACACCCTCCCTCCAGAAATTCAAGGCCATCCTAGCACATCTGTGTTTGGCAGTCAGGATGGGATAATAAGGGCAAAATAAAGTGTCTAATGAGCTTCCTGACTGATGCTGCTGCCTACTGCAGGCAGGAAAGAGTCTTCTGTGGCCTGTAGGTAGCACTGACCGATACACAATTTAACCAAAATGAAACTCAGCCAGAAGTTGGAGAATAGGATGAATACATATGGATTTCTAGATATTTTTCCTTTCCATGCTGTAGTACCATTCTAGACACTTTGACAAACAATCTTGAGAACTGATGCTCCAAAATCCAGCTTTTCATGCAAACAATCATTTGGTTTTGTATCATGAAGCCTGTATTTTATAAAAAAGTGATGTGTTGCATTACATTTGCATTTTTTTCCTGTAGGATTAATAACCTCTAAAGAATGTACATTCTCCTTTTACCTTTTTCATTGTAAGTGAACCATTGCATCTTTGCAAATGCTTGTCTTCTTTTTTTCCTTTTTTTTTTTTTTAGGTTTTTCTTTTACATTTTTTACCTAGCTAGCATAAACTGAAGGGGAAAAAAAAGTAAGAACACAGACAGTCCTAAAGGGATGAACTTAACGTTTTGAATTAGAAGCTGAATGCAGCAGGTGAAAAGTATGGTAACTCAGTCACATAGTTAGAAGCTGTCTTCTATGTTGGATTGCAAAATCAGTTGTTTTAACTACCTGGCTTTTGAAATGGTTCTCTGGTAACTGTTGCTACACAGTTCAGTTTAGCTTCATTGTCATTTTAACTCTCATGTTTCAATAGTGTACTTTCATTCTATCCTGTCAGCATTTCTACTGACTTATAGTGTAACTAATAACCATCTTCCTACCCTTTTTTCTGTACCTAAAATAGTGCAGTCACAACATCGTCACACTAGATGGCAATGATGTCCACAGAGAAGGAAAACAGACTCGAGCAGCAAGTTCTGCAGAGTAACTGAGTTATTTGAGAGATTTCACCCCCTTTTATTTAAAAAAGAATATTATATTGGCTAGGGAAATCAAGGTTGAAAAAATAAGGCGACAGTGATTTACATAAAAGAACTTGCCAAAGTGTGTAGGTGAAATGTGTGTATGAGGATAGCACAGCTATTATTTCCAGGGCTGGTTACATTTTGAACACTGTTGATGTCAGAGAAATGAAGGAAAGCCATACCTTAAAAACTGAATACTAATGTCTAATACTGCAGTGGATGAGCAAAATTACAATATAATTTCCTTTCAGCACATTGTTTCCATAATTCTCCTTCAAGCCTTGTCTTGGATGTGTGCTTTCTGTCTTGCTTCATCCTTCATTTTCTTTCTTAATTGAACCACGAAGCTGTACATCCAGAAATTAATATTTTAGGAAAAAGAACGGGGGGGTGGGGGGGGGAAGCCTGTTGTCTGTTAGAAATCTACAGATCATTTGCATAGTTGAGTCTTTAAGGGCAGCAATGTCACAGAAATTAAATTTGCTTGGAAATGTGTACTTTGCAATGTGTTGCTTTCAGTGGAAAAATGATCAAAATGTTAATCTGCCCTTGTGTTTTTGTACACATATACATATGTACACACACACAAGTGTAAATATACATGTTTATATATAGATGTGTACACAATCACGAGTATTTATACTACTCCACAGTTTGGATTTAGGTAAATCTTAAAAACATTTTCCCGCTCCCCAGGTCAGCCCAGTGCAGAAGACTCACGTGCCCCTCAGGCTCTACCCTTAAGAAATTTTTGGGCACAGTGTCCCTATGATCCCTGAGCTCTTCCAGCACTGCATGTAGCTTCTGGCTCCTTTCCCTTCCTTTGCAGCAAATCAGCTTTGGAGCACTTACAGCTGGAGCACTTACAGCTGGAGCTATCAGCTGGTGCTTACTGGGAAAGCCCCTCTTGGCCACTTCTGTCTCAACACATTACTGAGTGCTGGAAGTGAGAAAAGGGGTAGCACAGAGTCAGCACCCTGCTGACCAATGGGCAATCTTCCTTTCTACAAGTGGTCCCACTTTAAAAGGCCAAAGCCCTCTATGAAAGACCAAAGCAGCTCTGTACATGAGGGTGGGCTGTTTGCACTTTGCTAAGTGGGTCCTGGCACATGCCAGTGCTCGCTGCTCTCTGGTTCTCTCTTCTGGTGGGCTACAGAGACCAAGCTTTTATAAGCCAAACAGTTTACGCTGTGTAACCCCATTGTAATGTGAAGGCTTGCTGTAGGTACAAACTGCAGAATACGCGTCCGCCTCTTGGTTAATTGCCTTGTCTGTCATCCAAATGCTGAATGGACAGTCTCTTGAGTGCCATATACTTTCTTCCCTAGCAGTTGCGTAAGATGGCAATGACCTTTTGCAAGAAAAGCTGGGAAAGCTTGGCAGTTGCAAGACCTAGGTGCCACGCTCAGGGGTTTATTTCCTCATTAAGGGCAACTGTGTGTCTGCTTGTCTGGCTCCAGTGCATGCAGCTGTGCTGTCTGCCCACGAGGACCCAGCTCAGGGGGCCTCTGCTACTGAGCCAAGCTGTCTTTTGCAAAGGCAAGCAAGTACATGCAAGGAGGCCTCATGTTGCTGTGTATTTAAAAAATACACATTTCAGGAATAAGTTCCTCATGTTTTCATATAACTGGCTTTTCCTTACTGAAATGAGCATCCTGTGTTATGCTGCCAGCTTTCTAGTCCTTTCACTGCAGCAAAAACCCAAAATTCTGACATTGTACATTGCCTATCTATCTGCCCAAATCTAAATATTTGGTTTTAAAGTTCATTTTAAATTAGACATTTGTTTTGGAAATATAGGGTCTCAGAAAAGGTAAGTAGGCTTTATCTCTGAATATTGCTTTTTTTTTCAAGATCTTGACAATGTTTCAATGTTTATTCAGTGGACCTTTTGCTGTTGACTTAAAGGAATTACAGACCAGCCCCAAATCTTCCAAATGGACTCTGCTGCCAATAAATTATACTGTAGTTTCTTACTTAATGGCATTTCTTACACTTAATGTGGGAATTCAAAAAGTTATATATAGAACTGGGAGCTATACAAACAGAATTATGTTTACAATGTAAATATTTACCATATAATCTGACCTGTTCTTGCCTCTTGGCTATGGTGCTGTTATTAGCTAGTCTGGCTAGATATTTTTAGTTTTCCCTGTTTATATAGCATCTTCATATACTTTAAATTTATCCATTCATTTTTTACAAGGAAAATTTTATCAATAAATAGATTTTTGGGAGGAAGATATTGGTATTATTTGGAGAAAATATTTTGAAGAAGTGACAAATTTAAGCTGTATCTCCTAGTGTTGTCCCAAAAATCGGGGTTCATTTACCTGGTGTGCAAAATGCCAATATACACACAGAGCAGAGGTATTTTATTGCATACTTGCGCAGATATGGGTGCCTGTCCCAAGACAGCACACCCAGCTTTCAAATTAAGTTATTTATACACAAAGCATTAACATATTCAACTTCCTAATACATATGCAGTACTATTCTAGTAAATGATTGGTTAAAATCTCTTTGCCCAGCCATGTAAATTAGTACGCATGCTTAGTCATTCTTCTTCAACTTCATCATTTGAGTCAGTGGTGTAATTGGGGTGGGTGGTCCGTGAGTCGGTGGTCACGATCTCCCCATGCCGGAATTACCTTTCCCCTAGTTTCCTACCTTTTTGGCAGATCTAAGTGGTTCTTCATGGTTTACTAACTAGACTAGGAATACATCAGTTAAACTTCTGCTTTTCAACAGCCACATCCTGCTTATTAGACAAAGGTACATTGTATAAGTTCTTATGGAGATAGGGTAGGGCTCTACAGTGGATTTCTATAGCAGTATCAATCATTTTGTGAATTGTATGTTTATATTTGATTATTACAACACTAGGGTTATAAAGTTGCCTGAAAATGTAAAGGAAATTTAAATCACTAGAATGGATTTCTGTTAAATTTTATCATGCTGGAGAAGTTTTGGAGGAGTAAAGAAAAATTAGTATTTAAAAAGGTGAACAGGCCAATATAGGCTGGTCGGGTTGACAATGAGTCTGAGGCTGGATATTGGAAAGACATGGCCAGATACAATCAGTGAAAGATTTAAGACAATGTAATTAACACCAATCAAGGGCATTTCATGAAAAATAATTCTTGCAAAGCAAATATGAAATCTATTCTGATGGGGTCAAAAATTTAATCAATAAAATTAACTTTCAGTAGTGGGGCTGCGAAATCATTTGCAGCACTTAATTAAAGTCACAGGAAAGAGCATATCATGTGGTATTAAATCAAGACTAAACCGCTTAGGAAAGCAAACAGTACAGTTCAAACAGGAGTCAGACTCTGATGTTGGTGAGTGAAGTCCTGTGGCAGCCAGCCTTGGTGAGCCACAGTCTGTTCTGCCCTTCAAATCTCAGAGGTGAGTTGGGCAGATTTCCTCTAAAGCTCCTTTAGGTATTCATGTAGACACACAAAAACAAAAGCATTGCTGACCCCAGTAACTGTAGCCTGTTCGGGATGTTCAAGGTTGCAGTCATACTGGGGTGTATTTTTTTTCTCTCTGCTCACAAGGCTGATGTTTACTTTTTGCTTTTTAATGAGCAGTGAAAATCTAACACCATTGTTACTACCTCATTACCCTGGTCCCAACAAAATCATGAGGGTTGGCAGCACTGAAACAAACATTTTCTATGAAATATGGACCCTCAGTATACTCTTCTGTACACTTTTACCACGAATGTACACATTAATCAGTATAATTGCAGTGCACTGTAATTATACTGATTAACACATACATTTGTGGTGAAAAGTATGCAGAGTTAGAAATACTGATGCTAAATTGTTTGGTGCTTTTCTCAGGACAGCATACATATGGAAAAACCAGGATGGGAGAGCTAACAGAGGATCCTAACTAGGCAATGCATAAAGGAGAAGATATCTCCTCTTGTAGCTTCAATGTGGATGACAAGCAGAGAAGAAACCCTCTGAGTGCACGGGAATCCCAGGGCAGGTAATGAGAGGCTTTCAGTCAGTCATCCTAACCCACAGGTCAGATTGCACTGGAAATAAAGAGCAGGATCTGACTTGGCAGCAGGGCTCTGCAGGAAACCTACTATCGAGGTTTGCTCAGGAGAACCTGCCTCACTGTAAAATGAAGTCAGCTACTCGTCTGGGCTGTGAATTGTATAAAACATCCAACCTCAAAATGTGTGGTGGTGCAGCACATTCTCACATGACAGCATTCACTGTGCATACGGTTTGTCCTGCTGGGAAAATAGTGTCAGGCTTACTCATTCATACAGTGGCATCATTTTCACAGGACCTTTGCAAAAGTGAGAATAAGTCTTGATCTTGGGCAAAATGTGACAACTACTCACTGATAACTGCAGCTCCTTATCAGTGTTGTAAATGTGATCAGCCCTTGATCAAGTGCAATGTTTTAGGCCTCTTGAGGGTGGTTACAGGTTCCCAGAGAGGTAGTTTCGCCCTCCTACAGTGAGAATTAAATTCACAGCTTTAAGATACAATAACGTCATTTAATGCTGGGCTAATGCCCCTTTATGCCTATTTTCCTGGCAATAACACACCCTTTCTATGGCTTGATCACAAAGGTGCTGATCCGAATTGTTTTTAAAAAGTCCTTTAAAAGAGTTAACTCTAGATAACATAAGGCACTGCAAGGCAGCTGCTACAGTTTGGAAATCAACCCAGATCTTCAGTACAAGGGAGAAGAGAAATGTTTTTCCTCCTTTCTAGGGCCTCTTTTGTGGCATTAAACCATGGGTTTGATTTTATTCATTGTGTTCTTGCATATCTAGAGCAAAATGGTGTCTGAACTTTTTTCATAATTGATTTTAGGATAACTCTCCTGAATTAATCTTTTATCACCAGATGTGCGGGTTGGCAGCATGTTGGTTTCTTTTGCAAGGAATGGCAGAATTTGGAGTAATTTTATGGGGAATCATCAAAGATATTCAATGGTCTAACTGTATTTCATAGGTGGTTATTTCTCTGGCTCTTCTCAGTTTCAGTGCTAATTTATATAATGAATAATTTGGTTATTTGGAAATTGCAGCTAATCCTACACTAAACTGAGGGATTCTGTTATACTTCACACAATTTAAAAAATGGAGTAACAGGTATAAATGATACAAACCAACTAGTAAATTAGCATTGAAAATACATTTTGAAGGAACTAACACAATCAAGCCAGAATTGCATTTTCTTTCCAGAACAGTCATTCCATCAGTTCCCCTGTGAAGTTATTGAAATCAGAAATGAGGTAAATTTGCCATCTCTTAGATGGAATTGATCAGTTATAAAGTACAATGATTTCAGCGATGGGGGAAGAAAGGGTTAGCAAGGGCTAAATAGCTTGCAGGAGTGTTACTGAATAAATTTAGTCTGTCCAAAAAGAGTCTATTTTGTGCCAGATTTAGTGAAACCAGGTCTAATTAAGATTTTGCAGAATAGCGTATATCTGAGTGCGCCAAACGCCGTTGAACTGGCATGAGTGATATACAGCTTGTTTTCATGTCATGTGTCAGGGAACTAGAACAAATCTGTTACAAAGGCAGGGTGAAAATTAAAGAAGTGGGAGGAAAACTGGCACAGTCCTGTCACTTGGGTCTGTAAGCACTAGCAAAAAAACCAGAGGAACAACTCGCATGGAATAAAACCATACTGATGCAAAGGTGGATAGCAGAAAACGTTTGGAAAAATGACTAGAGGCTTCAGCAAACCTTCCCCACCCCCATCTGCAGAGATTTAATTAGTTTCTGGTGCCAGAGCAGGTGAAAATGCTTCGCGCTACAAGGTGCGGCTTGTGGGGGATCAATAAAGGGCTGCTTTCTGAGAGTCTGTACAACCTGGCTTGAAGAGAAAAATAATTTTTAAAAAAGTTCCTTCTGCTTCTTTTCCTTCCCATTATGTTCTCTCTTTTGCTTAATCTCACCTCTTGTTTCCCAGGAAGGGGCTAGGCAAAGGCACTGGTGTTGAGTAACTGAATGGGTATTGGGAGTTTTTCTCACACCTGTTTCCCTGAAGGACATGCTTTGGGGGGCTGTTTTGGTGCCAGAGCTGGCATATTTTGAGAATGAAAATACTATTTTTTTCCTGAGTGTTCTCCTCACAAACTGCTGGGTTTTGCTGCCGGCTGCCTGACAGCTTTAGCATCTCTTAAAAGAAAGCCGTGAATCTCTTATGGCCCTTTGCCTCAGTTCAGTCCCCAAAATAGGGGACCCAGCTGCAGAACAGACCCAGTACAGCCAACATTTGGGCCAGAAAGCTTTCCACCCTTCTTACCGCATCCCTTGCAGAGCCGTGAGTCCTCGGCTGTTGAAAGCCGCCGTTGGAGCCGGGCTTGGCCGCGCCTCCCACCTTTTTCGTGGTCCAAGTGCGGTGACAAATATCGCTGTTGTCGCAACTTTGGCGCTGGGACACTGAAAGTTGAGGGGGGACAGGAACGGACCGTTAAGCGAATGGGGACGAGGCGCGCGAGCGGTTGCTAGGCAACGGCGGGCGACCGTGGGGCCGAGCGCGCGCGGGGCCGCATGAGGAGGGCGGCGGGGCCGGGCTGGCTGCACCCCCACTCCGCGCCGGGTGCCGGCGGAGCACGTCGAGGAGAAGGGGCTGGCTGGGCAGCGGCAGCTCGTGAGGAGGCTGTACGAGGCGGGCTCGGTGCGTGAACAGCGGTCGGCGGTGCCCGGGAGAGGCGGCTCGGGTCACGGGGATGTTTGGGGGAAAGTTCAGCCCGCTGAGGCAGCTGTGGGAGCAGTGTGTTAGGCCTCGTGTTTCTCTGGTCATAACTTTGCTTCAGAGAGGCACAGTTATGTCTAGACGATCCCTTCCCTCGCCTCTTAGAGAGCTAACGCAGGTATAAACCCTTTTGTTCCCCCAGAATGCTGGTCTGCGCAGCTAAAATGATAAAGTGTTGAAATAATAACTGGCAATGCAGTCTTAAATTTTGTGTCTGGCTGGACGGAAGTCTACAGAGGAACATGTTGCTTTTGCCTCTTGTTCCTACCTACTCCAGGGTGAGTTAATCTGTAAAATTTACATCATCTACAGAGTCTTCCAGCTCTGCACAGGTGAATCATTTTTCCAAGGTTAGACAGCTTATCCTGAGGCTGGCTATGTTATTTAAGTAAGGTAACAGATTCAGCCTGTTGCTAGAAAGGCTTGTTTAGGGGAGGGATTATGGAAATTTGCTTGCAAAACACTCAGTTTTATGTTGTTGGTTGCTTAGGCAAGTGGCATGCAGTTCACTCACGGAAGTATGTTCCATGCACCTTCAGTGTTGGTCAGTACGGTTGTAAAAGAACAGATCATTTTGATTCCAGTTGCCAAACTTTTGGATGTCTTCATAATTTCCAAATTGCTTACACAGCAGGGGAGCCACGTGTTGGCTGAGGAGCTCCATGCATGCTCCTGCAGCTTCAGCTTTAGGGAAAGACAGTTGTTGATTGAGGAAAGTCTGGAAATGCTTGGATTTGCAGGAAGATGGAGGGAAGAGTCACCTGAAAGATAACTGCGTAAAACTTTATTGATTGTCCCATCCCACGTGTCTTAGTATTGTATAGGTTCCCATATACATACTGATTTTTGGCATTGCTGGGTCCCAGTGGACATCAGTTCTTAGTCTGCACTAACAGACATAATTTTTGTTTCATGCATATCTGTGTCTAAGAGTACCAAGAACTCGGCCACTATGCTGCTGTTTGCAAGGAGGGTTGGGGACATACGCTGATGTTCCTCCACAGCCTAGAGGTTCATCTCCTGTGATGTTCGAGATGTAACTGTTGACCATAACTGGCTTCAGACTTAACTGCAGGGCACCTAGGTTGCAGCCGAATGCTATCGGGGAATCGCAAGCTTCTGTGGGGAAGACTTTAGAGTGAGGGCTGCCAGCAGCCAGAAATACTATTGTTTTTTATTCACCTCCTTCATGAAGTTCAGATAGTATGGGGTTTTGTTTCTGGAGTTGGTGCTGCAATTTCATCTCCTCATTTGAAGATGTAGGGGGAAAAGTTGCACTAAAGGATGGTAGTAGGGTTATTGACGTGCAGGTGGTTGGATGCTGATGTACAAGAGCCTCTATTGAAAGAGTGTGTGTGTATGTAAGTAGCATATTTTTTCGTTGTTGGTTTTGTTCTAAAGCTCAATTTAAGTATAAGTTCTTCTGGACATTTCTGACTATTGTAGAAGTGTTATGTTTGTATTGTCTAAATCTGAGTGAAATCAGATAAAGGCTACAAGTAGAGGTCTTGATATGTTTTGAAAGTTACATTGATGGACATCAAATGTGCAGATTATTGGTTGACAACTATTTGCATGGTATTGGCATCAGTGCTGAGTTCAGGTGGGCTCCACTGCAATGCTGAATCTACAGGCTATAAAGAGGGCATGGAAAGAGCTCAGGATGCAAGATCAGACACCATTTTATACTGCAGTTCAGTCCCCAAAACATGGCAGAAAGCCATGGTGAATGTACTTAATAAGAGACTTATAGTTGGGTTTAAGTAATCGTACTTCGCATTGTGTTTCTGTTATTAGACAACACTAGACGTTATCAAACTATGAGGTTTGCTTTGCCATATACGGTTAGAGCTGAGAATAGTTTCTAGCTTGTGGCTTATGTATGTAAAGTTATGGTTGTAAAAAGCTGTTTCCAGTCTTCACCTGGAATCTACTAAAAGGTCCAAAAGGTAGCATGTTGCACCTTTTTGTACTGAGACTTAATGTGGTGAAACTGAAACTGTGGGGTCACAAAATTTCAATTCTTTACAGAGCCAAAAGGGTAGGAAAGGCCGTGTTTTCAGATGTTGGAGTTCTCTGTAAACAACGTAATGCAACGTAAAGCGGCAATCTAAGCGCTGTTGCTGTTCTATGGACTCATACTGTACTAGGCAAAAACACACTTTGTGTGGAATTGCTTATTAAGCAATATCCTGGATACCAGGATAACCTAAGCAGTATATTAGCTTTTAAGAAAAATGAAATTCTGCAACGAGAATTGGATTGATGGTGATTTGAATGCAACTGTTAAATTTCTTGGTATGGAGTTGGGAATATCATGTGTAGACTCATGGTCTCAGGTATCACCTCTGTAAGATGCACATAAGCAACTTTTTAATATGAAGGAATGATGCTTTTCTAGACCTTTGGTTGTTTTTTCTTGTGAAAATACTATCCCTTAGGAGCCTTTGTTGCTTATGTGCTTTGTTGCACTAGCACTTGTTAATATACATTTCTGTTGTGTGGAATTTTGACATCTTCAATAAAACTGAGGTGGTTGGTAGGCTTAAAGCCACCTAGTAAATTTAAAGCCTGAGAAAAATTTAAGCAGAAAGAATAGAATAAAATTCTTCTCCTAAACAGTGTGATATTAAGTGTGATTTGGACTGTGTTGAGGTTTATATCCAAATTTGTACATGCTAAGACTGTTTTTGGGGTCTGGATATACAGACTATTTTTGGGGTCTGGACATACAGCTAGCATATCTATGAAGACTAGTGGGTAAAGCTTTCTGTCCTGAGTAAATCCAGAGCTTGAAGTGTCACACCTAATTCTCATGCTGGTTTGCTCAGAACAAACTCCTCCTTCCCCCAGGAAAAGAAGTTTGAAGGTTATGTGAGAAATTAGGGCAGGATAAATGTGTCGTTGAGTTACATAAGCCCACAAGGTGACTTGTAAAGACCAAGGAAAAATGTGTTAGAGAAAAGGAAAATAATAGGAATTCAGAATAAAATTGGTGATGTGGAAAACTTTATCTAGGATAAGCTTTTCTTAATTGGCATGAACATTCCACTTTGTGAATCTCTCTCCTAGGATGCACAGAAGACTAAATGAATAGACCTATTTAGGGCCTACCCAACAGTGATTTGTACAGTTCAGGTTTGTATTTGGCTTCTCAGGAATAGTGACTAGCATTCCTACCGCTATCAGGTATTTTAGATTGCTGATGGGTGAAGATCAGCTTCCCTTCAAATGAGGGTTTAGTTAGATGATGGGGGTAGATATCGCATCATCCCAGCTGGGTTAGGTTTGGGCTTTTTTTGAGAATGCTTATTCTAGTTCATATACTGTAGGAACAAAGACCTGACCTGGGAAATCGTGGCTGGAAAACACCAGCAGTTGCTTGCGTGCAAAAGGCTGGATATAGTCGCTACGCCAACCAAGTAAGGGACAAGCGCTGTTTGTAGCACTCTGTTTACATTTCCAGGAGAGGTAAAAGAGTCAAAATGCGTGTGGAATTGCAAAGTTACATGGCAGTTTGGTAGCAGGTCCCATGAAGGAACCGACCTCTACTTTATGCTAGTTTACTGGTTTTGGTGAACTTCTTTGGTAAACCTGCTTAAGTATGGACTCGTGCTTGGTATAACCGTGGTGGTACCAAGGGCTTGGTCTGGAATTCTTTCTCTCCCAGTATAGTGCCAGGCATTGAAAATAATTTCAGTTTGCTTTTAAAAATGGTCTTGTTTTCTGTAAAGCCCATTTCTTTAAAAGACAAGTGAAAGAGGAATGAGTTTACAGGGTCTGGCTATGTTTCCTCAAAAGCTGTTTTAACCATAGAGGTATTTCCAGAAAAAGACAATAGAGGGGGCTCGTGAAATACACATGCTTTGTTAGCTTCTGCAGTAAAATACTGAATTTCTTCATTTTTCTGCTGCTGGGGGTAGAGGAGGATGCTGAAATTGTTTTTCAGGCAGTCAGTGCACCACTGCTGTAGACTGGAAGCTGAGGATAATTTTGAGAGGGTGCCAAGTGAGATCTACTATGGGAAAAAGCCTGAGGCACCCGAGGAAGTTAACTTTGGGTTATGTTTATTTTTTGGGTTTAATGTATGGAGTATATATGGAGCATGGAGTGACCTCAGTTCCTTCGCTGTGCAGCTTGCGGTCCTAGATGCAACAGAATGAGCTTTTTAAAAGGCCTTTGGAGAGGCTTTTCATCTTTTATCATCTTGGCAAAAATTTAATTCTATTTTCAAATAATCACAAACTATGACAACATCCCTCTATACAGGGATACGACCAAATAGTTGCTTTGTCACGATAATGACTCACTCTTAAATGTGACATAAATGTAGAAGGGGTGGGAAAGGTGAGTCAACAATGAACAAGAGCCATATGGGTAAAGTAACCCAGTTAGTAGTATATATCATGGTGCAACTATGATACACACACATAAGCAATTTCTTAGAGTGAGAAGTTATTTAATCAAATCTTACATGTTTTTCTATGTTTTAGGGCTGTTTCTTCAATTTTTTTTGTGCTTAATGTGTCAGCATGTTTGCTGTTGATAAGACAAAGTATCATGAATACTAGGAACAGAAAAACAGTCCTGCTGTAGTAAACCAGCATCATTCTAAATGTTACATATATATGACAGCATTTTGTTCTTTTCCATCTATGTTTTAAGCATCTAAAAGAAGTGCTCTAAAAGCTACCAGTTGCACTATTTCAGTGCCTGGTCTGCCAGCATGCCCGGGACACTTATCACAGGATTAGCACATTACTTGTAAACAGAACGAATATACTACTGACTCGGAACAGTATTGCAAATAGTAGGACATAATACAACATCGATTAAATATGTGCTTAACTGTTCTCTTAATGTTTACTGTGCTGTTGAACAGATTAGAAGGTGAACAGATTTCTTTTTAATTTGAGGTTTTTCTCACTGAGACACATTTGCTATTTGATGTGCCACCTTCTGACATGACTTAACAGTTGATGGGAATGACCTTCGATTTACTGTCAGTGACATCGTATTGAACCTTAGTCAATATTCCCTTGTAGAGACATGGTCATAATGGTGTGTGGTGTGTTTAGTTCCACATCTCCCTTCCATAATAGTAATGATGTAATAACCAATGCACTACTGGAACTATAGTGTATTTTTTTTTCCAGGTAATTGAATTCATATGGATTTTGGCCTCACATCCTGTAGGAAACCACAAGTACAAGGTGCTGAAAAATCCCCTGTAAAGCTAGGGAATGAAAGTGGACCTTTACAGAATAGAACTTTTGCTGGAACATTGTGTCCTGGAAAGCATATTACAAATGTTCATTGTTAATGGCATTTAGATGACATCTGAAAACAAAACCCTCCCAGTAAAATAGCCAAACAGGTTGATTTTTTCCATGCAAAGGGCTACAGTCCTGTTGTGTATATGTTGTGTCTGATACAGAGTAGTATTTCCTGGGAACTGTGGAAACTGTTCCACAGTTTCCTGTGGAACTGTGGGACTGTGGAAACATATCAAAACCTGTAACAAGCCTGTTAATAAAAATACCTCATTCTGAATACATATTTTGTCTAAAGTACTTTGTCAGTAAAATATCAGGTAGGTATAAGGCAGCCCCCCTTAATTCTTCGTAGACCAAGTGCTGTAAAATTGAAATGTTATTCACAAATCCTTGATGGAAAGATTGTGTTGTGATAAGAGAGCTTTTTTTTATTGCAGAATAAGTAGGAATGTGTTTATATAGAAGGGCTTAATCATGCCAAAATATGCACCATCTCTGGCAGGCCTTGTAAACCTGAACAATATGTGGGGTTGTCTACTGACTTTGGACTTAGCCTTGAAGTGTATTATTGATGGCTGTTCCCCTTCTTCTTTAATGGTCCAGGAATATTGTCTGCCATAGTGTTAATGTGAATGATTTGGTTTGGGTTTGGGTTTTGTATGTTACTGGCAGAAGGAGGTAACTAGAGTGGCACTGTGAGCAACTTGAGGTGAGGGCAAGAGCGGATATCCTTACCGTGTATTGGCTGCTGAAGAAAAGCAAGCTCCAGCACCTGTCATATGCACTCTGCCTTCTCATCATCTAGTGATTTTTCTAAGTACATGGGCTTTTTTCTATTTTCTTTCAATTTTATCCAGTTTCCTCATAGTCCAGGTCCTGTATGTCTAGTACACCTGCTAGCTACAGCCTCACCTGTAACTTGTTTCCTTTCTGGAATAGCAGGTCCCAAAGACGCGGTAAATCTTCTTCCACCTTTCCTTAACATGTCAATATATGAACTGACTGCAGGAACTGCGTTATTGGGGCTGACTTGAGACCTGTCTGCTCCTGTGGCTTACCCTGAGAGAAAACCTGGAATTAGGTAGATTAGGGATCTTTTGTTCCTCTGTACTGAATTTCATTCTGTCACTAGTGGCTGGAGATTAGAAGAAGTCCAGAAGTGCAAATACCCAAGTATTGAAGTCTAGCTTATATATTGAAATCTGACACAAGGTTTGGTAGAAAGGTGCTGTGCCGGTCTACAGCTCAGCTAAGCCCTGTGTTGCTCTGTGCGGTCATGCACACGTGACAGAATATCCTTGCATCTCCTGAGCTGTGCTTGATGCAGAAACCACGTGGACAGCTCTTCATTGCTTTTTGCAGCTTTACTGCAAATTAGGTTTACCTTGAAGTTGTAACAAAATTGTTCCATTTGTATGTTCCTCATACTTTGATCTTGTGGCCTATGTTGAAGAGTGAAGTAGCTGTGCTAGGAGGAGGTGTTTTACAGGCAGCAAAAATCCTCTGGGAGCTGGCTAAGCAAATTCAGGACTAGAGCAGAGCTACCAGAATCTGACACGTGATCCTAAATTGTAGAAAACTTCAAGTTCCTGAGACTTCTGAGATCTTAAATATCAATCAGAGGTAGAATAGAACCCATAAAAACCTTCCCTTTCTCTCTTTTTTATTTATTTATTTTTTAATAAGAAACAAGCAAATTATTCAGTCACTTCCTGTTGAAAGAAAAGGATTTAACCCAAGCCCTGATGCTTAACCCCGTCACTATTGTCTTCTGTGTCAAGCATAGATGAGTTACAAATTCTCTTGCTTTGGGGAATGGGGAAGCAAGAAATAAAGTAAAACTATATTGCACTATTTCTTGAGTAAACTGAATATGAAAGGCAGAAGTATTAATGACAAACCATAAGCTTTCCCATGTAAAGAAAACTTAAAGCAAAATAAATTTAATTACTTCAGCATTTGTTGCAGCAACTTTACAAATTGATGTATTTTTATACTAAACTAGCTTTTTTCCTTATGCCAGGTGTTTTATGTGAGGGTTAGTGTCAGCACAAATCTTTCTGTCTTCGAGCTGCTGCAAGCCACAGATGTTACCTGCAGGACCAGAGATCAGTCTATAGGACTCTAAAGTCTATAAAGTCTATTAAATTTAAAGGAGAGAGACATATTTAAAAAAAAAAAAAGGTAACTATAGCTGAAAAGATGAGACTGTACTCCATTTTTGCCATAGATTTTGAGCTGTGTTTTTATCTATGTGATTTTGTTTTAAACTATTACTGTTAGTTTTCATCTTTTTTTCCTGGTAAATACAGAACGCTACTCTGAAGTATGTCCACCACATGGCATCTAATAGAAATAAAACTGGCCAGCCCAGATTTTTATAACCACAGCAAAATTAAACTTTTGGGTGCACTATTTTAGGTCCTAGCAGAGACTGGAGGAGATGATAGGAAATTCCTCTTCTCAAGACTATAAAACTCCAGTTTTAGTTGGACAATAGATATTGCCAACTTAAATGTCTCACCTAAATGTCTCACCTAGTTAAATGCCTTAATATCGGAATGGAAAACTTTTTGTACTCCAAATCAATATGATTTATAGGGAGGGCTAAGAAAAAGGAACTGAACTGGATATTTGTAATGAGAAGGAAAAAGTCCCTCCCCTCTTCTTCCTATGAAAAGGAGAAAGAACCCCAAACCATTAGCCCAAGTGTTGCCAAACTTACAGTTACTGGAAGCAGCTGAGTGGTTGGACAAGCTGGAGCTGGATTAATGAGCAGAGTACAAGTGGGCTTATTGGCGCAATGGTCCATACTGCATGGAGCATTCATATGAATCACTGGGTGAAATGTCTCCTGCAGTCCTTGACATAAGTCTTTCATGCTGAGGTTCTTCCAGATAAGTGGCTCATTAATGGTGCATCTTTTGCATCATCAAATTCCCTCAGGAGTTGTCTCAAATTTCCCCTCATCTTTGTTGGCTTATGTAGAGCAATATCCTTCTAAGTCCTTGGTATCTGTCCCCTGTATGTAATTATGTAGAAATTAATCTCCGTGTATCTGAATAGCTCATTTTCCAAGATTAACATGAGGGCTGCTTGCATTGTTATTAATAAAGCACCTAGATTTATCAACTCTAAGGAACAGGCACATAAACTTTCGTGTGTAAAGAATACGCTAATATTCTAGCTGTCTGGTCTACAATCAGATGTTGGAATGCAAATGCTTTCTTTTTTCTGTGAAGACAGCAAATGTTACATGCTTTCCACTATGTAAATGGCCTTAGTTAGCATTAATCAAAATTGCTTATCAGCTGCAAAACACACTTCTAGATGTGCATCTCCAGGGCAGCCCAAAGACAAATGGGTGACAGGCTTCTAATAGATATCTCATGAAACCCTGTTCTGCCGGCACTTGTCTTTGTTAAAGCTGAACTCTAGTCCATGTTCTCATCCTGTGATACAGGGGCTGGTCTTAGAAACTGTGACGACCTTGTGCTAGAGGAAAAACAGGAGCATGAAAAGCAATGCAAATATGCAACCTGAACACATGCAAGTCTTTTTCCCACAGATCCCTGAACTTTGAGGGTTTCTTGCAAGACTGTAAAAAGCTCATGTAAGAGAAGCATCCAGTCAAATCCACACAGAGGTTCCCTCAGAAGTCTGATGTCCCAGTGGGCTATGCCATCATTTCCCATTTGAGGAAATGTGCGTTTCCAGTGGTATATGCTGTTATTAAGGTAAAAATTGGAGCCCATACTATTACAGTAGGTTGGCTTCTCTAGGGGGAGCAGAACAGAAAGTGGGTCAGGGAATGAGCTAGAAGTGAGCAGTGAGCCTGCTTCACAAGCAACTAGTTTTGCACTTTGGGCTGAAAATACGTAATCCATAAACTACTTCAAACTGTATATATAAAAATATGAGGTTCCAACAGATTCCATTGATAACTTTCGGAGCAATGGCTTCCTGTTACTTTCCATGCAGTGAAGAGTTAGCTATGTTAACAAAATGACAACTGGATGTATTTAACAGCTGCCTCCCCGTTAGAGTAATATGTTTCACATGAGCATAGACCTCCACATGTTTGGGAAAGTGGGGCAGCCAGTAGTGGAGTAACAACAGCCTAGACAGTCTGTTTGGTTGCTCAGCCTCACATCAATCCCTAGAAAAGCACATCCTCTTGGATTCCATTTCCAAATATTTTAAGACCAAGAGGATAATCAAGGATGCATTTGTCAAGAGCGAATTGTGCTTGACCAGCTGGATTGCCTTCTCTGATGAAACGACTAGTTATATGGTTGAGGGGAGAGCAACAGACACAAACTACCTTGATGTTTAAAAAGGCTTTTGACAGGATCTATCACAGCATTCTCGTTTGGAAGCTGTGGAAGGTATGGGCTTGAAGGACAGCCAGATGGTCTGAAAGTTGCCTGAGCTGCCAGGCTTGAAGGGTAGTGATGATGGGCCAGATGTCCAGCTAGCAGCTAGTTAAGAGTAAAGTACCCCAGGGGTTGATTCTGGGGCTGATACCATTCAATATCTTCATCAACAACCTGGATGATGAAACAAATTGCCCCTGTGGCAATTATTAGGTTGCCCTTTATATATGTGTACTGGTTAGTAACAGAACCTGTGAGGCTGCTGTATTTTCTGGTGGTAGACTTGGGATTTTTGCTAGTGCTGGGTTTTGCAACACATGATCTTCTGTGAAGCTGTGGAAAACTTTTAAATAGGCTGAGTTTACTTGCCAGTATTAGAATCAAAAAGGGACGCTGGTAAAGTAATATGTGGGACCTTGCTAGGTCCAGTTCCGTGAGCAGCTTAAAAACCTTATAAGCAAGGTGAAGCAGTCCAGTCCCAAGGGGGATTCAATTATTGTTTTAGTAAATCTTATAAATTTGACTTGCTGGAGCAGGTTAGTACCTTCATGCAATATAAAAATGATATTACAATGTCATTCTCTTGCCAAACAACAGCACTTCGAAATAGGTCCACTTTCCTATTTCGGTATAATTTTCCAGAATAGCAGCTTTATTCATTATTTATGCTGAGAGGTCTTTTGCTCATACGACACCTTTAAAATACAAGCTAGAGGACTAAAATCTATTAAAAGGATTGGTTTTTTTCTGATATAATGTCCTCAATTCTGAACTAATTACATAGTGGCTGGAAATATGCTGTGATCTCACATGAAATAATTTTCTGGGTGAAAAGACAAAAATAGTAGCTTAATTTTGGTGGTCACTGAGGAGGGCAAATGTAAGTTGCCCAGAAGTAAAGCCCTAAGAAACTCCAGAGTTTCAAGATTCTGTGGCATTAATTAAAAGCATGTTTTGGGGCTGTTACCTGTTGAAGGGCTTAGAACTTGCAGTGCCTAATAAAATGCTCTAAAAAGAACTAACTTCAATTATGTGTGATGGATGCTGATGCTCACATACAGATTGTGCTCTCATGATGCTTGTTTTCTAAGAACATAATATAAGAAGGGCAATACTGAGAAAAAAATGTACTCTCCCAGCTTCTGGTCATTTTCAACTCAAGGAACCTCAGAAGCCCCGTACAGTTACTGAGTGCAAAGAAGCTCGGTGAACTTTCTTCCACGTTTGTGTGCATCTTCCCCCGACTACACATGAACTGTTCACATCCACAACATCCTGTGGCAAGCAATTGCATGGTTTAACTAAGCATTGTATGGAAAAAACCACAACCTTGTGTGTGTTCTTGAACCTGCCACCTGCTAGCATCATTTGATAACCCCCAGGTCTTGTGCTGAAAGAGTCAGGTAATAGCTGGCCCCTATTCAGCCTCTCCTTGCCACCCATGGTTTTATAGATATCTGTTGCTCTCCTGTATCCTTTCTAGATGAGAAAGCCCTAGTGTATGCAGTCATTCCTTATGTGAAGGAATTGGCACTTCCAAACCACTGACCATCCTTGTTGTCCCTCCTTGAACTTTTACCAGTATCGGTCAGTCTTCTTGAGGATGCGTGAGAAGGACCAGAACTGCAGAAATTATCTAAGCTCTGGACAAAACAGGGATTTAGACAGCAGCATAAAGATGTTCTCTGCTTTTTTAAGAATGCTGAATGATTTCTGGGTTTTGATGACTGTGCACTGAGCTGATGTGTTTGTTAGATATCCTGCCTAACCCTAAAATCTTGCTCTGGAATCGAAATAGACAGGATGTTCCCCATCATTTTATCTGTGAAGTTAGGGTTGGTTTTCCACTTATGTCACTTTACATTGGAGTTGATGTGTCATTTTAACACCCTGTTACTCAGTCATGTGGGTTCTCCTGCAGTTCTTCACAATCTGCTCTTCTCTTTACTAACTTGAATAACTTAACATAATTACTAGACTTTATGAGTTACTATTTATCCCCTTTTCCATGTTGTTTGTGAATACTTTTCCACATATACTGCAGTGTGACTAGTGGTTACCACCAAGCAGCCAAATGCATTGGTTGTTTTGAGGTAGAAAAGCTGTAATTGCTGAGGAATGATGGAACTGATTCTGATTTAAACATGGGACTGTGTTGCGAGTGCGTTTTCTAGGTCATTACTGTTAATTTTGGACCTTATACCCATTACCTCAGGTCCACTATCTTACCCACAGCAGTGAGACTGGGGCTGCTGTTGCAGGATCCTCTCAGATAAGTCTGCAGTTTGCTTCCTTGCTCATAACCTCCAGTTGTACCTTTCCAGGCAGTGCATGCACAGCGAGCCTGTCTCTGCTTCTTGGCAGAGAGCTGCTGACCAATGGCTTTTGCTTTCTTTGGTTTTTTACTAAGTTTCCTACTTCAGTCTCCATGGTTTTTAATCAGTCCCGAATGAATTCCTGGGTAAGCTTCTGCTCAGTGTTTGCCATGTTTCTGCCAGCGCTTGCCCAGCCAACCTGGGTCTGGCTTACTTTTATCACTTCAGGCTTGTGTATGATTAAGCAAAATTTCATTGAAGTTGCTGGTATAATTCTGCTTAGAAACAGTTTTCTGTGGAATACAAAATAGTTTTCTGTGAATATTTTCTACGTGAAATACACAAAGATACCTTACAGAAACCCAACTTCACCGATACAAGTTCATTTAAAAACCTAATCTCATTCCTTCAATTTAGTTGGAAGAATATCGGTCATTAATAAACACACACAAACTAGAAAGAAGTTTGATTTGGCATTGGTATTCATAAGGTAAAAGCTATGAAGTTTGGCAAAGGTCTTTCCAGCCCAGTATCTCATCCCCAGCAATGACCAGTAGTGGGTTTTCAAGGAAGAATCTAAATCTATGTAAAGAACATGCTGTTCTGCTATTTTTTTGTCATAAGCAGAGATAGTTTTACAATATTTGTCTAAGATCCCCTAGGCAGAGAGATGCACACACAAGCAGCAGTTGGTCAGGGTCAGGGCTGGCTCCAGGGTGCCTTGGGATGAGCTGGCTGTACTGCCCATGTGTTGCACAGCTGGGCCTTCCCATTATGCAGGAGTTGGCACCGAGAGCTGATGCATCCTGAGTGCCCTGGGTTTGCTCTGCATGTGTAGGCCGTCTGTACAGCACGTGGGCAGCAGATGTTATATGGCTGGTCAGTGCTGGGCATGCATGGTGCACATGTGCTGTGGGGACAACTGTGCAGAGGGCTTCTCTGAGACTGGGCTGCTCTGGGTGCATTGCTGATCATCTTGGTCATCTGAACGTCTCAAGCCCACAACCTGTATATGGACAAAACATCCTTTGGAAAAGATGATGTGTCCTGGCGAATCTGGATAATGCAGGATATGCTTAGCAATAAAGAGTTTTCAAATAGCCAGTACAGCTACATTTCTGGTGCATCTCAAAGTTTGGGACTAATTTCTCTTCCATTGAAGCCAGGGCCAAAAATCACACTTGTTTTGACTGAAGTAGGCATTGGGATCCCTTTCCGCTTTCACCAAAAATCCTACTGCCAGTACATATGAGAGGAATCAGACAATAGGGAAGGGCGAAGTGCAGTGAAATCAGCCCTTGTTTAAATCATGGCAGTTGTGTCAACGACTTGTCTGGAGTCAAGGCTTTGGCCATGGATTTTAATTCTTCCAGTGCTGAATTTCCATTCTGCTGACAGTGAAGAGGAAGGAATAAAATCATTGAATTCACTGGCTATAGGAGTAGGTTCAGCTCATTTCTTTGCTACAATTGCTCTTTGTCTTGGGTAGTTCCCCTGTTGTTAAGAAAAATCAGTCTTGATGTGTTTAGCTCACGAGGGTTCCACAAGGCTTGCAAACATCTCTGAGGTACTCACAGCTGCTGAAGTGCTTTTGATTGACAATACTACTTTCATGTAATTCTTCCATGTTTCCTTTTGTGTTGTTTTCAATTACAGTAATTTCAACAGAGCTGTCTACAATAAAAAACTATGGAAATTGAATACAGAAAGATGTAATATTTCAAGGAAGAGTAAGTATAGCAGTGTCATTTTTTTCCTAGAGAAAGGATATAGATTTCTCAAGACCAGCTCTGTATTCTCAGTTTAACTGGCAGACAGGAAATGTTGGTTTTTTTTTCTTTAGGTCCCAAAGGATGTTTCTTTGTTAGAAAGCCAAACCTCCGTTTCCTCTATTCCTTGTAACCAATAGCAAACCTAGTGAACAGAGAGTAGACTTGGCACCAAATGCATGAACTTGTAGCCTATTTCTTTTACAAACCAATTTCGTTTGAACATTGGAAGTCTGCCTTTGTTTTCTGCTGGATAACTTGGTAGGCAACTAATTGATTTTCTTGTGGCTAGATGCTGGAACCTGCCCTGGTGCTAATGAGACTTCTTACACAAACAGTCTCAATGAGGTTAACAGCAACCCGTGTGTGCATCAAGTCCCCGATGCAGCTGTTTTATGCTGAGAAATGTTGGCAGTGGCTTTGCCTCAATGCCCACTTTGACACCCCCCAGGTGTCGTGTGCATATATTGGATATGGCTGGACTGCATAATGCATACATAGAGGTACCCAAGCTAGCTTTGGTAACAAAAACAATAGCTATGTACAGCCACAAACCTGCTTTTAAGAGGGCTAATTATAGTTTGGGTGGCAGAGCATGCTGTCCAAATTGCTGTGCAGCTGACACATGGACTCATGTCCTGTTAAATGGCAGAATGGAAACTTCAAGAGCATTTCGAAACAAATCAGTCTTCTAGTGATCAAAAAGTGTGACCACGGCCAAGTGGTTAGGTTGAGTAAGTCGGGTATCTAGGATGCTGAGTAAGTGTGGCATGATGATTTGGAGCAGGTTGCTGGAGTCTGCCATCTCTGCAAACTAGTCTGAGTCAGCATCTGCAACATTACCTCTTCACTGTCTATATTTTCAGGGGATGATTTTTCTTCACTTACTTCAGATCGAGACATAATACCTGTGTGCTTTGAAGGATTGCTGCCTAATGAGTTTCTGTGATTCTGAACTCTAGTGTAAAGTTTGTCAGCCGTAAGGCTCTCCTTTGCAGAACTGCTCAGATTATTTTCATTTAAAATGAAATGAGAGGTAAAGTTTAGCCTCCCATTTTGTTTGGTTTTCTGCCCACACCTCTGAATTGGTTCTGCCGTGGTTTGTCTGACCACACAGCTATAGAGACCAGACAGAGACAAGGAAGGCTTCAGCTATTTGATTGTTACCCAGCTGGCAATACTAGTGTTTAAGTTGGGATTTGGGAGTTTTCTGGCTGATAAATAGGTTTGTATGTTTGAGTTTGATTATTCTAGGCTGACAGTTGTGTTTACTTCTGGTTAAAAAGTTACTTGAACAACCAGTTGCTTACTTTCACCACATGCAGAAGTTCACACTTTATTGGTGAATTGGCCACATATTTCTTGTTTAAAAGTTCCAAAATATTCCTGCATGCTGCTTGTCCTTGATATGTGAAGCACAAGGAGAATGGCAAATTTAGGAAGCCCCTTATAACAAGGGGCTTCCTTTTATACAAATAAAAATTAAGAACTCACAAAGGACCAAATTATAGGCTAGAATTGTGATAGTTGGATATCTTAATAAAAAAATATTTGTTCTGCTTGCAAACAACCTACAGAAACATTTTAAAAGATTATCTGTGAAGACAATACTTTCAGAAATAAATACTATGTTTTCTTACAGGAAACTATAGCAGTGAAGCAGCACAGGAAAAAAAAGAAAGCATGCAAGACGCAGGCCTATTATGTTGCCTGACTTGAATTGTATACTTCACTTATCCTGAGGTTAAATTTGATCTTGATAGTCAGTTCTGCGATGAAGTAATTTGCTGTAGCACTCTGTTGCACTACCATTCAAAGAAGGCAATGAGGCTTTTTGACTGGTATAGTCCAGCTTTTATAAAATGGGAAGCTAAAATTGCAACTTTATTCAAGCCGTCAGTAAATGTCAACTGTCTCAGCTGGCAAGAAAAATAATACAAATTTTAATAAACTTGATAAAAATAGTTTTATGGTACGAGATGAATAGTCAGCCTCTGAAAACACGTGTAGATACCTACTGGTCAGTTTTCTTGTAAATACTTGATATGAAATTAACCACTGTTAATAATTTAATAGTCAGTCTAACTGATAAAATGCAGTCATTAGCACTACATTGTCTAATGTGGAGACACCAAGGTTCTTTTAGGTCATGTTCCCAACAAGTATTTATTTTGTCCATTTGTCTCCAACTGCATATTCTTTGTAAAATCATAATAGCAGGATGTGGTTAGAACATCATACATGATATTATAGCTCTCAACAACAAGGCTTTTCCAGGAAGGGATGTTGGAGACTTGGCTAATGTAGTGCTTGCAACCATGCCCCAGCAAAAATACTGACATCTTGTCAGACTGGATGTCTGCAGTTAGCTTACCGGCTACAAGAGAGGAGTGGTGAGGCTGTATGAATTGGTGGTCTTCACAGCTGTTCTCACTGGTCTTCAGCAAAGTCCCTTGAACATCACTGGGAAGATATGCAATAAGGTGCTTTTGTTTCATTAAAGCAAACAAACAAACAAAAAAACCCCAACCAAACACCCCATCAGTCTATCATTAAATTACTCAAAGCAAAGCAATAGAACTGTACTTTTCTGATAGAAAATATAGACTGTGATCTTGTTGCTACCACACAAAGCAAATGCCACCTATTTGCAAAATAATTTGTCCTACGTGTTGATGGCTGGCTTTGCCACTGAATTATTTTTAAATGGGATCCATTTTAAATGCAATCCACTTTCTTAATTTCCTCCTAATTAGTCTTCTATAGAAGGGACTACTGACCTATATGCCTATATGTAGGTCAGTGGTCCCTCAAGATAGAGATGACCTGCTGCAGGAAGCATAAATGGGACTCCAAGGTTTGTTCTCAGGCCTCACAAATCTGTGTTGCTCTTAAGAGAGTTGGTTTTCTTTCTTTCTCGTTCCTTTGAAAAAAAATTTTTGGTCCAAAGCAACCTTGAAAAACATAAGGTAAATGCAGCCAGCTCAGATATCTGAACCTGTGAAGAAGCTAAAACCAGGTCTCAGAAATTAGCTGGGATTCATAAGCCAGCTCTGTGATCTCTTTGCCAACTTCTGAATAGAAATTCTGCTCAGAAGATTTCCAACTAGTGTTGCCCAAAGCAAAGGTTAAAGGCAGAGTTCATTGGGCTTGATGCTGAAGACAGGCAATCAGACGTGTAAACTTGAAAGGTGGGGGGGCTTTTCCTGAACCAGGGCTCAGTTGCTGGTGATTTGGGAAGCATTGCTGTGGTCACGTCAGGGTTTTGTGAGAACAGTTCAGCAAAGAATGAGGAAACTGCAAAGCTTTCTTTGCTTAGGCTTAGTCCATTTTATAGGACTGAGATCTCAGAAAATGAAATGACAGATAAAGCATCCCATTGCTTCACTTGAGTTTTACTTTGTTATAAAAAAACCTATTAAATGAAAAAACTTATCAGAGCACTTTATTGGAAAGAACCAATTGGTTGCTGTAGACACATGAGATGGACCTCAGTTCTTTCTGCATGCAGCCAGGGACCTTACTTAACTTGTGGAAGCCATATCCTGTAAGAAATCAGTCCTCATTCAAGCAGTGTTTGGACAATGCTTGGCATGCAGGAGAGCTGATAGAGCTGATAGGAGTGTGACCAAAGTATGTGTGTGTTTGTACAGCTTGTGCTTATCACGAGGCAGAACTTTCCTTCACTACAAGAATACCTAGTGGATGATGCTGTGCTGATGTACGGAGGTTCGCTGTTTCCTCTTTATTATGTGGTCACTGTGCCTTGTGGGCAGAGGCAAGGTACTGAGCTACGTGGACCTCACCAGACCCAGTATGGCCATTCTTGTGGGTGCCTCCTGTGTAGCACAGGGAGAGGAGCTCAGAGAAGAGCAACATGTTTGCTATATGCTTGGTCCAGATGCTGATGGGAAGAAAAAATCTTTGAGGTTTTACTATACACACTGGTGTTTTGCTTTCCATAGAGAGCAGTGGTGAGCCAAAGAGGCAGCCATTTCAGCGAATGAAATACAAGTAACAGTCACCAATGGCAACAGGTCTCCTGTTGACAAAGAAGCTCTTTTCCTGGTTCTAATGACCCACTGTAATATATAAATCTCCAGTCTGATATTTCCCCCTCCCTATTCATCAGATGAACTGTAGGTTTCAATAGCTACTTAAGATCCTGTGGTTGAAGTAGGATCCAGAGGTGTGTATGTTTATACTTACCAGCTGCCATAGTAAAAGCTCTGTGGTTTGATGATCCCATTTAGTATAAATCACCACTTTAATGCTCAGTGATATATCATAGTGAGACATCAGCCTTTCAGAAGGGTCTTTGTGGCTGTTATGGTGCAGTGATGAGGCCAAAAATGCTTGCTGCTCTGAATAAGGATAATTATTAAGGTGGACTAACCTACTACTGCGTTCTACCAACTCTTGCAATGTATAACACATCCTTTCAACAATCCTTGTTTAAACTGCAGGCCTTGAAGCTACAACTTTCTTAGCTGCTGTACCAGACTCTCATGTAAACTTAGCACAAGTGCTCTGTGCTGCTTCTTCAGAGCTGTTAATTGGTGCCATGGCTTGGTCCTTTTTTTTTTTTTTTCCCCAAGAAAATCATGGTGCATCATGTGCTGGCTGATTCAATTTGGGAGGGGGGTGGTGATAAAAAACTCATTCATTCCTTTTGAAGTAGATTTTACATTTCTGCCCCATGTGCCATTTTTCCTGTGCTGTAACAGTTGGATTTCCAAACAGACATTGTGGAGCCTGGTTTGTCCAACACTTTTAGTGAGGGTTTGCAAATGTTTTGGGCAGGAAGGCCTAAATATTAATGCTCCTAGGAAAACAAGAAACTTCTGCTGTGTGGAATCAATTCGTTATTTCCAGAGGTGCTGCAGCTTCTCAGATAAGACTTCTGTGTGTTTTTTCTGTTTAGGAGCTAATTCAAGTTTAGCTACATCCATCAGTAAGATTGTCAATAGTGTCTTTGTTGCCATGATGTCTAAAGATGTGCATGAAGATCCCACATAATAATTTATTCCTGTCATTTGAGTATGAGGCAAAGTGTGTAAGAGAGAGAGAGAGAAGAAAAATAGATGAAGTCCAGGAAAAGAAAATGGAAGTGTTTCTGTGAAGCTTGCGGAGGTGATGAATGCTGTTGCTGTAATATGCAAACAGCAAAACAAGTGGTTTGGCAGCTGCTGCAAAGCAATTTACCTCGCTGACCAATATCACTTGAGTTGCATTTCTGTGCTCCTTTTATGGCTTGCACGCTCCTGCAGTTCCTAGTTTCTAGCTCTTTGCATGGGTTGGCCAGGGCTGTTTTGTTTCTGTTGGTGCCTAAAAAATGGCGTTGCACAACTACTTATTACTAAAGATAATAGCAGCTCCATCATAGCTTTCAGATCCTCTGTGGGAATGCATAACCTCCTGCCCATTGCTGTGAAGCATGCAAGATGGTAGCAAAGAGGCTCTGAGATCCCCTGGGATTTTCCCAACCTGCTCTGGTTTGGGTAGGTATCAATTAGATATGTTAGTCAAACATTGAGAGGACACTGTTGTTAGCCTGGACTTTAGGACACAGAACAAGTGAGGGCCCTGAGTCTGTTCCAGATTTCATTGAAGACAGCTAAAACACTGATGTGGTCCTGTCTGCCAGGGAGGAGGCCATATCTTCTGGCTGGACTGCATGCTCTGTGGCATAAAACTGCTAAAAGCTGCAATAGCAAGACTGAACCCTAGCTCTGTGGGAGCTGTACCCAATTTGTAGGCAAAAGCTGCAACACAGCACTCAGAATGTGATTGACCACATCTTGGATGCAGACACTGTTTTGAGGTCCCATTAAAAAGGCTGGCAGGCTGCTCTACCCATGACCTTCGGTCTGAGATGATGGGGTAGCCCAGCTGAGACTTAGCAATGAAGCGTCTGTGGCGTGAAAGTATCAGTCCTGTTCAAATCCCTGTAGCAGCAAAAAGTTTCATGTGCGCTATAGGATGATAAGTGAAGGAAGAAATGAAGTTCCCTCACTCCCTGCCTGTAGCGACAATGCTGTTTGGAGCTTGGCTGGAGTGCTGGCTCTGTGGAGCCTGAGACAGAGCTGTTGGTGCTCCTGGACCTGGGAACATGGCACTGGCGCTGCTCTGACCAAGCATAGCTGCTGAGGCTCTGCTGGTAAGTCTGAGCAGGCCCTTGAAATACCCCATGGGTACACAGTGCTACATCTCAGCTCCTGACACTGTTTTGTTAGAGCTGGAGGCAGCTCCAGCATCTCTTTATCAATGGCAGCCTAACTCTGACCAGTGGCCTGTGACGTTAGTGAACTGGTATTCAGCTATCCCTGTTGTGTGGGTATTGGTGGCCTTTTGGGGACTTGTACGAGCAGTAATGAGAGTCACCTGGGTTGCCCAAATGACTGTCAGTCAGGCAAGAACACCTGTATTTAATCTGGAAGGCCACACCTTATCTGATGAGGAGAGGGGGAGAAAAGGATTAGGTAAAAATTGCTGGGTGTGAAGGATGCTGTTGAAATGGATGGAAGCAGCAAGCACCAAATACTGTGCAGCTCAGTGAGTGCTAGTTCACGGTATGAAAATATTGGCTGAAGAAGATGAATCTTGACCTTAGGGTTTTGGTTCTTAATGTTTCCTCTGTGTGGCTTTTTATACTCAGGTAAGACAAATCAAAATGAATATTTAATTTGAGTGTGTGTGGGCACAATGCTGGCTTGCAAAATCCAAATCTACACTTCAGAAGTTTCTGTAGCAGTGCCCATATAGGGGGGAAAAAGCATAGATGTTGTAGGTGTTTGGTTTCTTTGTTATTGTTGCTTTCCACCTTCACAGATGGCCAAGATGACTGTGCCAGCTGACATGCTCTGGTTTCTACAAGGGTTTTAATGCCCCTGTGATGGAGACAGGCTGTCTGTTTTGGTAGATCTCAGGAGTGGTCTTTGACACAACTTATCACCTTTTCTGTTTGATGGATAATTGTGTAGGATAACAATGTGGCAGCCTGGTTAAAGTCTTATCTCAATGGAGACCATTCACTTGGCTAATTCTGGTCAATAAGAAGCAAGCTCCCTTTCCTGTGGTATACCACCAGCATTTCATGTATTTTCATTGTTATTGTAGCAAGGGTAAGCTGTCTTTTAACAGGAGTATAGAGTAAATATTGAATAAAACTATGCATGTTTCAAAGAACAAATGTGTGTGCTTAAGTTTTTTTAAGCCAAGGTTAAGAGTGGGAAAGTATAGCTAAATCTTTCTTAATAACAACTATTTTGCATTTCATTTGGCAAGCCCCAGGTGTGTTTCAGACTAATTACTTCAAAATACGCTTGTTCACAGCTGTAGGCCAGCTGTACAACAACAGCTATGAAATACTTGGAATTTAACAAATCTGGGCTGATAAGCCTATGAAACCACATAATCCACAGAAATGCTTGATAGGAAACAATTTATTAATTCTAATATTAAATTAAATTAAGAAGGAACATCCTGATTTGCAGCAGAGACCTCATTGTCTTCAATCTACAAAGACTGTCAAAATTTTTTGCCCCTCTCTAAATTTTATGGTGGAGAACAGGAGCTATTCTGGATTTTGTAGCTTCAAAAACCTCGTTCTCTTTATCTTTGTCTCTTCCAGCACCACCTTCTCACATCATGGATTGTATTTAAGTGATTGTCGTACCCTGTCTGCAATGCAAAAGAGTGTGTGTTGTCTGGCTTTCCACTTAACTGCTCGCTTTTCTCCTGTACCTCTTTGAAACCTTACGCAGTTTTCTGTTCTCTGCTTTTAGAGAAATGCTCTAATTTCGTGCTTCAAAGGTGCACTAAGCTATTTTAAAAGGGCACAGTTTGGACTGTTTCCCCTTGCAATAACGTGAAAATAATTGTCTTTGTATTTCCTGAGACCTGTTTTCTTCCCTTTGCTTTTTCCTGGGTGAGGAAGGATTATAAAACCACCACTTTAATTCTGTCTTTCCATATTGTAGTGACAAAAGAGATAGTCTGCATTAATGTCACAAAGTATCACTGAGGGGATTATTACTACCTTGGTTCTGTTATCACAGCTGTAAATACCAATCAAATTCTGGCAGAGGTGTATTTCTTCCCGAAAGTGCAATGTGGTAAGATGTTAAAACTGTCAGTGACTCAGAACAAACTCTTCACTGTAGCAAGTGTGATTGAAAGGATACTTGTGTGATTAGAATAAGCAGTTTCGGAAAACACCTTTTGAAATCATCCCTCAAAGGCGCCTTGCTGCATGTTTTCTGCAGCCTGCTTGGGAAGAAGGAAAATAATCAGTAATTACATGGGAACGTTAGGCTGTCTGTCTGCACACTCTTACCTCCACGCTTCTCTATACCCCTACGCTTCGCTCCTTCCTAGCAAACCTGACTTTTGCTGCACTTCAGAGCTAAGTACGCTTTTGTATTCTTTGCAAAGAGAAAATCATAATTTTTGATAGTAGGCTCAGAGTTGGCTTTAGCAAAGAAGGGTAGGGAGGTAAACTGTGGTATTTGCCTACGGTTGAAGAGATGAGCTGGCTGCTCTGAGGGTAGGCTGAGCTGCTAATCCTTGCCTCTTGCTTGTACAAGCTTATGCTAAGATGCCTTTGGGCTGGCTTTGAAGGAGGATTGATTCACTGAAAACATCTGCTCCCATGTTCTTGCTTTCCAAGCAACCATACCTTGTGGTGTGTCCCACATTCAGACATGTGGATTAGGAAGAAGTAAAGGAAGGTTAAAAAGGCAGTATTATGGTGGACTGGAGAATCAAAGAATAACCTTTCCCATAGTCATGGCTGGATGTAGTGCTTGGGACACATTTTTCTGTGATGATGTATTTTTAGCATAACTTCACAGCATGCCCTGCTCAATACTTCTGTTATGGAAGCTGCTTACCCCACCTCCCTACTTTGACTGTGCTCTGTCTGCACCTCTCCTGGCAAGTACCCAGATCATTTTGGAAACATCTGCTCATCTTTGACGTAACATTGGCTTTGCTAATCTACAAAGGGATTCACTACTTCAACAAGAGAGTCTGTATATTTTTATATATGTAGTATGAGTATTTACTTTATATATGAGTATTTACTCGGGGGGGGGGGGGGGGGGCTAAACCAAACTCTCAGAGTATCAGAAGGGCAGCTTGTACTGTGTGTGCCTGACTGCTCACATGCTACGCACACAAAACTGGGCGATGGAGCATCAGGAGGGAAAAACAACTGAGGGTTACCTGTAATTCTGTATATTCTTGGATTTTTTCAAACCAAGGTTATAAATTGTCTTGAAAATGTGGTAGTAGCACGAATCCACTAAAATATCAGCAAGTGTGGAGTGAAAGATACCTGCCATTACATAGCTCCTGACAACATGCAGCCCAGCTCTCCCTTTTGCAACCCACAAGAAGGAATCTGAGTGCAAACACCCTGAGTTTGCAAATCCAAGCATGATGCGAGGCTGTCCCCTTCTGAGACAGCTCAGGGCATGGCAGGAGACTATATTGCCTGGGCCACCCCTGCACAAGACCATCTGTCCTACCTGTATAGCAGGAGCTCAGGTGTGAAGGGAGGCAGCGCCTGCTGCCTTTCCCACAGCAGCAGCTGCTGCCTCCTACCTTAGGGGCAGGAGTAGGGAATGCCCTTCTGTGCAAGACCTCTGCTGTCTTTTCCTCCCAGCCCGGTCCTTCATCTTTTACATGTTGAGGAGGAAGAGGGCTCTGTTCTCATTTTTCTGACCCATCCCTTCATCCTAAGGGGGTCGGGGTGGTATAGATGGGTCTTTGTAGAAGGAGTAGGTAGGGGACTTGTAGAGGGCTGCTGGTGTATTCCTTAAAGGAAGAGGATGAGAGCGAGTGATGGGAAGGGGGTTTTCCTCCTCCCTCGTGCTTTTAATCCCAGTGCCCTCTCCTCGCCTGCTCTCCATCCTCCAGGACACATTCTGCTGGCGCGGAAGCAAAACCAAACTTTGCCCCTGGGGCTGAGACGCCTTGAGTGCTGAAGTTTCCTTTTTGTGTTAAGGAAACTGTACCACATAATAGCCTCTGTTTGGGGTGTGACTCTGCATGGGTGTAGGTATTTCCCTGTGTTCTAGGAAATTTTAAACACTGGGAATATAGTATTACGGAAGAAGGATTGCTGGAAGGGACCTCCAGTGGTCAGTAAGTCCAGCCCCTTGCCAAAGTCAAGAATGATTACAGCTAAGCCATTCCTGTGAGATTCTTGCATCATCTCAATTGCAGAAGGCTTGTAATCTTCCTGGACACTCTCCCTGTATTTACCTCTCCATTAAAAAGCTTCTGTTAACCTCTCTGTTACTTGTTACCCTATCCACTACAGATCCGGAAGATGGGTGGTCTGGGTCCTTGTGGCCTGGAGTGGCTTTTTATCAGTTTGAAGATGGTTATGGTGTGTCTCCTCTGTCTAGCCCTTCTCCAAGTACCCTGGAATGGATGAGTCTAGTTATTCCAGATGGATGCCACAGGAGCAACTCTCTGGACTCGCTTCAGCAGATTCTTGCCTTCCAGGAAGGGTGTTGTGCAATACAGGATACTGTACTCTGGCAGAGACCTCCCTGATATAGCATGAAAGTACATGGTAGAACATAACCTTTCGTAGCTGAAAGTTAAGCTGTTTTGCTCAGGAGAGAAGAGAGAAAAGGACTACTTTTAATTTATTTTTTTAAAAATAAGTTGCTAGAAAAAATATTTGAGACAGAAGGGAGACAGGTTATTGTCATTTTTATTTAAGACTGCTTTGCAGAAAATATTTTTCCTCCTCCTGATAGACATTGATCCATCTCTGATGGCATTGATCCACCTTCAGCAGCGTGGATGTATTGGCAAATGAGAGTCAGGTACTGTAATGGCTCTGCATTGTTGGCAGGATGTCTCCTTGAGGTGCTTCAAAGGAGGGGGTGCTCCTGTCCTTGACATGATCGAAGCCTGTCTTCCCCCCAAAGCACAAGGCTGGCTTAACGCTTGCTGACAGTTGTGAAAGGAATTCGGTTTTGCTTGTACATTAGGTGTAGGCTGTAACTGGTGTTGCTGTTACACAGTTGAACTCTTACCTGGCTGCAAACCTCTTCTTCCCACACAAAGATGTTGTAGTAGAAGACAAAAACATTCTTTATAACGCTGTAATGAATGTGAGCAAAGCAGTTCTCTTACTGCCAACCTGAAGTGCTGAGCAGTGAATTTCCATCAACTGAAATGCCCCTAACTTAATTGTATGTCTGTTCATTAAAGCTACATATAGGATCACAAAGCTTTGCTCTCTCAGAATAGAGCCCTTCTTTTTAAACCTAACATACCACAAAATTTATCATACACAAGGAAAACACTATTTCTATGCAAACTTCTGCTTCTGTTTCTTTTCCATTCCTTCTTGTTGTGGGTTTTTCCCCTGGTGTTTTATATTGTGCCTATTAGTATCTGAGTAATTCCTCAGTTTACAGTTGTCAGGCTGTGTTGAAAGCTAAGCTCTCCTGTGGGGCTAGGTTCCTCTAGCCTGCATGCGGATTAGGTGTGCACAAGGCAAAGGAAGGCTAGTGGGGTTTGCAGGCGTTTCCTTGAATCTTGGTGGCTGCCACCTTGGCCCTCCTAGGGGAAGGGCAGGTACAGATAATAAACTGTGTTTGAGGAGGCAGTTACGGTCCTGAAAGAGATGCAAAAGGTGACACTGATGGAAGTTTTTGAAAGAATGCAGTTTTTTTATAATCTCCCATGTTGTACAATGTTGTTCATGTTCATAAAGACATAATAAGACGGGCTACATCTCTGCTCTTTGACATGCGAAATGCTTCACTAAACTGTACCAACAAGGCTTGGTGTCAGAGAGGCACTAGGATACTATGAATGACCAAAACCTTATTGTTGTTGTTATCCTGAAATGCCTACATATTGTCCAGAAACCACCTCTTGCTGACACTCCCATTTTCTGCATGCTTCTAAGAAGCCTATTGAACTGGCTTTCAATTGAACTATTGAACTATTCAATTGAACTATTCCCCCCAGACATTTTCAGTAAACACCAAAACCAGGTTTTTTTCTCTAGCTGTGCCATGTGCGATTAAATAAGACACTGTATCTGTATGCCCAGTTATAATGGTGGCACTCAGAGTGGTATTAGTTTCCTCCATCTTCTAATGCTTTCATAAATAGCTAAGAGCAAACATGTTTTTAACGTTTCTTTACAATAACCAACAACATTATTACCTCTGTTAAAGCCTAAAAAATAAAGCAAGTTAGAAGCTTTCATCAAAATATCTATAAGCAGTAAGGTGGAAACTTCTATTGCCTGGCTGTTGGGAGTGTGCATGCATGGAGATGATTCAGCTGAATGCTTGTAAAAACGTACATGTAATTGCTCAACTTAATCATGAAATTTATGGGACAGTGAATGAAATATCTTGGTGTGCTCTACAATAACTGTGTTTATGATGGCCTTCAGGAACCATGACTTCAGTTATATTAGAATATTCTTCTGATAAGTCATAGCATCTTTTAAGCCGAAGGCATGGTATTACAAAAGGAAGATAGCCTTTGATTTAAAAATACATAGGACAAGATTTGGAGATTATCCCATTTGCATGTGGGATCTCCTTGCAAATGACCTGTGCATGCTGTGGTCTATTCACAAAATTGCTGTTTCTTTAGTGACTTTTATGCACATGTAGTCATTTTTTTAATGCCCTGTGTGTACCAGGAAGAGAGGCTGATGGTGGGAGGCTGTCAAAGAGTAAACCACTTGAGGCAGTGGACTAGCAGAAATGTGTGAAAGTGAGCCTGGCCAGGTTTGTTGATGGGGAAGAAATAATGTGCAGTGGCACCTCTGGGAGGGGAGAAGGTGTTCACGAGGCAGATATGGCTGGTATCAAACTAGGAGCTGCATGGAAAGTTGAGACAAATACCAGAAAACCTTGGGCAAGAAATGGAAAACGATGAGCAGACTGAGCAAGGTTAGGAAAAGGGAAACTGAGCTGTAAAATCACTGTCGTGCAGAAAATGAGCCATGACTATACAGAAATGCTGGACTTCTATAGGGGTAAGGATCATCTGCATGATGAATGCCCTGGGGAGAGGAGGAAGCGGAAACTGGGAAGTATGAATGGGAGACTTTGTTGTGTCTTGTCTTGGCATTAGTGTTCTTCAGGTTATTCAGCAAGGAGCAATTACCTCTCTATTTCCATTAATCCAGTAGATGCCTCCGAGCAGGTAAGATGTCACAACTGCAGGGGCTGACTGAGGGAGGAGAAAATTTTATTAATAAAGAAATCTAATGGTTCTACACTAGGCCCATGCAAGTCTTGTAGTGAAGGGTGTTTGGCTCTTCAGTCCTCTCTCAGATTTCTATCCCACTGTTGCCATTCCCAGGGCAGGAAGGATGCCCCTGAGCCGTCCTCGCTGAAGCAACAAAAATCAATTTTGTCCCCTGTTGGGTCAAAAGGTCAGGACTGGCTCTTCTGAAAGGGCTTCAGATTTATCTGTCACTAACCAGATACGATGACTATTCTGGGAGATTATGGACCTATTCAAGCTCTCTACGTCTTCAGGAGACCAGCTTGGGACCTTGATATTTGTGTATATTTAGCTCTGGAAAGTATTGCCTTGCAAAACAAGATTTTTTTTGTCAAGAAAGGTGATAGAAATATAATGGCTACACAGTCAGGAATACTTTGATGTAACAGTAGCCTAAGGAGATAAGACACATGAAATGCTTCTATACCTTTACATGCAGATTTGAGAGAGGATTATTAATGGATTTGAAAGAGAATTACTGATTTATGCATGTACGTTTTCTTTCACTAAAGATATCTGATATGCTACCATTAATCAACAGCTTAGAGAAGAGCCTATGGCTGCATGCCATTGGAAAGACAGTGAGGTGGTGATGTACTGATTTCCTTGAGACGTACAGGTTTTGACACTAGCTAGATACTAAAAAGCAGAAGTCATCAAAAGTAGTCTTTGTTGCATTCTCTGAATTTTTCTTAATCTCTAACATGTCACTACTCTGCCTGTGCATTAATGTGCACTGTCCAAGCAGGTATATTTCTATTGCTATCCCTGTGACTCTGGGTTCCTCTGGGGAAAAAGGGCTGGACCACTCCAATCTCTTAGCTCTTTTTGCAAGTAAAATGCTCCTCAGTGAATACAGATTTGTAGCAGCAGAAATGTACATGCATTCTCCCTCCATTTGCATTTTAATCATCTCTGGAAAACAAAACTTCAGAGAGCACTTCACAATCTATCTTAAATAATTAAAAGAATAATTTCTATGTGTTGTTGAAAGATATGAGGAATCTAATTTAAATCCAATTTCAGCCTGCCCATGCTTGCTTTTAGTGTCCCTCTGGCTCTTGCTTATCTGTTCCAAAACCTGGTGAAATTCTGTTGAATTGCTTCTTTTTTTCTCCCTCTCTCTTTTTTGCACTTGCGTCTTTTTCTGACAGTGTCCTAAAAAGGAGCAGTGCAGAGGACTACAAGATCATCCTATTGATTTCAGTGAAGCACTTGAATGATCTCAGAACTGCTGCTTTTATTGGTAAAAGGGTATACTAATAGATAAAGCTGTAAGTCCAGTGTACTCCATAGTGCTGTGCTTAGTGACGGGAAAAAGGCCACTGAACATACAATATTGCTTTCTGTAGATACGTGTTTTGTATCTTTGTAGAGCAGATTCAGTGCTGCTGTGCTTTGTACTGAAAACCACACCTGAGACTGTCAAGTGCATGTTTTTGATCTTTACATCACCCCTGCAGAACGTAGTGTCCAGGTTCTGTGTTTCGGTGAGAGGTGGAGGAGGAAAGGAGGTACCTCCTTCAAAAGTTTTTATCTCCAGCAAAAAGGCAAACTGGTGTGTGTGTGTATGAGATGTGGTTTTGGACAAAAATGCTGTTGTCTCAATGGATATTAGTGTACGAAACAGTGGAGAAGGGGACAGTAGCACACTGTACTGAAGTACACAGCCTAAAGCAAAAGCACTTGGTGTGGTTGGTATTAGGGAGGGAGATAGTACAAGATGATTTCAGTCAAATAACTGAAAACTTGCCAAATCATTGAACTCGCATAAATAATAAAGTGAAAGAGGTTAGCTGGGCAGCTGAGAGTTGAATATGGACAAGACCTTTGTACTTAGTTGGAAGTATTTCTTATGTCTAAGTTTGATTCATGCAATAGAGAGAACTGTGCCAACTCGACGCGACGGTTGCCGTAAGTGCATCCTGTTATCTAACTGTGAGGTCCTGCAATGTGCATTTTCCTTTGGTGTCCCTACTTGAACCAATGGACCAAGTAAAGCTTTCCTGTAACTGCTTCCCAGCTTGCAGAGCTTGCTTCCAGCACGGTGTGCTTCTCGATGAAGCAGTTAAATTTCAGGTAGAGGGGCAGGGACGTCTTTTCTTGTGCTGGTTTTGGCTGGGATGGAGTTAATTTTCTTCATAGTAGCTAGTGTGGGGCTATGTTTTGGATTTGTGCTGAAAACAGTGTTAATAGCACACTGATGTTTTAGTTGTTGCTAAGTAATGTTTACACTAGCCAGGGACTTAGCTTCCCATGGACTGCCAGGCGCACGGGAGGCTGGGAGGGGGCACAGCCAAGATAGTTGATCCAAACTGGCCAAAGGGCTCTTCCATACAACATGATGTCATGCTCAGTATATAAAGCTGGGGAAGCAGAAGGAAGCGGGGGACATTCGGAGTGATCGTGTTTGTCTTCCCAAGTAACTGTTACGCATGGTGGAGCCCTGCTTTCCTGGAGATGGCTGAACACCTGCCTGCCAATGGGAAGTAGTGAATGAATTCCTTGCTTTGCTTTGCTTGTGTGCGTGGCTTTTGCTTTACCTATTAAACTGTCTTTATGTCAACCCACGAGTTTTCTCACTTTTGCTCTTCCGATTCTCTCCCCCATCCCACTGGGAGGGAGTGAGTGAGCAGCTGTGTGGTGCTTAGTTGCCGGCTGGAGTTAAACCACGACATTTCTTCTAAATATGTCCCAGTCTTTCTGATTGAACTTTGTTTGCAGGACCCCAAACTCAGTGATTAAATACCCACTCTTGGCATGTTGAAAGCTCTGTATGTTCAGAATTAAGCCCCCAACCTCAGCATGATGGTTTTAGGTGGCAAAGTGTGAGGTCTTGGCTCCCAGTACAGCCAGTCGAGAGAGCAGGGCACTACAGGGTGATACGTGGGGAGCCATTTAAAGCCAGCTGTGGGAAATGGAGTGAATCTGAGCTCTGCCCCTTCCCAGATGCTTTTGGGTGCTTGTTCTGAGGTTGCACATTGGACATCATGGGAATCAGAGCCCACAATTCTCTAATAACAACTGCTAAACAAGGAAAGCTTTCCAGTTTCAGAGCACAGCTGCTAGAGGACTGAGCAGCAACTCGCTTAATATTGTAGTTTAATTAGTAAAGCATGGGCTTGGGGTTATACCTGTGAAGGTGCAATTCACTTGTAGGCTTGAGTCCTCGCTGTTGTCATCACGGAGCCACTGAGTATTGTTTGGGGCACCTGTGGTGGCTTCTGCACATGATGGGACATGCACTTTTGAGTTACTAGCAGTTCTAGTTCTCTGGCTGTATGAAACATTGTGAAAAACAGTGCAAAAAGTGCAAGTGCCGAGGTTTCTTGAGTGTTTTCAATCTGTAGATAGAAAGCACAGCTTGCACTGGGGCAAATGTATCTGCTCACTTAAAGCCTAGCTTAAAGGGTGAATAGTTTTAGTACATCAGAGCAGTCTCCTAATGCCCCACAAAATAAAAACAAACTCTGAGATGCAACTGGGACAAGCTGGTGTTTAATAATTCCTGGATATGGAGCTAACTACTCCAGAACAATCAGCTGCCAGAGTTTTGAGATGTGGAATCAGACAGGTAATGAGAAGTCCTCTAGCAAAACTTTGCCTTTTTTGTTTGTTTATTTGTAGTTTTTGTTGTTTGGCGGGGGGGTGGACAGGACGTGACAACATAGCTCCCCTCCTCCAAAAAAAATATAAAGTACTATTTTAGTCCTGAAACTCCTGAAATAAAGGATTTAGGAGGATGTAGTTGTATATTTTGATCACCCCCCACACCTTTTCCTGTGCTGCTTCTAACCTCAGCCACGAAGTCTGCAGTAGAAAGTGCGAAGCAGCACATCAGATGGGGATGAAAAAGACTGATTCTAGAGAGATGAACAACAAGCAGGAGGGAAAGATGAGAGTGAGGGGAGAAATAAAAGGAACGGTGTGAGAGACAGGCAGGTAGGGGTGGGAAATGGAGTTAAAAATGGGCAAAATTGTCAGGGGCTGAAGGGTCTGTTGCACTGAAGAGGGCTGAGAGGGAAAACCTGAGCGAGGTAGAAATCTTTATAATAGATCTTATTTTACCTTCCAGCTGTTCTCACCAGTAAATACACAGACAGATGAAATAAAGGCTTCATTGGCTGCTGAGGCTCCTGCCAACCCATCCTGTACATGTCTCGGGAGTGGAGACTTACGGTCCGATGTAAGCGTGTGAGGAATGGGATGAGAACAATAAATAGGTTTTTTTGGTCTCTTACTGACATTAGAATAAAATGCCGGCCCAGAGATAACAGACTAGCATAACTCGTTACGCTATTCAGACCCAATTTTGTTTTTCACATTTATACAGGCTCTTGAGAAAACAGTTTCATTGACTGGATAAAATCTCAAAATGTCAACATATGAGGCCTCTTATTTTGTGATGTGTTAGGTACAGTGTGCTGCTGTACCTAGCAGCACACTGCTCAAGTAATTGCAAAGAATAGGACTCATATGCTGGTTGTTTCCATATCTTGTGCCAAGAAAGGGGAAAAAGCAGCAGGATGCTTATGGAAGCATAAGAGGCTTCCAGAGAGGGCTCTGGCACAGTATGCAATCCTGGATATGAAATAGCAAAACTGAGAGAGGTTTTACATAAAAATCTAGTGTTACGATACCTATTTTCTTTTTTTCTATATCTTCCATCATTTCTGACTTTTGAAAGCTGTCTCGCTGTGGTAGGTTGCTTGGTGCGAGTGTACCAGCAGGTCAGAGTACTCAAAGGATTAAATATCTGTACTTGATGCTTAACAGGCAAGTGAGATTTGTGAGCTAGTAACTTGTTTGCACCGAGTTCCCTTTTGGGCAATGTCAGGCTCCAGGGCTGCCAACCTAGCACCTTTCGGGAGCTCTGCATTAACAAAAACAGAAACTCACTTTTGAACACAAACATGTACTTAATAGAATAATCCTTAATTTCAGGGCCTCTCTTGAGACGTGGGACCTTTGAATTCCTTTGACAAAATAAAATTGAGGGTTTGTTTTTTTTTGTTTTGCTGTGGTTTTGACTAGGGCTCCACTAATTAAGTAGCAATTTAGTTGCTTACACTTTGAAGTTTCATTCATTACCTGTCCTGTGTTAAGTCAACAAAAGGCTACATCTAAGGCAGTGAGTCTCAGGCCATCACTTTTTTTGGCTGCCTAATTAAATGTAATTACTTTATTTTGTGCCAGGGTTCATACTTGTAACATTGCCTTGTAATAATTTAAATTGCATGTATGCTGCAGGGGGACTGTTTGACGCCAGAGAGGAGACGTTCCTGCTGTCCTTCCTTGCAATAACATGCAAGTCAAAAGTACAGAGATGTCATTTTCCTACCTACTTATTAGCTGCCCTACAGGAGAATCACCAGTAAGGCACTCATTTTATAGGGACAGGATGTATAACGGACCCACTATTGTGCCTAAAAATAGCCTGCATTTGGGACATGCTGGGATTAGCCACAGAGGGAATCCTAGACATTTAAGTTAGTGACCTTCCCATGGCACATGAGCTTTCCATCCGTTCTCTTTTATTTTATAATTATGACAGATCAAAAGCATTATGCTTCCACTCATTATCTCTTTAGAAGGATTTGAAGAATTACTGTCCTCTTGACAAGCAAAATACTCCTGCTGCTTCTATTTGTTGAGATCAAGCAGCAAACACAAAAATCACCTGTATTTCATTTTTCCCCTCATGCATTAGAAAAAGGTTGTTGCAGAAAGAGTAAATGAGTAGCCCAGTGCAGTTAATGAGCTCTGGTAAAGCTCCCTGACCCATGGAGTAAGTACAAGCCCGTCTGAATTTTGAGTCAGACTTCAATCATTAATAATATGGTAAATCTAGTCTCACTAGCACTAATAATAGGGGTCACCTTTGGCTCTTTGTTGGCCACTGAAATGAGTGCATCTTCATGGTGTGTTGAAGCTCTCCCTTTTGTCAATGGTGCCAGCAGGTCTACAGTGAAGCAGTTAAAACTAACGTAAGATCTTAAGTAAGTCTCTCAAGCTGCATTCAAGTTTAAAGAGGAGGGGGGAAAGAAAAAGCCAAACAACTTCTGGCTTTCTAAGGGCTAGATAATTTGTGGAGTGTTTGGAGGAACATCACAAAGAATACAAATGGAAAAACAATTAATCAATTTAATGTAAAAGATGGATGGGAATGTTTCTTTCCAGAAGCTATGTCATATCAGCATTTGGGTACAAACAGGAAGCAGGACTTCATTTATAGTGTATTGGGTTCAATATAAAATGGCTTGGTGGGGGCAAGACTGCATTTTTATGGCAGTTTTGTGAGGGGAAGCAAGATAAAAATCAAGCATGCATGTATTTGCTGTGGGGTTTTGGTTTGAGTGGGTGGTTTTGTTTTTTGTTGTTTTTTTTTTTTTTAAATACTGTTAAGAAAACCTGATTCCTGCTACATATTGTTTCAATTTAAACACCTTTGGAGATTCAAGTGCTGGCTATGCCTGAGCTAATTCTTTATCTTGCTGCATGCGCTTGGCGTCCAGCCCACTAAGTTTATCCTATCTGTGACAGAGAGCACATGTCACTTGCAGAAAACGGTGGGAGATATTGGGAAAATTTTTTTTGCTCTTTGATTATGGTAGTAGGTCATCAGGATTTTAGTCTGTTTCTTAATCTGTGGGAACATGGGGAGGGGGGGCTATATGTTCAGATGATCCTCTTTTCGGTTTAGGACCCCATTATAGTTTGTATCAAGAGAGTGTTTTATATGAGGGATGAGGATGTTCATCTCCCCAGAGCAGGCTAGACAGCATGAAAAGCGTTTCAGTTTTGCCCCAGTAGGTACATAAGCTAAACCATATAATTTACTTTTCTCTTTTAACTTACATATACACCCACTTACAGACCTATTTGCCATCTCATGATGGCATATGCTTATTGAAATAGGGAGCCTATCGGTCTGTGTTTGATTTTAGACATAAGGATATCATTAATGATTAACTTCCATTGAATATCAATTTAAATCAGGTCCATTTAGAACATTATTTAGAATGTTGCAAACAGAGAGTCCTCAGACTCAGACCTCCTTTGGCTCACATAACCAAATTCATTTAAGGGTGAGAGGTAAACAAGATTGTGGTAATGCAGGCAAGAAGTCTTTATGGACATCCACTGCGGAGCATCAGAAGCATGCTTTGTATGTAACTAGTGGTTTGGTTGGAGAGGAACGTAGAGCCATGCCTACTACTGATTAAAAAGCTTGAAACACATGGAGAATGCTCCTGCTGAAATTCTGTCTCTTGTGAAGCCCTCTCCATGCTATGCTGGCAGTGCCAGGGAGATCAAACTGCATTAAAGGAGTAGTGGAGGGCTATCTTCATAGCTAAGATTGTATGGCCTCCTAAACCAGCAGGTCCATGGTTAGGTGTGTCTGCCCCTACAGAGATTATGGGCTATGGAAATGCAGTGGCAGAAGTAGAGCTTGTGATCTGCAGTGGGGTCACTCATGTACGGCACGCTGACATGGTCTATCTTGCCTCCTCAGATGGGCTTAGACAAGCAGACAGCAAGACAAGCAAAGCTAAAGTCAAAGAAATGAGGAAAAGCCGAGAGCTGATATAAAATGTAATCTGCTCTGCGTTTTCTTCTCCGAACTGTAACAGACCTGTATTAAGAGAGACCAACGTGGTCCCCATCTTACTTCTGCATTTCTTGCCTCTTTCTCTGCAAAGGTTCAGGGCATCCAACTCTGGCTGTGTCCTGCCAGAGAATTACAATGGAGAAGAATTTGTACATTGTACAGTAGAAGCTAAAAAGAAAGAAACCACTTGTGTGAGGATTGTGAGCCAGTCTTCCTCTGTTTCTACAAAAGAACAAGTATGACCCAAGTCACTAAGCAACTGTGCAGCATATTAAAAAAAAAAAAAATACAAACCAAACTCCATACATGGAAGTGTTAGCTGGCTTAAACCAATGCATAATGGTGCATGTTTTACTATAGCTTAGATTAACACTCATGTTCCAGATTTGCTTCCTACCAGACTGTTTCAAGCACAGCTTCCTCTTGTTGTAGTGCTCTCGGTGGGCTCTTGCAGGATGACTGGCAGAGTTTCTTTTCCAAACTAAGGAGTCTCAGTCTACACTGTCATTCCTTGTCCAGGAGCTGTTCTGTATTTTTTATAAGACTGCTCTGACTTAACTCCCCCCAGCACTATCTGTTATAGCCTTTCTTGAGATGAGGAGACCAGAGTATTCAGGCTGTGGGTAAACGATGGATTTGGCAGCATAATGATATTCTTGGTTTCATTTGCTGTTTCCTTCCTAATAGTTCCTAATATTTGAATTGCTTTTTGTCCTCTAATGAACACTGAGATGATGTTTTTGTGGACCTTTTGACTCTAACATCAAGATTTGGTAATGGTCAGCTCAGCTCTCACTATTTCTGTGTATGCAGTTAGAATTTTTTCCCCCCTTATGCATCGTTTTACATGTATCAATGTTGAACTTGATCTGACATTTTATGGCCCACCTTTTCAGTCTCATATGGTCCTTCAACAATTTTTATCAGCCCTTATTATCTTAAATAGCTGAGCGTTGTTAGCAGACTTTCTCATCTCTCTGCTCGGATCATTTTGTTAGTATGTTGAATAAGGTTAACCAATCAAATATAGTCAGGGTAAGTCAGTTTGCGCATAAACTATTTGTAAGACTAAATTAAGTTCTTAAATTGTGTGTAAGTACTGTTTGGCTCCCTCAACACTACTAGGATTATTAGCACCATTATATTTGAAAGAGTTATTTGGACCCAGTATGAAACTGTGAGTCCCTAAGAAATCTCTCCACCAGCTGTGATCCTGTTGAGAGCAACAGATTCAAATAGATTTGGGAGAAGCAGTCACATCGTCTCCCTCTGATAGATTTCTGGCCTCTGTATAGACAAGATGTGAAGCCAACATCCAGATCTTTGTTTGCCAGGAGCCGATGAAGCTCAACTTGAACATCAAAAAATACGAAAACAAAATACTTCCAGCCCCTGTGTCCTGTTATCAACAGATGGTATTGATAGGCTGTTCCACAGTAAAACAACAAAGGTCTAACCAGGATCTTTAACAAATTGCCAGTGGGGAAGAGGGGAGGGAGGATAAAGGAAGAAGAAAGATGGTGCCTTTAAATAGAAAGGAAGGAAAGGGAAAAGATAACACTTGCAGTTTTATAATTGCACAAGTCCTGGGGCCAGCAAGAAGAAGACTCCATCCTATTGGAGACCCACAACTGGCAGCAGAGTAGGAGAGTGAGGAGAGGAATGGAATTGCTCACAAAATTTGGAGGCCTTTCCAATATTAGAAACCTGAATGATATCGGGAGAGTACCAAACCACTCAGCAGCAAGTATAATGTACATTAATTCCATTTTCTTGTATGTGCAGCAAATGTCTCCAGATCTGTTGTTGTCACTCTCTGTTTCAAAAGGGGGACTACATTTTTTTACAAAATGGTCATTTAAAAGTAGCTTTGTCTTTCTACCACCTCTAAAGTTCTGCCATTTAGGGAATTCAAAGCAAAAAGCTGTCACCTAGTCTTGAGAATAATAGGGAAGGCATCACTACAGCAAATCACAGACTGGGAAGCCTGACATAAGAACTGGACAAATAAGAAGGGACTGTCCTCTAGACCAGACTTAGCTGATGCTTTGATAAACATCACATATCTGGGAGGAGCCAGTGGGGTGTCTGCAAAGGCAAGTTAAGTCTCACATTTTTTGAGTTATTTGAGGGAACCCCACTGCTGTCTGTGTCCCGACTCCCAGTTAATACAGGTTTTGAAAAAGTGTTTGGCAATTAAAGGCACTGTGGGATGAGAGGGAAGGTATTTACATGGTGAGTAATTGGTTAAAAGGAAAAATTGAGCAGTCGTAAGTAACCAGCCTTCAGAAAGGAGAGAGATCACCAGCAGGTTGTGCAAGGATTTGTTCAATGTTCAATATACTGAGAAATGAGTGGGAGAACCATATGGTGACGAAGTTCGTTGATGATACCAAGCTTTTCATAGGAATAGGGCTGAGAACCAACTACAATGAGCTGCAAACGGACGTTGAAACTAAATGACTCATGTGACAAGACATACAAAGCAGCGAAAGTAGCAGTACACTAGAGGGTGCGGGAAGTGCTCTCATCTTTACACTTTCAACTCTAAGCTGACTCTTTCCACCTCAGTTATAACTAATAGTGCTGTGAAAACACTGGCTGAGTGCAGTAGCAGTTGAAGGAGGAAATCAAATGTCAAGAGTGGAGATTACTATAACACTCTGAATCTGTTGTAGGTCAGTGTAGAGCAGTCTGTGTGGTTCTGGTCCCCTCATTCCCAAAAGGATGTGGGCAACTGGAAAAAGCCCAGAGAAGATTGATGGGATAATCAGAAGTCTGGCGTGACTTGACTGGACATGAGCAATGACTAAAAAAGAGGACTCATCGGCCTGGAAATACTCAGCAGGATATGATAGAATTATATGAAATAAGGAGTGTTGCAAAGAGGGTGACTGCAGACCAACTGTTCAATGCCAGTACAATTTATTTTTCTTTTTCCCCTTTGTAACCAGATTTCAAAATTCTGATCAGGATCTCCAAGTTTGGTCTCAGTCTGCCAATATCTTTTGCCCGTGAGTGATGGCACTGCAGAGTGGAATGGATCACAAGCAAAAAAGCTGGTATGTCTGTAAGTGTTTTAAGGTTCAGTGCATACTTTAAAAACCCATTAGCTGAAATACTGTCTATACTTTTATGCAGCAGAATATCAATGTATCAGTCTCAGAGCAGTTGCAGAAGAAAGTAAGTACATAATATTGAATTTTCTTGCCTTTAAATTTGAATTATAATGATATACTGTTGTGGCTTTGCATTTTACAATACAACTCTAAAAATACTACACAAACACTTTAAGATACTTTCCTTATGATTGTAACGTCTGTCTTGGCAAATGGTGTGCATTATAAAGATATATTGTAGCTGTATTGAAGGTACATGTTACACCAAAAAAACCCTCATTAAAAACAGATGATGTATTAATTATAAATGTATGTTCTTTTTGAAAACTGAAATTGCTCTTAAAGTATCTATCAAAAAAGTTCAAGTAACAAACCCTTTTTTTGCTTATGTATTTCATCCTCCATATCTGTAGGGAAAAAAGAAAAATCCAAACAGTATAGGGGTTCAAGCTATAATGCTCTTGTTATTTTCTTGATGCTTTCAAATAACTAAATGTTGCAAATCAAATTTTGGTGTGCTGCATAAAGAACTCTGCACTCTCTCTCCCTATATAGCTTTTGCATCTCAAATTTACTATTGCAAGTCAGAATAGCTTCTTCAGGGGGGAGGCGGGAGGCATGCATATATATATAAGAACAAGGTGGTGCATGGAGATGAGGAGAAATTCTGAAGAGTAGATTAAGTATTTTAACTACACAGTCTGGAGGTTGTGATAATTTAAAAATATGTCTTGGAGGGTTATAAAGAACCTTTTTCAGGTATAAGGTAACACTAGTAAATAGTGGTTAGCAGAACCGCTGAGCAGTGTTGAGTCCATTTAATCTGCGAGAGAATCCTTTGAAATCCAAGAAACGTATAATAAGGGTTGCTGTAAAAGTAGGGTGAGAACATGCCAGACTTCCTCTTAGGCAAACACTTCATTCCCACTCAGGCAGACTGGATATTGAGCATCTGAAATAAAAACAATGTCCTCATAATCCACCATCAGTACCTGACTCACTCTGTCTCTCCACGTAACTGATTCAGTCATGTGTCATGTGTTCAGTCATGTGGTTTCTCCTTATACAAACCCCTTCCTTAATCCATGCTACTCTGAATTCATTATTCTTTGATTAACTGTAATTGTCAGACTCTTGATTTCTCTTACTTTGATTGCAGTGTCTTGTGTATTGTAAATGCTGCAGTCTTCTCTCTTTATGGACTGGCTATCTTACCACCTCTGTGCCTCAGACACTTCCATCTGTAATATTACTGCCCAAATTCTTCTTTCACCTCTGTTTTCCAGTGCAATCTTTTTTTAGCCTTTGAGGTTTTTGCACTTTGAGTTGTCTCTGCCATAAGGCCCATTTCATGCACTCCCAGTCCCTCTTTCCCATATGCATTTCCGGTTCTACTCTGAACTCTTCCATTACATCCGTAGTGCCATCCAGGACCACTTATGACCTTCTTATCTTCTTGATAGGATATTAAAAAAAAAAAAAAAAAAAAAGAGTAGGTCAGTTTGTAAGTTTGCTTAGAACATTTCCTCTGAATTTGTCTTTCAATCTGCGTTTAGTTTTTCATGGATGTGAAATGCCATGCTGATGTCTGATGACTGAAGGCCTGGCCTGTTTCCTAGGTAAGCTCTGACCAAGTTTTATTGCAGAATAATGCAAACATTTATAAGATTGTCCATTTTGTAAACAGTAGGAAGGACAGAGAAGACCTACTGTAAACTGAGCCAGAACAGAAAGAAGGCCATTCAACTACTGACTATATGTTTTTGCTGTCATCGTCTCATTTCAGTTAATCTCTGGAAAATGAAGGTGTATCAGCAGAAGGTGTATCAGCAGAGGCATCTGTAGTTACACGCTTGATCGCTGCGTGAGTGTATGTATGGCCAATCTTTCTGTCATTACACTGGGATAGATACTGCAGTTAATAAGCCACTACTGCGCTTGTTGCTTCAGCAGCTGCTGTGGACAGTTAGCGATGGCATTGCTCTAGGCTGGGAGGGAAGTGAGGAAAGAGATTGTTCCAGTAAGTGCCTTGCCTCCTGTTTGTAGCTTGGCCTGTTGCATCTTGCCAGACACACAGACTCCTCCAAGTACTTTGACAATCATCATCTCTTGTCTCTTCAATTACCACTTCCTCCTCCCCCTGCCTCTCTCTTCCGTTTGACCTTCTGGTAATTCCTCTGGCACTAGTTCAGAACGGTGCAGTAGGCTATACTACCCCCTCCAATTAAGGATACAAGTATGTGGCACATTAGAAGTTACCTAACAAGCCTCTAAACCCCCCTCAAACGAGAGCCCACAGTCTCATTGATCTTGCTTGACCCACTTTGAATCCCAAAGTTTCGTAGGCTGCAGTTAACTGTCTGCCACAGCAACTTCAGGTTTTTGGAACTTTGCTGTTGCTTTGCTTTTTTACTTTGTGCTGTCAGCCAGGAGTAGTAGGCTTATACTTCCAGATTTAGGCACAGACTGATTTCCCAGTTTCACATATTACACTCAGGGTTTATTTTTAATTCATAAAGACCACTTGATGTAATGATCAGCAATCAAAGAATATGCAGTTATCACTCTTGCAAACTTTCCTGTGCCTCAGTAATTAAACCAACAAATTAGTTGAAGGCTCCAATGCGGAAGAAGATTGGTAGGCTGTGGTCAAGATGCACATTTACGGATTTTTCCCTTAAGCTGCTTTTCTTGAGGAAGCTTTGATAAAGACCATATGATATCAATTATCATTAACTCTGTGTGGTTTCTCTGCATTTGGAGCTCTCAGACGTTTGTAGACAGGAGCCTTGTGTTAAGTCTTTAATGTATAACCGGTATTTATGCTGCATAGCCTATTCTCATTTTGATTTGTCAGCTGACATTTGAAAGGGAAGATTTGAGACAATTTATATGTGCAGACTGTGGCCTGTTGTGCTGAGTGACACTTCCTCCTCTGAGCTGATTTGACAGAGAGCTATTCTAACAGCAGCAACAACACATTTTAAATGCCAGATTCAAAACCAAACATTTTAATTATACCTCGTGTTCAGTTACTGCTTGAAAAATGGAAGGATGTGTTTTGTTAAGGTGTCACTGCCTGAGCTTGACAACAAAGTCAGCATGATTTAATAAACTGATTTAAATCCTCTCTTCAGAGAGTGCACAGTCATATAAAGTCCCTAAACATCAAAGCCTCTCTTGTCTTGAGCTCTGTTCCACAGTCCGTCAGTGTGAGCCTTCCTTCACAGGCAGCAGAAGGAATTCAGCAAACATGTAGATGTGATTCATTCTTAAGATCTTCAAATATGCGGATGAGTCACTGATAAGTACATGTAAGTTGTGCTGACCAGATTTAGAGTGCAGTAACCAGCACTGGAAATTACAGGATGTAGCTGGGAACAGATGAAGGAGCTTGAAAACTCTTATAATTGAGGAAGTACCTATGAAAATCCACAGCAGCCTGGAGAGTTCATTTCACTGGGCGAAGGAAAAAAAAGAAAGTCTACATAATTCATTTTACTAGGATTTACAGACAAGTTTAGGCCTGATAATTCACAGCTCCTCTCTGCTACTTTTTCATTTTGGGGTTCTCAACAATTTGGAAAAAAAAAAAAAGGGGGGCAAACAAAAAAACCAACCCTGAAATGTCTTTATTCTGTAACTTTCTGGAAGTTGAAAGGCTGCATGTGATTGGCATTATTGGCTCCTGTGTTAGCTGAACTTTATGTCCATGTCTTGTCTGGATGCTGTGAGCTGGTGGGGGGAGGGTAGCATAGATATGGATAACCAGGAGGCAGACACACCATGTGCTCTCAGGCTATGTTCTTCAACCCAGACAGTGAAACAGTGTGCAGCATTTTGTACCCTTGTTGGTAGAGGAATCAACTTTTGACTCCAAAGAGAAATTTGGAGGCTTCAAATTACACTTCTATAGATTACCTTAGTCAATTTGACTGACAGCTACATAAGGTTATAACCTACTGTTATTTGTCTTTCTGACCTAGCACATCATTTTGAGGCAGTCCCATGCTACTGTGCCTTATGTCATGTTTTACTTAGGGCTTTTCTTCCATTCATCCAAAGTTTGCAAGGCTTTTTTTAAAGCTACAGTAGTCAGCATGAAATAGTACAGGTGGTGTTTTCAAGTGTCATAACATAAAACTTGTATATGTTTTGCAGCTACTAAATATGCAACAAACCAGCCTGTTAAGCAGCCAGATTCCTGCTTGATGTCAGCACACAGCAGGGCTCCACCTGCACAGCAGGCCTGGACTTGACCTTGTGATTTTTCACACTGATTCATCAGAAGGTTATTTGGCTGGGATGTTGCTATAATCATGGTGTAATTGGAAAATCTTATGCTGTTCAACCACCTACTCTTGTAGCTATATATGAGCAAACATCTTCAAGGACAGATGCAGTTCCCCATGGCTATCAAGAAGAATTAAGTGGGTTCCAATTTTTCTCAGAAAGTTTCAGAACTTTTGGGTTATTGGATGCTACAATCAAAAATATCAATTCAACAGCTTTTAAAAATACCATCACCTTTTTGTTAGACATCATCTAAAATAGCAGTGCTGCATTAATGTTTCCTATTTTTCAACATTTTCAGTCTTTCTTTTCCCTAGCCATCTCTTTATGATATTCTGAACACCTTAATGTTCAGCTTAGGAGTTTGCTTTTTAACTTCAGATATCTAATAGTTCTTGCTTAGTTGATTAGAAATGCTTATCCTATGCTCCTAATTTCTGAGGTTTTCTCAAACAAAGGTAGTGGGAGCATAGCCAGGCACAGATTTACCTTTTCTTCCCAGATTTTCCACACCAGGTTACACACTGCATTAAATAGAAATGCAGAGCTTGTGAGAACCCCCTATTTCTTCTGTGAAACTCTAATATTTGCCATGTCCTCTGACCCAGGCAAGATATAAGCCCATGACACACAGTGTAAACTTCACAGATTACAGGTTTCTGTAGCAACCCCTGGTGTTACTGAACAACAAAGCCTAGGTTTTTTACTTGAATTACAGCTAATTTCAAACTTCAGACTATCTGCATTAAATTTAATGTCCTGGCACATAAAAGGCTGATTTAATACAATATTTTCATCCCTCCAAGAGTGTGGCATTCCAAAATGATGCTAAATTCGAGATGGGACTGAGCTGAGTGGTTGATCCCAGGGTGTCTTCACCAAGAGAAGGTCTCTTCACACATAGAGCCTGTTCCTAGAAGAAGTTAGAGCCCAAGCATGTTGCTGTTTGATTAGATGACCCAGGCTTTTGGTAAAACCTCTCTCGGGTAATGACACCACCAGATCAAAGAGTGAGTGGCAGCACAGCAGTAGAAGAAATGGAGAGAGGTAGAGGGAAAACAAAGAGGCTTTCACCAGGCACTTGAAAACTGCTCCATCTTGTAAGAACTGTGACAGACAGCTCAGAAGAAAACCCAGACAAGAAAAATGAAAACTTCCACCAGCAATCTGAAAACAAGAGAGTTTGCAGTGCATGCCTATGTTAAACAGGCTGGCCCCTGGCTTAAACACAGTCCTTGCTTAACCAAACCTAGCTAAGAAAAGCTTGCAGTGCTTGAGACGTGCAATTTCTGAGCATGGTTAGTGTTGTAGTGAGAGCCACCAAAGAAATGAAAATTTAAATACATCAGAACAGCAGAAATGCTGTGTTTTGATTGAGTAGTTTTGCTATTTACATGGATTTGAATTAATGGAAATAAATCATTTCCCATCAAAACTTTTCGAGAATTACCCCAGTCTTTCCATTTTAATAGCAGATTAAGGCAGGAAAAAGTTCTTGCGTGAATTTCGCACTGCTACTGAGATTATGTTTTAATTAATTATATTTACTGAGGTACAAGCTAGGAATTAATTATATTTACTGAGGTACATCAAGATTTTTGTTACTGCTGCATTTTATTAATCTTTCTCAGCAAAATATGCTGGAATTACATTTGCTTACCCTTTGTCTAGGCTTTTACCATTTACACAGAGCCATCTCCAAACTAAATATAATGCATGCACTGTAAAGCCTTCAAAGCAATACTCTTAATCTGCTGGGTTTATGCAATGAAAGTTGAATAGGTTACTGAAATTCATAGTTATCCCGTCACTTCTGCTCCTTAAGCTAAAACCTATTGGGATATATCCTGCAATGCCCTTTTCTCAATTGTCAGGTTCTTATGAAACAACACTTAAAAGAATGTTGGAGTTAGCTTTAAAAATCCCATTAGTAAACCGGATTAGCATCCTGACAGTGTGTGGCCCCGAAGCAGACACTGAAGAGCTAAAAATAAGGTGCTGTTTTAAAGACTCTTGTAGAGAAAGCAAGCCCTCAAACATCTCTTAACTCACATAGACCATCTTTCACTGCCTCACTGTGTGTGTATTAGCACAGTCATGGCAGGCTGCATGGCAATTATGCTGTGCGTTTCATTGCATGGACAGCTCTGCCAGCCCTGCACAGCTTGCACTCTGGAAGCTACAAAAAAAATAGTTAAATGCTGGTTTTGTTTGTCTTTTTAAAATAAATTATTTTAAAAACCCAACAAAGTATGAGGATTGATTAATTAATTGGTTATGTGATCAATCTGAATAAGACCTAGGCAAAAAGCCTCCAGTAGAGGGAGTGACCAAATTTAAAAATCCCATCTAAACTGCCTCTCAATTATATGTTGCTGGTAAACATTTTTATTCCTCAAGCATATGTGCCCTAGGAAGCAGGGAACTATCTTAAATAGGACTGTATTTTACAGGGCCGCATGCGTGAGGCTGACAGTCACACTCCCACGTGCAAGCCAATGCAATTCAAATAGTGACATTTAAATATGTGAACAGGATTATAAAGAGTTTTTCCTTTCTTCAGTTCATGCACTGTGGATGCTGTCACCTGTGTTTACTGCTCTGCATTGCAGTATTCAGTATGTCACAGGCATGCTTGTCACTGTCACAATGCCTTTCCCTTCAAAAGAAATTTAAAAAATCCCAGCTTTGATCCTCAAAACCCTCACTGAGCTGAAGTCCAAATACGAGTCGTATTTACTTCTCCTTCTAGAAAAATACTCTGATTAATCAAAAGGATTAAAAGATTAGTTAGCTTTTAGGTAGCACCTAAGACACTGGTAACGACATCTTCGAGGTACCTGTGTATTTCCCTGATGATGAGGCTAATCTGTCCTCTTTCAAATCCATCTTTATTAGCCTTCCACAGTCACCCAGGCATATGCACCTACAAATAATTCTCTCCTTCAAAGGCAGCTCAGAGGAACTAGTCCTAATCAGGGTGATGATGAAACATAAAAACCCCTTTCTCAGTGAACTTTGTAAATGCACATTATTTGCATCACATCTCAGTTTAATTTTTTTTTTTATAAAGTCTTTTTACATATAGCATGAGTACTCTGAACTCTGATCTTTGTGTTGCAAGGAATCAGACAGTGGAGACAGATACAGTTTCAGAAGCCTCTCTGCAGATGCTCACTGAACAGTATCAAAACCTATCCTAATGTAAAAAATAGCATGTATTCTATCTAAAAAGCACTTGAGAAAAGAATTGGGGGTGAGAGAACCCCACCTAGAAAAGAACTTCCAGTGTTGAGTTTAAATGTAGTTTTTGATAGACAACTAGCTTTTAAAATGATCCCTTAGCTTTGTACTTTCTCGCAGCTTTCAAATGTAGTTTTTTCTTTTTGTACCCAAGTTGAACTGTGTGTAAAGTAGTAGTCCCATTTCAGGTGAATTTTTAAGTTCTATAAACTTCATAATTGTAGCACACAAACACTTTTTCCCAAAGACAAACAATATAATATCCTCTGGGGAAAACAAGAGGTCTCCAAGTTTAGAAAACAGGCTGGAGTGATCATTAGTGAAGCACAATTTCATGGCAGGAAGTCGGCTTGGATCCCGTCTATGTATCCCAGACATTTTATGGTCTGGATACAGAAAGCTCATATGGTGAATGTTGGGGTTTTTAACAGCCATATTTTGGGCCCATAAAATAACCAACTACAACAGTTAATTTTCACCCACACACCCAAATTGCTGGTTGGTATCACAATTTCAGTCCCCTGACACCCCTTACACAAACATACACTATTCACCACCAAAAAAAGTAAAACCAGGAGGGTAGTCTTTGGGGATTGCAATGGAAGTTAAAAAAACACACACACCATACACACAAAAACGAGCAGCAGATGACTGATTATACCTTCCAGCAAGTCGCAGAAGGAAACAGTTTACAGAATGTGTTGCCTCACAGCTCTTCCATCTCTCCATCACCTCCCTGTCCTTTTCCTTTCTTTTCTGCTCTGGTCTCTGTCACCCTCCTTTCATAATCTGTTGTAGCCCAGAGCAGAATCAGCAGCTTCCAAGAGTACCAGCAACTTTAAAGTTCACTTTAACTCTTTCCAAAACAGCTCCATGTGTTTGAGCAGGAAATACAACAAATAGATTGCTACTGTGTTGTTTTGTATTGTGAGAAAATGTAAGCAGGCAGCTAGTTATCATCTATTCATCCTAATGACCACTTAGCCCTACTTAAAATACTGCTACACCACTGAAGAAAGAAATGGTGATCCTCTAGCTCATTGGAAAATGAACAGCATGACCAAGCTAAGTTGTGAAACACATTAAAGCTTGCTGCTCATTTAGTTCAGTAAAAATAAAAAAGGGAGTGAACATTTATTAAGATGGAGATTTTTTTCTTAAGCTATCTGAAGGATTTGGCTCCCAAGTCCCACTGGAAGTTAGAAGTGAGCCCCAAGTCCCAGAGGTAGTTTTGAAAAGCTTGTTTAGTGTAAGTTTATTTTTCAGCAGAGACACATGCTAATGTGTAAATATGTATCTTGAACTAAGATCCTCTCGTTAGGAAGACGTGGGTGATCAGGGATGCCTGGAGGATGTCATCTTTTTAGGGAGAGAGGTATTATTTGATAAAGTATAGCTAGCTACTCAGTAACTTCAACGGGGTTGAAATTAAAATGGAAGTTTTCTGGGGTGCATAGGTCTTCCTGAGATGTACGAAATGCTAGGCTAAGCATCAAGAGCAGGATGCTGGCTCAGCAGGTTCTGAAATGAGGAAAATGGGCAATGGACTTGAAAGGTGCAGATTTATACACCAGTCCTGCACTTACAAAATGAATTATTTAGATGAATTAAGAGGCCTTTTTTAGGTCCTGAGCACTTTCTATATCAAGCATAGAAAGAGTTAAAAAAATTCTAAGGTACTGGAAAAACTAGCTGTAACATACAGATTTAAAGATGACCGAGCCACTCCAGCCAGCCCTGTCACCTTTCTGTCTGCCTCATCTAATCAATCTTGCCTAAAACAAGCTACATACTGTAATACATTGCATCTCCTTTTACTGTGTGTTCAGACTGGTCGTCGTCTTCCACCAGCTAAGCAGAGGGGAGCTCAGCACACAGCTTGTAAACACAATTCCTTTGGAGTCTGCATGGGAGAGGTGGTGTTTTTCCTGAAGCCACATCCCAGGAACTTCTGTCCTTAAATTGCTTCCATAGCATCATTTCATAGTTCCTCATAAAAAAGATGACTGCTTCCTTACGGCCTTCCTGGGCAGAGAATGTGTGAGATAAGCTGTAATCCTCCTGACCCTTCCCTGCCAGAAGAAGTTTTATCCTGTTGAGGGACTCAAAGCACTTTTCCTGGGTGGAACTTGTCTACGCCACACACTTCAGTGTTCAGAGCTGGTCTCTCCTGGCACCTTGCCCTGCGATCTCATGGCATCGTTCAGTTGGGGTCCCCAGCTTCACCTCACACACTAGTTCTTTGCAAGACTTTGGCCTAGTTTCTAGTTGCCAAGTTTCTTCACTTGTTTGGTTTGTATCTGTCTGCAGTCTTCCAGCCTCGATCAATGTCTCTAGCGAGTGTCAGGACTAAGCCCTAACAGCATGTTTCTCTCCGTTAACCTGAACATGGGATGCACTGCATTAGCTCTCAACAGCATCCTGGCCTAGAAGCTCTTTTACTAAAGACATATGTATTACAGGTAGTATTGCTGCTGGTAAGCCAGGGATGGGAGTGGATTTACAGCTCCCTTAGCATCAGCTCTTTGGTTTATTTTTTAAATGCAGGTAGTTTGGCTAGCAAAAGCTGCTGCTCAAGAACATTTGAGAAACACCCATCTCAGATCGATGTGCCTCACGAGACTGGCTCAGCAGACAACTTTCACTGGTACTGCTTTAAAAGTCTTTAGTAGGGTTTGTGCTATTCACATTAATTCTCATGAAGTCCCGTGTAACATGTCAAAGATAAAACATGTAGGTTTTCCAGAGGGCAACATTTTTCAGGTAGTGGTGGTTTTAAGAGAAGGGTTATGGCCAACCTGAGTTCAAACAGAATACAGTGTAGCATATCCATATCTTGAAACATGGCAGCTTTGTGGGGTACAATGAATGTCTGACTTTACAGATGCATGGAAATTCAGACTGTAAATCCATTAATCTAGCATGTTGGGGAGAGTAGTGAAAAAATAGCTATACACCCCACTCATCAAGATTACAGCATACACTTATGCAAAGTATTATTTATCTACAGTCTTACATATATTCCTTTGGGGCCTGAAATCCATGTCTAAAAGACAGAAGAGCTGAAATGTTGTTGTCTGACATGCAGAGCTCTCTTTTTTGAAATGTGATATATATAGCAAATTTCAGCTTTAAATATGTAACAATAGCAACAACACTCTTGAACTAACTGTTTACAACATTGTGGAAAACAGAGAACTTCTGCCATTTATCACTCAGTTTGAACCAGTACTTTTACGTTTCAGAGTCTTGGTTTGGGGTACTTTTCTGGCATTAATTTTCAAATATTTTATTTTATTTCTGATCAAAGTGATACAAAATCAGCCACAATGAACTTAGCCAATATAGCACCGCTAGAACTGGTTTCCAGATAGCTCATTTTAGTTTTCTGTAAATCAAATTACAACAATTAGCCTTATTGTGTGGTTCGTGTGATTGCAAGAGAATTTAAAAGCAAACTTCAACACTCAGCAAATTCATGGAAATCCAATGACAAACTTACTGAGCTAAAAGCAGCTAGAGAACGTTGAACATGGGAGACTGCAGTCTAACAGAGCGCAGCTGGCAACCTTAGTTTAATGATTCATCTTAATAATTACCATGGAAAATTAAAAGATTTAATCCGCCTATAAAAGGCACCCTCCCAGCATTTGATGTTCTCTTCCAAGGCAATATCAATTAATACAATGGAGTGAAATCTGAACCACAGTGGAGAACCACTGAAATACTGGCTCAGGTCAGGGAGTACCACCATGCGTTAGGAAAAGCTTTGGAGTTGCTAATATTGGTTGGAGTTGGTTTTTTTAAGAATTACTCCTCTGGTGCATAATGTGGAGCACTAATCTAAAATTGAAGTGCCATAATCTGCCATGAACTCCACCATCATAAACTCTCTGCAAGTTATCTTACATGCTGGAGTAGCATCAACTGGCAACAGCAGAATGCATACTTTGCATCAGCACAACTGAAAAGAATTTACATTAAATGTTTGGCTACTGCTTCTGTTCTGATGTCCGCAAAATGGTATATACAAATGGCTGCCTGCAAATTCAGTGTTCCCAAGTACAAGAGAGACAGGTTTTTCCACAGACAATATTTTGGATTGTCTTGCTTACCAGTTCCAAAATTCCCATCTAAAACTGTGCTAAAAATTGGTATTTGGATTAAAACAAAGCTTTCAACCTTGCAGTAGTTTTAAAAGGCAATCCTACCTGTAATTCACAAAGTAAATTGGACACAGCCTCAGATACAAATTTTAATTAGTTTTCCTTCTCATATGTGGGTAGTATCGTAACTAACACTCAGCATATGTATTCAGTCCATCAGGTTGGTTCCTGCTGGAGGAGTGTTTTCAACTATTTTAAGCAACCATATTTTATGCTTTCATAGGCTGGGTTTGTAGCGTAAAAAGAATGGTGACTCCTGCTTTTAAAACAAATCATTACATGTTTGCTGCTATTTTTCCCAGAGCCCTTTGCACACCTTTTTCTACCAAAACCAGAACAATCTGTTCTTTTATAGAAAAAAGAAAAAATTAGGTTAACCCTGATCAGAGTATAGCCTTTGCAACCGTTTTCATCCCAGAACTGCAAGAGCAGAGCCAGAAGCTGTGGCAGTATGCGTAGCTGAGGAAAGCATTTCCAAGCCTAGTGACTTCAAATGCAGCATAGGGCTGCAGTGGCTCTCCCACATCAGACAGTGTATCAGGCTGACCTGGCACAGGGGCTCATTGCAAACGTGGAAGATGAGAGCTCATCTACAAGGGGGCATGTTTGCAGGCAGCAAGCCAGTTGTGCGAAACTGTTAGTGCAGGAAGCTGCTAAGCTGTGGAGTGCCAAAAGCTGGGAGGGCAGCCCAGGGAAAGACTGGTGCTAAAATTGCTGGCTGTGTTTTATTGAGGCCTTCAGTACTGGGGACAGTCTGAAATGGAGGCTGGAGCAGACAATTCGGGAGGGCTGTTTCAGTATAGCTGTTCCTATGTTATGTTCAGTGCATGACATTTAGAAGGTATGAGCTTCCCATGCTTCCTAAACCTTGTTTGTGCAAGTTTCACTGACACTGGGGAGAAACAACCACCCAGATAAAAAACACTCACCCAGTGACATTTGCTCCTCTGTAGTATTTTAGAAGCCCAGGTCCAGCCAGTGCCAAAACTGCAGGGCACATTTTAGATACTGGTGTGCAGAACTCCATTTTTTGTAATGTAAGTCGGAAAAGTCATCATTCAGTGACTTGAACCAGACAGCAGCTTTTCCCTTGATGAGGGCGGATGATTATCTCTATATCCTGTTGTTCCTAATATCTACCACAGGGAGCAACCTAATCTGCAGTTGGCTCCTTTTTGAGTGTAAAGCTCAATCAGGCAAAGTTTTAACAAGTATCTTCTAAGCAGAATCACTGGATTAAGTAGGCTCTTCTACCTGCTTACTCCTCCCTTCTTCCTCACACCCTTCCTCCTACTGTTCCATCCTGCAGTACATCCCTACCCGACTGTACCCAAAAGTGTACCAGGAGCGTACCTGAAAACTAACCCATTTTCTTTTCTGGGCAATTATTCCACCAGACAGGTTCCCTAGTCTGGCAGTGCTCTGTGAAACTGCTTGCAGAGGGCTGGGAATGAGAAGATGCTTTAGCAGTTTTGCTGACAAATGTTTTAGCCCAGTCTAAGCAGCATGACCTGGGCGACCTACAAGCATAGGGGTGCCTGCCCAGCGTCTCCCCAGGTCTCTTGTGTGCGAGAGAAGGTCTGTGGAACAGTGAGAAACATTTTTTTAACTTTTCCCAGTATGTAGGCTGTGCCACTTCAGAACTTTCAGAACTAAAAACACTAAAGGGAAAAAAAAACCCTCCCTTTTTATAGCCTACTGTCTCGTTGAAAGTGATTTATGAAATGAAGCTTCCTGCCCACCCAGTGCACAGAACAAATACAGACAGTGCTTTGAAATAACTACAGTACTATGCTATTTTCAGTAATATTTAGCTCAGACTTAGCCAAGAAAGCCCACTAAGCTTAGCAGACAGACATAAAAAGAAACACTCTTTCTGCATTTTTGTGTGCGCATGCATCTATTTTAGGTTTTACTCCTCTTTTCTCCAGTTGCATAGCTGACTATCAATGCAGCAAAGTCCCAGCCCAGGAAAATGCTTTAAGCCCACTTCTCAGTACAAGTAACAGCTCTTGACCGCACACCTAATTTTAAGTGCCTTAATAAGCATAAGCGTGTGCTTACATTGAGATACTTTTATGTACTGTAGTGAAACTTGAATTCATTCACTTCAATAGCAGTGGAAAATATTGTGGTCCATGTACTTGCATCATTTGATTATATTTTGTGTATGTGTGTTTAGGAAGTACTTTTACCTTTTCTGTGACTATGAAGTTTTATGTTGTCACAAGACCTGTGACAGCTGGCATCAGGAATGCAGTTGAGGAAGGAGCTCTAGCTAACACTGTCTTGGCCATCACCTACTATATTTTCTTTAAACCCCTTTCCTCCCTATCTGCAAATTTTGAGCTGTTACTTGTTTTCAGAATTACATTTAGGAGAAAACGTAAAAACAAGCCTACCAAGTAATTTGGGTCTGTCAAGTCCCTTTCTCCTGCCATCAGCAGTGGGTGCCTAGGGAAGAATATAATATCAGATTGAGCATACAGTGATAGTTCTCCAAAATACTCTTCCCTTTTCCGTGGTGATTTGGAGGTTGAAGGACTTCTTAAGCCAGTGATGTTATTTTTGCACTAGGTGGACTTTTAATGGAACCAGTCTCTTTTGAATGCATGCACAGCTCAAGCATCCACTCTTGCAGCAAAGAGTTTCACAGTTTAATGGGATGTGTTATGACAGAGCATCTCCTTGGCTTGTTTTGAACTTGCTGTCTCCTGGTTCTCTGTGATGCTGCCTGGCTTTTGTGGCATCAAACAGCAGATTACAATTCCCTTTTCCTCTTCTCCGTGCCACCCAAGACAGAGCACTCTCATCTCCTGTCCTCCTAGGTATTTATTTTCCTTATTAAGAGTCCTCCTTCCTGCAGGAAATTCTCACTTGAGTAGTTCTGTTGGCACCAATGAAGATGCTTGCAGAAGCGAGTGCTGGCAGGATCACAGCACTACTCAAGACCAAGAGAGCAGTGCTTTGTTTAGGTATTGTGGAGACTGTCTGTAGCAAGCATTTCTCTCTGCATCTGGATATCTGGATCCTTAATGTAATCCAGTGTTTGTCATAACTCTGTGGAAGTAGAGCTCCTGCCACTTGGGTTTCTACTCCGAGATTTGTGGGATACATATGCATTTCAGTTTCAAACTGCTCCATTATGACAGTATCCTCTCACATAAGCCTACGAAATATCTGTAAAGCTTAGCTTATCTCAGTTCAGTGTCCCATCCTGTCTCCCCCTCCATTTTCTAATTTTCCTGGTTCAAGTTGCTTTTGTAATTCTGACCAAGGTCTGGGATCTATCTCACTGATGAAAGAGATGTCACTGGTGCAAAACTATCTAGAAATCTCATCATGTTCAAAACACAGTAAGAAAGGTCTCTCTTCTTTGTGTTCCCACGCTGTTAACACGTGGTTTTCTTATTGTGGTTTACTTTATAGATCAAAACCATGTGCTGTATTAGAAAATGCTATGGAAGGTCCGTTTCTCATGATAGTTTATCAGACAAGATCCTTTAGAACATACATTAAAAATACATCAAACAAAATCAGTATTATAGTTCACTATCTCATTTTAAGGGACTGGTAGGAAAGCACCACCAGTGATAAGGACTTGGACTTTGTGTCTGTGTTGCCATGTAAGCAGATAAACTCCCCTGTCCCAATAGGTCTCCAAAGAAATCTTATATAAAGATCTTTTAAAATTATAAATAACATGTCTTTTTAGTTTAATGATGCATAAAACTCAGTTGCCTAGTCAGATTTAAAAAATGCTGAGACTCCACTAGATAGAAAAATAAGTAGTAGTATTTATTTACATCCTGCCTGTGACAGTACATGTCACTGTTTATTCTTCCATGGTCAGCTAAGGTAAACTTTTTTATGTGCTTTTTCCTCATTTAAAGCCCATTTGGGATGTTTATGTCTTGCAATCCTAAGACCTGAGATGGAGTATGTCTTTTACTACTCTAAGAAACAGGATCAAAATTTCAAAGGCAGTAGCTGTGTGCTCTGCAGAAGAGCCCAGATATAATGGGATGCTTGGTCCTCAGCCCCATATTTACAAAAAATAGTTCCTTATCAAAGACTATTTACAGACATTCTGATACATTACTCAGTGAGAAGCATTGCTCCTTTTATATAGTTGTTTTTCTTTCGTCTCCTAATTCAGGAGAGACTTCAACCCAGCACTTTCTGTCATGCATTAGTAACTCTGAAAACATGTTTACTTAAGTACAAAACCACATTAGCTCAGCATTATTGTATGCCTCCAACACACATAAATTACAATATATTGTGGGGTAGGAACTTTGATCAAGAGAAGCCCACACTGAATTAACTTGGAGGTGGGGAGGAGGGTTGGAGCATTAAATGCTCCTTGTCTCCTTTTCCTCTCATCCCTACGATTCTCACTGCCAGTCAGTCTTGCCAATTGCTCACTATATCTGCACTGCAGGCTACAAGAAAAGAAAGCACTAACAATAGTAGCCGTAGGAAAATAATGGTATTTCATGGATCTGATCTCCTTCTCTAACATTCATTTCCATATGCAGAATCTCAAGTGTCACTCATCGCAAATCCTCCCCTCAGCCTCCCCAACATCATGTATCTCACACTAACAGCACTGGGGTTCTGGAGTAGAAAAGCAGCTTTGGGAAGGAAAAATGCTATAGAGAGAAATGCCCAAAAACACAACTTGTAGCCAAGACTTTTTCCCCATCAGAGGGCCTATACTAGGATTTTTGCCCCATCAATACTGCAGGAATCTTGTACAGTGGTAGAGACAATTATCTAGCCTCGGCAGTGAGGAAGGTGCTGTTCGCATATGCTGTTGTTGGTAGAGACATAGATGGTGAAGGGTGGCCTCAGTGCTCCCAACAGGGCTGCAGAAAGGGCACAGCACACCTTCTGCCACCAGAGATGCCAAGCACCTGCACACAGTTCAGCTGGCCCTCGCTGGCCAGCCCTCCTGCTCACTGCAAAACAGCCTCTGGATGGGAGGTGGGCAGAGCTGAGAAATGAAACCAGCATGTTTCTTCTTTACAGACCCAAAACATTTGACCCAGTATATGTCTTGCAGGTTACCATATCTAGAAAGCGTGTTTTTCCCCCTCCATCTGATAAAACAAAGGACACACATCCTCTGCTATTTTTCTGTGGCAATTCTGCTCATCCCCTTTGGAAGGGTCTTTTGACTACCATTATGTGCTGCACTGAAAGAACTCTTATATGGCTGCTCTCAAGTTGATTCCATTGCCATTGATGCCAGCACCAGAAAGCACACAAGAAACAGCCTCACTGCCTGGGTGTGATTTAAGGATTGAGGAACCAATGTTGCTTCCATTGAAGCTGGAAGAAACTTTGGTCCTGATGCAAATGGAAGCAGAAATCTGTCCTTACTTGTATTTGAAATGTTAATTGATTTTGTTGATTAGGCAGCATGATACACTGGTAATCAGCTACTAAGTAAAAGCACAAATTCTTCCTGTGCCAAAATCAAATATAATTTTTTGCTTAGTATTTGTTTGTAAGCATAGAAATCTAAAGCCATAAAGTTTGAAAAACTTTACACTCAGAGTGAGTGACTTGCTCATCTATTTATATATACACAGGTATACAGAGTATTGCATGATAGTTTGACTCATACTAGGATGTTTTCTGTATTATTCCTCACTTGTTTTTTGCAAGTTAGAACCTCCTCCAAGCCCTAGGCTGTATCTTGTGCTGTACATGTTTAAGAGCCATGTACAATAAGAAATTGATACTGCTGTTGTATGGAACTTTCTCCTTTTAAAGGGTTTGGATCCTCCAAGTGATGTGTCTTGTCCAGCAGTCCACCCTTGTTGCAATAATCCTGGAAAAAAAAAATCTTCTATTTAGTTTGGGGGCTTATTACAAAAAAGTATATTACAAGAAGTCTAAAGTTTAGCAATGTGTGAAAGCAGAGAGTACTAAGAATTTTTTTGTACTTGTATTCATCAGACCACCTCCCTTTCCTTGCAACATCTGCTCTACAATTTGTAGCTCAATTTATTGTGAAAATTAAGCTACTTTAAACAATAAAGATAGCATGATATTTCAGAGAAATTATCACTGGAGAACATCAATATGTCCCTAGATGTCACGTAGATTTCTCTAGCTCCAGAAGTCTTGTTTAGAAGTGGACCCAAAGATAATGAAATGGTTCACTGCAGCTCCACAGAGATTCGAGGTGATGTACTAGTGCAAAATGAGCTGCAAGTAGTTCAGCAGTCCTACAGAGTACTACATATAGTCCACAGGACCTTTGGCTGCATCAGCTTGCATGCTACTCCACACCATCATAGCTAGTGGGGCAGGCATCAGTAGGGAGGGAAGGCTTGGCTTTTGTATTTGCATAACTTGTATGGTGAAACGTCAGATCAATCGCCAAAAATGGCAAGTGAAAGTTTATATAATGATATCCCTGTATGCATTGTAGGCTCTACTGAACATACCTTACACAAGAAACAAGATGAAAATCTGGCTCAGTTGAAGCCCAAGAAGCTTTTTCCTATTAAATATTTGTGATGTGTATGCAAATTAACATTAAAGAAACATATAGATTCCGTAACATCTGCAAGGAACAGCTGAGACATGTTCAAGTATTTCCTATGCTGCACATTTTCTTTCTGTGTTCCTCAGGGCTGTCCTAAGAATTGATAATTATAGTTCATGAGCTAATTCACAGCAGTTATAGCAATATAGGTATTATAGCTGCCATTAATTTTTATTATTTAATATAACCAAGTAGCTGATAAGGGACTTAAATGTTGCTTTATGTTAAAGTGCCATGCCACATTATGATTGTCATGTTATTATGCATATACTATGAATAAGCAAAAAAGAACTAGAGGATTTAAGAAGGAGGCCTTTCTCCAGAACTCAGGTAATTTACAACACAAGGGAACTACCTGTGTTTGTTAAGGAGTGTTACCTAGTTTATCTTTTTTCTGATCAGAAAAAAAAAATTGATTTAAGGTTACTGTAAAGGTCACATCCCAGGGAACAAACTGGTTAGGACAACACTTCTCATTTTTAGAGAAAAATTCAAGCCAGTTCTGCTCAGATTTCTACATGCTCACACAGGCACCCCTTCTCTAAGCCTGCTAATTCATTTGAAATTAATTCTTGGTCCAGTGATACAGCTCTTGTAATAGCAGAATTGGATTTATATGGTTTGATTAGTGTCTACAGAAACCATCTAGCAGCATCATTTTATGCAATAATCTGTATTTCACTATATGCAGATCATCTGTGTTCAGTTCCATTGAGCTATCTTGTGCTTTTGCAGGCTCCCAGTACAATATGTAGCTCTAAATGATCTAAGATGGCATGCTCCCAGGCATTCATCACAAGTACAGCAGGGTTCCCAAATCAGAGTTCAGATATCACACTTGTCATGCATAAACTTACCAGAAGGAGTTTGCCAAACACAAGTAAAATACTGTCTGCTGTCAGAAATTACTACTAATCCAGACGGGGCTTTGCTTTGACCTGACAAGGTACAGCAGTAACTGGGCTCAAGTATATTATGCTTTGCTGATTTCCTCCTTAAAGCTGAAGGAGCTTTTAGGAGTGCCATTTGAGACATAAGAAAATGCTGTGCTCATATCAGCAGCCCATCAGGGTGCTGTCACTGGAAATCCCCTTTATGGCAAGCACATGAGCCTGGCCACTTTTAAGGTCATCCACAGTATCTGGGGAGATACTGCCCTATGGCACTCAATCACAAATTCATCTAACCCTTTTTGAACCTGCTGGTGCTGCATCCAGTGGCAACAAGTCCCAGTTTGTTATCTGGCTGGCACTGCAAATTGAGCTGTGGTTTCAGAAAGCCATCAGTGTTAACTCTGGGATGTTTTCTGACTGTAACTGCCAGTTCAGAGCTCAGCATTAGACAAGTAGGCTCTGGTTTGTTTTGTCCTTAAATACATTGCTTATGTTTATCTACACTGACATTCCTCTACCTCCTTTTTACTGTTTCACTCAGAGATCCTTATGGAGATTTCACTGCTTTCTTCCCTCCCCGGTCATTGATAGGACTGGCTTTATTCCACAGCTTCAAGGAACCCACTTAGCCCTTCCCTCTAGCTGCCTGGCACAGCAGCAGTTTGCAGTGACAGGTTACCCTGGCTAGGAGTTTTGCAGTGTCACAGCTAAATTCCTTCAGGACTTTGAAGTGATGCCATTCAATCCTGGGGTTTAATCACATCTGTCTAGCGTAACTCAAACTGACCTTGCTCCTCTGACCAGTCTGTGCTGCAGACCACAAACGTAATGTCTACCATCACCTTGGTCACCCTTTCCAAGGTGGTCTGCAAATTGTTTCAGCCCTCCCCATGTTTTGCTACCACCTGGCCTGCCTCACTTGGAGATCCCTGTTCTGCTTCCTAATACTGAATGCTGAGCTTTCCCTATAGCATTTCCTTAGCTTCCCAGCTAAACCATACAGGGGCGGCTTAGACTGCTTTTCCTGAGTTGCAGCATAGGCTTTACCTGAGCTTATACCAAAGTAACTTTTGAACAGCCTCCAGTTTGCTTGTAGACCTCCTTGTATGCTTCACACCCATGGCCACATGCTCCTCTATATAGCATACCCCTAGCACTCCTGGACTCCAGCAGCCTGACAACAACTTTTTCCACTGATTATCCTCCCTCCACCACGTCCTAGAGCTGGACTGTACCAGGGCTATTACCCCATCTTATTTTTCAGGCTCCTTGCACTGACATCGACCCACTTGTAAGGTCTGCGTTCACCCCTTCCCTTAATGCTGCATGTCCCACTCCCCTGGCACTGGGGCAGTCTGATTTGTCATTCCTGTTTATTGCATTTGTGCTGCTCATACCTATCCCAGCCTTTCTGGGACATGCTGAACATCAGACACATCTTCCTTGACAGCCCAAACCCGGAGCTCCCCTGAGCCTGCTAGCTTTTCTCTGGCTTCTCACCAAGATACTCCTCCACAGCCTTCCCCAGTGCCAGCACCCAGTCCTAGGGCAGTTACAGTGCAGTCTGTTCACCATGCACGGAGTCCTCCTGCCCCAAAGGCTCTCAGCCCTCCTCTCTGCCAAGCACCAAGCTCCAGTGCTTGCTGCCCCTTGGGCCTCATGGCAGGGACAGACAGTGATTGAGGGATAGTGCCAATCACAGGGCTCCTGCTTGGCAGCCAGCACTGAACTGCCAGCATATCCCTGCTCCCCACCATGCCATCAGTATCCACAAGGTCCCCAGCTCCCCCAAACCCAACCCAACCCCTTGCTGTGTCAGTACACTTGTTTTGGCAGGCATTACCAGCTCACCAGCTCTCCTGGAGACAACAGCTAGCCCTCCTGCATCACTTGTGCCCCATCCTGACCCCAAAGGTCCCTCCAGTGCAGGAGGCAGCAACTGCTTTCAAGGGAAAAGCACAATCCCCCTCCTGGCCCCAGGCTCCTCCTCCTCAGCATAGCAGGGACCATGCAGGGCTAGGACTGCCCCACACCAGCCACTGAGGCCACAGGGAGGGAGCTCAAAGACCACCTGGTCTGCAGCTGCCCAAGCACCCTGGTCCTAAGGGAGCAACCCCATCCTCAGAGCCCAAGAGCACTCACCCCCCCAAGCCTCGACTGGTAACCACCCACACTGAGGCCTGTGCAAGAACACAGGGGCTTCCCACTCTATTGGTAGAGTGATACCTCTGGTCTGAACTCTGATTATTTTTTAATGTTCAGATTAATTCAGTTTCCCCTTTGAGAAAGGGATTAAGGCATCAGCTGCCCCTCACTCTAGACTTACTACACTAGCAACAAAACAAGATCTGGCTTTGCTGAAACAAACCCATAAGCAAGTGCGTGGGAAGAAATCAGCTGACCTGAAGCCCTTGTACTTTCCTGCTGGGTATAGATACTCACCAGTACAACCCCTTAAGCCAAACTGATGCAAAAAGCCCCAGGTTAGGGAGATACCACCCTTTTCTTCTCTCCTGGTTTGGAGGAAGTCCCACCCCCTTGGCAGGATTAAGGCATCACATGACACAGCCTCCACCTTCCACTCCCGAATTAAGTACTCTAGCAAATTCAGCTGGCCCTTGCCTATCACACATGTACACCTGGCCTATAGCCACAGCCACCCTCACTGATCACACAGGCCCCACACTCCTAACATTACTCACCTGAGGGAACCAGGCCTCTTCCCTTGCTTGCCTTTCCTGGGCAAAACTGTGTTGCTTGGGCTCATTTCCCTACATCCTGTCATTGGTGACACTTGTTTTACCCTCAGATACTCATTTGGCTGTGCATCTGTCTGCCTGCCCAGCATAAAAGCTGCTGCAATGTTGTTGTTTGTGAAGTTAATCTATGAAAACTTCTTCCATTTCAAACATGGGTTTCCTATAGCGCACTTTCCTTTCCCCAGGAGCTCAGGCTGCTGGATACGGCACGTGAGCAGGCACAGCCCACACCAGATGGGCTATGGCAGTCGTGAGGCACCGACATCCTCATTCATTCCCTTCACATCGTCCCAGCAAATATTTTGTCAGCAGCTTCTGGTGAACCACAGGGACCACTACTAAGGCAAACTTCAGTCACGTGGAGTCACATTCCACTGGCCATCAAATTCACCTGATGCCTGCTGGGTCCCAATAGTTGTCCCAGATGGATGATGCCATATGATGAGCAAAAATATTTTTTAATGTCTTCTAATAAATGTACAGCCAAAAAAGAGCTTCACATCGATGCCTCTGTGACTTTGGGTTTGCGCCACAGGCTGAAGAGGTGACCATCAATTTTATGGTGCCTGTGCACACATTGCACCTCTGAGCCGTTGAGGCCAGCATTGCTGAGAACAAAGGGTAGACAGAGTTGACTTACACACATGCCTGTCTTCTCTGACATAGATCCATATTCCGTCACATGGCTTTCATGTTGTCTTGAAAAGAGCAGATGAGGCTACAGAAGCTGTCAAACTCTCAGCTTGCTTAGCATCTTTCAGTCACTTGCTTGACTGATAATACACAATGCCTTAGGCTAATCAGTACAGACGCAGGTGCTAGTCCCCACCTTTTTCCTGAATTTCCTTGCCTGTGAACTGTTTGTATTTATATAGGCTATATATACTGTACTGAGATTGAGCTGTTGTGTGTCAGGACTGCAAACCTGTTGTGAAGTTGAACAGCACCTGCTTAACACCTGGTCAGAGTGATAGACCAGAGCCTTAAAGTTCAGTAGGAAAATAAAATAGCTCCTAGAAAGATGTCATGCTAAAAGGAAATCAAGAGAAAGATCAAATAAAATGTAGAATCAAAATACTCACCCATCTCAGCCTATTTTGTTCTAGTTGTGCCATAAGCGAATTTTCACTTTGGAAATACAGCTGCTATAGTTTTGTTTAACAACTGTACAGCTTTAGGCAGCAGCTCCATCACTGAACACTGTTGGGTATTTTATAGATTGAGTGAACACAGATGCTTTACCCCAAATATTTACAGCTAAGCAGACAGATTTGTGCAACTAAACATATTGAACAGAACTGATGTGTGGTAACTGAAGCAGTTGTCATTTCTCTGCCGGGTCTCATTTGTGCCTGGAGACTCCCCGTCCCTATTCCAACCTTTGACCCAACCCAGGGACTCTCTGAAGTAGAGCCAACAGGGATAGTTTGGCCAGAGGCAGCCCCAGCCCGGGGATGTCAGGCTCCTCTGTGGGGACGGGCTGAGGCCAGGCACAGGCAAGTCACGGTCAGGATGCAGATCAATGAGTACATGGCCAGGGTGGCAGGCTGACCCAGGCCAGCAACCAAACACCACCCTACCTTTCGCTCACTCCCCTCTCCCAGGGTATGGGGAGGAAAATGGAAGGGGAAAAGACTCATGGATCGAGATGACAGTTTAATTAGAAAAGCAAAAGCTGTGCATGCAAGCAAAGCAAGAAGAGGAATTCATTCACTCTTTCCCATTAGCAGGAGGATTTTCAGCCACTTGCTGGGAAGCAAGGCTTCAGCATGTGTACTGGTTGCTTGAGAAGACAAATGCCATAACCATGAATGTGTCCCACCTCCTTTCTCCTTCTTTCCATGAGCTTTTACTGCTCAGTATGATGTCATATGGTATGGGATCTCCCTTTGGTCAATTTGGGTCAGCTGTCCCAGCTGTGTCTCCTCCCAAGCTCTTGCCCACACCCAGCCTACTGACTTTGGAGTGGAGAGGAGAGAGAAAGCCTTGACACTGTGAAAGCCCTACTCAGCAGTAGCCAAAACACTATTGTGTTACCTATACTGCTTTAGCCACAAATGCAAAGCAGGGCTCCATAGGGGCTGCTATGAAGAAAGTTGACGTCATAACTCCATCCTATTCAGACCCAGTACAATCTCTACCCCTTACGCCATACTATTTGCATCATGCTCAGGTCCCACATCAGCTATACATCTAAGCATCCTCTGATACTTACAGGGGATGTGATACACCCAATCAGTTGTGTGTTTCTTGGCCCATGAGTCTATGAGGTTATCTTGGAAATTAGTCCCATCATTTGACTCAATTCCTTCTGGGATACCGTGTCACCACAAAACTTGCCTTTCAAGGCCTAGGATGATGTTTTGGGTGGTGGTATGGTTTACATGTTTCCAGCCACCAGGTAGTCGCTTCCACCATGCTGAGCACATAGTGGTTGCCTTGGCAGGTTTGTGGCAGCTATCCAACATACTCGATTTGCCAGGCCTCACCACGTCGATATCCCAGCCACCACCTTGTGTTCCAGGGAGACTTTACTCAGTGGATCACTTGGTTGTGGCACATGTTTCGCATTCATGGGTGACCTGTGTGATGACCTCACTGGTCAGGTCCATCCCTTGATCATGAACCCATCTGTATGTTTCATGTCTCTCAAGATGTCCCAATGATTTGTGGGCCCACAGAGCTACCAATAACTCACCCTTACATTCCCAGTCCAGGTCCACCTGAGCCACTTCAATTCTGGTAGCCTGGTCTACCTGCTCATTGTTTTGATGTTCTTTGGTAGTGCAGTTTTTTTGGCATATGAGCATCTACATGACATATCTTTACAGCAATCTTTTCTACCTGGGCAGCGATGTCTTTCCACAGTTCAGCAGCTCATATGGGTTTACCTCTGCATTACCAGTTGGTCTGTTTCCCTTGCTGTAGTCACTCAGGACATTTGCCACCATTCATGAGTCAATACAGAGATAGAGTACTGGCCACTTTTCTCATTCAGCAATTTTGAGACCAGCTGGATGGCTTTCATTTCTGCAAACTGACTTAACTCACTGCCTTCTTTGGCAGCTTTGATGGCTTGTTGTGTGGACTCCACACAGCAATTTTCCACTTCCGATGGTTTCCTATAACATGACAGGATCTGTCAGTAAACAGAACACAGTGCCTTTCACCTTCTGATAACTCATTGTATGGTGGAACCTCTTGGGCATGAGTCACCTCCTTGGGCAATGCTCTGAAATCCCTGCCAGTCCATGATCTCTTCCAGGATTCCTGGGCAGTTGGGCTTCCCCATTTGAACCCATTGTGTGATCAACACTACTCACTTACTTACTCCATGTAGCATTGGTTGCATGATGTGTAGAGGGGTCCATGAACATCCAGTGCAGCACAGGCAATCATGGTGCCAACAGCTGTGCTTCTGTACCAACAACTGAAGTGGTTCAACCCCCTCCTCATACACTGCTAGTATCTTTTTTCAGTCGGGGTGTAGTGCACTTCAGATCCTCAATAACCCAGCTCCAGAACCCTAGAGGTCAACCTTGGATTTCTCCAGGTGTTTTCTGCCAGAGGCTTCAGGTGAGGCCATGCTCCCAGATGCAGTAAGGAGCATGTTTTGCATGGCTTTGCACTCTGGAGGGCACCAGGAGCCCTGCCTGGGCCCTGTCAAAGCCTGGTGAAGGCACTCTGGAGGGCCAGACTTTTGCACTGGCCATATGAGACTATTAAAGGGTGATCAAGTCTTGCTGATTGGTCTTTGGCTGTCGAGTCGATGGATTAGCTCATGAATGGGAACCAATGAGTCTCGGTTGTTGTGATGCTGTTGTTAGTGTTCTGTCATCGTAGCAATTGGCACATGCTGTTCTTCAACATGCAGGAACCCCAGAACAGAGGGATCCTCTGAGAGGCTGGGCAAGGTAGGCAGCTGTTTCATCTTCTCTGTATCCGTGGCGGCTACACCAAAGCCTCACCAGTACCCTTTTGTGTCCTTGAAGTACCCCCTTGGCCTGAGGTAGTCTAGGCCAAGAATACATGGAGTCTCTGGGCTGGTCAGAATAGGATGCTTCTGCCACTTGTCCTCTGTTGGGCTCACCTTGGCCTCCAACACAGACAGCTATTGGGATGCCCTGTCACTCCAGAAATCCAGATGGGTTCTGCCACTTCCCGTCTTGGTCATGCAAGAGGAGCCATCACGTGCCCTGAGACCAAGGCAGGCTGTCTCCATGGGGCACTCCGACAGCCAAGACACTGGCCTGTGGGGACAAGGAAGGAGAGGAGTCTTTTCAAAATGTCAGAGCAAAGCGAGGCAGTCTCTCCACAGTTGGTGTATCAAAGTCTGGCCAGTCCATCATTGCCACAGTGTTGGAATATGATGCCGGCACATTGCAGACCAACCTCATCCACATGGTCCATATATACTGTATGTTATCCAGATCTTTAGAGATCTGGTTGTCATCCAGGTCACTGTAGATGACTTCCAGCACCACTAGTTCTCTCAGTTATTGGATACCTTCCTTCATGGTGGTCTGCTTCCCTTGGTAATTTGCAAGGTCATCTTTGAGGGGATATCTTGCCTTCACATTTGACAGGAGCTGCCTCCAGAGGCTGTGTATCGTTGCCTGTTTTCCAATTTCTTTGCCACCTCCCTGTGCCTAGCAAGGGATTGCAGCAGCTGGGCTTCCTTACCCTGTAATTCCTGACTGTTGGCCTCACTATCGCAGCATTGGAGGAACCAGGCAGCAATATGCTCCCCTGGCTGGTAGCTGTGATCTTTCTGCATAACTTGAAGTTCACACAAGGTTAGGGACTGGGTAGTTTTGACCTCTTGGGTGATTTCCCTCACTTCCTCCTGCTTCTTTGCTGAAGGACCAGCTTCCTGATCAGACCCTTCTTCCTCCTCCTCCTCCTCCTCCCTAATAATCAATGCTACAGACCTGTCGAACACAGCATCCAGTGTTTCTTTTTGACTGCAGGAGTGATTAGTCTAGTTGCTGTTTGGGTCCCTGTCTGATCCACGGTGATAACAGTATCAAACAGTTTATGTTAGGATGTGCCAGACCCTATGCAAAAAAGCCAACCACCTCAGTCCCAGAGGAGACAAGGGAGGTGTGATCCCAGCTTTTATTGCTGAGCACAATGTCATATGGTGTGGGATATCCCTTTGGTCAGTTTGGGTCAGCTGTATTCATTGTGTCCCCACCCAGCCTCTTCTCAACCCCAACCTACTGACTTTGGAGCAGGAGGAGCAAGAGAAAGCCTTAACACTGTGCAAGCACTGCTGGTGTTTTACCAGCGCTGTTTTAGCCACAGATGCAACACCGCACGGCACTGTACAGGCTTCTACGAAGAACATTAACTTCATAACTCCATGCCAGCTAGCCACAATACCACCAGGCACAGGATAGGCCAAGCACCAGAGCCTCAGGTTAGAAGTAGCTCCCATGGGGTTGAGTCAGCCCTGGGTGAGACCCTCCCACAGCACCATCTCCAGCCTTTCTCCATAGTCACCAAAGGAAGGGGGCAGCTCTCAGTGACCCCTGGGCCCACGCAGCCAAACATCCAGGGGGAGGCAGATGGTCTCAGGACCCTTACACTGACCAAGGCAAACTCACTGGTGAGTTGAGCTGGCCCCAGTCTCAGCCCCCATCATAGTGTTGTTATATGGAAATGTGAAATGATGAGCTTTTCAGTAGGTGCTGTGGTCCCACTGCGATGAGCTACTAGCTAATCATTAGATGTGATGTGTTCAAGGATAACACATCAAGCATAGTGTGTTGAAGAATCACCTGTTAATGGCACTGCAGTCACCACCTAATAGTGAAATTAATAATAATGAATTATTAATAAATAATTTATAAAATATTATTAATAAGGTTAGATTATTAAATAGTGGGGGGAAAAGTGAAATTGTAATTTCACTGCAATTCACAGAGTTTTGGTCTCTTTCTTCAGTCATTTCCCACCCTTCACAGCATGTGTACGTGGTGGGAATGCTGCTGAGCAGAGGGCTGCAGAGTGAAAGCCTCAGTTAGGACTGAGCTCATAGAAAACAAACCCCTCTTACTCACATGCAAATCCAGACTGGCTTTTTCATTTTTCCCCTCAATAATACTGAAAACATATTTCACAGGTCTGTCTTTTTCATTGAAATTAGTGAGTGTTCCCTGTGTGCTGCTGACCTTGCAGATCAGGTTCCCCTAACCACTGTAATCACTCTGCTGCTTCTCCCCCTACTCCCCCACTAGACGGTGCCCACACACACTGGAATGTCATGTTTTAATCTTCTACCTTAAGACAATTCTCTTTTTCTCCTGTTTCTTCTTCTTCTTAGGGAATAAATCTATTATAGTTCCATGTTTGCAGCTTAGATATTGGGCCACAGAGAGCTGCGCTCTGGAAGAAGAGCTCTGTAGAGGGAAAAAGGGAAATTAGGACCAAGCTATCGAATATGCACTGTCACACTGTGTATGGTCATAAAGCTTGGCCAAGACCAAGGTAATATGAGTAAGCATGTTATGCCATTAGGGACTTGTAAACATTTTTTACTAAGTAGCACCTCAACGTTGTATAGTAAGGACCTTTTTCATGTTATTAAAACTTTTACTGTATTATTTATGTATAGTATATATCATCTACTACTTTATTATGAGCTCAGAATATGGATTATAGAATATATCCTAAAACGGCACAAGGTCATAGACTCACAGGAAAATTTAGGTCCAAATGTAGACTCAAAGCAGGGTCCACTTCTTGTCCAGCAGCACCCTAAGATCCTTGCTAGCAGAGCGGCTCCCTGCCCAGTCAGTCCCAGCCTTTGGTGGTACATGAGGCTGGTCTTCCCTATTTTTTTGGTGAAGTTCATGGAGCTCCCTCTGGCCCATTCCTGCAGCTTGCTGTGGTCCTGCTGAATGGCCACCCTGCCCTCCAGCACCTCAGTTTCTCTGCACAGTTTGGCATCACCCACAAATTCAGTGAAGGTATTCTCCATCCCATCATCTGGGTTGCTGACGAGCTTAACCAGTACTGCCCCCAGCGCCGATCCTTGAATCCACTCCAACCACCCACCAAATTCACTTCAAACAGTTGACAGCCCCCCACTTTTGGGCCTGGCCATCCAGCCACTGTTTCCCTCACCTTAGGGGCCACTCATCTAGTCCATAGCTATCATCTGGGCTGCCAGCATACTGTGGGCAGCTTGTACTGAAAGGCTTGTGTGGTGTGTTGACCTTGGCCGGCTGTCGGACACCCACCCAGCTTCTCTCCCCCCCTCCTCAAGAGAACAGGGAAGAAAATAAGATGAAAAAGCTCATGGGTTGAGATAAGGACAGGGAGATCACTTACTAATTAACGTCACAGGCAAAAAAAGTCTTGACGTGAGAAAATTCATTTAATTTATTGCCAATTAAAATAGATTTGGATGGTGACAAACAAAGACAAAAACCACCTCTCCTCAGCCCCCACCCCCTCCTTTTTCCAGACTCAATTTCATTCCTTCATTCCCAGCTCCTCCTGAGCGGCGCAGGGGTGGGTGGGGAGTGGAGGGGTTACAGTCAGTCCATAATGGTTCCTCTCTGCTGCACCTTTCTCCTCACACTTTTCCTCTGCTCCAGCATGGGTCCTTCCCATGGACTGCAGTCCTTCAGGGAATATCTACCTGGTCTGGTGTGGGATTCTCCACAGGCTGCTGTGTGTATCTGTTCCAGCATGGTCTCTTCACAAGCTGGAGAGACCTTTCATTATCTTTTTCAGTATAAGAAATACTCAATATCCCAAATCCTAGAAGAATGTGGTTCCTTTCCAGGAATATTTTGAATCCTGCAGAACTGAATGCATTCTTAAATAAGAGATGCCCACAATTGCTTCTCATTCACGAATGGTTAGGAATTGCCACAGTGGGCAGAGTAAACATCCGTTGCACTCAGTGTCCAGTCTGTGGTGTGTAGGGGAGGATTTTACAGTACAGGAAAAGCAGACAATTTTGTACAGCCTTCAGAATACTGTCAGGTATGCTTTGTAGGGTGAAATGCAATACTAATGTCCCCCAAAAAAGAAAAAAAAAAGTAATAGGGTAGTAGGACAGGAAGAGGGGTCTATGAATATTAGTTTTATCCTATTACAGAACTACATGGGAAAATGCAAAGCCAAGATGAGATTTCTATTTAAAGAAATAGAAATTTCTTGAAATTTCTTCAAGATGAGATGTTCTCAAAATGTTGTGCTCATCATTTGTAAAGAAGTCAAATACTTAGTAACTAGAAAACTGTCTACGGTAGAATGGGTACAGGGAATTCATGTAGCCTGGTAGCAGTGTTTCAGTTTTGTCCTTTGTAGGATGGGCCAGAATAACAGAATGGTTGAGGTGGGAAGGGACCTCTGGAAATCACCTTGTCCAACCCCCCTGCTCAAGCAGGGCCACCTAGAGCAGGTTGCTCAGGACCATGCCCACTTGGGTTTTGAATGTCTCCAAGGATGGAGACACCACAACCTCCCTGGGCAACCTGTGCCAGTGTTTGTTCACCCTCACAATAAAAAAGTGTTTCCTGGTGTTCAGATGGAACCCCCTGTGGTTCAGTTCATGTCCATTGCCTCTTGTCCTGTCACTGGGTACCACTGAGAAGAGCTTGGCTCTGTCTTCTTTGCACCCTCCCTTCAGGTATTTATAGACATTTATAAGATCCCCCCTGAGCATTCTCATCTCCAGGCTGAACAGTCCCAGCTCTCTCAGCCTTTCCTCATAGGAGAGATGCTCCAGTCCTTTCATCTTCCTAGTGGCCTTTTGCTGGACTTTCTCCAGTAGTTCCATGTCTCTCTCATACTGGGGAGCTCAGAACTGGACCCAGTACTGCAGGTGGGGCCTAACCAGTGCTGAGTACAAGGGAATGGTCACCTCCCTCAACCTGCTAGCAACACCCCACCTAATGCAGCCCAGGACACCATTAGCCTTCTTTGCCGCAAGGGCACATTGCTGGTTCATGTTCAACTTGGTGTCCACCAGGACCCCCAGGCCCTTTTCTACAAAGCTGCCTATCAGCTGGGTAGCCCCCAGCATATATTGGTGCCTGAGGTTATTCCTCCCCAGGTGCAGGACTGCACTTCCCTCTGTTGAACCTCATGAGATTCCTGTCTGCTGGTTTCTCCAGCCTGTTGAGGTCCCTCTGGATGGCAGCAACACCCTCTGACATATCAGCCACTCCTCCCATTTTGCTGTTGTCAGCAAATTTGCTGAGGGTACACTCTGCCCCATCACCCACATCATTAATGATGATGTTGAACAGGGTACAATTGGGGTACAAGAGTGACCCCTGGGGTACACTACTTATTGCTGGCCTCCAACTAGATGTCGTGCCATTGTTCACCACCCTCCAGGTCTGGCTGTTCAGTCAGTTTTCCATGGACCTCACTGTCTGCTCATCCAGGCCATGCTTCAACAGCTTCTCTGTGAAGATCGTATGGGAGACAGTGTCGAAAGCCTTAGTGAAGCCAAGGTGGCCAATACCCGCTACTCTTTCCTTTTCTACCAAGCCATTGATTTCATCATAGAAGGTAATTGCACTGGTTTTGGCTGGAAAGGAGTTAATTTTCTTCATAGATGCTCATATGGTGCTATGTTTTGGATTTGTGGCCAAAACACTGTTGATAACACACTGATGTTTCAGCTATTGCTGAGCAGTTTTACACAGCATCAAGACCTCTGTTTCTCATGCTCCCCTGCCAATGAGTAGGCTGGGGTGCACAAGAAGTTGTGAGGGGGACAGAGCTACAACAGCTGACCCAAACTGGTGAAAAGCGATATTCCATACCATATGACATTGTGCTCAGCATTAAAAGCTGGGGGAAGGAAGGAGGAAGGCTGGTGGGGGGATGTTCAGAGTGATGGCATTTGTCTTCCCAAGTAACCGTTACGTGCGATAGAGCCCTGCTTTCCTGGAAATGGCTAAGCAGCTGCTTACCGATGGGAAGTTGTGAATGAGTTCTTTATTTTGCTTTGCTTGCATGCGCAGCTTTTGCTTTACCTATTAAGTTGTCTTTATCTCAACCCATGAGTTTTCTTGGTTTTGCCCTTCTGATTCTCTCCCCATACCACTTGGGGGAAGGTGACTGAGCGCCGTGCGGAGCTTAGCTGCCTACTGGGGTTAACCCACAACAGTCTGTTTTGGCACCTAACGTAGGGCTTACAGAGTTCGAGGTAACAATAGATTTGATTGGAGTGTGCTAGACCAAATGTATAACTGTGATAGCTGTTTAGCTACTAATTGGCAGGCTCGCTTGCTTGCCTTACTGTATATTAGAATTTTGTGCTTGTTAGTGGCTGCTTTTGGCTTTTGCAGTGCTGCTTATCATCTTTTGCTGCTGTGCTGGGGAACATTTTAACAGCGATGGCCATGTGCCAGGGCTAGGGCATTGCTACTGTTTGTGTGCTGCTGTACTGGACAGGCTGGAACTCCAGTGTGAACTCAAGTGAAAGGGACTATGACCTGTGGGTAAGGCCATGCATTAGCAGGTACACGACTGAAGGGGCTGTGGCCCATGGATAAGCCCAGGCTGGAGCAGGTACACCCGGAAAGGACTATGGTCCATAGATAAACCTATGCTGGAGCAGGTACTCCCTGAGGGGACTGTGGCCCATAAATAAGGCCTGCCGGAGCAGCTTCACCCTGAAGGAACTGTGGCCCATCAATAAGCCTATGCTGGAGTAGGTACACCCTGAAGGGGCTGTGGCCCATGGATAAGCCCACACTGGAACAGATACTCCCTGAAGGGACTGTGGCCCATGCATAGCCCAGGCTGGAGCAGGTACACCCTGAAGGGACTGTGGCCCAGCAGTGACGTAACCCAAGCTCACTTTGGTGCCCTGTAATTCTACACAACACACCGTCTCTCCTGTCCTAAGTAACCACTGTAATACATGGAACCCAAGTCACTGACTAAATGAACTCAATGAACGTTTTATGGACATTTTGCAGGGGTGGCTTGCCAATGGGAAGTAGTGAATGAATTCCTTATTTTGCTTTGCTTGCACACGCAGCTTATGCTTTACCTATTAAGCTGTCTTTATCTCAGCCAATGAGTTTTCTCACTTTTACCTTTCTGATTTTCTCCCCCGTCCCACTGGGAGGGAGCAGCTATGTGGGGCTTAGCTGCCAGCCAGGGTTAAACCATGACAGCTGTCCAGTGCTGTACTCAGAGACGTCTGACTACAGTCGGCAGAAAATGCTCTCCTGATTTCTACTTCATCTTAAAAGATGACCACTGGACAAGGTAGTCCCCCCAATGGACAAACATCCTTCTCAGGTGTTGGGAAACTGGTTAAGGTTCATTTTTTGCCTAAGGAGATTTCAGTGGATGCTTCTTTGCTCATCACCATGTACAGGTATAGGCAATTTCACCATATTTTCCTTCTTTTTTCCGTCTTCTTGAAAAGAATAAAGCATTTTCTGGGTTCAGAAGTGTGCTGGAGCAGGGCCTGCACCACAGTAGCAGAAGAAGTCCTGGGTTACAGCTGCTGTTGGAAAGTATTTTGTACAGTAACATTTTGGTAAAATACATATATGAGTTCACTGCAGTCCTACACCAGAAGCAAGGTACCTAAATATTATATTGTTACAATGTCGAGCATTGTGGCATCCAGGCTCCTTACAGGGCTAAAACCCTCCTGAAAGAACTGGCAGAGAAACAGCTCATGGTGATTGTGAGAGAAGACCACTGACAGTGAGTGCTTGCAGGAGGGGGTTGTGATGGGACCAGCTCACAGCTTCTTTCAGAATCAGACATACAACTTTCAGGACAACATACATCTGCAAATCTTTTGGAAAGAGTTTGCATTGCATTGCAATGTATTTTTAAAGTGCAGATCCCGGCTTTCTAAGCAAATTGGTAGCATCAGTTTCTAACTCAGAGTGTGCTCTTCAGTGACTGCTGCACAGATAATTAATGATCTATGAGACTGCCACACAAACCCAATTAGAAGTTGCTCATCCAGACTGTGGCCCGTTTCTTGGCAGTGACATTGGATTATTTGCTACCACTATCTTATGCCTGGCTGGTGCAGTTCACAACCTTAGTTTTAGTATACTAAAGAGTTAAATAGCATTAGAGCTGTTGAGTCCATTAAGTCTCTGACTGAGCAAAGCACTTAAGTAAGCATGCACTTAGCTAGTTTGGTTATCCTGAACAATCCTTACCTACCCAAACAATCCCCTAACAAAGGAAGTAAGCCAGAATTCACAGGATATAATCTCCTTTTACCATTTGCAGGAAGAGTCTTAAGTGGTTTCACTTAAGCTTTTGCTGGTGTGACTCTGTCCCCCAATTTATAAATATTTCTGAACAATGAAATAATGGGAATAGGTTGAAACGTTAGAGATAAGCTAGTCTTAGTCTTTCGGATTCAGGAGCTATGCTGGGATAAAACTCCTTGAATATGTACATCTAGAAAAATGTGCAAATAGCCATGATCACAGGCCTGTCTTGGAAGTCAGGGAAGGGTTTTGTTCCCCCCACACACAAGATAATGAGAATCCTCCTTCCTTTGCCCAGGGGCGGTGGATGTTGTCTGCCCCAGACTCATAAAGCTATATGGTGCCCAAGAAAGTTACCCAGTCTGGAGCTGCGCCCATGTGAGCTCAGCCAGTTCTCAAAGATTGCAATCCCCCACCTCTGCTGGGCAATTCCTGGGCTTCAGGGTCTTACAGACAGTGTTTCCTACTGACCTGAAGCCTCCTTGTCTGAGGACAATCCATCCACTATGACCATAACCCAATACTGTTCTCATCACCTTTGCAGCGCCCTTTTCTGAGTCCCTCACCTTGGCAGTGATTTCAGGCACTCTTCAATAAAGATGGATCTCTTCTTTTTTATTTTCTAAAATAAGTGTATGATTTCTTTTTTTTTAAATGGTTTGAAAGTACAAAACCAACTCCTTGTACAATTCTTGGCCAAACGTATGTAAAGTCACATGGCCTGACACATTTTGGTGTCCTGACACATTTTTATGTGACAACAGGTATTAAATACTTGCGGACATGCTCTAAGCTGGACAGAAGCAATACAGAATTCCAGTCCCTTGTCTGTTCTTAAATGATGAAATCTTGCACTAAGCCAGTAACGCTGAATTTGTTTAGAGTATGGGTAGGTAAAAGTACTCAAATGCTTATACAATGTAGTCTTTTACATTTGTAATGCTGTAAAAGACACTGTAAAACCATCTGAACAGAAATATGTCGTTCTGTGTTTTCATGATCTGATTCCCTTTTGTTTATTAATTGCATTTATAATTCAGGTCCTCAGGTGTGCCTTTGAAGTTGTTACAGCATCAGAGAGGAGACTCCAGACACGGGATGACAGGGAATACATCACAGCCTGGTCAGGATGACAGCTCTCTAACAAGGATGGCTGGCAGCTGTTTAAGTTAAGCAGTAGATCTCGGGTATTGGCAAACCATGGGTACTGCACTTTCCTGTATCCCAGGGCCTCATGTTAGACAAATTCTCTGCCTCTTTAATTCCTGTATGTCTCTAAACAGCCAAGCAGTATTTTTTGCCTGATTTGCAAATTACAAACCACATTCAGACCTGGAAGAAGATAATATATTGACATGGATTTCAGCAAAACTATTTCTGGCTTGTCCAGCTCTTAATTTAGCTCCTCTTGCTTATAGCATTAATAACTTCATAAAGGAGACTAATTAGTTCACCGACTAAACAATTTGCAGAGAAACCAATGCCCTCATCAAAACAAGAATAGCTCTCCAGGAGATGATCTGGTCAACTGATTATACTGAGGCTCCATGACTTCAGAGAGGATTGGGTGGTGGGCAGTGAACCCTATGGCACGTTTTAATTCTCCTTGCGGCCTTTGCCTTTGTGAACTGCCAGAGTTATCTTACAAGACTTTCCTGTCCTGCTGCTAGGATCCTTATCATTTATTGATTGTGTCCTGCAGATTAAAGGAGTTGCTTCTGATTAGCAAAAAAATTCATTCTTGGGCAGCGCCATATGGGAGTGCTTCTGCAAAGTGTCCCACTTTCCGCATTTCTCCTCTGCCTTTCACAGCAGAAAGGTAAATATCTTATCCGTTACGTTATCCGCAGTGACTAGCCCCTGTACCTGGGAGACCCTGAAACAAGGAAGTAATGCTATGGATTAGAAATTGCACCCCAATAACCTTTCACATCTTAACCCTTTGTACGCAGACTTCTAAAATCAAGGAAACACTGACCATTTAGGCTGTTTGATAGATTTTCCTCTAAGCCAGTTGCTTGGTATAAAGCAAAGAAAATAACTGATGGGGTTGGGAAGAATGTGAGGTGTATCAAATATATCTTTTTCATCTTTATTTCACCAAAGTTTTGTGTGTCTGGTTACCATTTTGCAACATTCAAATATAAGAAAAATATTGTTAAGGTGGAACCAAAGCCAGAATTGTATGGCCATGAGACCACATTTAGCCCATGTCCTTTGCAGGGTCAGAGTAGTATCTGGGGACTTCATATGTGTGAGACTCAGCCTCCCAGTCTTTGTTTAATAAACTTTTATAAGAGACCTTTTATGTTTTTTACAATGTCCACGTGCTTATGTGGAAATTTTCATAAATTCTTTTGTTTTGCTATTGGTATTGTAAGCAAAATAAATGTGTGTATTATGATGCAAAGTAACCTGCAGATATTTTGGGAGTTTCTGCATTCAGTAGTCCCATGCATCTCCGGATGTCATTTATCAAAAACAGATGTTCTTTATATCACTATGTCTTGTATCATTGTCTATTTAAAGTTAAACTGAGAGCAACTGAAGCCAAAAAAGCATGCTTTGATTTAAATAAATCAAAGCATATCACAGTCATAGCAATTAATAATCTAAGACTGGAGCAAACATGAAGAGTAGGAGAAACCCATTCAGACAGGATTGGTTTTGTTTCTTGCTGCTTTTCTAAAGCTTATTAGAAGCAGCAAGTCTTTGATTAAACTAGATCGATTTCCACAAAAATCCCTCGGCAACAATAGGTATTAAGAGGCTCAATCCTGGCAGCCTGAGCAAACAGCCTGTATAAATCAAGGCTGGGGTTTTGATTATAATGGTCCCTTATTTATGACAGGTCATAGAAATTAATTCTTCACTTGAATCATTCTCAGCATTAAATGCAAAAGCTCCTGCTAATGATACAGGATGAGGTCTTGAGCTGTAATTATGTTACTTGCATCATGTATCAGGCAGAGATATTAATGAACCACGACTCAAGTAATTATAGCTGCGGGAGAGGGAGTCTTGGATTATAGACAAACTTCAAATTGTACCGGAGCAGCAAAATCAATGTCTGCTTTTATTCCTGTTCAAGTCGGTTAGTATTTTTTGTGCTTTCAACTGGAGGGCATCTTCTTCCCGTCTTCCCCAGCACACATTTACCACAGTACCAACTCTGATCTGACCGAATGCTGTTGTCCAAAAAGCCATCGCTGGAAAGCCAAAACTTGTCTATTTTCAGAAACATAGTTTTTGGGAAATGGCGAAAGAGTGTCCTGTTGAGAGGGCCCCAGTCTCCAACGCAGATGTAAGGGAATCACTGGAAAAGAAAGTTACTGATGGAAAAAGGCAGAAAATACAGCTTTATGTTTCGAGTAGGTGAGAAAGTCTTACCAAACCCTTCTCTCTTTCTACTGAGAAATTTTTCTGTAATAGTGAAAGATGCACAGCGCATTTCTAAGGAGGAAACACATTTTCTTATTGCAAAGCTAAAATGGGTATTTGTTCTCTGAAACTCTACAGTGATAATTCCATTTTCCTGTAAGTGTAATTATTTTGTAACTAGGAATATATGTATTTTTAGATACTTGTAAACATTCCCCAATGATTTGAAAGAATGGTACAATGACACCACTGATGTTTTATCAGTACACTTGAAGGCTGGCTTAGGAAAGACGTCATGTCCACAGGCCAAAATCCTGCCCTCTGCTGCATGCAGACACAAAGGGCTCAACAGGATGCAAGTCAGCATGAAGGAAGAAGTGTGGAGGCATTAAGCAACAGGCTCGTCACATTTTCTGCAAGCAGTAGGCTCATCTTGTTTTCTACAATACATTATTCCTTTGCCTTTCTTTCCTTCACCAGCTGTAGCCCAATTTGCTCATTCTGAACATGGGAAAAAGAACATTCTGTGTTTTCAGAGAGGATGGCTAAATCACAAACATTCACAAAAGCTGGGGTGGTAGAATATTGGTGAAAGCATCATTAGAAAACCTAAAAAAAAAAAAAATATTGTGGTCAGAACCTTTTTTCCTATCTAAAATGTATTTTTGAGTTTATCCAAACAATTTATGGCAATTGAAAAAGCCAGAATAATGGGGGGTTCCCCCCACATTTTAACATTTTTTTTAAGGTTTCACTTTTTGTTCCAATAGGACTTTTCTACCTGATGCCAGCTCCAAGGACAAGTCATAATCTTGACTGGCAAGCATTGCCCTCCATCTCCTTTAACAGCAGCTCTTTGCTCTGCGTCTGCAGAGCCAGCACTGAAATCATTGGGAACGTGAGCTGTTAGGTAACGTGTTGGTAAGGCTTAGGTATAAGCTTGTTATATCCATACCCACTAAAGCAGAAATTAAAATGATTGAAGAGACTATAGCTGCACTTAGTTTACCTAATGACCCAAAAGGCAAATTTGAAACATTTACTTGTTTTCCCCTTACCACTCGGAGAGCAGTGCCTCGCTCTATCAGAGATTTCAGCCATTCGGGAGCTGCTGTGTTATTGTGTCTCTCGACACAGCGTGTGCCATCGTGCAGCATTGGACCGGTGCACATGGTCCATCTGCTCTCCAACGATGACACAGGCACCCAAGGGAACAGGGGAGCAGACAGCAGCTTTACTCCTCTTTGCAGGAGATGCTCAGAGGTCTGGTAGCTATTATCTTCTGAAGAAAGGGCACAAGTTTCTGCAAGCAACTTGAGCTCTTATCAGCACTGAGATCACAGTGCACGATGTAACTGGTCAGTTCAGAAAGAAAAATTGGCTTGAAGAGGAAAACAAACACAATGCTCCCACCCTCTGGCTTAATTACTTTCTGCTCCCATTGACAGGCCGGGGTTTGGCAGGCAAAACATGAAGTGAGGCAAACGGAGACACTTCATGTGAGAGGAGGATGTAGCCCCATCTAAGCCAGGAGATGATATATTACTTGCAGAGCTGACTGTGAAAACAACGGCGCCTAAGTAAAGCTGAGAATCATTCCCCCATCTCACACCACTGCCACAGGAGTAGCTTCCATTCTGAAAAAATGTGGCAAATCCTTTGATTGCAAACATTGCAATTAAAGAAGTCAGTCCTGGCAACTCTTTGGACAGACTGTAGGTAAGTGAGTACATGTCCCCCCCAACCCCGCTGGGGTGCCTGCTCCCTTGCAGTGATGCTGGATGGGACCATCTCCACCATCAAATTAAGGTGAAAAAATATCTTGATCCTCATCTTGTTCTGATGCCTTCCAGTTCCTGAAATGACTGATAATTTTCTGAGCAGAAAAAAAAACGCGTGTGACATTTGCCTTGATTAATGGTTGATGCTGAATACGAGTGCCACTGGTGGTGTGATTAGGGATAGGTTTTAGAGTCACTCTGGTTGCCTTCAGGGCTTGTGGTACAGGCTCTCAACCCAGGAGAAATACCTGAAGGAAAACCCATGAGGTTAATTGAGCCAGCCCTGGCTGAACCAGGGGAACCTGATGCACTCTACTTTTTTGGTGGATGCGTTGAGTAAAAAAATAAAGGCTTAGCATGCATATTTGTTTTCTCCATTTTTCTTCATGAGGTGTAACTCCCAGGTGCGTGAGCTAATCTTCATTTAATTTACTTGGGATATTTGAGGGATGAAACAGGATAGTGGATGTACCCCATAGCTACTGTCTGCTCAGTCTTATCTAGTTGCTGAAACCAAAATGCGGTTCACTTTGTGTTTCACTTAAACTCTGAAAAAACAAGAGGGGCGGAAAGAAAGGAAAAAACCTAGAGAACAGGTGAAGTGAAAAACACGCGCTTTAGGTGTGGGGGGGAACTATATATACATAAGTCAATAAACAGAGCACCTATTTGTGCTGCTGTGCACTTTGAGAGGTGTTCTGCTCTCCCCGAGGTAGAAAAATATGTTTGATCTGGGGAGGGTATTAGAAAGATTAATATTTCCTGAATATATGAGAGATAGAATCAGTGGAAATTTTTGGCATCCTCCATTAGCTATGAAGTTTCAAAATTAAAAAATTCAGCAAAAGTGCTGTTTGAGCTTTGGCCTGTCGACAGAGATTTGGCTAAGTTTGCAGGCTCTGGAAGCGTGAAAATCCTAGAGGCCCCTTAGGAACAGAGTTTAAGTTTAGTTCTATAAAACAGCTGGCTCAGGCTTAAGGAAATCACAACCTTAGCAGTACACCTGTAAAATCCAGCAAACCATGAACCAAGCTGATAGAAAATTAAAGACACTGCAAATAGTTATAACTATAAAGTTACTGCCTCCTGTCTTTGATAATGGTACAGTCGCACTTGATGCAAGAGAGAGTAAAATAACACACCCGTGGGAGCCTTGCAGCTTGGTGCACATGGGGCTGTTCCTCTGCACACACAACCGCTGCGTGCTTTTGTAGGCACAACTGCAAGCTAGATGTGGTGTACTCTCTCTAGCAGGCATTTTGCCTGTAGGCTTTCTTGCTTTTCACATGGAACAGTGAGGTGTTTTTTGATCTTCTGTGAATTCATTTGTGGAAGTGAACAGAGACTTTATTTCTCCCTTTATTTCACTGGAGGAATATCAAAAAGGACTGGAAAAATTTGTTAATCACAGAACAAATTCCTCTACAGGTCTTACTTTATATGGCTAGAAGGAGCTGAATCGATAGTCTGGAAGAAATGAGAGGCTGCTTTTGGGTTGTGTGGAAACATGTCGACTGTCACTGTAAAATCTAGCCCAGGACCTGCTATTTAAACGTGCTCTTGTTTATGTCCTCACAAAGTCACTACACATTCACTGGATAAGAGACCAAGCTTTTGGCAGTGGAGAACTGTAGGGTAGAAGAGTTTGGCAGCAGCTAATCTGTGGTCTTCATTTAAAACTTGATCAAAGGTAGAATTTAAAATAAATAAATTGCTGTAGCAAAGCCATGAAATTCAAGGAATGGTGCCCCAAAAAGGTGCAAGGGCTGAGCCAGTCTTTCAAGAGTTTCTTAAACCACTCACCATGCATACAAATGTAATTTTACCAAAAAGCTGCTTGCTCTCAAATTCTTTCCAAAGCATGGTAGACCACGGATGCTTAAAAATTTGCTCCAACATTAACATGAAAAAAATGTATACTTAAATACCGGTTTAATCATGACAGGTAATGGAAAGTAAGTCAGGGAAAAAAAGCTGGCATTGTCTCGAGCACTGTGTGTTTTGTCCCCTCTCACAAATCATATGTTTTTCAAACTGTTACGTGTAGTTGGATCTTGTTGTCCCATTTAAGCCATTTGATTCCTGAGCTGGACAACACCAGCACTTGAAACCCTGGCCATGTTTATCCTTATGCCAATAATGCAAAATAGTACATAGGTTGCACATAGGAGAAAGAGTCTTCAGAGACATGGGACTGTTTAAATGATGTCACGGCACTAAAGGACAGAGGATCAGGGACCACCTGGAGGACTTTTCTTCTGTCCCTGCAGCTTTCTCCTTCTGAGCGCAAAGAGCCATGAATTTGTGTAACTTGCCAGCTTGGGGAGTAAATTGGCAGAATGACAGCTCACATCTTTGTTGAATGCTGCCTCTGTGGCAGAGGGAGAATAAGTGTGATATAACAGTCAATGTGAATGAGCACACGAGGAATTTAATATATGTGACTCCATTTTTTGGCAAGTTATTTCTTGCAGCAATGAAATAAATACTCCACAGTTACAGGCTCTTTGACTTCTTCTATCACCAGTAATAAAGGCAAAGCAGTGGCCCGAGTTGAATTTTTTTTTTTTTTTTTGCATCGCTATTTCCAGGAGAAAAAAGAAACACGCTGCTTTCATGAATCAAATAGGGGTATCACACCTAGAGCAAGGGAATGCATTATTTTTTCAAAGTCATTTACTGCAGTTTTGACATGCTCATTTTATCCTGTTAAAATGTGAGTAGGAAGGCAAAATGGGGAGCACATCAGAAAATTTATCAGATGACTTTGTAGGAGAGGTGGAGAGCGGACTGATTTCCCATCTACAGCTGGATGCAGTTTTATTAAATGCCAGGATATCCAGGGGGTTTGGGATAGATAACTATGCTAGAAATGCTTTAGTGGTAAGTCATTAGGAGAATTTCATTCTCCTTCCTGTACTTAAATGGGCTTCTTAGAGATGGTTAGAAATCTTGAAGGACTGTAATGTCTGCCATTAAAAAAAAGTATGTTTTTGCTAAATTTTGCTGAGGGCTTTCCTTTCAGAATTGCACAAACACAACTTAGATGCTGTTGCATTTAAAAACAACAAAAAAGTGGAGAAGCAGAAGCATATCATTAATTCTCATTTGTTTTTGCTTAAATCTCAGAAGAAAGATGTTGATCAAATAGGAAGCTTTCAACTCACCAGCTTTTAACTTGCTTCCAGCTTTCTCAGTGGAAAGGACATAATTTTGCTCCTGTGAGAAAAGCACAGATTTAACCTAGTTAAAATGATATTAAACCTGTGAAGAGTGCCACAACAGAAGAGTTCCAGCTATGGCTGGAACTGCATCTGTTGCGAACTTAGTATAACCTTCTTATAGTCAAATGTTTTTCAAAGGCACTACTAGGAATAGAAAAGAAGCAAAGCTTTGCATCCTCAGCTCTGAGATAGGGTACATGTGTTCTCAAATACTCAACCATTTTTTATACAAAGCCTCTACAGTTTGAGCACTACATCCAGCATAGCTAACGCAATACATGGTGAGTGTGTTCATACCAAATACCCTTGAAAGGCTGTAGGAAAGTTGCTTTATGAAGGAGGTTCATCAGGAGAGAGTGATGGGTACTCAGAAAGGCCGGCATTTGCTCCATGAGGCTGACTTTCTTCTGTTCCCTCTAGAGTCCATGCCAGGAGAGAAGAGAAGATGCCAGAAATCCTTTCCCTGCAGCACATCTGGTTGTAGCGAGACCGCTTTATAATATATGGTAGTGGTATTGCAAAATGATTGCTTTCCCATATGTGTGGGGGGGGAAGCAAACAAACAAAATCCAATTGCACAAAATTCCTTCCTTTCTTAATTTCTCTCCAGAGAATGGAGATGGTCTGCATGGGAGATAATTTAAAGCATGCTTTGCATGAGCCCTGATGCTGTGCAACTTCTTGGCCTAAGACTAATTAAGGAGGGGTTATTTTTTATTATTATTATTATTTACAGGACAAACCACGCCTATTGTACAAATGGCACCTTTTCCTGAAAAGCTGCAGCAGGCTGACAAGATGCTTCTTCCTCTTGTATTGACAACAGCAAACGGCAGAGAGCAGATCTTCCTGCAATGCAACAAGCCTCGAACAGCTCTCGCCCCATCCTGCACACAGCAAGAACATGCAACATCTGAGGGCTGGAGGAAATGGGACACTTGAGCTTGTTTTAAAACTTTTATTAAGGTTTGCAGTTTGCTAATCGCTTTGCTTCCTTCCCCCGATAGGGTTTTCAACAAAATATCGCTGACCAAGGATGGCAGCATCTCATCTCCTATAAACATCCATGCTTAACAGTGTTTCCATCCAGCACGTCATATTTTCCCTTGCCACCCTCCAGTTTAATGAAGCTGATAAGTTTTCAATTAGTTTTAAACTCCGCATTAGAAAATATAACCATATATTTCAAGTTACATGTAAAATTCAAGCTGGAACCATGTTCACAGCAATGTGATTGGATTTGGTTTCTTCCACACAACTCGTTTCCTTTTTTCCTAGCAGTCTGTCCTGCTGTTCCTTGAAGTCCAATGTTGCTCCATCATACCAGGAGAAGTGCAATGCTTTTACACTATTTTCTTTGGCTTGTTGATTTGTTTTATGTGATGTCCAAGAGAATTACTGCCTTGCAAGTCGCTGATGTTCATCTTTAAATTCCCGCCATGCTCATGGCAGTTTATGCACCCCAAAGCCATTTCCCAGGTTTGTGGAGCATATCATTGCTTTTCTCCTCCTCCATAAGATGATGGAGGGGGACATGGAAGGACAGGCTCCTCTTTGTGCCGTTTGACTACAATTTATATAGTGTCTCAGCTGGAGCCTATTGCTCAGCCTTGGCCTCAGAGGTCCTTCAAGACCATTCAAAGCTGCCATGGGAATGGATGTTCATGCCGGGAGGGGTCTAAGTACTAGGCACCAACCAGAGCTACTCCGCAGATTTTTCCAGATCTTTGTGCTGGACATAAGCAGCTAAAACCTGCCTGCATCCCTCCTGTGGGGCCATGCCCTACACCTCCTCACCTCACATCTACCCCCTTTGGTGTCATGAATGTGGTGAGGCATGGGGGTACCTAGCTCCTCATCTGTCCCCAAAGAGATGCCACCAGGATTACTTTTTAGGTGACAAAGGGCTTGAAGCCAAAACCTGCAGCATGCTGACTGCTTTCAAGGCAGCCACAGCATTTCGCCCCCCATCACCTCACAGGAGAAGGGGATCTGTGCTGAGCGAGTCGTGCCAGAGCCGGGGGACCAGAGCAATCAGTGGTGCAAAAGATGCCTTAAGCATCCTTCCCCTCGCTGAGCAAACCCATACCAGCCACCAAACAAAAAGGGAGAGGAATAACTGTGCTAGCGATCCCACAAACTCCCTCCCCTTCTAAGTGAGTGAATCCTGCCTTTAAATCAAGGCTTCCACCAGCGAGCTCCCCTCCGGATGTTGCTAGACACTGCTCCTTAATGAGACTGACGTGTATTTTTAATGTGGTAATCTTCTGGCTCTGGCAATTGTACAGACACTGAGACTACAAAAGAGTAACTTCAATGCAATGAGCTGCCAATGAGCGTCACGTTAAAAAGCCACTCTGCCACAGGGACGAAGACATTGCAAATAAACACTTCTGGGGAACTCTCTCTCCTTAAATAACACATTTATAGAGTATCCAGATGTTGGTTTAACACTTAACGATTGTGGGAGAAAACAAAGCATGAAGGGCTGTGTTTGGTTTGTTGTTTTTTTTTTTTTTCCCCCTCTCCTTGATCTCATATATTGAGTGTGTACAAACAGATACGGTCTTAAAAAAGTATAGGAAATCCATATACATGTATGTATGTGTGCCAAGATAGTTATTGGTCCATGATAATAGCTGAGTCCTGCGAGGATGGAGGGAGGAAGTTGACCCTGCGAGAAGTGTGTTCTGCAACACCGAGAGATACGACCTTGCTTCGCTTCGGGACAGTTGCAATGAACCCATCTTACCCAAATTATTTTCAGGCTGGTTGCTAGAAGCACAAGGGGAAAAAAAAAAAAAAAAACAAAACCCCAAACCTTTGTAATGAGGTGCCAAAGGTCCTAAAAGGAGATTTGAAAATTGAGGAGCAGGAACCAGATGAGGTCTTATGGCCTTGACCAGGGCTTTGCAAACAGTGTTGTGTGTTCGCCTGGTCCTTCAGGGGATAGGTCCTGCCTTTGAAAACAAGGTCTCCCAGAAGGTTGAGGACCACTTGTGAATTGAGAGCAGGGACCTACCGCTTCACCCCCGGGCCTTGACCACCAGGTCAAGCCAGGCAAGCCTGCTAGGCAGCCAGGCACGGGTGAGGGCACGGACCCTTCCCCAAACCCCAGCAGCTCTGTCCAGAAGGACCTGCGAAAGTTTCGGAGAAGCTTGTTATGGTCCCGGGGAACTGCTCCGAACGAGAGATGTTTGGCAGTGAGGGAAAAGAGCTTGTGTTTTAATGAATCATTTCACAGCGAGATTTATGTAGAGGAAATCTGGCTGCTTAAGCCAGACTTCCTCCTGGCATAACCTATTTTTTGCTTGCTGTTGTTCTCCTCGCTTCCTTTGTTCCTCGGGTGGGGGGAGCCCTCAGCATCCTATATAGCTCTGGCATCAGAGAGGCAAGAGCAGTTCCAGCTGTTGCCGCTGGATATCAGACCGCTTTAACGCTCCTCTCCGGAGCCAGGGCAGCCTCACCTTCCCAGCCATTTCACAGCTTCCCCAAGCTTCCCCTGTGGCTCCTATTGGATCTTGCAATTGCATAGTGTACTATGTAGTGCATAGTCTTCCCCTAAAGCATCAGTAATGCTGAGCAATGGCTATTTCTATATGGGAAGAAGCAAGAAAACAAACAGTGGATGACATTTGTAAATCCACTTCTAGGCATCCATGGCCCAAAGAGTCTGCAGGAGTGAAGCCATTCCCAGCCAGTGTAAAGCCATTAAACTGAGTATCGCTGCTGGGATGCTTGTAGGACTCTTATGTATTGAAAACATTGGAAATTACAAACTTAGATTAATATGCCGCGGGATGGGGCAACTCCATTAATGTGGGGTGACCATGGGAAGCTGCTGCACTATTCCAGATCAAATCACAGTTACAAAGCATGGTCCGCAAGCACTGGTGTCCTCTGGAGATGACAGGACTAGGCACTTCCAAAAGGCAAAACTAGTTTTTGAGGTGCCACTGCTGAGCACAATGGCCACACACCTAAATTTTGCCCCCATGGGAAACTGATCTGTGCTGTCACTGTGTAAAACCTATTTTGCAGACAACAGTGGAAAGCATGGTGACTGTGTTGCTAAATTTGGCTATTTTGGGATAGCTTTGGGGAAGAGGAGCATGCAAGCTCCTGCGGCGAGAACTCCTGGCATGTTTGACACCAAAGAGTCTCTGGATGAAATACAGACCCTCTCGCCTGAGCCTGGGGTGTCTGCAGGGATTTCGGATCACAGCCAAGGTGCCTGCAGGGTTTAGGCCCCCTTAGATAAGGCAGGAGGCTGGGGATTTTCAAGGTCAGAGTTTGGGGTTTAAGCATGTAAATGCTGCCCAAGTTCCACTTTAGGCACCGAGACCTATTTGTAAGCTGCTTTTAGCTTTTTGATCACTAAAGCATCCCAGTGACTTCTCCAGGATGGAGGTACCCAGGGGACATGTGGGATCATCCGCTCAAGGTTTGCTAAAAACAGAGGCTGAGACTTGAACAGGGGTTTGGAAATCTTAGGCCAGTTTTGTGGAGCGATGGGGATGCTGCATTTGAAGGAAAAAACCACAGCTTTGATACTTCCAGTGCTGACCATCCTATATATCCTATAGTATAGCCCAGCGAATGGCAACTGAGCCCTCCCTGCAGCCAGCTTGACTCTACCTTTCTCTTTCCACCTTGACCTTTGGGATGCTGCCAGGCATCCACAGCCCCCGCAAGGCTGTGCTGAATCGAGGGAAGTTGTGATGGGTTTGGGGGGGGGGGGGGGGGGGGGGGCCTTCATTCTGGCAACCTTTCTTCCCTCCTTGCCCCAAAATGTCTTAGCCGATTAGGAGCCATGGCTTTCTTTAGGTGGCAAGACATTGGAGAATGTGTATAGATAGAGCAGAGGTTGAATTTTTTGGTTTTGGTTTGGGGTGGCTGGTTCTCGGGGTGGAGGCAGGTTCACACAAGTCAGAGCCTTGCCTCTCCCTCCGCAGACAGCATTCAGCCACAGCTATCTGAAATCCTGTACTCCGGCGCCTCATCCTTTGTCCTTCTGGCCATCCTTGCTACTGTCCCCTGGTCTGAAGGCAACAGCACCACTCCTGCCTGCCACCAGGTCACTCCCAGCCCCGCCGCTCTCTGCACCTCTCTTTACTGCATCCTGAAAGTATGCTCATTTGGAAAGTTTAACTTGTGCCCTTTTTTTTGTGCACTCGCATGATACATATTTCCTGGCCTGAATTTCCCCTTTCCCATGTCTTAACACACCGTTTCTGAATATTCCAGCTCCCAATTGTGCTACATTGGTGTCTTTACTTTTCCCATCCCCTGGCCTGTGACCAACTGGAACTGGCTGGCTTTCCTCCGAATCAGGTTGTTTGCCTTCCTCAAATCCTCATCCTCCAAAAAAAATCGAAGCATGATGATTATTTCAGGGCCTGCCATAAGTGTCAGAGACAATTTAATGAAATGCTGCTCACAAAGACTTTCTGCTTAGCATCCCTTCATGCATGCTCCTCTGAGCGTCTGTTTTAAAAACTAATGCTTAATAATACAGAATTAATACCTGAACTGAGGTCACACTCCCCATGCAACATCCCCACCATAAAATTCAGCAGATAGACTCTATCTCTTTTTTTTCCTTGTAGGAAACTATTATATCTGCAAAATCTGCCCTGGAATCTGGCAGAGTGGAACAAGGAGCCGTCGCTTAAATATCAGTTCATGGTGGTCTCCAGCTATGTTTTTGTTCTGGCACATTAAACAGAATGAAGACATATGTCTGAATTTAAGACATCCTTTTGGTTCCCTGTATACACGAGCCAGCCGAGAAATTTGAACTATTTCAAAGCGCTAGGAAAAAGAATTGTAGACACATCCTTTGTTTAGGCATATATTTTTAATTATCCTGTCTTTTAATATTCCTCTCCATTTGAGTATAATCAGAGAAAATAGATCCTGCTGGGCATTGTCATGCTTAATAAAAGTAAGACTGAACATCTGCAAATTTGGCGACAGTGTGGCGCATATGATGCACCAGCGGCTGAGCTGCATTCTTGTGTAATTATAACACCACATGCAGCTGTAATAGTGTAATTCTCTGTTTACATTAGTTCTAGCACTTATCCTAAACTCCGCTGAGTCGGGGTGCTAAGCATTTGCAAACTGGTAGCGTTTTTTCCCCTACTGAAGAAAGCTGAAAGGACAGGAGGACTGTATGTTGTCTGCCCATCGGTGAGATACTGGGTTCGGGGGAATAACTCAGGCAAGGCAGGAGCCTGCCCTGCTGTGCAAAGCAGGGCTGGTGTCGCCAAAATTAGTGCCGTTAGAATTAAATCAGTGAAAGTGAGAGCAGACTTCAGGCTTTCTCTCTTCCTATTTTTTTTTTGGCAATGCAAACCCCACATCCTGCAGCTGAAGCACACACTTAACCGTGTGTTCTGCAAATTGCACCACTGCCCCCGGGGGAAAGCACGGTTTCGCCCCCATCTAACCCTTTGCAGGATGGAGATCCAAAGGCAACGTTTTCTCCATCACCCCAGAGAAAGCTGGGCCATTCCACCCTTCTGTGGAGCTGGAAGTTGGATATAAACTCTGAGCGACCAATGCCCATGGGCATGTGTGGGAGGGAAAGCAGGGATAGTCTTCTCCTGGTGGGCAGCTGTTTGCCTCCTGCATGGTTCAGCTCCAGCCCAGCTGCTGTACGCGCTGGGTGTGCTCTGTCCTTCCAGGGTTGGGGAATAGGGAAAGCAGGCAACAGGGAAAAGTAACAGAGGAAAGGGAGCAAGATACACATTGACATATTCCCAGCCCTGCTAGACATGCAAAGCTTAAGCTCTCAGCAAATATAAGCCTCCCTCTTGCCTTACCACCAGCCTTCCCTGCACTAGTGCTTCTCTGAGAAAAAGAACTGAATTTAGATCTGTTGGGTAGTCGAGCCTGGGATTATTACAGATGTATTCTCCCCTTGTACATCCAAAATCTTGCTGCACATTCAGGTTGTTTCTGTCCAAAAGCACTTCGGTACCTAACTTAGCTTCCACAGCTGTATTATTTAGCTTTCCCCTTGACCGCAACAGCTCTGTGTTAGCAATATTGTGTGTCCCAGCATCAGCCCACTCACAGAAATACAAGGGTGACAATGCTGTAGGTGCACAATCATCTTGGCCCCACCCAGAGGTGTGGGAGGGAGCAGGTGGAGGATGTAATGGACCTCTGATGCTCTGGACTGTTTGGGGGGACAGGGGCGATCTCCCCCTCCTGCCCTAAATCAGCCCCCCACAGTAGTGATAGGAGGAGATAATTTTTACACAGCATCATAATTTCATCTCCAGGAAGATCTCGACCTTTCTCTGGGACCAAAACTGGATATTCATGTGCCAATAAAACGTCCCAAGTCATAAGGAGGAAATGCAGGGTGTGAGTAAAGAAAGCTATCAGGCCCACCTAGCAAATGGGGGCTTCACTGGCCCAAATTTCCCAACTTGCAGCCTAATGTTAGAAGCTGTTAAATGATTTCCTAGGAGGCTCAGGGTAGCACCTCTGCTACAACGGCTCACTCCTAACATTTTGGGGGCATTTGCCAGCATTTGCTGCTGCGCCTAGTGAGGGGAATGGGAGCGGTCTTTCTTCTGCTGCTGGCAGGAGGCAATGCCCACAGTGCTGTGCTTCCCAGCATGCTCTTACGTGGACTTGTTATGCCAGGCATTGCCTGCACCCTCCAAATAACTGTTTCCCCCAGACATTAGTGCAACTCAGGTGCTTCTAAGGCGTCCTTTTTATAAAGGCAGTGCCAAACTGAAGCTCTGCCGTACCCTTCTGGCTGTTCTACCCAAAAATGGAGACGTATGGGCTGGCAATGCAAGATCTGATGCTTGAATGCTTCGGAGCACAACCCACAAATCTGAGCATATCCATCTTTCAGTGACTTTCTAAACCATTGCTCTGTAAGGGGAATAAAATTATCCCCCCTGTACTCAGCCTGACATTCACCATTGGTGTGGGAGCTGCTTTATATCGCACTGAAATTGCAGAGCTCCAGGAAGCCGCCCCCAGCAATGATGGTGCTGCAGAGAGTGAATGCTCTTATTATAGCGTCGCTTTAACTAACAGGCAGCGCTTTCCCTTTGCACATGTGCTTGGCAGCTGCCTGGTTGATCTTTTGAAAGGATGCCACAAGATGCAACACCAGATGCTCAAGTTTCCAGAGAGGCTGATAATGGTGGACTTGACTCTGTCTTGTTCTTGGCTGCTGCACCAGAAAGGAAAAGGATAATAAAGGACCAGCTCACCACGGCAGGGGCTGCAAGCTGGGAATTTCTTTATATAATTTAAAAGCAATACAGCCAGAGAGGGAAATGATGCTGAACGTACTAGGCCAGTTGTTGCATCTTCAAGCAAGATGGGACCTTCGGCTGCTCTGACCTCCTCGAGCTGTGACGATGACTGAAATCCATGGGGTTACCTCATTGCACGGCTGAGGCATGGTGGTGGTTTGCAGTTTACAGGGCCTGTCTAGTGTTCCAGTCTGCAATCTTACGTGCTGATGACAGCAGCAAGCACTAGCAGGGATCATGTACCATTCCTGTTCACACGAGTGGCAATTTCTCTGCTCAAACATGCCACTGGAGATGGGCTTTGCCATGGGTTTTGGGATAAAAAAGCTAGGATGGGAAGAAGGAGGTCAAGATTTTAGGTCTAATAAATTTTATGCAAACTATGGCTGTGTCCTATGCAGAGAAAAAGAATATCACATCAGTTACCAAGCTTTAGAAACCTGCCTTAAATCTGGTATGCCTTTGTGTCTGAAAGACTTTTTATTACAGTTCAAAGTGCTTTTGCATTTCAGTTTCAACATAACACATTTTCCAGTGTATTTTCATGACTCGCTGTCATGTCTGTATGCTTCAGAGTTGTAATTATTGTACCAGGAATACTGCAGAGGTGGCTCCCAAGTGAGGCATGCAAAATCATACCTCCCTAATGATGTGTCCTATGGGTTTCCAGATCATTCAGGCAGGCCTATCAAGGCAAGAGCAATGGGGCAGAGAGGACAGCACGACCTGCAAAGTGCCCGTTGCTGCTCCTGCTGAAATCCCTGGGTGCAGGATTCAGTCTCAGGTGTATTCGCCTCTTGACCAAGCTGTATATTAAATCAAGTGCAGTCATACTGAAAGCAGCTACCAATATAACTTAGAAATACAATACAGCATAATCACAGCTGTAAAACTTCATTAAACAAAGCAATTATGAAATCTTTCTGCTGGTCTTCTGCAATGGCTCTGGGGGCAAGGAATGTAACCTGTTCCCAACCCATGCTTGATACGAGAGGGAATGTGTGGCTGGAGGGAATGTGAGTCGGCAGATCAACGTTAAAGCTTGTCTCTTGGTGTGTGTGCCTTGTGATATCCCCCAGTATGGTCCAAAGAAGATTTGATTATTGTTTATTATGCTGTATATGTGTAAATATATGTGCGCGCGCACTGTATCAATCCCAGATGTCTGCAGAGACCAGGAGTTTTTCCCATCCTTTGCATCTTAGCTTGGTTGCTTGGGGTTTTGCCCTCCTCTGTAGCAACAGCAAGAGATGGGCTGTTGGCAAGGTGCTTGGCCTAACATCTCTGTCCTGCTCACACTAATTGTGGGATCAAAATGCCATCAGATTTTCATGACTTTTGGTCTTTTGTACGAAAAGCCTTGCACTGACCAGCAGGGAGTGTTTGGGGTATGGAGTGTGGGTGTTCCCTGGACCAATTTCTTTCCTTGATGGCTTTTGACCATGAGGGGTGATTGTCCCATGCTGATGGTCCTCTACTTCTGTAAATGTGCTGGTGAATACTTCTGCTTCAGCCCTGGAAGAGGTGCCCTCCCAGCCGCATGCTGTAACAGTAGAAAAGGGGCAAAGACAGAGGGTGTCAACACCACATGGCATCCCAGGAGCTTTGTGCAGCATCTCACCAGGCAAACCACTTGCTTAGTGCTTCAGGTGCGACATCCAGCCCTGTGCTCATCTCTTCTGCAAGCACACAGCAATGGGCAATACTGTCTTCCAAAAGAGCTCCTTCCCTGGCACATTTGAAACAAACCCAAAAAGCCTTCCCCAAATACTCTGCAAAGAGATTTCCCTTGGGAAGAGCACAGCTGTGGTGCTCCAAGGACTATGCGACCACACTGTGATATTGCAGTGACATTCCTTATATTCCCTATGCATTATAGCATTATGTATTATCTTATACACCCACCCACACCATTCTGTGTTTATTCATCATTAAACAAATACAATCAACCCCCACATTCCAGAAGTGTGCCGGCTTGCAGCTAATTAAAACCACCATACACTTCGTTATTCCAGCTTTTCTTCGGCTCTGGTTTCCACAGTCCAAAAGAAATAAAAAGGAGTTGGTTCTGGCACAGCTTTTCCTCCTCTGGCTCTGCATTCCTTGGGGTCTTACGGGAATTGCTCAAATTCTCAGATGTTGTTAAACAATCAAAGAGTAAATATTCCATCACATCCTGATTTTTCTAAAATGGTTGTGGTTGCAGAGAACAGCTTCTGTAAAGGGGGCTGAGCCCAGCAGGCCTGCAACTAGCGGTTACTGAATGGCCACAAATTAAAGGCAGCCAAAAAAAAAAGAAGCAAGCCCAGACCACAGGCGAGTGAGATCGAGACATGCGCTGAAGCGTGGATGAGTTTTTCGTCTGCCCATCGCCACAGGGAAGGATGTGCTTGCTTTTGAGGGACTTCTAAATTGTAATGTACCCCTTCTCAGCATTCACCCCAAGTCCCCGCATAAAGGTGCCGAGTCCCAGAGCCCAGATAAGATTTAAATGCACAGATTTTGTGCAGGAGATGTAAGCTCTAATGTATGCATCTTCATAGCTGTTGTCCTCCTCAAACCATCACAAGTGGTGGTGTATATCCAGGGGGCTTTAAATTCTTGTGGAGGCCAAGTTAGGCTGTGGCTGTCCCAGAAGAGGGCAGAGGTGCTCCTTCCAACCCAACTTGGCATTGAGGTGGCTTCAGGAGCCACCAGTATTTGCCATCAGCTCTGCAGCTTTCACAGCACCTTATCTGACACCTTTGGAAAGCATGACATTCATCATGTTGCTTCTCCCACTCCCAGCGTGTCGCAATCGAATGGTGTGGGCCGTTAATAAAATGACTGGCACTGAAGAGAAAAAACTTGGGATTTAGCTGGAGAAATCTTTGGGTTGCAAGCATACTGGTTAACAGCATGGCTCTGTATTTTCACGAGCAAATAAATTTAGATGTCATATCTTTAATGGTGACTCCTTAAAGGTGGCCCTATGTCTGGGGATGTTATTGAGAGATTTATTCAGATTTATTGTTCAGAGATTTAAAACATGCAAACAAGGGCGACTGTTGGTCCTTATGTATTTGTCCTCAATAGCATACAATACAGATAAAGGTGAAATATGGGTTATACTTATTTTTAAACGATTTTCATGTAATCTTTTTTCATTTAAATGCCTATTAGTTAAAATCACATCAGGGAGACAAAACATAAGGTGTTAAGCTCACTGATTCAAATATTAATCCTGGCCTCAAGGATCAGCATTTTACCTCCCCATGAAAATAATACCTCACTAACTTTTAAACAAACATCTTATTTGTTTAAAAGTGAAAATTTTGAAAGCTATCATACAGTTTTTAAGTCCAGTGGCATTTTCAAGCTGGTTGCAAGATTTAGTAGCAGTGGTTGTAATCGCAGAGGTCTGCAGGGGTAGGAGGGGTGAGGTTTGCAGGAGAGGCAATAGCATCCATTGGAGCAACTGGTGGTGAATGGAGTTTACGCCAGTTGGCGGCCGATCACAAGCGGTGTTCCCCAGGGCTCTGTGTTGGGGCCAGTTCTGTTTAGTATCTTTATCAATGATCTGGACAAAGGGATCGAGTGCACTCTCAGTAAGTTTGCAGATGACACCAAGTTGTGTGGGAGTGTTGACCTGCTTGAGGATAGGAAGGCTCTGCAGAGGGACCTGGACAGGCTGGATCGATGGGCCAAGGTCAATTGTATGAGGTTTAACAAGGCCAAGTGCAAGGTCCTGCACTTGGGCCACAGCAACCCCATGCAATGCTACAGGCTTGGGGAAGAGTGGCTGGAAAGCTGCCTGGCAGAGAAGAACCTGGGGGTGTTTGTTGACAGCCGCCTGAATATGAGCCAGCAGTGTGCCCAGGCGGCCAAGAAAGCCAATGGCATCCTGGCTTGTATCAGGAATAGTGTGGCCAGCAGGACTAGGGAAGTGATCGTGCCCCTGTACTCGGCACTGGTGAGGCGCACCTCGAATACTGTGTTCAGTTTTGGGCCTCCCACTACAAGAGGGACATGGAGGTGCTGGAGCGTGTCCAGAGAAGGGCAACGAAGCTGGTGAAGGGTCTGGAGCAGAAGTCTTATGAGGAGCGGCTGAGGGAGCTGGGATTGTTTAGCCTGGAGAAAAGGAGGCTGAGGGGAGACCTTATTGCTCTCTACAGCTACCTGAAAGGAGGTTGTAGAGAGGTGGGGGTCGGTCTCTTCTCCCAGGTAACAAGTGATAGGACAAGAGGAAATGGCCTCAAGTTGCGCCAGGGGAGGTTTAGACTGGGTATTAGGAAATTTTTCTTCACTGAAAGGGTTATCAAGCATTGGAACAGGCTGCCCAGGGAAGTGGTTGAGTCGCCATCCCTGGAGGTATTTAAAGGACGTTTGGATGAGGTGCTTAGGGACATGGTATAGTGGTGGTCTTGGCAGTGTTAGGTTTACGGTTGGACTCGATGATCTTAAAGGTCTTTTCCAACCTATACGATTCTGTGATTCTGTGATTCTGTGAACTGAGATTTGGAAAGATAGGTAAGAATTGTTGGGCAAATTGCCTCTACTTCTCATATTTTTCTTTTCCTTTCCCTTGTTCCCTCCCCATGGCTTTGCTGCACAGAGCATCCCATCCTTCAGAAATAAATGCTGTATTTTATCCCCCAACAACATCAAGGGACCATCCCTCTGCTTGGGTGTTGTATTTGCCCAAGCAGCAGGTGACTTCTCCAGTCTTCATCCGCTTCAAATCCTCTCATTCCTCCTTTTAAAACACCATTCCTTTCAGGAGGGCCAAGATGAAAGTTTCCATTAAAACAAGCTCCCCCCCACATTGAATGAAGGCCAGCTCGAGTGGTGCGGCCGCCAACGTGCCGAGGGGATGAGCCTTTCATCTCCCAGCTGCCCTCCCCATCCAGCTGTTTGTCCCAGCCCCAGCAGCAAAGGTTGTTTGTCTTCCTTGCAAGACTTCAGCCTGCGAAACTTTGAAGTTTCCTGCCTGGCTCGGTGTCACCTACTGTTCCTGTCAGCAGCAGCCAGATAAACCTGATGGGCTCAAGGTGTCCGCTCTAATGCCTTCATTGACACATAGGTTTGTCTTCAAACGTTTGGGTAAATGTCTGAGTGTGGAGATAGTAATGTGTCATTAATCCCCTGCCAGATAAGCACCCTGGTGTATGTGCTGGCCCTCACTTCCTAAGGCCCTAACAACGCCCAAATCTTACAAATTAGCACCTCACCGAGATCAAAGATTTCTCTTTCCTTTCTTTCTGCTGTTACCTACTGGTAGGGTTTAGACACGGAGCCCTGTCCAGCCCACGCACATTTTCCACCAGTTACAGAGCAAATGGTTAAATTGCACTCCTGTGAAGGTCTGGGTGCCTGTCCGTGGTCATTTCCCCAAAGAAATAATCTGGGAGAGGGCTGGGAGAGGAAACCTTTTCTCTTACAGGATGGAGATGATATACAGCAATTAATTTTTTTTCATTGCCCACAGAAGCTTAAAAGGAAAGCAGTAAAATCCTCTCAAGGCTTGTGATTACAAATATATTGCATTGTGTGCAATCACAGTTTTAAAGGATACTTGATACTAAACCATATTATGTAACATGACAGAAGGGATACTGCTTGGTCTTTCCTGAAAATGCCCTGCAAAGCCATTGACTGGTCTTGTTCCTGTATGACAGACCAAGCCCAGAACAAGTGCTGTGAATACAGAGTCCTTTGTGGACAGGTCTGAAAAGTGCAATGCACACACACAGAGCGTCTTACAAAAGAAAATAATATCTTTTTCATCAAAAGACTATTTTAATTTCTCCTTTGACATGGTATGGAGCACCATGCATCTGCATGAGCAATAGCTATAGATAAATACTACTTTATATACAACATCTTTAGTATATATATAAAGTGTGCGGTAAAAGTGAGTACTGGCATCAGCCATGCTGCAGCTCCCAGTGTTTGTCATGCATAGTATGTAACGTGTTTTATATACAGGTGCTCATCATTCAAAGAGTGTCAGAGTGCTTAAAACAAACAAAAAAATTGATATTATGATGAACGTGTTAGATGAGTTGGATCTCCCTCAACCTGCCACCTCAGCAGGCAACCAGATCCGAAACAGGGGCATCTGGAGAGGAGCAGATGAAGGCTCATGTAAGCCAGCTAGTAGAAAATGGTGAAAAGATAAGTATAGTTAAGGCTTAAAGAAATCAGTATGTCTTTTCAGGCAGGGTTCATCACTCTGGAGGTCTCAGGAGGTCTTGAAACTGCTGCTGGGTTGTGCCCTAATACCTTTTTTCAAGAAACAAAAAAAGGTCCTTTCTTCCCAAAAGCACCCTCCTCCCTCTCCTTATGCAATATCTGAGTGATTAAAGCATCCGTTTAGGATGTGGGAGATGCACATTGAAGTTCCTCCTTGCCTGGAGGGGTTTGGACCTAATTGCCAACATCAGGAGAGCATCCAGCCAGCTGGGCAAGAGCATGAGCCAGAGGAGAGGGAGGAGGACAGATCTCCCCCCCCACCCACTCAGCCACACATCACAGCTCCTGGAGGGCTGGGTAGCATAAAATTAAAAAATCCTCTCTTTAAAATGAAAATAAAAGAGAGAAGAAGTGTTCCTGTAGGTCATATATGTCATACTTTCAAAGAAGAGAGTTGGCATCTTCCTTTTTACAAAGATAAGAAAAAATAATATCCTGGTGAAACCAGGATTTAAATCAAGTTTCTTGAAGTTTTAATGAAGTTTAATGAAGTTTTGATTTTTAATGAAGTTTCTCTTTTATGCTATTAAATAACTCCTCCTACCCATAAAAGAGCTGCTAGTGACTTTTGCAGGACAGGTGAAGGGTGGTTTCTGTACACAGAGGGCAAAGCTTTATCATCTGTGGTTTGTGCTATGAGCCAATTCCTTGGGTAAGAAAGAAATTATTTAGAAAGCAAATGCTTGTAGCACATTTAGCAAACACTGCCAGAAAAAAATGATGCTAGGTTTGGTTTGGCTGTGATGGCTTGAATGTGCCACTCCTTTATCCACAGAGGATACTTTAGACGTGGGCTTCTCCTGCTCCATTCGTTACAATAACTGCTGTCTGGACGTGTGGCAGCATTAGCAGTAGTGAAAGCACATTAAAAAAATTGCTATTAGTGAAGAATGTATTATTTTAACAGTGTTTTAAGTCTGCCCTTCCAGAATAATAAGGGGGTTAAGCATTTCATTGACCCATGCCAAACATGCCAAACTTCCTACAGCAAGTCCAGTGGATTTTCTAACTCTGTTTTGTTCAAAAAGGTGGATAATGGATGAAGAAATGGCTCCATACTAAGTTGGAGGAGGCGATGCTCATCATTAGCCTTTGCGATGCTGGACCTTCACCACTGAGGTCCTCCCTTGCCCCCAGCTCCTAGGAGGTCTGCAGTGAGCCGTAGCTTCCTCTGAAGCTGCAGACACAGTGGTGGGCTCCGGACCAACCAGGGCCCATTGCACCAAACTGGAATTTGGAGCAAGATGCATTGGCTTTAGCTCAAAAATGAGCTGGATGTATCCATGGGAGTACCTATCCAGCTTTACACTTAGAGACTAGGGATGGGATTCGGTCACCTAAAAGTAGTTATTTGAGGTGCTATGCAGGTTATGTGGAACATCTCCAGCTCCTGTTCCTCAGGTCTCCTGCAGGTCCTGCGTTGTATCTGCTGGACCCTTTTGGCTGGAAGTGAAAATCTGGGGCTCCTAGCGGGGTCTAGCAGACAAGGAGGATGCTAGACCAAGCCATTATCTGAAGTCAGGCCATGGCAATCGGCAAGTGGAAGAGCAGATGTGAGATCTTCCTCCTCGATCTCCTGCCTCCCCTTTTGAAGTGTGAGATTAATGACCATATCAGATTGTTGACTTTACAGAGGCTGTAGTCAGGGCTAATGTCATAGTGTGATACTTCAATAGAGGGAGGACGATCCTTGTGTCTGACAAAAGCAGCTAGTAAACAAAGATAAATTGAATGTACTTCCAGGTTATTAATGACTTCCCAGCACAGTAATCTCTAGAAACAATGGGGAAATGTTTACTCAGCGGGTTATAGTTTTACTTAGGTTAATGGCTGTTGAATTAACCGGCAGCTCAGGCGATACATCAGTGTGTGCTTCGCAGCAGCATCCTGCAGGGACAGATCAAATGGTATGTTTTGGGTTGCGGGGGGAAGGAGAGCTCAGCTGTGCCCTGTGTCTTCTCCAGTACATGGAGACACTGCGAAAAATAATTGGAAGCAGTCTTCACCCAGTGCCACTCAGAAGATGAAGCGCTCTGTTTATCTGCCCGTGTTTGCCTAGTCTGTCTTCTTCATCTTCAAAGCACTTGGCTAACATTATCCCTTTAACATCTGAGCGGGAAAGGTAAGCAACAGGCACTGGTATGGGGACAAGTGTGACTGGCACCTGGCTATGGGGGACATCCACCCCCCGAGGGTGCATATTCCCTGTACCCAAGGCAAGGAAGGTCCCACACTGCTCAGATCCTGCTCCTTATGGGATAAGGATGCTGCCAATGGTATGGGCTTGCTCCTTTTGGGATACGGGTGCTGCCAATGGTATGGGCCAAACCCAGACATGGATTTACTGGGAAAACTCAGAGGCAGATGCCTGGCCTTGATAAGCCATTTCCAACAGATAAAATTAATCGTCCCACAGGGGTTTTTCTGGAAGCAGGAGCTGATGCACGTTCACCCAGGCACCTGAGCTACCAGCAGTGACTGCCCATGGATAGACAGGGTAATACTGGTTTTAAATACAGGACTTTTTCCCATTTGAGAAAAAAAGTTTTCTTTTTTACCCATGGTTGCCCAGTGGAAGTAGAGCCAAAGTGTAAACAGAGCCACCAAGAGAAACTGAGGTTTGTTTTTCTATTGCTTTTCTGAACAATTTGAACACTGTAATTTCGGCATGTGGTTCAGCTGAAGGCAATCCCACTGGGATGCTGCAAGATGTAGAGCAGTTTCTCCATAAGTAATGGTTCTTTAAGGAAGAATTTATTAATTTTTTCTTCTTCTTCTGCCTTCCTTCCAGCCCAAAACTGCTGAGAAAAAGCATGTGAGCCTTGGTGCCCAGGAGGAGAGATGGAGCAGGCTGCACCGGGGGGTGAAAGCAATATGGTTTTAAAAGGAAAAGAGGTAAAATTTCAAATATTTGGAGTAGCAAAACAACGCAGTGTTGCTCTTAGCTTTGCAAGTCTTTGGGTGTCACTCTCAATGAATTCCCCATCCGCTGCCAGCTGGAGGGCAAGAAAACCAACATGAATTAAATCTGGTCTCACACTGCTGGGAGCGGTGCATAGGGTCTTACGTCTAATTAAAAGCTTTATAATAAAAAAATTATAATCCCCCATGCCTTCTTACCTCCTCAGCAAGGACGCTGCAAAGGGCAGCGTCTCATTTTCCGCGTGCAACATCGTGATGTGTAGTTTTTTTTATCGGGTGCTTAAATTATAGCTCAATCGTTGGCGGTCACCTGCTGAGCGGCGCTATCGTTCGCACTCCCCATCTTCCTGTCTGCTGGTCATGTCAGAAGGTCGCACAGCGTGAGCAGGCTGATTTATGGGCTCGCCGGAGTGCACAAAGGCTTTTAGAGGAAGTCGGAGCTCTCCCGCCAGCGCCTTTCAAGGATGGCAAGTCAGGCAGCGCAGGGCTGCCGCGAGGAGCTGCCACCCAGATGAGGATGCTGCATTGGCAGTGCAGTGCTGCAGGGAGCATGCCCACCCAATGGAAACGGGCTGCTTGGTTGGGTTTTTTAAGCAAAGATAAAGAAGAAAAATCAATATTAAAAAAATTTTTAAATCAATATTAAAAAATTAAAAATTAATAGAAAACAATTTTTTTAAAATCAGTAGAAAAAAATACTTTGCCTATAATATCCATTGCTTCTTAGTTAAAGAGCTGGTGCTGCTCTACAGGGATGCATTATTGCTTTGAGAGCGATGCGTCTCAACAGAAACCCAAACCTCATTGTTTTTTTTAAGCCAGGTTTTCCCCTTGCACACTTGCTGCCCAGCTTTCCCAGTGATTCAGTCCTCACCCTCCTCCACCTGTTTTGCCCCCCTGGGTTTTCCAGCTCCGCGTGGGCAGGTCAATACCATCCCTGCACCTGAGTGAAGCACAGGTTGCAATAGCCCATGTGAAAAGGATGACAGCTGAGTTGAGGCCACTGGCAAATATCCTGGGATTTTTTTAGCGTCCGTTTGAGCATTTGCTGCCTGAAGTCTCATTGATATTTAGCATTTTAAAAAGCTAAATAAATGCAGCAGTCCCCACATGTGTCTGGGGGAGAGTATTTTACTTGTGAGGGAGCATTTATTGTCAAGAGAGCAGTGTAACATTAATGCAAACAAACCTGCTTTCTTTTTCTTTTTATTTTACTGTAGGAAAAAGGATCCTCATGCTGATTTACTGAATTTTTAAAATTTTTTGTGCTTATGCGCATCACTTCCACAGCAAGTGTACACACAGCCTGCACTCAGCTATACTTCATGTACAGCATCTGCTCCATGTGAAACAGGACACCTGTAACATGCCCCAATGGCTGTGCTGATTTATGATATTAATCTTTATAGAGAAAGATTAAATTCTTGGTTTGCAGCCTTTTTTTCTTTTATGCAGTAGAAAAATATCCTGGTGGTAAGTGTTCCCGCGGATTATTAAGCAGAATGGGATGCTACCTTCTTTAAGTGAACACACAGGGGGAAAGCATTTCAATTTTTGTGTTGATATCCCATGTCCTTGCCATATTAATTGTAAATCAAATCTCTTTTGAAAAAAAAAAAATTCTAAAGCAGAAAGTGTATTTACTTTATGGCTGGGAGAGCCATGGCCAGAGCAACCACAAAGGGCAGTTATCGTTATGTTAAATGTGTGTGCATGTATGTGTATAAAAGCAATGATATACATCTATATTTAGATTATACATTGATATATAGAGAGTACCGTCATGCATATAAACATTTTCTTTTTCACTTAGAAATGAAGGATGGGGGGGGGGAACCCAAACAAGTTCTCTGGCCCAGAAATTCAATGAAAAATTACACTTCAAAGTATCTGACTGTATTGAAAGGGGAAATACTGCAAGAGTAGTTTTTCTTGTACTGGTTCATCACAGTGTTGGATATAGTTAAAGGAAAAGTTTGCATGAGTCTCACACAGCAAATCCAAACATTTCAGTGAAAGAAACCAGCTTTGAAGGGACCACCTACCATAAACATTATTCTGAAAGCCTAAATTCTTAGCACAAGCATCCAAAGACTAAATGATGAACAGATGAGGGAGCAAACTGAAATTTCACAGAGTTGTAACTTTAACTTTCTGCATGTGTCGAAGAAATATGTCTTTTAAAAGAGCAGCAGAACTGTTTACTATTAACATCATCACTTTATTTATATACACAGCACCTGGCACCGTTCCGATCCACTTGATCTGACACTCGAAGGGATTACTCCTCGGCTGCCAAGCTACACATTAATTTACTGTAATATAACTTTTTGCTGGTCACTGGTGTATGCCTACATTATAGCAGTCAGATTGCATGGTTTGGGTTTTTTTTTCATCTTTAGGTGTTCTATACAGCATATTTCCAGGTGCATACAACATATTACTGACAGCACTGGGAACAAATAAATTGCAGCAGCTGTAATGCAAATTTAATAGCCCAGGATTGGCTTTCTATGTTGCCTTCCTCGAAATTGTCCATCATTTTCTGACCCCTCCAGCAGCATTCAGCACCCGCAGCATCTGCCAGCACCCTTCAGCCAGCCATACCACCCGCTCTGCTGTGCCCCACCATTTCCAAATTATTTCTGCTGTTTTAATTTTGTCACCATTTTATAAATTGGTGACAAATTTATAAATGAGTTTGACAGCTCACACAGAATTTGGGTGTGAAGCTCCAGTATATCACGAACCGTGTAGAGAGGATATTTATGGCTAAGAACAAAAAAAAAAACCCGACCAACCAAATATATTTTGCTGGCTGTCAGGTCACTGTAAAAATCCTGGAATAGTCTGAAAAAAAGCCACCACCTGAAATATAAGAGGGTAGTGATGTCTCAGCCCAAATAAAAAATACCCACAAGACTCTTTCGTAATAAATAAACAAGTAAATAAAAGAGTCTAATGAACAAACTGTGCCTTTCACAAGATGCTGTAGAGCCCTGAGCACTGCATCCCAGCAGCTGCTGGCAGTCACAGTCCTCCCAGTGAACCATCCCCAGCATTTATAAATATATTTCTCAACCATCAAGTCACTGGCTTGCCTTGGTACAGCTGAAAGAAAATTATTTGGTTCAAACCCTTTCGATTTTGGAAGCATCACATGTTTGTGACAGTCTGACTTGCCCAGTTAGATTTGTCTTGTATGGAAGAAACCAGACTCGTGGTGGTGGTGACTGGTATAACCTTGACTGATGACACCAGAGACAGCACCATGGTCCAGCAAAACTGGGCATCTTGTGGCGAGTGAGGCTTTTGGTGCTTGTGGTGTGACATTTAAGTTCCTAACTATAAGTAATGGGAACTTTGGACTGATCTGAGGGTTTAACACCTTCTTGGCCCCAGAAATTCAATTTGTATTTCTGAGGCAGCAGTTCCTGGATTTTTCTGTACCTGAGGCAACATCCAGCTTTCACTGTTCAATACCAGTGAACCCAGCATTTTGAGATGGGAATTTGATAAAAGCCATAGGGTTAGCTGCCCAAGGACACTTGGGATGCCCATGCCCTACTAGCACACTCTTCTTATATATAATCTTTAAAAATCCTTTCTCCCCTATCCCTAATTTGGAAAGTACATGAATACCACAGATCCATGTGCATGGCCAGATACCCCAAACCCTGCTTTGGACATGGCCTTCCCTTTCCCCACCTCCATGGGGCCCAAACTGAAATGAGCTTGCATGGTTTCTCTTGAAGAAAAATTAACTGTACCAGGTAGTGGTGCAGCTGAAAGGCAGCTTGTACTCTTTGTATTTGGGAAGACAAAAATGCAATAAGCCTAAATCCAGAGCATTTCATGGTCAAAACCCCAAACATTTCATTACAGGAAGCCCAGGTGTCCTGTAGCTCCTCTTTGCACCTCCCACCTCACCTAGCAAAGGGCAAGGTGTCAACACAGGGTGCGTTTTTGGGCACTTCGTGCTACCGGCCTTGACTGAGGACCATCCGCACTGGACTGAAATGGTGATGGCATTTCAGCGTGGTGGCCAAGTGTTTCCACACTGGGATCCCCAATAACAGGGTTTGGAAACAGCTGCCTTGTGCTCCACAGTCAATGGGATTCAGTTTGCGTGCGTGTCCATCCAGGTTTTAATGAAAGGATCCCGGGTGAAATCTGTTCATCTGCAGTCTCTCATTTCAATGCTTTCCTAAGTATACTGTGTGCGCCCTGCAGAACTGGTAACCTACTATCAAGAGCCTGATACTGCAAAATGTGGAGCAATTCCTGGGAGGTGCTGAGCATCCACAACCCCCAGAAGTCCCTCTGCACTTCCCAGCACCAAATAAACAGAGAGAGTTATTCCAAGGTCTGCAAACCAAAGCAAGGATCCAACCCAAGCCAGCTCTTGCCCTGTGTTATTTGCATCTTGCTATGTTTAACTCCAGATCACAGTTTTTAGTAAATTGGGCTCGAAAATTATTCGAGCGGGTTAGAGTTTGGCTGGCGTCTGGCAAACCTTGGGTAGTTATTTCCTGTTCCTGTTATTTAGCTACTTTTACATTTGTCAGAGTTAATGCGGTAGGCTTTTAGCAGCAGACGTCTGTTTTTTTTAGGCTGGAAAGTCTGTAAGAGAGTGGGATGATGAAGTGTGAACTGGGACCACCAGCCCTGCTGCTGCTTGAAAGCCCAAGAGGATGATGGGCTTGTGGTGGTGGCCAGGAGTGGGATGCAGGCTCTCCAGTCCATACCTCTGGATACCAGACCTGGAGGCACTCTGGCAAACAATCCATATTAGAAGAAACCAAAGCCTTGCTTTCCAAGATTTTGGCCCTAAAAAAAAAATTAATGCATGTTCACCTACAATTCTGGGCATTAATCTTGGCCCCATTGTGTGCAATGAAATAATTTTTGGGTTTTTTCCAGCTTGCCTAGAGACACTTGCCAACAAACATGGTGATGCAGGGATGAGTTTGTGCAGTGAGACAGCTTTGGACCTTGTGCTGCCATAACACCACAGCACAACCACTGTTAATAGAGTTGTACCACGACTGAGTATGTGGCAATACAGCTCACGCAGACGCCGTACCCAGTTGGAGAATGGAGCCTCATGCAGCTTTCCTCTTATTCACTTTTCTTTTTTGAAATTACACGAGTTAAAGAAAAACCAACAAGCCCACATGCGACAATTGGCATGAAAGCAATTTCAAATTAGAGCATCCCTGGGTGTCGGCCACACAGCAGGAGTGTCACCGCTGCGTGATGATGTTGCAGTCTCTCCTTTTAGGACTAAAAGCATCCCTTGGCTAATCATCAAGCCATACTTAATGTAATCATTATTTCAATTCTATGCTTTAATTCTGTTCACTGCCTGTAGAGTGTAATAAACCCTATTTCACAAAAAAACCCTTATAATTTTGGGGTATTAATTTTTTTTTTAATTAACTGTGGTGAAACATCTGATGCAGTAAATTAAGAGATATCAAGCCTATGAGTAAAAAAGCTAAGTCCTATGTTAGAAAAATAGTTTTTTATGGGGAATCAAACACTGACTTGAATCACTTACTGTCCTTCAGCTCTTTACTCAGAGCTGCCCCGTGGTGTTAGCTGTATTACACATGATTATTGTCCCAAAGCTGTACTTTTCTTCTTACAATAGCTTCATTACTACTTAATTCATGAGCAGTTCAAGGGCAGCTAGGCACTTGCCTTTTCTTTTGATCAACCACTGTGACACAGGGCATAGTTTCACTTTCAGTGTAAGAATATGGCCAAAAACCCCCATCATTGTCATTGTTATCCTGCCCTATGCGAGATCCTTGGGTAAGTGGACATTGCTGGCAAGGAGTCACATAATTATAGGACTGAACTCCACTGAATAATGCAAAATTGAAACCATTCAGGCCATGGTGGTTTCTGGGATGCTTCTTGCTGGAGTGAAACCTACTCACATGAGATAGGACTGGCTGCCGGGCCATGGTTTTGGGCAGAAGGGCTGAATTTCATTTCATCCTAACCAGGCCAAACACAGTGCTATTTGTGTGCTCTCTTCCCCAGCACGATGGTGTAAATGCTTTCTTAGACATCCCCTGAGGTGCAGCACTCTGGAAAGACACCCAGAATTTACCTTCCAACCATGTATAGAGTATATCGTAATGCATGTGCTACTTTTACTTACAGATTTTTTTCCCCCTAAATTGTCAGGCTTTCCTCCAGTTAAGTCATAGTCACATGGACAAGACCACGGCTTGGTGATCATGGGACTATAGTAGACAAATTTTCCATGGGTGTTGAGTTGGGGGAAAAGGTGGCTTGGAAATAAGGGCAGGAAAGGACTATTCCTGTGTCCTGGGAAAAAAGGGGTGATGCCCCTTTGTAGGGCAGAGGTTGCAGGCAGAGGCAAAGCTCCTGTATTCTTGCTGGGCACATGGGCAGCTCTATAAATTTTTGCTGGTGTATCCTTGAAATCCACCTCTCAATCCCACCAGAGCCTTGGAAAAGCTTTGTCTGCTGAAGCCACCATAAGCCAGGGCAGAACTGGATTCGGAGCTCAGCTAAAGTGGGGTGTGAGCAGTGGCATGGTTTTGCCATTCTGCCAAAAAATTGAGCCCTGTTGTCATCCTCCTCCCATTCTGCACCCAGCTGGATGTGCTTTGAGGAATAACAGGTCATGCCAGCATCTGACAAATGACTCCTGTGATGCTGAAGGTCACTTCGTGTTACGTGTGTGTGTGTGTGTGTGCAACCAGCTGAAACACGGCATGAGTTTTGCTATGCACAAGCATCACTTCTTGATGCCATGGCAACCACACACTGAGCTCTACTGCTTCCAGGCTGAGTCAACAAGAAGAATTGTATTGATAAAAGTTAAGGGAGTGAAGATGATAGAGGCTCTGCTGTTGCTAGCTGAAAGGAAAATAGATTTTGGACTGCAGTGGCGGAAGGCAGAAATCAAGATGCTCTTGGGATGCCTCCAACCACTGGTCTTGCAGTACGCCACCACAAGCTGAATCAGGAACTAAATCTAACCCAAATTAGATTAGAAAAACTTTGTGGGGCCACAGAAACGGAGTTGAGGAGAGGATGCGGAGTTTCACCTAACTGTCAAACCCATGATGGTGAGACTGGCCACAGAATAGTTCTAAGCTAAAGGTAAGTGGCACACAAACATGCGAGTTCCTCAACATGCAACACACAGGTCTCTTTTTTTCGTTATTTCGCTTTAAAAAAAATTCATTTTGAGTCCCTGTTTTGCTAGACTGTCAATCCTCTAAACACAACAGGGTTGGTTCCTAGTTGGGGAATAACCACAAGCCAATTAGAAGTTAAATTGTTGAGCAGTATGCATCTAATTGAAGTCTCTACTTTCTGCCTGCTATTTTTAGTGTTTGGACCGAGCTGCAGCTCCACGTAGGGTATAATCATGTTTATTTAAGAGCAACGTGTACCTCAGTGAGAAAAATAAAATCCAGCAGGCAGAGCTGTTTTTTGGGTGGTACACTTTAGGTCTAGACTGCTCTGTCTCTCTTGTATGCTATCTCCCATTGGGCATGCATCCTTTTGGCTTCAAGACTCTGCCTGCAATACATGCATGCATGTGCTTTAATGCAAAGTGCATTTTCCCTGTTCTTTTATTGTCATTTATTGTCATCTATTATCATCATTTCCCAAACCTCTTCTAAGTACATCAGAGCAGTGACAAGAGACTCTGGTTGTGCTGGAGCTAATAGATGGGCTGACACACTTATAACTTAGAAGGTGAAAAGCTGAAGAAGGTGTCATAAGTCAGTCCTGAGCAGCCTCCCCTTTCCCAGGGGAGTTTGGCGGTATTTTGGGTATGCTCTTGGATATTTAAGAAGTGATTTGAAGGGCAACAGCAAAGTGATTGTGTTGGAGTTTCTGGGTAGCTTCCAGCAAGGGGAGGCATAGAAAATGGTTATTTGCTGGAAGTTTTCAATGTCTGGGCTCTAAATGGTCAGAGGACCAGTGAGACTGGGATGGGACAATGTCAACATCAGGTTGGATGTCTTGAAAGTCGACGTTTTTGTCTATGTTTGATGGATGAGTAAAGGGCCAGGAAGGGGTGGAAAGAGAAAGCAGGAAAAGGGAACCAGATCCCATCAAAAACAGGAGAAGAAAAGGACCTTTCCAGCAACTTGTCAAGTGGACATAAGAGGGTCGAGATAAGTCAGCAGTAACTCAGAGGGTGGACAGCCACACAATAGCTGATGTTGGGTTGCAAATGAGACCATCAGGGTTGGCACTGTAAGAGTTGAAGAGCAGGGGATAAGGACCTGACCATGTGGGACACATGTTGGGAGCCAGAGTGGAGATGAGCAGATTCACAATGTGACACACAGCCTGAATTATGAGGGAGGGAGAGCTTAAGAGCTTTAAGCAGTTTTTTCAGCCAGAGGTTGCAACAGAAGCTTTGGCTCTGCCAAAATACTGCATCAGTCATCTTAGCTTTAGTGATAGCTAAACGATAAGAAGGGAGATAGGGAGGCTGATTTGTGCCTTAAAAAGCTCTGTGTGTACCGTGACTGTTTGTCATGACCTAATTGGCTTGTTTCCTTAAAACACCCGAAGGAAGTAAAGAAAAACAAAACCCCAGCAGAATCCAGTGTTATACTTGTCCTTAGTAACATCTGATTTTTCTTATTCATCTCTATTTTATATATGCCTGTTGAATAGCTTGCATGCATGCCAAGTGACATTGGGAAGAAAATAGTGGGTTTTTTCAGGAATTTTGCATACATTCCTCTTTCTAACCACAAAAGGGGTTTGAGTTTGTTTCAGTGAGAAGCCATAAATTTTATTCAAAAAATTCCCACACTGATTTATCACATCTCAGTGCTTCTGCAAAATATAACGCCAGTACTAAAAAAACCCCAGCAGCACCATTCCTAAAATACAGGCCTAGAAAGAGAAGCCTCAGAACTTCATCCTAAATCAAGAAGCACATGCCCTTGCTCCTTATCTTGTTTCACAGTGATAGATGTGAAATCCTCAGATGGAGTCCATTTGAAAGTTATTAAACCAATGTTGACAAGGAGAAAATAAAAACCAAAATATATGCAAACTGATGTTCTGAGGCTCAACAATATTTAAGGGATAAACTAAGAAACTGAGGTTGTTGAGTTACCCAAACACTCCTGTAGAATACATTTATCTTTGTAACAGGCAGATGCAGGCAATGGTCTTCAAATTCTAATGACAGTGAAGGTTTTTAATAGCAGTAGGCTACTTACTAGTAAGAAGTGTTCAGGACTAAGGTATTATGACAACAAAGAAAACTCCAGCTTTGAAAGGCTCTTGCTTTACTGATTATTTATTTAAATTACATCCACAGCTCAAGACAGAGTCAGATCTAAGAAAGGATCAAGAGGCCCAAATAAGAAGGGTCTGGCTTTCCAGGCCGTTGCATTTCTGACACAATGAAGAGTTGCCTAAAAACAAAAGCTGAAAAATGCCATCAGGTACATGACATCAGGTCTGTTCCCATCTCCAGGGGGTGTTTAAACACTTCTTGAAGCTGGTTTCCCCAGTCTAAGGATGATGTTTGGGTTGCACAGCCACATTCACATCAATGCAGTAAGCAGGATGTCATGAGCTCACAGGACACAGCACCACCCATAGGACATGCTAAAAGGACCCTGTGCAACATCAGAAACTTCATGGGGAAGAACCTGGCCTTTTCCCAAACCCAGAACCAAACTTCAGGAATGTGGACAGATGATCTGTTAAGCAGCAGATGAGTATGGGAAAAATGTAGACACAAGGGCTGTAGCTAATACCTGGAAAATCAAGTGCTACACAGCTTCCAAGTGTTCGCCCTGTACTCGGCACTAGTGAGGCCGCACCTCAAATACTGTGTTCAGTTTTGGGCCCCTCACTACAAGAAAGACATTGCTCTTCTCTAGGCACACTCCAGCACCTCAACGAAGCTGGTGAAGGGTCTGGAGCAGAAGTCTTATGAGGAGCGGCTGAGGGAAGTGGGGTTGTTTAGCCTGGAGAGAAGGAGACTCAGGGGAGACCTTATTGCTCTCTACAACTACCTGAAAGGAGGTTGTAGAGAGGTGGGTGTTGGTCTCTTCTCCCAGGTAACAAGTGATAGGACAAGAGGAAATGGCCTCAAGTTGCGCCTGGAGAGGTTTAGCCTGGATATTAGGAAATTTTTCTTCACTGAAAGGGTTATCAAGCATTGGAACAGGCTGCCCAGGGAGGTGGTTGAGTCACCATCCCTGGAGGTATTTAAAAGACGTTTGGATGAGGTGCTTAGGGACATGGTATAGTGGTGGTCTTGGTAGTGTTAGGTTTACGGTTGGACTCGATGATCTTAAAGGTCTTTTTCAGCCTATACGATTCTGTGATTGTTAGAAGCATTTACCACTAGTTTGCTGACAATTACTCTATGAACTTAAATAACAAAAAGGTCAAACAGCAACCTACAGGATAGCACGCAACTCAATATTCAACATGTCAGTAAACTTTTAAAGAGTAATGAAACCTGGAAGATCTGCAAGAGAGAAAACTAATATTCTTCTGTCCAGCTGGTTGCTGTTGTGGCATTTTAAAATGCTATGGTACCATGAAGACTCCACTATAAATGCAATGGGCATTTATAATCCACGTGATACAAGTAAGTCCAGAGACAGCAACAGGATATTTTGCTGGATAATAAGGATCCTACCAGAATTGTGTGCCATGATGATTCCTTGTCCCAAGTTGTCAAAAAAACCCTTGATGGGCTTTAAAAGGGATCCAAACAAGCTTTACAGGTCAGATGGAAGCTGAAGGCCTCTTTTCCCAATACAATACTTTGACCAACAATTAAATTATATTTTTTAAGAACATGATATCTAAACCAAAATAAATATGTTATTTACAGCTCTGGAAAACCCTCATATTTAGAAATTTTCAATGCACGTGACATGAACCAAAGGAAGGATTTTCCCCTCCCTGCTGATCACTCTGGCTTGCAGTGGCATCAAAATATAACCTGGGAAATACTAAGTTGGTTTCTCCAGGAACCCGTCACACCTCTCCTTGCCAGTGCCTCCACTTAGTGTGGTAGGACCATTGCAGCTGCTGGCAGCTTTCAATGACATTGAACTTGTGCTGTCCTCAGCTTCTGAGCTCCCGGAAGAATATAAAATCCTACAACAAGGATTAAAACACATGAATAATTTGGGTCACAAAGGCTTCCCTTTTGCATTCCTACTGCTTTCTAGTTGATCAGACAAATAGGCTGACAGCAGCTGCTACCAACAAGCGCTGCTGGCTTTCTGATGGAAATGATATTAGACTGCTCAGGCAAAGGGCATCCAGCTTAGGAATGGGATTAGCCCTTTATCACTCTATGGAAGTAGAGTAGATCACTGGCACATTGCCAGGTTTTGTGGACTAGAAAGTCCCCATCTGCCTCCAAATGGACTCCTTGCCAAGGAGGAGCTGGAAGCTCTCCCCAGCACATGAAGGGACAAAATACTTCAATACTGCTCATAACCGTGCCTTGTCTTGACAAGAGGAAGCCAAGACACCATCTTGCATGAATAAGCCTTCTCTAAAATTCACATAAATGCTCTGGGGCAACACTGAGTTTGAGTAGGAACTTTGCCTGTGAATGAAGGTGTTGGCCCCAACCAGCCTGGGGACAGAGAGGTTGGGCTGTTTCCTCAGCAAAGATGCCTGAGTAAAAGTAGTGCACACCCCATAACCCTGACAGTCTTAAAAAATTGAAAAGCTACACGTAGAAGCAGATTTCTGCACAAAGGATTTGTGGTTTAGGCTGAAAGCTCAAGAGCCCATGAGATTAAGTGGTCCCTGTGGATGGGAGTGGAATAAAGTACCATCTGAAAACAGCTCCAGGCTCTTCCCTTACCTCTTTTCTGAGTGAAGCCCATGGGTTGTGGTATGCAAGAAACAAGTCTCCAAATAGGGGAAAGATCTGGGCTCATTGCTATCGCGGACATCACTCAGCCCCCTATACAGGCTGGGCTGCAGCCAAAAGAAATTACATTTCTTGGATGATCATTTATGGTCAGGCATTCCTCCTGGCTAAGGCAGCTAAAGCCTCGCTAACGTGAGACGTCTGGGACAGCAAAGCCACCGTGATATGGAAGGATCAGCGCAGGCCAGTCCTTTGGGAGGATGGGCAGCTTGGGACCACCTAAAGCCAGCAACGACTTGCTCATATACAAGTTAAAGAGGGAAAAGCAGAACAGAGCCACCCACTCACCCCCCAAACACACCCACACCCCCCTCCCCCGGCTGACATTTGTGATGGAAATCAGCTCAATTAGCATTTCACTTCTCTACTTCCCAACCCACACCCTATGGACCACTGCCTGCTCTCACAAGCTGAGGAAGAGCTGTCATTTGCATGAACCTCCCCAAGCTCCTCCCAGAAACGAGATTACCTCAGCTTGGCAGTGGGTGCAAAACCCCCTGCTTTTCATTAGAGAAAGAGTCAAGGGAGGCTCTCCGCACTTCTGAAAAATGGACCATGGCAGGACCTTTTATATCCTCCATTCTCACTCTGCTACACATCAATGGAGAGATGGTCCTCGAATGTGCAAGCTAAAATAAATTAGATTATTAAATTAATTTATAGTTTTGATTTACTGTTCCTTGTGTGACTTCTTACCAAGTTGTGAAGTTGTCATTTTGAAGTGCTACCTGTACACCACGAGACTGGCTATAAAGCTACAAAACCCCTGTGGATCAACAGAAAAATAGAGAACTAATGTTAAGGTGCAAGATGAAAACTGTATAGAAATACTTTCATCTTTGGTGAATTGGCTGTCAGGATTAAAAAAAAAGAGCAAGTGAAGCGATTTTGGAACATGTTCTCCCACACTTTGGCCTTCTGTTCATTAGTGATTTATGATGGCATTGGCTTATTTTTAAGCCAACCTCATAAAACCCAGGAATGTCAAGTAGTGCACAGTAAAATTAAATATTTCTTTTTTTTTTTTTTAAAGTGCATCCACATTAAGGCAAAAGCAGTTAGACAACCTGACCCATTATAAGAAGTCCTTCACTGGGCACAACAAATACAGATGGAGGATGTGCTGCTCACGTCAGCCTCAAGTTTCAGGAGGTCATTTCAACAAGGACATCAGGACAGAGGATAAGATGGAGCTCAGAGTTGCTACTGGCTTGCCAGGGTTGCACTTCCAGTGATGAAGCTCTTGCATAATCAATTATTCTTCTCAAAATCAGCATCTTGAACCAGTTATGTGTTTTAAAGGAGGTTTAATTTAAAACTAAAAATAAATAAATAAAAATAGACCAACACTTTCCTGTGGGTCTGACACCCACATACTTGCAGCCCCAGATCATATTCTTCAAGAGGCAACAGCAGGGCCTTAAGAAGCCTACTGAAAAACCAAACCAAAACACAAAAGTAATAATTGAAAAAACCCACCCCACCCCCCACACACTTATAGTATCATCCTTCCCACTGCCAATAATCAGCATTTAAATATTTTCTCTACTGGTATTTGCATCCGAACCTCCATCTTCTACAAATTCACCTTGTCCCCATGTGCCTTAATTTATGAGTTTTCAATTTTGTGGCCACCAGTTACACAACTTGGCTGTGTGCTGGGTTTGTTTTAAACCCGCTGGCTGAACAGTCTACTCCTCCTTGCATCGTAATAAACAAAAATAACACTCGGTCACCTCCTCAGCATCGTTTACAGCTTTACAGACCTCTCATACCCTCCCTTAGTCACCTCTTTTCCAGCTGAGAAGAGCTGCCAAACCTTTTCTTGTATGGGAGCATGCTCTCACCTCCTTACCCTTTATTTTCCATAGTTCTGCTATACAACATGCTTCTGGAGTTACTTGGTATTACCATACTGTCCTGCAATATTTTCTTAGTCTGCTACTGGGATTTTTTTTTCCCCTATATTTACCTATCCTGACTCTGTATCACCTACAAACTCATTATTAAAAAAAAAAAAAGAAAAAAGTAAGTAGAGCTGTAAAGCGCAAGTCCCAGCACCTATCTGTCTAGGATATCATCACCTTCTTCCACCACAAGCAACAACTATTTGTTCCCATGGCTTGCTCCCCAGTTATTTCAAAGGAGGGGAAAACCTTTGTTTTCTCCAGCAGCAGCAGCTTCATCCCTTTGGTGAGGCTCCTCACCAAGGTCTTTGCAATCAGCTGGATCACCTTCCTCTACCTCCTTGTTGATTCCTTTAACCGCTTCTTGTAGACTGGCAAAGCACTACTTTCTCATACAAAACGCACAAGGACTCTTTGCTTACTCCACAATATCCATCCATTCATCTACAGCTGCTTCTCTTTACTCAGCCAGCCATTCAGATCTGGGATTTGGAGAGGTGGAGGACACCCCTGCCAGATGCTCAGAGGGGGGAGGCTTAACATCCCATTGTAGCCCTGCTGTGCCTCTCACTCTCCCCAGCCAACCCTTTCATCGGGCTCTGGCCATTTGCATGCTGATGGACTTATTACTCACTTAAATCACCTGCTAATGGGCCCCCTCCCTCACTGAGAGGTAGATTAGAAGCTCTGCCCAGAAGTGCCCTCCTTAAGTATCTCAGTTATCCTCACCCCCCTCTTAAGGTGTTAATTAGGGACACAAGTCAGGCACTGGGGGGGGCGGGGGGGAGAAGAAAAAAAAAAAGCTATTAGGAAAAAAAGTAGTAATAAACATCAGTTTGGATTAGCAGGGATGTAGTATATTTGTTTGAAGAAGCACAGGGCATGGAGGAAACCATACCTTTAATGCTCTGCAAGGTGTGATGAGGAGCTGGGCCACCTGGATGCTCTGCTTCGCACCCCAAGTGAGATCAAGGTTTGCTTCACCAAGCCCTCAGCTGAAAGACTTACGATACAGAGCAGCTTAAGCAGGTGGGTTAACTCCCCACAGGAAAAACCCAGCCCCAAATATAAGGGAAAACAAACAAAAAAAACCCCAAAAGTTTTCTGTATTGCATTACATCCATAAAGGTTTTCACCTGCTCTCTCTGTTTAGGGCTTTCATCTTTCTGAGCCAAAATGTGCAATTTTCTGCTGTGTATCAGGAGAGGTGAGTATTAAAAAAAAGGAACTTTTCTTGTCTTAATGCCTGTGGGTGGTTTTAAAGACTTTGTAACCCTTTCTTGCACTCTATGAGCATAGAGAGGGGTTTCGTTCCTTAGACAGGCATTTTTAATGGCATGGGAGTTTAGTTTTAAATGCGATGTGAAGATCGGGGGAAGCAAGAGGAGCATGAGCATCTATTTTAAAGCTTTGTTTTTAAAAAAAAAAAAGGATGTTTCTTGTGCTATGACTTGTGAGACTAGTTTCTGAAAGAACTTAAGAAGAAAATTACAAGAAAATAGTATTTGCCTCCCTGAAAATTCATTTCACCAGAAGTCACAATAAAAGCTGCACTGCTTCCCATCCTCCCCACTTCTTCCCTTCTAAGATTAATGCCTTTATGCCAATATTGTCACCGGGTGCAGCAGAGAGGGGCTTTCTGATGATGGCTCTGTGAAAGGATCTCCTTGAAATCTGTATCAACAGCACAGAAAAATCATCTCAGGAAAACCGTAGCATAGTTGGAAGAGTGATTCAATTTTGTCCTCAAATCATTGAAGCCATCTGTGTTTATACAGCCAGTGTCACCTCGGGGCTGGGGAAGGGCTATGGGGTTCTGGGATGTTGCTTTATTATTTTTAGCTGGGTGCTGCAGAGATGCAAGGTACGTAGCAAGCCAGTGGTTAAGAGTCCAGAAAGGGCTTCCCAAAAAATTAGACAAATTAAGAGCAAATTGGCCCATAAATGGATATTGAAGGGAATAGAACCCTTTAAACCTGTAATACTGCAATTATAGCTGTCAGGAGAGTACGTGAAGGAGTGGACTGCAGACACTGATCCAGCCCATGCAGACCCCTTAACTACTGTCTCCTACCACCGTGGGGGCTCAGACCCCACCAAGTTATGTGCTGCTTTTTTTATTCTGTCCTCCTTTAGACCCTTCAAAAGTAAAACTTCGGAGGGGGATATCACTAGCTCCTTTCCCATGCCTCTGCTAACCTGGGCAAAACTCAGTTTAAGGCAGGGCAAGCGCTATACCCTCATGCTCTGCATAAGGCTGTGCTGCCCATATAGCAGTGATGATGGGATCATGGGGTGATGGGACTGAAGCCATCCTTCTACTGGCTGTGCATGATATAGGATTTGAATTGAAGGGGAACAGTTATATTTGCAGAAGGCTGTAAAGCTGTGCTGCCAGGAACCAGTCATTAGGAGAGACTGCTTTACAACGCTTCCTTTTTTAATTGTTATAAATAACAATATTTAACTTTATAGACCTTTATTGTTAGCTCTTCCAGCCCTAAAACCAGGAAAAGCGAGTAAACAAGAAGTGCTAAACCTCCTCGTCCACCAAAACCTGCTTCTTCTAGTAGCTTTTATCTTTGCTTAGAATAAGGGGTTTTTTCTGTCTTTTTTGGGGAGGAATAATTTCATTAGAGAGGAGACAGGTGGAGGAAGCACATCCTGAGATGCCTTTTACTACAGGTGTTACTGGATTGTGTGTTGTGTGCTGAAATAACATGTTTCTCCATATCTTCTCTCTTTGGATTGAAGCATGAGATCCAGATGCGGCCACACCAGCCAGTTCAAACTTAAGGGCTTGCCACATCCCATTTTGTCCCCAAGTCTGATTACTATATGTTCAACTTCCCATACACGCCTTTTTTTTTTTTTTTTTTTTTTGAGGTTGCATGTGTTAATTCAGGCATTTCTGAAATATGGATCATCTGCTGGTGGGGAGATGAATACAGGAGTGACTGTGGTGATGCTGCCTATTTCTTCCTCGAGGCATCCTGATGCTCCCACCCATCTTACATTTATCTACATTTCTGAGTTGCTGTTGGCACTAAATGAATATTTTGACTTCTCAAGCTGCCAAAACCCTAACGCAGGTTCAGGTCCTGGGGGGCTGAACGATGCATGGGGACAGGGAAGATTGAAAATCTTTCCCTTAGAGGCATGTTTTTTTAAGTTTTAACAGACATGGGTCATATTGTCGTGTTTTGTTTTTTTTTTTAAGGGATGTTACTAAATCCAATTTCTTGGTGCTCTACTTGAAGAACAGACCCCTAAAGGTCAAATGGGGCAGAAATGGGAAGAGGTCCTGACTGGTCTCTGAGATGTGGTAAGAGGAAGGAGGGGGAGGGGGGAACACCACAAAACCATTGCTTTTATGAAATCTAGCCATGAAACTAACTATTCTGGAGATGTGCTGTATTAGCATTCATCTTGCTGGCAATGGCCACAGGCCACCGGACATAGATGCAGCCTGTGCTTTGGAGGTCCCTTATGCCTTGCGACAGACAGTCAGTGCTGACCTGAGCTGCTCCTCTTGCCTAAAAAGGACTGCTAAAAATGCTCTTCCCCCCTTCCTCCCCCCCCCCTCCCCCCCCGACTGAGAAAGAGAACAAAATCAAGGTATAAGCAGCATAAAGTAATTTTGGTTAATGCATGGACAAGTACGGAGATGACCAAACTGCCCAAAACTAAAGAGGATGGAGAACACAGTACTAATGACGACAAGAAATGGTATCACACGTTTTTCAGCCTGAAATAATCACTTTATTAAGGTATCTGAAGTGCCGAAGAATGCTGGGTGTCTCCGCAAGGCCATCCTGGTGCTAAGGTCTGCAAGGATGGAGCTGGGTGTGATGATGCTGAGCTCCATGTCCACCCAAGCATGCTTGCAAGTGGGCAAGGTTTGATGTAACGTGATTCTGAACCAAAAGATGCATAGTTGGTATTTAATGAACTGTGAGTATATTTTTTTCACTGCCTTCAAAGGTTCAAAGCTGTATCGGTCTACCTGGGAAGGAGAGAGTGCTGTAACTGTATGGACAAAAAAACCCTAAACCTAATGACACTATTTTATATGTACTAGGGATAAAATATGCCACTGTTTATGTCAGATTTGAACTCATCTAAATAGTTACTGATGCTTTTATTCATAGCCAGGTACCTTCACTGCTCCAGTGCCATTGACTATTACTAGGCATAATCATTATTATTATGATGTTATGAAATAGTAATTTTTTTAAAAGTATCTATTTTTAAAAAGTATTTTTAAAAGTGTATTTTTAAACAATTTTTGAAGCCTTGCACAATGATTAAAGCACTAAACTCAGGCTTTTGAGTTATGAGCTCTTTCAGGGGGCTGCTTCAAACCCCAGCTCATACTGCAACCCTAGTAAAAGCTGTTCCCAACTGCAGGCCTGGGACAGTGAGACTTAAACACGTGCCGTCCAGCAATGTCACCATGCAACATCGCTGCAACCTGTGGATTGCCACTTAGTTTATGGCACACACAGCTCCGGCCACAGTCACTGTGGCTATAGCAGCCTTCCTCAGTTGCTGCAAATAGTTTGATGGGGACAAATGCCCCAGTGTATTTAGGTGGTTTAAGGAGCATCAGTGTTTTACCCTCCGGTTTGGGCCAGCTTTGACTATTCTCAGCCTGCCCAGATGCCACCCAGCCCAGTGTTGAAAAGAGCTGGAGAAAAGCGATGACCTCCTTGTCCGTGCAAGAGGAAGGCTCCTTTTTAATAATTTCCCTCTACAGGGGGCTGTGTGCTCCCTTTGCATTTTTCTGTAGCTGCAGGCTTGGTTCAGCACCAGCTGGTACTTGCAGACTCCTGCGAGAGCTACAGTTTGGGTTTGTGTTCAGTAATCCCATGTACCAGTGCAGTCCCCAAGGTCCGTAAATAGGCAGCGTTAACGCTAGAGGCACCAAACACTCGTGATCAGGTTGCATTTTAAAACAAGATGTGGCACTGCTGGAGCATCCCTGCAAGTGGGACATGGCGCCCTCAGAGCTGCCCAGGAATGTGCTGCCTTGCAGTCAGATTTGGACTTGGGTACAAAGCGCTTTTGGGTTGTACAGGGAAGACTTGGGCATGGTTTTGCATCCCGAATGCCTTCCCCAGGTTGAGGGCAGCCTGCCAGCTAGGCACAGGACAGAGGTGCCAGCACTGAACTTGCTGCCCACCAGCCCCATGCTGCTTGAAATGGCCCCCACTCTCGCTCCATGCACATTTACAACGACTTGCAATAGGTGGACAGTTTTAGAAGCTAAAGGGGATGGGGAAAAAAAATGCGTGCTTGCAGCTTTCCCTCCCTCCAAGCCATCCTGAAACTCATAGTAACAGGCTGCAAAGTGAAGTGAAATATAAGTCTTTATTGTGCATGGAACAAAGATTGCACTGATGGAGTGGTTGAGATGACTGTGCTCCTCAGCACCAGTCCTGTGGTTGGCCACCTGTTGCAGTCCAGCACAGCCCCTCTGGCCATCTCTCATGCCCTCCTCACCCCATGGAAAGATCAGGCAAGAGGGTGTTTCACTGCCACCTGCCCTTCTCAGAGCCCTGGCCACAGTGCCCATCCTTGGCCCCCTATCCAGTGGCCAGAGGATATCAGTGCCTACTGTGGCACACTAATTCCTAAAAAGGAGCTGAATAAATAGTGATAACCAAATGGCCTTTCCTGTGGGGTGCCAGCAATGAGCCACCCCACTCCTCCCCTCTCTTTTTGGGCATTTCCCCCCCCGGGGCACATCTCCCCACCCATGGGGCAGGGAGGGACTATGGCGGCTGCGTGCAGGCAGGGATGAGCAGGCAGGGATGCACAGGTGTCTTGGGCTGATTTCAAAGAACGGTTTATTTGCTCGCAAACAGACCGTCACATCCCTTTGACCTAGATTTAAAAACCCAGTGTGCACAAAGTCACAGTCACGGCTTGAAGAGCACAAGGCAGCACCCTTGGAAAAAAAAAAAGAGTCATTAAAAGTCCCGGTGTTATGTACAGCTAAGTGCCAGCTCAAGTATTCACAACACAGTAACGTACTGCAATTAGTCGCTTAAAAGTAGTTCCCTTGAGAAACAACCTTCCGCTCCGGCAGGGCCGGAGTCCTTCCCGTCCTGTCCGTCTGTCTGGCGATGCTCAGTGCCGCTGGCAGGTGTGCAGGCGGGAGGTGTCGGTGGGGCCGTGCTCTCGCTGGAGGCGGCAAGCCAGCCCCTCGGCACACTGGCACCGCTGGAAGATCTCCAGGCCGTGGGTGCCTTTCCGCCGGTGCCGGGTACACACCTGCCCTTCTCGCAGCACCGGCTTGCAGATTTTGGACCAGAAGTGACGGGCGCAGCACAGTCCAGCTGCGCAGTCCGATGAACGCAGGCAGAAGTCCCCTTCCTCACCTGCGTGTGGACAGCATGGCATGTGCTCAGTCTGGGACGCTCCCACGGGGGAGGGTGGGGCAGGTGGGTATTTCCCCACAGGGGACAGTGAGGCAGGGTGGGCAGCCTGGGCTGCTCCAAGGGGGACAACAGGGCAGGGTGGGCATCCTGGGCCAACCCCACAAGGGACAGCGGGGCAGGGTGGGCATCCCAGACCGACCCCATGAGGGACAACACAGGGGCAGGGTGGGCAGCCCCTGATGGGGGACAGTGGGGTCACGATGCTGGGGACCCCCTTACCTTTGGCAGTGGGGAGCCAGGCTGGAGCAGGCGTCCGTCGGGGCAGCACCTCGGTGCCGATCTCGTCCAGCTCGGCGGCTCCGTGGGGAGGCTCCGGGGGGGCGCAGAGCCCTGCGGGAGGGAGGCAGCGGGACGGCTGTCAGGCACGGGCGGGACCCTGACATCCCGTCCCGCGGACACCCCCAGGGTGTCCCCCTCCTCCCCAAGCCCTGCTGCCCCTCACCGTTGCTGCAGGTCGTGCCGGGGCAGCACATGGCGTCGCGCAGGCAGCGCTTGCGGCGTCTCCGGCAGGCGAGGCAGAGCGGGGCGCCCCCGCCGCGGGCCGCCCCCCCGCAAAACTCCTCGGGGCCGCAGTCCTCGTCCTCGGCGCAGGGGAAAGGCTGGGGGGGGGGGGGGGGGGGGGCAGAGAGGAGGCGGAGGGGTCAGCGGGGCCGCCACCTCCCATCCCCGGTGCGTGTCCCTCCATCCCCGGTGTCCCGTGTCGCCCCCCTCCCCGGCGCATCCCCGCTCCTACCTGCCGGGTGGCGGCCGGCGGCGGCTTGTTGCTGCCGTCGAAGGGGGCGGCGGGGGCGGCGCTGGCCTCGGCCGCCCCTCCCGGGGGGGGTCCCTTGATGGCGTTGGAGCTGAGGGCGCCGCCGGGCGCCGCCGCCCGCCCCGCCGGGGCCGCACAGCTCAGCGCCGCCAGCAGCGCTACCAGCCCCCGCATCCTCGTCCCGTCCCGTCCCGTCCCGTCCCGTCCCGTCCCGTCCGGGTAGTATCTCGTCGGCGAAGCAGCTCCCGCGGCCCCCGATCAACAGCTACCTGCGCTGCCCGCCGCCGCCTTTATACCCCCGGGGGGCTGCCTCCTGCGCCCGCCCCCTCGGGGAGGAGGGCACGGCGGATGGGATTTCAAAAGGCCCCCGGGGGGTTGTGCCTATGAGCCCCCAAAACCACCCCCCCACCCCGCCCCGAGGGCTCCGTCATTGGCCGCCAGCCCGGGAGGGGATTTCGCAAAGGCGAGGACAGACACCGCCCCCCCCCCCCCCCCGGCATCCTCCCCCTGCCCGGTCCCCGGCCAGATGCTCTGCACGCCCCGACGCCGTAGCTGTCTCCAGCCGGGCGCGCCGCCTCGCCCGCCGCGGGGGGGACGGGGAAAGGTGGGGGGGGTCGCCCCATGCAACCCCCCCACAGTGGCTGGGAGGCGCGGTGGGGTGCAGAAAGGCCCCCCCTCGGTGGCAGAGTCGGTCCTTTGGTCTCCTGTAAGTCTGCGCCCTGCCCTCCCCCGCGCCCTTCCTGGCGCCAGCGCAGCTTTGCAGGAAAGGAGGGGGCCGCTCCGCACGCCCCCGGCCCGGGGTGTGTGTGCGGCCGGGACACGGCGGGGGCTAAGCCCCGGCCCGCAACCCCCGTCGGTGTCCGTCGGCCCCCCCCGCCGCTCCTGCCCGCGCACTCTCCTGCCCGCGTACTAGCCTGACCCCAGCCCGAGCAGCACCTCCGTCGGGATTGGGGGGGGCAACATTGGTGGGGGAGCTCCCGGGCCCTTTGATGCGGGGAGATCAAAAAGGTCGCCCCCCCCACGCCCAGGTCCCTGCACCGGGGCGCCGCGGGCCCCCCGACCACCCGACCCCACCGGGGCAGCGTGGCGCGGCCGGCACCACGGCGCCCCCTGGCGGTCGCGGCGAGGCAGCGCCGCCCCCGCCCCCCCGAGGGGTTGTTTTGCAGCAGCAAACACCAATTAATTAAATTGATTTTTTTCATGGTGACGTCCTAATGCTCTTATTCATTTTTTTTTTAGCCGGGTTTGAAAGAAAATAAAGGCAAAAAGCTTAAACACCGCAGCGATGCCCAAGCCCATCATAAATATTTATTCCCATAAGGGTGGGTGATTTCAGACACTGCAGTCCTGCCATTAAAGCCCCAGCAGCGCTCACCCACCTCCAGCGCGACGGTCATCGCTGTCACTCTGCGGGGAGCTGCTGTCAGGTATTTCAGGCCTAAGAGGCTCAAGCTGGGCTAATAATTGGCTGGGAAAGTTTCGGCGAGCACCTAACACAGGTGCTGGCGGAAGCGGTGCGGCTGAGTCAGCGGCCAGCAGACATCCCTGCCACAGTCAGGCGAACTGGGGCCTTGCTATTTTTAGCCTGCAAGAATGAGGGCCACACCTTGCCCTGAAATCCCTGTATTTCCCTTGCAGTTTCAGGTGAGGGCCACGTCACCCTGGGCTTTTTATTGTATTATGAACTCGTATCTGTGATTGCTACATCCTGCAAAATAATTTTGTAATGTTTCCCAGCTCCTGCTTAGGCAGTTACCAAATTTATTTCACTCCTGGGAGGATGTTTTCTTGCTCCTTTTCCCAGTTTTTACTTGTCTCTCTGTCCACATAGCACTGAAGTACACCCCTAACCTTGACCTTGCTGAGATTTAAAGAAGACACTTGTGTCACAGGGGGGCTGAGTAGTTTCCCAGGGATGGATTTAAATCCATTGGGATGGACAGAGTCTCAGCATCTTGAACGCTGCATCATCCTGCATACAGAGGTGATGTCTTCATGACATCCCGTGGCTGTGCTGCCATTAATGGCTGCGCCTCCATCACCACCTCTTGGCATTTCCTGTAAGGGACAGCGATGACAAGAACACCATTGTTTTTTGACATGGGTGTTGTTCGCAGTCACATCCCATCTAGGATGATGCAACTCAGCGTTGGAAATATGGTCCCTTCCCAGCTGCATGCCCTGGACTCGCTTATATTGGCAGCAATCAAAATATAAAGTGAATTCTTCATCCCTGAAGAGTAAACATGCTGTAAATGTGCTTCGTGCTTAACATGCTCACAGGATAATTTGGGTTGGAAACAAACTGGGGGGGGGTGTCACCCAGTGCCAACTCTGCTCGAAGCAGGAGCCCCATCAGCCTTGGACCCCTTTGGCTGGGCTGCTTGGGGTGATGCCGCTGCTCAAATAAGCGCTAAAGTACAGTAACTGTGGCCATCCTGCAGAAAATCTGGATGAAGATACAAGCTGGGACCCCAGTACTAATCTATAAGTACCATACATTTTGTTTGGTTATCACTTACTGCATATTGTCATAAATGAGAATAAATAAAAAACCTGATTTAATCGCTAAGCAGAAGCACTATCCTAAACTTAGCTTCTGCCATGGAAGAAAGATGTTGACACACTGTTCAAAAGTAATTATTTTTATTTCAACTCTATAAAGTATACAACAGGCACTCGGCAATTACAGCTGCAGGGAAAATACAGAGCAAAACAAAAGCGGTTAAAGTTTATGAAAAAAAGTTCTTAAATCTACATCAAAAGAGTGCAACCGGCTGATGACCGGTGGATGACTGACATTTGTCAGACAAACAAAACCTCTTTTATGTAAGAAGAAAACTGGAGAAAATAAGAATATAAAACAAAGGGCCAGTGTAAAAACAGCGTAAGTTGGGACTCGGGACGATAGGCAACTCCAAACGAGAATTTCTCCTTTTGCCGGTAAAGCCCTAAAACCGCCCAAGTCTCAGCATCACGCCTGGTTTACGCGGCTGGGGAGCTGCAGAGGACGAGGAGCTTCCAGCTTTCCAGCTCAGCTCTGCAGGAGTGCCGAGGGCTTGCCTCCGCAGTGGGTTGCATATAGAAGGAGTTGGGGGGAAAAGCATGGATCCCGTTTTGTTGAGTGGTGCAAATGAGCTACGCTGTTGCGTTGGGGTTTCAGGTCAAAAAACATAGGTCAGGTTGCACACCGAGTCACTCATCATTTTTTCCGGGCGGGAGATTTCTAATGGGGTTCGTATAAGACGGGAGGTTGGCGCTGGATGGAACGATGGGTTGAATCTGCACAGCTTAGCAAAACAGGAATACCTGTCTACGGACTGATAGGATGTCATATATTAATTTGACCTGCACATAACATTTATACATTTCACAGAAATGACTCTGTATCTCATTAACAGATACACAGCTCTGGTACATTGAACAGAAATAAGAGAACGACGTCATCATTTCTGTAATTCATCAATATTATATAACAAAGGCTTAGAAATTGGTAGCAGAAAGAACTGTAAAACGCAGCAAGCTAAGAAAGGACGACATTTTGAGGTGTGTTTGTCTTTGTCATGCAGCATAACACCAAATTTGTAATTTTTTTTTTCAATAGGATGCCATGGATTTAAGGCACTTGCAACAATGCCAGATAGCTAGTCATGTTCTAAAACTATGGGACAGATGAGTTAACAGTACAGTTGACATAAAGTTTAATAATACTGACAATTATGACATTAATTCAAGTCTACCTTGATCTAAAAACATTACATTACAAATAAGAAAAAGAAGTAATAATGCCATGAAACTCTAAAAGAAAAAGTTGTATGTGTACCACAAAATATCAACACGAAAATACCTATTTACATAAATATTCGCTTGTGGTCCTGTTGTTAAATAAAGAGTTTGCTATGGATACTGCAGCACTGTGAGAAGCTACAATCGTCTGTGTCTTAACGACACCAATCTTAATACACTCATTTTTAAATGCGGGAGTTGATTTCCCCTTATGTAAATATGCCATCGTCCCATATATTAAAAAAGGAGACAAAGAAGAAAGAACAGTAAGTGGAAACACAGAGGCAATCTGTTATTGTGAATATATTTATATATATATAATGCAACTCAAATATATTACTTATAAATGAAGGCGTTTATCATACACATATGATAAGTGTGTTGTTTAAAGTATGCTTAGGAAAGGTGATGAAACTTGAGTGAGGTGTTTGATATCAAAATAAACTTATATTCGGTACAGTGCATGCCACATGCTGCAGGTATTAATTACCGTGTGTGGCATAAGGAAAAAGGGATAGGAAGGAAGAAAAATAACTCAATCAGTCGGTTTTAAAACCTTCTTCCCGTAACATTTTCGGGTTGCCCCCCAAAATCATTGTGATGCTCTTTCCTCCCGGCAACCCCTTGACTGACCTGCATCTCAGTTACTGAATGTCATCATTTTGGGACAAACTCCTCTCACGTTCTTCTACAGAAAGTTACCAAATGCAACAAGTTTTCTCCTCCAACGTTGCCGCATCCATCGAGTGAAAAACCAGGGGGATGTGAGTAAAGAATTCGGCTTTTAGGCAGCAGCCTGTCTGCTAAGATGCCTAGCGATTATTTTAGCCCTAGTATTCAGCATTGGCTTTCAGTGTCTTCCATCACTCAGAGAAAGGCTGAAAAGCAAGCGTGTATTTGCCCTATATGAGTAATTCCCAGGAGACATAGTTACTGCCTTTTCCCTATGGTTTTCAAGGCAAACAAGTTTTAATGATCAATGAATAGTGGAAATAACCTGAAGTTATTGTGCCGACAGTGTCGCCTCACTCTTCAGAAAACTAGGGAGCAAATTCAGCAACACAGACTGGTTTTGAAGGTGTTGTGATGACCGAGCTCTTTAGTTTGCTGGTGAACAGCAGGCATTGTCAATGCTGTCAAAGAAGGGGAGCAAATATCTTTTTAATATGCTCTATTAAGTCGCTTTTGTTAGGAATATGGGAAAGAGTTAGGATCTAGCATCAGGGAAATAATTTTTTACTGTTAAAAACATAACATTTTCCATGTACTATGTAGGCAAAACTCATATAAATGACTTTTGAGCAAAAGTTCACCTTTTGACTTTCAGCGTATACAACAGCTCTTGGCACCTCTGAGATGAAATGAGGCAGCATCTGCTAATTTTTTGGGGCAAGGCCTGCTACAGAGACTGAAAGCTGATAAACTTTTAGTCCCACGCATATACCACAAGCAGGCATCCAGGACAGGATCCCTCTGTTACATCCTACAAATCAGAAGAGACTGCACTAAAGCAAAGGAAAAGCAGTGGAAGTGAGCATACACACGATAGTATTGTTTTCCCCAGCTCTTTTTTTCATACAAGCTGACTCGGCTCTAGCCATCTAGACATGGAGACCTCGCATAAACACATCTAATATCCGTTTTCCATTTAATTCCACTGACTTTCCTGTGGAGCTCCTTAGTCTGGTGAGGCATTAGGATTACATTTTTACAGTCAATATTACAAACAGAGCCAGCAAACTGGCCCTGTACCACCTTTTATTTTAATTAGCTTTGTACTAAACACAGAAGAGATGCAGACATGGAGATGTAAAATCATCTAAGAGCGTGATGGAGAATGATGCCTCTTGCTACATATTTCTGAAATGGTGGTTGACTCAATTTATATTGTACATAGATGAAGTACATAGCACCTATAAAGTACATTACGGGTCTTATGTTTTCCCTTTGGGTTCTAAAAAGGTAAAAATTAAGCTTAGTTTTATGCCTAGTAGCTAATCAATAAGACCAGTGGGCTGCTGTCACTTTATTACAGGACCATTATTTAAGCACTATTTTATATGTAAAATGGATTAATTTTATGATTTTTTCCATGCAGTTATGTATTTGTACCAAGGGAAAGGAAAAAAACCCCTCCAAACGTCGTGTTACAGTATGTTCTCAGCTGTATGAGAGAAGCAACCCATATCTGCCTTAACAGGATCTAGAGCAGTTGTGCTTTTGTTTTACCAGGCTAAAAAAAAATTTCTCCAAAAGAAAGAGGAAAGATAACATTCAGTCTTGTCAAGAATACTGCTCGGAAAGAAAAAGGACAAATTTTACCACTGCTTTGATGTGAACTCTTTGACCAGTACCGTTGTGGTCCTCCTTTGCTCCTACACTGGCCTACAGTAGAAGAAGAGTTTGGAGGGTGGGAGTAGCCCAAATCCTGCACTGTATTTAGCTACAGCACTTAATAAATTACTATTGATCCTACCGATAAAGCCAGTACCTTGCAGCTAGGATTAAGTGCATCTTACACTACGTATCTCTCGACTTTTATAATTAAGAGCGTATCAAGATTGTTGCAGTGATAGAAAACATATTTCTTTACTGGTGAAAGGCTTTGTGTCAGGACCACCATGTCAACTGCTATTTTAAGTTCAAACATAAAACATGAAGAGCACTATTGTCATCTAAGCAGTAAGTCCTAATGCCACTGTAGTTACTGTAGCAGCATCAATCAAGGCATCATGGTGACCCCGAGCACTAATCCTCCCCAATTCTTTCAGTTTTGCTGGCAGCCATGTCCCAGGAAGCTGTCTTCAGCAAGGCAGAAGCAGGTAAGAGAAATACATTAAAAATCTATGTCCCATCCTGAGTTGTCGTCAGGGGGTGGTTCATCACTGTCCTCCGGGAAGCTGTCAAAATTGCTTGTGTCTGTTGGAGATGCAACCTGCGGAAAGAAGAGAGTGACAAGAAGGGGACAGTCATCAAAGTGGACCTCTGCGGACATTTCCTCTCCGTCTCACAACTGTGATCATTCAAAAGCATTCATTGCTAACTGCAGCAAGCAAGAAAAGTTCTGCATTCATCAAATTTTTGCTGAATCCCAGGAGGACTTCCGACAGTCCCCCTGCTCTAATGATTCAGGCCCTCCAGGGACTCTAGTTCAAGAGCAACTGTCCTACCTATGGTTACAAGGTTGGCAAAAAAGACTTGGAAAAGCCCTGGGCCTCCCCAAAGCCCAAGATTTCCCATTTACGGCTCCAGGAATTTGAGGCTGTGAGCTGGACCCTGCCATCTTTGAGTTTCCTGACAAGTATTGCTCAGCCTATGGAGCCTACCAGAGAAACCCATCTTCCTAGGATGAAGGCCAAGTATATTTCTTTTTTGGAAATAATGTCATTTAAAATCTACCGTAGCTAGATAATTTCTAATTTTTTTGCTTTACAATGATGACTGAAACTTTCTTACAATGAGACCCTGATACATTCAATGCAATTAAAAAAAATGAAACAATACAAAAACAGACCAGCAGCTCTCCAGACCAAAATAATCACTGTCTTACTAAAGAAAATTGGTACTTTGAGCCGTACCCCAAGTAGCCAGTGCAGGCTGGAGGGGACTGCACTTGCCATAGTAGTGCTACGGAGGAAATACTTGCTGTATTTTTTAGCCGTTTCACTTGTCAGCTGGTGAAGAAGCCACAGTCAGAGCCCAGCCTGAGTCCAGGAGATGTATTTGATGCTGGATGCTGCTATAAGCCTTGAGAAAAGACTATTTGATCAACAAGAGCTCCAACTTCAGCTCTAAATTTAATTTGCTGCCCAGCTGCATCATTATTTCCCTGCTGCTGAAAACATCTTGGGGAAAATTAAGAACCTTGAATACCCAACTCTGAAAAAAACCAACCTGTAAAAGCTTAGTGGAGTACTACGGAGTGATGAGATGTTTCACTGTGTACTGAATACTGTTTACTTTGTTGGTGCTGGCACTGTTGAGTTGGAGAGCCTTCACCCTTTGGGTCCTCACCCTTGGGGTGCTCCACACTCACCCTCCTCCATGGTGCCATGGGCTGGACTACATCCCTCTGTTTCTTCTAGCCCACCTCATGTGAGCTCTCCCTCTGGGAGCAGAAGTGTTGGGGATGTATGTACAAGATACCAGCTACCAAAGTACAAGAAATGCAGTAGGTGTGGCCATTCACAGAGGACGCGCACAAGCTGTAGCTTCTTGCAAAAGCCTCTCAGCAGTGATGGACAGTGCACAAGTGGACTGCATGGGGTGAAAGCATCTGTAGAGCTCCCCAGGGCTCTCTGCAGATGTTCACTCTGGGAGCACCCAGCACGGCAGGCACGGTTTTTTGAGCTCTGGTTAGACGAGGCTTTAAGGGAAATAAGTCCTGCTTTGGGAAATGGATTGCCTTTTGTGTTCATCTGACAAAATAAAAAGGCTGAGTATATCCAACACTTCAAATGCAGAGGGTTTTCTTTTTCTTGGAAGAAATATGATTTGGGGAAGAAAGGTTGGATGAGTTGTCACTCTGCTGATTGACTTTATGTATGCTAACACTGCTGTGTGTGATTCCCCACAGCTCTGAGGTCCAAGTCACCTATGTGGCCTGCAGTCCTTCATTGTCAGAGACATGGGAGCAACCATCCCTCTCAGTGCTCTCTCCAGCCAAGAAGGGACACTCTAGATTTATGTCCTGTCCATCCAAGAAGATAGAGTGCAAATGTCAGTATCAGCTGTCTGGCTGCTTACCAACATCAGGGCTTGAGATGAATTATGGTGCAGAGATCTGCACATCTTTCTCAAAGGCAAGAGCTGTGATGCAAGACAGCATGTCTTTGGAAAAGTCAAGAAGTAGGAGAAGCTTTTCAGGACAGCTACCGTCACAGATTTAAGCGGTGGTATCGAGACTCAGCTGCTCCCTGAAGCAATGTCCTAGGAGCAGGCTGTAAACTGAGATCTCCTAAAATCCTGTGGAATTAGAGCTAAGGAGCAGCTTTCGATTGCCTCCCCAGTAGTACCACATAACTGCTGATGAGAGTTTAAGAGCTGGGGAAGGCTTTTTTCTTAAGAAAATAGCTAGTATCTATGTTTAGCCCTGCTGGCTCCTTTCCAGCTAACACGGAGAGGTGCACTGATTGAAGGAAAACCTGATTTCTTCTCCCAGAGCTTTGTATTTTAGGTCACTTTTCAGATATGGCCCTTACTGGCAGTTGGGACTTTTGCCAAAGCAACTGAGCTGGTTGTGGAAAACAAGGCTGAGCGGGACAGCTCAAAGGAGACAGCTTTGGGGTGGATGAGGTTCACTAGTTAATGAAGGCAGGTTTTGGAGAGGATCTCAAGAGTATGTTTAGAGAAGATATTAGTCCTAAGAGCTCTAGGAAAGAATGAGCTGTGTTGAATTGGGATTAGAGCAATGTATGGCTGTCAGCATTGACTTGTCCTTGAAGAAGGATTCCTCTGAAGAAGGAAGATTCCTCTGATGCTCCCGTCTACTTTGGACAGACTTGATCATAGAATCATAGAATGCTTTGGATTGGAAGGGACCTTTTCAGGTCGTCTAGTCCAACCCCCCTGCAAGAGCAGGGACATCTTTAACTAGATCAGGTTGCTCAGAGCCCCATCCAACCTGACCTTGAATGTTTCTGGGATTGGGGCCTCCACTACCTCTCTGGGCAACCTGTTCCAGGGCCTCACCACCCTCATTGTAAAAAATTTCTTTCTTAAATCCAGTCTAAATCTGCCCTCCCTTAGTTTAAAACCATTGCTCCTTGTCCTGTCACAACAGGCCTTGCTAAAAAGTCTCTCCCCATCTTTCCTATAGGCCCCCTTTAAGTACTGAAAGGCTGCTATAAGGTCTCCCCGCAGCCTTCTCTTCTCCAGGCTGAACAACCTCAACTCTCTCTGAACAACAACAACTCTCTACAACTACAAGCCTGTCCTTGTAGAAGAGGTGCTCCAGCCCTCAGGTCATTTTCATGTCCCTCCTCTGGACCCGCTCCGACAGCTCCATGTCCTTCTTGTGCTGAGAGCTCCAGAGCTCGATGCAGTACTCCAGGTGAGGCCTCACCAGAGCAAAGTAGAGAGGCAGAATCACCTCCCTCGACCTGCTGGCCATGCTTCTGTTGATGCAGCCCAGGATTCGGTTGGCCTTCTGGGCTGCGAGCGCACATTGTTGGCTCATGTCCAGCTTTTCGTCCATCAGTACCCCCAAGGCCTTTTCCGCAGGGCTGCTCTTGATTACATCATCCCCCAGCCTGTATTGAAACTGAGGATTGCCCTGACCCAGGTGTAGGACCCTGCACTTGGCCTTGTTGAACCTCATGAGGTTCACACAGGCCCACTTCTCCAGCTTGTCCAGGTCCCTCTGGATGACATCCCGCCCTTCTGGCGTGTCAACTGCACCGCTTAGCTTGGTGTCATCCACAAACTTGCTGAGGGTGCACTTGATCTCGCTGTCAATGTCATTGATGAAAATATTGAACAGCACTGGTCCCAGTACAGACCCCTGAGGGACACCACTCGTCACTGATCTCCACCTGGACATTGAGCCATTGACCGCTACCCTCTAGATGCGACCATCCAGCCAATTCCTTATCCACTGAGCAGTCCACCCATCACATCCATATCTCTCCAATTTAGAGAGAAGGATGTTGTGGGAGACCGTGTCAAAGGCTTTACAGAAGTCCAGATAGAGGACATGCATTGCTTTTCCCTTGTCCACTGATGTGGTAACTCCCTCGTAGAAAGCCACTAGGTTGGTCAGTCAGGACTTGCCCTTGGTAAAGCCATGTTGGCTGTCTTGAATCACCTCCCTGTCCTCCATGTGCTTTAGCATAGCTTCTAGGAGGATCTGTTCCATGATCTTCCCAGGCACAGAGGTGAGGCTGACAGGTTGGTAGTTCCCAGGGTCATCCTTTCTACCCTTTTTAAAGATGGGCACAATGTTTCCCTTCTTCCAGTCACCAGGGACTTCACCTGACTGCCATGACTTTTCAAATATCATGGAGAGTGGCTTGGCAGCTACATCAGCCAATTCCCTCAGGACTCTGGGATGCATCTCATCAGGTCCCATAGACTTATATATGTTCAGGTTCCTCAGGTGGTCACAAACCTGATCTTCCCTTACAGTGGGAGGGGCTTTACCCCCCTGGTCCCCAAGATGTTGTCCATTGACTGTGGAGGGGTGAGGAGAGCGGTTGCCAGAGAAGACTGAAGCAAAAAAGTTATTGAGTACCTGGGGAGTTGGTGGTGTGCCGGCCAAAAGGGTGACAGCAGATCACTCTCTTGGGAGCAATCACAGACACGTTCCCTGGCAGGACGTCACCAGACCCATGAAAATACAGCCTCGATGATGCCAAGAAATAACTCCAATGCAGTGAACTGGGTGCTCACACAACCCTTTTCTCCTACAGTGTTGGACCTAACTCAAAAAACAAAGAAAACTTGATTTCCTGCATAACAGGCTGGAGAGTGGCCTTCCTCTAGGCGATGCCAAACGAGCAGAGACCATTTCTGGTGGTGGAGCAACGTCCCAGCTTGGGGATGCCAGGGAGAAATTCATGCCCATAGAGAGCAGATACCGCTGAAGTCACTGCTGCTGGTTGTGCTGTCTGAGGGTTAGACATGCAGGGTCCATATGTATATTGGGTAAAAGCAGTATTGGAAATGTTCTTACTAAACTAAAAATCCACTAAAAATAATTAGAGAAACATATTGGGGCATTTTCAGGCTACACTGACATCCTGCACAGGTAAACCAGGAATTGAAACTCAATGTAAAGGAGCAAACTTGACTTTATTGACTGACTTGAAATGTGGTGAGCACTACTGCTGACAAATTAGTAGTCATTAAAAAGAAGCTTAACAGAAAAAACACAGTTTTGATTTATAAAACATTTATATGTTCTTTGGGCATCCTGCTTTAGGCAGATATTTGCAAAGTCCTGCTTTCTCCCACTGACTGCCAGTAACTTCTGCAGCCCATAGGGCAAAAGCAGGGGGGATGCAAAACTCTCTTGCTCTTTCATAGCTGCTAAGAAAACTTTGGGATGGTAGATTTAGTCCTGGAGCTGTGCCTGCTGCTGCTACAGAAGGTGCAGGACTATGGGCGGATGGAGCAATGGGGTGCAATTAAACGTGATTGCTAATGTCATTCTGTTCGTGATCCCGTGGGAGAGGCAAGGACAGAAAGGGATTAAGTTGAAACAAGGAGGGGAGGCTGCAGAACAGAAGGGGCCAAGGTAATTTCTATCAGCTAATCCTGTTTGGTTTCCCTTTGCGGCGGGCTTTGTGGGTAAAGAGCTCACAAAGACATCAAAGCAAGAGCTTTGCTCCAAAGGAAAATGAGTTGAGCTGTCCCTCCGCGTCTGCTCCCAGTTAAACATAAACTAGGTGGTAACAGGGCTTTTCATGTAGGACACGGATGCGGGAAAAAAAGGGTGAAAAGCACAAAAGAAAAGATAGAAGGAAAAGTTAATGCAAAAGAAAAGGGAGATGGCATACAAATCCCACTTGCCTTGCCAAAAGAAATAAGAATAAAGGAAAAAGAAAGAGGACACATCTGAGAGAAGGTGTGAAAGTGGCAGCTCTCCAGTGAAATGTGAAAAGTAGATGAAGAAACAAGTGGAGCAGGTGAGGAAGAGAAACATGTAATAGTGAGTGATCCTGCCCCAATCTCCTGCTGCAAAGGGCATTTCATTGCAGTCATGCCCTCCCTAAATTGCCTTCTCCTAGAAGAGACTGCCCGGAGACCAAGTATAGCTGGAAATGTCTCTAACGCAACTTCTTCAAGCATCTTCAGAAGAAATAAAGCACATGCTATTGCCACTTACCTACAGCATATTAGTGCCCGAAGCTCACAACATTCATGTAAGAGAAACTTATTGGCCAGGAAGGAGAAAATAAGTAGGAAAACTTACACTTGGTATTATAGGAGGTGTCAGTGTCCCTTTTCGTAACCCTTCCCAGTTAAAGCCTTCAAACCATCTAGAAGGGAGGGAATAGTAGTTAGACATATGGTGAAAATCTCGCTGTAGTACAAAATGAAATTTAAATTGCTTAAACAGTGGGATTCATCTCCTGCAGTCATATTCTTCAAATTGTCCAATTAGCCTTAATAATTTTCCTTCTCATCTTTATATATGTTTTTTGGGACCCAAAATGAAGTGTGTATAGCAACCCAATGGTGATACCATGGCAAGTACAAATTACCAATGCTCAGAAGAAAACCATTCCTCACTGCAGGTGTCCTGGCAGCTGCTCTTTCCTTCCTATAGGGTCAATGCCTCCCATACGAGACCCTTAATGTCCTTTCTTCGTATGAGATTGGGAGCTAAGGGCATGCACAGGGATGTCCTCCTCCTGGTTTGGTCACCTCAGGTTTGCTCGAGCTACAGCAGCTTAGGTGGGTGGATGAGCCCTGAGTTGAGCCTTCAGTCTGTCCATCTCAAAATGTCTATCCAACCCATTTCTGTTGCTTTGGGGATGGGAGAAGAGAAGGACCAGCATGGATGGATGAGATAACCTGCTTCTGCGATGGGTGTCTAACTTGTTGTTATTCTCCTCCAGCAGTGTGAAAACTTACGAGACATCACTTAACAACTCTCTCCCATCAGAACAAAAGGGATGATGAATTAACATTACGGGTAGACAGAAAGCGTGTTGGGCTGGGGGGGAAGGGAAATCAAGGAAAACCTCGGAGAGTGATTTCTCAAACAAACAAAAAAATCCAAACAGGCAGTGGCCGAGTTGGATTGCTTCCAAATGCTCTTCTGCAGTAGAGTAATTAAAGTACAATGGTCATTGTGCAACGCGTTTTGCTCATACGCAAGGCTGGCATCTATTACCGAAGCACTGGGAAAAAAATTCTGATGGAAATTCAATTAGAGTCTAAAGCACACTAGAAGGTAGAGGCCAAAGGAGTTTAAGAAGAGTATTTTTTGCTGAAAATTGAAGTGTTTGAAATGCATGTTTCTGTGGGTTGGATCTGATGGATAGTGGAGAAGACACTTACTTGTGCTTTTGGATATCTTTCACTCCATTTTTCAAGTTCCCTAATCTTTCTGATGGATTGTCCCTATAAAATGAATAACAAATTGGTTACTTTTTTAATCCTTCTGAATGATTAATTTCTTTGCAAATAAGATTAAGGTGATTATATTTTATGCATTTACCTGCATAGTTTTTTAATTAAATTAGCAGCATTTTTGGCAATCTTCTTTGGAAATTCAATCATGTCTATTCCCCTTAATATGATGTTATAGGTCTTCATGGGGTCTGGGCCTGAGAAAGGGGGACTTCAGAGGGGAGAGGAAAAAGAAAAAGATTAAAAGCTTGTCCTTTAAAATAGCATTGAAGATTGATTAAAGAAGGAAAAAAAACCCAAAAAGCAAAACATAGTTCCCTACTGAAATCAGAAAAGGTAGATGACAACTAGCAATGCTTTGCTTCCTCTGATCTTAACCATTTCTCAGCCAAGGAGCTCTGATAGTGTCAGTGGTGCTGGCTGGAGGGAAGTACCAAAGAGTAAAGTAATTTTTTCTGCAGCAACACATGCTAAACCTCTCACTTCTATGATGGCCCACATCCCAACAGCCCGAGGAACAAGGGTCCGAGCAACGCTCGCTGGCTTATGCTGTTTGATGTTTGATGTTGTGATATGCTTTCAGTGGGGATTAATTAGGTTTCCATTGGTTTAACAGAATAGGGGCCTGGGTCTAGCCCCGAAGGATAAGCAGGTTGAGGTGATGGCTCCTTTTCCAGCTCCTGTATCCTGGGAGTGAGCGATGGGGGATGAGGTGAGGAAGTGCAAGGAAGCTGCTACTGCCAACATGAGCAGTAATATATACACCTAAAACTAAATAAGGGAAGGGATGGATACAGGGACTCAAGTCCCCACGGTGTCAGGTCGACCTCCTCCTTTTCAGACGTGTGGCAGCCCATCACTGCACTTTCCTGGTTGAATTGCAAACACTTTCCCCACCACGTTCACCTCACTCTCAGTTATAGTTACAGGGCCAAAAATGAGATTTTGGGTGTCATTTCACAGCACTTCCTAAAAAGTCTGCTCATGTCTTGCCCTTTGAGAGGCCTGCATGGAAGCTGTGATTTAAAGTGGAAAAACTAATTATTAGGTTCAGCAGCACAGTGCTGTGCTGCTACAGCACACACCAGCTCTGAGCCTTCCCCTCGCCTAATCAGGGTGACAACGGCAGAAATATGTGGATCTATTTTCAGCAGCAGCGCTGGCCCCAATGCTCATACCTGCCAGTCAGGAGTTCATACATTAAGATTCCCAGTGACCAGTAGTCTGCTGAAATGTCGTGACCTTTGTTCAAGATGATCTCAGGGGCTACGTACTCTGGGGTTCCACAAAAAGTCCATGTTTTCTTTCCAAATCCTATTTTCTTTGCAAAGCCAAAATCGACCTGTGGAAGGGAGCAGAGTACCATCAGGGCAGAGCACGAGAGGCAATGTCAGCCATGTGCTCTGCTCCTCTTGAAGTGAAGCAAAGCAGAAAGGAGGTTTCCTCGTGGGAATATTCTCCTAACTAAAGCATCATGGGTTGTTCCAGAACCAGGCAACTCCAGTGACCTTTTCGCTGATTTATCCTTCACAATATAAAAGGAAGATTCTCATGAAGGAAGAAGAACAAATGCCAGCACCGAGGGTTTCTTGGGAGATGTAACTTTGTATCATTCACAGCTCAGGTTGATTTATTTTGCTTTTGTCTTTTTTTTTTTAACTCCCAGCCTTAACCTGAGCAAGGAACTATTTAGGCTAAATACTGACCATTTTGGCATCTACTGAACAGTTCAGATTTGTCTCCCAATATAAAGAGCAACGCAGTACAAGTGTCCTCCCAATTTGCTTGAGTCTCTTGCAACGCGCTGGTGGGCTCACAAACCTCAGCGTGCCCCTACAGCAGTGCCCCTATGGCACCGGCAAGCATGGAAAATCATATTATACTGGCAACCAAAGCCGTCCTTTGGGGCCCAGGCAGAGCTCAGGTTAACAGGCTTACTGTATTTTTAGCTCTGCCCACTCTGCCCTTCCCTGCCTCGGCACTGTGCTGGCCCAGAGCCGTAGTCTGTAGCACACTCTGCTGTCCCTTGATGGCTGTGAGATGCTCCTACACCTTGAGCTGGTCAGGAGCAAAATGTCCTACGTGGTCACAGTCCCACAAGGGATCTGGGACACTTATGCTATCATGGATGTATCCACAAAGATCAAAACGTCTAAGGAGCTCAGGGTTGGTGATGGGACCAGCACAAACCCTGGTCCAGATCCTTCTGGGGTGGGGAGAAGGACAGTCCTGCACCTAATCCTCCCCAATCATCCAACACCTTGCTGGACCACCCAGCCTTAGTGAAATGCTGTAGAGGATAAACTCTGATGTCATTCATTAGGCTTAGTATCACAGTGACGCATGGGGGCAGCCACCAGGCCGTAAAGGTCCATGATGGTGATGGTCTGGCTTACTGCTCCCACCTGCTGACACCACTCCTGAGTTTGCCTTCCCAAAGGTGGGAATAGTCCCCAAGCCAAGACGCAGAGACCTTGGCCCCCCTGTGACTCTCAGGGAGGGCATCAGCCCCTCTTGGATGCAGCTCTTTTTAGGAGAGCTGCATCCCATCCTTCGTTGATGACTTCCCAAGTGCCCAGATCCTCCAGCACCTCCCATCAAGGGAAGTCTTTCTTTTCTTCTCCCCCTCTCCATGGTGTCACCTGGCATTTGATGTGTACCTTACATGCAGGGCACCTCTACAGTGATTTTTGAGGCAAAAAAATATGAGTGAACAAAGCAATACAGTGAAACCCATCAGTAACTCCCTAATTTGGGGGGTGGAGGTCTTGCACATGCTGCCGTCCTTGTTTGAGGAGGTGGATCTTGCAGGGGGACAGGAACGAGAAGGACCACGACCTTCTGGGAAGAGCAGTTTCAGGCAGAGCCTTACGCAGTTGTCCCAGAGGCGTTTGCACAGATCAATCAGGTGTGTTATTGGTGCTAAAACACAAGTGGCCCTTAAAAGCAAGAAGCTGTATTGGCCACAGTTCAGCAACACAGTCCAGAGCAATTAGTAATAATAATTTATTATATACATTTATGTATAAATATTAATATATTTTAATATAAATCAATTATAAAATAATATAAATATTAATACAATTTATCATATATATTTATTTATAAATATTAACCCATGACAGGGTCATGATTAATATTTCCATTAAGAATGCCTTTTTTTATTGCTTACACAAAGGACCTGACACAGAAACAGTAGCTTGCAAAATTTGCTTCACCAGTCACCTATAAAGCCCACAGATGCAAGCTTCCCTCTCCCACCAATATTTTAAGACACCTATTTTCAAGTTATTTTTTAGTCTTTCCGTAGCTCCAAAAGCTGGATGGATTTATCTTGATGCTCTTCTCTAAACATTTCCACTTCATGACCACAGACCTGAATTTGAAGCCAGAATTAGTGTTTCCCAGCTCAGCTGTACCCTGAGACTCAGTCTGCTGGAGGCAGGGAAAACATCCTGGTGATGGGTGATGACACCCTTGCCCTGATCTCATCTCAGCATCTACTGATGGCCACCATCAGAGACAGGACCCTGGGCTGGGTGGACTTTGCTTCTGACCCTCTATGCCTAATCCTGTATTCTCTTCTACCCCTAGCACTAGTTGTCTGATAGTAGTAGTGACTTTTTTTGACCAAACCAGACGTTGCAGGCACTCACCAGTTTGGCATAACCTCGATGATCCAGAATGAGGTTTTCTGGCTTGAGGTCCCTATAAATGATCCCTTTGGAATGCAAATAGGCAAAAGCTTCGACCACGCACGCCGTGTAAAACCTGGTTGTCGAATCCTCAAACGAACCTCTACGTAAAATGAGAGAGGGAAAGGGGATAAAGCGATTAGATCTCTTCCCTTACTGGACTTCACCCTACTGTTAAAATACCTATACAGTTTAGTAGAATCATTCTAATACCTGGAAAGTGCCTGTTGCTGAACTCACCTCTATATGTAAATTTAATTGCATTTACATTTTTGAAGTTAGCATCTTTGCCTTCAATCCACTTTCATACCAAACATTCATATCTAAAATATTTTAGGTTTTATTTTATGATTTCATTTCACAAAAGTAAAATTTACAAATCACTATCTTGCAAGCAAAAGGTGATTTTTTATTATAATCTTTGACTTTTGGGTGATAAAGCTATTTTGAGCTGTGGAGATTAAGAAATCCTGTACTAATGTTCATAAGCAAGACAAAAGGCAGAAAAATTACTGTTGCTGGGACTTGAAGTGTTAATTGCAAATTCAGCATAAACTGCAGTTTTGGATCCTCGTTTCAGCACCAGTTTGTAACCAGTTTTCCAAAGCAAACCATACCCCCCTGCCCGCCGGCAGCATGTGGTGGGAGCTGGCTGCGCTCAGAAGCTTGTCTAAGCTAGGTGGCAGCAGAACCACAATTTAAAGCCGAGAGAATTAAAGATGAAATTATCAGCCTCTGACAAAGACGATGAAAAATACAACCTGGCACCTGCTAACTTTGCTACGGCTCTCGTTTTAATGGTCCAGAGAAGGCATGCTGTTAGGAAAAGGAAGAATTACAAAAAATTTGTTCTAGGTAATTAATAAAGAATTTAATCTTTGCTTTCCGATCAATCTTTCCATTGCATTTCTTTCACTTTCCCAATTTAATTAAATGATGTTCCAATTACGAGCCTATTATATAGTTACATGTGATTCACCGCATCTTTTCCTGCCCCGTGGGTGTACTACATGCATGTCCCACGCACACCTGTGCAACCCACCTGCCACCTACCCACACACAACCAAAACCAAACACCACAAGGTCAAACCCTCCCAAGGCAGGAAATACCACGACCACATTTGCTTGTACGACATGGTATGTAATTACATGCTTTCCTAACTATATTTTTCCATGGCATTTCTGTGTCCCAACCGCGTAGTGCTCCTTGCAGAGTGTGGATTTGATGCATGATCCTGTTTCCCACATTGATGAGCGGCCCTCGTGTAATATGTGATATCTGGACTAAAAGCCCATGCAGAATTATTGATTTCCTCCTGCTCATCACTATCATACCTGACTGTGTCATAAATATTAAGAAATATTAATAGATATTACTTATCACAGTGCCTTTGTGATAGAGGTGGATGTTGCTATTCACAGTTACAGAGGGTCAGCAGCGGAGCAAACACTGAGATGAAAAATGCGGGTCTTTCTCTGGGGTGGGAAATTGTGATTTTTCAGATGACTTTGAAGAAGTCTGCATTTTTTACCTTGAAAATGTTCTTTCCCATGGATTTCATTCGCAACTGTGAACTCTCACTAACGCCACTGCCACTTCAGAGCCTTGGTTTATAAGTCCAGAGTCTAAAACGGCCACAGCAACAATACCTAAAGGTGCTGCCCTGGAAGGATCCTATCTCCAGAGCGTGTCTTGCAGGAAGGCAGTGAGACTGGCCTTGACATTTGCACCTCCTGCAATGCGTGGCCGCACCCTGCAGGGTCATTCTCTGCCATCATATATGGTGCCCAAAGTCTTGGTCACCCTTAAGACAGTCCCACATTTCCCAATCAGGTGCCTGAGCCTCCAGCCAGGCTCCCAAATGTGAGAAACAGTAGTGTGGGCACCAAGGACACAGCCGTAATTTCTGTGGTTGCAAAAGGTTGTTGTTCTAGGTAATTAAAAATTAAATTAATTAATTAATTAATTGTTTTGATTACAATTAAAATATGCTGACGCCTATGCCCTTTAGAGATGAAGACACAAGGAAAGGGCAAAGACTTGTCGTAGGTGCAATTTATCATGACTACCATCGCTACCATGACTACCTTCATTTTTTCAGAGAGGCCGTGACAAAGTAGTTCTGGATAAGTCTCCACTTACATAAAGCATTGTACATGTTGGATACAACCTAAATCAGTCTTTATTCTCAGTTATAACTGGGTTCACTTTGTCTCTAGTCAACTACATCGGAACAAAAATAGCTCCTCACCTTTCCGGGGTCTTAAATCAAACATAGCATGGTAAGATCCAGATTTGGCTCGTGAAAAATAAAGACCTTTGGTTATCTGGAGGCATACTAGAAAATACTCCTGCAGGACAATAGTTTCTTATAACTCACCTGTCCCTGAGAATTGTCCAGAGCTCTCCACCTAGACAGGCTTCCATCAGCATGTACAGGTACTTGCTGTCCTTGAACGTCCTGTAAAGCCTGTCATTGGCAAATGAGAAAAATCATAAATAAATCCACAATATAAGTGCAGGCACCAATCATTCCCACTTCTCACGGACCATGGGCTTCATCACAGGAAGCACCACAAGACTAAGGGTAATCTTTCAGAGCTAGTGCTACATTTAAGGGGATCATTTCAATGTATTTTCTTGGGTGGGAAATATTTCAACAGAAAAAGATGGGCACCTGAGTGGTGAAGTGTATCGTGGACCTCAGAAGAAGTTACCACTACTCTGGGTGCTACATATAAAATCTGCCATTTCTAACGGCATAATCTGACACTTGGCTTTCCAGATGTGCTTGAAAGAGAAGTTTTCCTACCATTTTCTATAACATCCATATCATCTTATTCTTCATGCTACAGAGTCCGGCTGCAGATCGGCAGTCTTCCTTCTATTTGGTCATTTCAAAGCAGCACAACCCAATTTGTGATTCATTTCAGAACTTAAACCCACTGATTTGGTAGAGTTTAAAGAGAACCCACGGAGATGCAGGTATCTAAAAGTGCTCTTCCTCTTCCTCCCAGGGACTGAATGTGGAGGAAAAATTGCCTAAAGGGATAGATGGGCCAGGCTTTATGAACCTGCCCTCCTTCTCAAGTACAATCTAAATTGTGTGGTAAAATCCGTGCTCTGTGTTTAATATGATATATTAAACAAATGGAACTATAAAACTATGGAAATAAACATAGGGAATTCAGTATTAGCTGTTTTATTTAATTTTAATGTTGAACTACGTTTGTACTTCTCGTTACATGTGTGGGTATATTGGTTCAGGTTGCCTGCAGGAACGAGCCTGCTGTATGTGGATACTGGAAAGGTTTCTTTGCAGCTGCACTGTTTAGAAATTAATTTTAAATATCTGAGCTCCGCAGCAGAAGGGGATGCTGAGAGATACTCTGTTATGGTGTAATTGCTCCATTCATGGGAATATCCAAGAATTAAAAATTAAAGGGCTGATGCAACACGATATAAATTAAAACAGGTGGTTTTGCAGATTCTAGCTCTTCCCAGTGAGTGATAAATCCAGTTATTAATCTCTTTTATGGAGCTGTGTGATGGACCAGGGGAAAACACAGCAGGATTCAGTTCCTTTTGAAGGCATTCAGTTAAATATTAACTTAAGGTACATGGCAAAACACCCCGGCAGTTACAGCTTGGCTCTGATATGCTTTCACATCACGATGCTAGACAACATTTGTCCACTGTCTGCATTTGCATAGCATCCAGCACACAGCTTACCAGCAGTTACCTGCTATATTATTGGCATGTTTAATAGAAAAACATCCCAGCAGCAGCAGCTGTGATGTAGGCAGGAGTTTGGGTACTGAATATGCTCAGTGCTGATCTACCTGGGCAATATTCTGTAGCTAAAAGGTACTGTTTGCAGCCACTACAAAATTTAAAGGAAAAAAAAGTAAACCAGTGTTTCAGAACTTTCCTTACTGTAGTATTACCTATGTTGACATTTAAAACCTCAGTTATAACACGCTTCTCAGAAAAAGTTGGAACAAACTTACTGACCATTTCATATGGTTAAAATTTAATGGGTTTAACAAAAAACCCCCTACTTCTTTCAGCTGGACAAAATATAATTTATCTTAATAAACATTTCATCTACATTAAGGTTTACAGAAAACCTACATATTCAAGAATCCAAAATCTGAGTAACTAAATATTTTTAATTGCTCAGTAATTTAAATGTTCCTGAAATAAGGCATTACTTTCTCTTGTTATGGTTGCCTTTAACAAGGGCTGAAGAATTGCTTTCCAGAAGATTTTATGGGCCTCAAATCTGGCCTAAAATGTGCAGAAAAAAAATCAAATATCATTTATCAACTGTAATGGAAGCACAAAGTTTATATATGACGAAACTGAAGTATTTCAGTAGATCAAGCAGTCATAAGTTTGAAAGAAAATAATCAGGTTCTTTGGGAATTTTGTGTTCCCTGTTCTGATATCCCAGAGTTTGTGTCCTTGCTCCAAGATAACTTTAAACCCACCTTTCACCCGGCATCTCAAAACACAATTAATCTACCAAAGTGATGAGATTTCTGCCCATAGCACCTAGAAAAATATTATCCCAGCTGGCCCAAGAAAGGGTACAAACAGATTATGAATAATTTTAGGATAGAAACTATAGCAACTTCAAATCCCCGTGGACATGCAAAAGGAGAAGCAAGGGGGAAAACCAGATGCAGAGTTTGATAAACCAGCGAGGATTTTCTAGCTGCGGCACATGCAATAGCAAAAGGTTGGACTTTATGACTTAGAAAGTCCCTTCCCAGTGCAGGATTTCCATGGGGTATTAAAAATAATTAAGGGACACTTGTTACTATAAAGGATGGGAATTATTGCATGATATGGAAGTAAAAGACCTATGGCTAACATATCCTTTTTTCACCTGCCTACTGAAAGAATAAAAGTGGGAAAGAAGAAGTATGTATTTTATTAGCTATGAATATCAGTGGCTCCATTAGGAAACGTTTGCAGGCTCGGGCTTCTTATTTAGGAGGGGGTATTTCTGGATATGGTGTCAAAATGTCCCTCCAGTTGGCTGGCTCTGCACTTCACCTCCCTTTACATCCCCATCCCAAGACAGTTCAGGCTTCAGAAAATAAATCCATAGGCTTAAATAGCCTGCAAGGTATATTTGGCTCTAGCCTAGGTAACAGCGGCATGTTTGTGAATCGAATATTACAGCGTGAAGGAAACTGCAGCTGGGTAGGGTGTCAGGCTGCAGTTGTCACCCATGAATCAGAGGCGAAGCCGTGGGCTCCGGGGGAATCCCAGGGATCAGCCCAGGAAGGAAACACCCCTTAGTGACTGATGGGTGGCCATCCAGGCCACACACTTGCCTTTGCATTTTTATCATAGGGGTTTGGTTTCGCCCCTGGGTTAGTATGTCTCTCTGGAGCAATTTTTGGGAGCGGGGTTGATCTCCTCCAGCAAAAGGCAAGTGCTTCAGGCATCTCTTTGAGGGTGGGACTTAGCACCCTTGGCTTAGATGAGAGGCTGCCCTTTTAGATACCTCCAGCTTGGTGAAATGCATTGCTCTGCCAGAGGTCCTCACCACCCACCACTCTTATCCTGACCTAAACCATATAAAGAACCATCTCTGCTTCCTGCTAACAGATACTTGCAATCCTTGAAGAGTTAGAGAACTTCGCTATTAGGGTTAAAACAAACAAAAATGCCTGGCACCTGATTTTATTCACTGAAGAACTGCATCTGCTTAGGTTTTGGGGAGGGGTATGGTTTTAGCACATTTGCCCATGATAAGTCAAGGGATGAACTGGATTTATCTAATACACCCTAAAGAGAAGCGCTGGATACAACTGTTTATTCACATGGCAGTGCATGATCTCAAAAGATTAAACCCTACCTTCCAGCTTCCCTTTGCGGGAAGGAAAATTCAGAAATTCAGAAAAAAGAGGAATGTTAACCTTGAGCAGGGGTGATGCTGAGTCACACTGTGTATGTCTACATGAAGCATCGCCCACTGGCATCAGCAAGCTCTGCCCAAGCTGCAGGCTGGGGGTGTGCTTGCTCCAAGAGCCACAAAGCCATGTGAGCATGGCATGGGGACAAAGCAAACCAGTTAAGACATGAGTCTAGTTTATGCTTGGGCAGACATCCTCCATGGGCAGAATAATCTCATGCTGGCCTGGAGAAGACCTTATTCCTTGCACTGTATCTGCAGTCCCTTTCAGGGAAGCTATGGCTAAAGTGTTTTTCTAGCAATGGATGGATTATTCCTGTGTGGTTGCATGAAATGCTGAGATCGGCTGTGCTTTGCTACCCCACAGAAGCACATAAGGAGGAGGGATGGTACCTCACAATGAAGTCTGAGTGTGCGCTCTGCATGATCTGCTTCTCTGAGCGGATGTGCTCCTGCTGCCTCGTGTCCACTATGTGACGTTTCTTCAGTATTTTCATGGCAAATGTTTTCGATTCTTCACTTTTCAGCTGGACCTTGGGTAGAGCAGGCAAATGCACTGGTTAGAACCAGGGCGCACCCCCCCGCCAAACTGTGACAGTCCAACTGCATGGGGACCCACTAATCCCACCACCCTACCTTCAAATAATTCCTCTCACCACTTCAGGCATCAGCTTCACTTTGGTATGAACCAGAATTCTAAATACTTTGCCTATTGCTAAATTGAAAAGCTGTTTCTAAAACTCCATGTGTTTTAGGAAAAACCCAACCGTCAGTGTTACTCTCAGGTCAGAAGATGTTACTAGTTAATGTACAACTTCCACAAAGCCTTTTCCTATACCTAGTAACAAATGCACCAGCTCTGGCAGGGAAATGCAGTCCTTGGATGTTTGCAGAGGATGAGTGGAGCTAGCTTTTCAACAGCACTGCTTGGTCATATCTTTACTTTTAACCTTAAGCCTCAGCAAACTATTTTTAGCCTGATTTCCTGAGACAAGGTTGAAGGGAGTTGTTTGCTTGCTTGCCGGTGTAACCCTGGTAACTTCTGAACCCTCAGCCATCCCCAGCCCGCTCTGAGGGACCAGTACCCATCCCAAAGATAGCTGGATCACAGCCATCCTTTCCATCTTGGCCATCCCCTCCTAGTCACCACCAAATGAGAAAGGAACCTCCTCATTGACCTACCAGGCCTCTTAGTTTGCTAAATTCCCCCAGCAGCTGCTTACAATAATATTGCCAGTTAAATGCTTTTCCCCCGTTATAGTAAGAGGTGCCATTTGGCAACTTCTATTTTGGTTTTCTTGTAGGAATTTGGCTTCAGCCAGCAGACGAGTGGCTTGTCTGTCATCAAGCCCCAACAGAAATCCAGCTTGCCTTTTAGGTTAGGAGACAACATTCATGCAATTGCAACTTATTTAATATAATATCTATTTTTATATTTTCTTGGTAACAGAAATGCAGGCTGATGTGAGACATGGCACCTTCCACACTTTCCCCAGGCTGTATACCATAACCTTGAACAGTTTCCTCTGCATTTGCTTTGTTCATGTAATGGTTCAGGTTGCAGGGAAAATGCAAGGAGGGATGGTACCCTCAGCACCCCGTCTTTGTCAGAAATCAAACTGGTACTCAGAAGTCCACAAAGATACATATAGCTTAAGGAAATGAAACCCAAAAGGCTGATTCTCAGCTGGCAAAGAGATTTCCAACACCACCACAAATGATTCAGAAATAAACCCTAATAAATGAGAGTCCACCCATCCATGGCCCATGCAAAGTTTTCATCCTAAGTTCTTCAATATGTATATATATATGCATGTATTCCTCTATCTGTTTTAAAACCACTTGGGGTTTCGGTCCCCAGAGTTGTGGCTTCTTATTTTCCCCACAGCTGCAAGCATTTCCAAGCCCACATGAAACTTTTCTTTTTCCAAAGGCACTATTCTGCATTTTACACCGAGACTTGTAGTTGTTAGCTTTGCATGAAGCCCGTGTTTGCCATTTAATCTTCAGGGAGATAAGGTACAAAGACCTAAATAATCCACATAAAATAAAGAAAAACATTTTTCCTCATCTATGCAGTAGAGCTGCCCAGTTATTTATTGAACTGGTGCTACACGGCGCTGCCTCTGCTATGTGGTTTGACCACAGCTCAAAGCAGAAGGAAATTCTGCATTTATGGCAGACTGAAAGTGATAAAAACATTTTTGCTTTGGGGTTAGGGTTTGGGGTTTTTTTTGTTTTGTTTCATTTTGAATAAATGGCATATGGACTTTAGTTCAACTGTTTGAAGTAAATTATTTGATATTATCCAATCTAAATCAAACCAGGCTGTTTCACGGGAGCAGGGAGAGAAATGAGGTGACACAGAGGGAATGAAGACATGATGAAAGTTAAGGTAAAATCTGGGCTGAGCAGAATTTACTAAATCTTGCAAAAAAAAAAAATCAATTAAGGTTTAGTATGACTAAGCATATACTTCTGGAGAACTTATCCCTCTTGCTTCTGATGACATTCCAGATAGCGTGGTTTCCCATCAGACTTGTCCATCTGGTGATGGATAAGCACAATCAGCTGCCACATAAATTATTTCAAACAAAAGTCTGTGCAAATCCCTGTTAGATATTACAGATCAGATTTGTTTTCTTTCAGCCTGTATTTTTTAAGTTTGGGTTGTCCACAGAGAAATAATAATGAACAGTGGAACCAAGAAAGTAGCTCCAGTAGCAACTCTGAACACTTCTTGGTCAATTTCATGAAACAGTAAAAAAAAAAAAAGAAAAAAAGAAGGTATTTAGCACTCTAAACTTACTTGAAACATAAATTCCTATTTTCCTAATGTTAATCTGTACTAGACATCAGAGTTAAAAATAACCACAACAACCTGGTGGAGGCTCAGATGAATAAATTCCAATATTTTATAATAAAGTCTAGTATGAATAAATCCCAGTGTGTCCCCTTCTGGTATTATCATTTTCATACCATGGATTCTGACTACCTAATTTTTGTGTCTTTCATTAAAAATGCTATTTCTTTTATTAATTACTGTTTTTTCAGGGATGCCTGGGCACATGATGGAGAGTCTGGGGAAGAAACCTGCTTTCCTATACGTACTTGCACAGCTTCAAAACAAGTACAGGAAAGGAAATTACTATGAGGAAGCAGAAGGCAGTGGTTTTATTTGGTGTTTGATAATGTTATCACTGCCACAAATGTTTAAATATAGAACAATCAGGTGGCTACAATTAGCTAATGCAAGACTTTGACCTAATGCCACAGGAGAATTTAGATCCATTTTCCATTCCCACTCCCGTCGTGCTTCATAACACAGAGGATTTGCGAGAGTTTGAGACGGTGGGGGGGTTAATTTGCATTAAATGTGCTGATGCACCAAAACAAGCTGCTGAAGTACAAAATCTAAGGCTTACATTTTGGATCACCTGGTTGTCCACCTGGAAAATGAATCCTGCAAACTTCTCCTCCTTCTTCAACATGCCTGAGTCCTCCCCTTGCTTTGGTGTTTCTGCCAAATGTGGTAACTGTGAGGACTATTTTTATGATGTAAAGCTGGGGAGCTCCAGTTCATTTCTATTATTTTTACAAACAGTAATTTATACTATTAAGCTAATGACAGTTAATAGAAAAAAACCCCATGTCTAATTCCAATCTCATTTCAAAAGTAGAAAAAAAAACTATCCAGGAATCACCTGGACTTTTTATTAAAAAAAAAAAAAAAAAAAGGATTAATATTGAGAAGCTGAGAATAGGCTGCTGAGAACACCCTGTTCTCCAATTATAATGAGAAAATAGCACAGGGAGCCACAGAAGCCACAAGGATTTTGACTCTCGTCTCAGAAGGAGGAGGGTATGTTGGGCAGGAAGCTCAGCCTCCCAAAGAAACCCACCACCAAAATCTCCCAAATGCTTTAGAAAAGGGAAAAGCATGCAGTTTTCCATGGAAGGCAGTTTACAAAGGAGCCATCCTTGTTACACAGCTCACAAGATCAGCTTTCACTCACTTGGAAGCAACATCTTATATTTCAAAGGCCCCAGCACTATTGATTTGGTGGAGACCTGCTGGAGCCTTGGGTTTCAACTGCTCTTCTCCGAGAGCAGCCGAGCTGCTAAGAAGATCGACACAGGGTAACCACCAACCTCCACCTCTCTCAACCTTTTTTTTGCAAGTTAAAAGAATTTCTGTTCCCTTCCCTCCTCCTTTTTTCACTCCTCTCCTCGTATTGACCTTACCCAGTCATTGCCCTTTCACCAGCACAAAAATCTCCAAAATGATCTCTCTTGGAGATTCAGTGCACTGATGGTAAGAGCAAACATCAAGGCCACTGTAAATTCAACGATAATATTAAAGTTGCATATCTGCTGAAAGGCCCAGTGGGAGGAAAAAATTAGAAATAAAATTCATAGCACTGAGTATACTCCTTCCCTTTCTCTCTACCTTCATACATGTTTCAGCTTTCCATTTTATGTCCATCTCATCACTGAGCTCTGACACATGGTCCATGTCTGCAATTCTGTCCCCAACTTGCACGGACTTAATTGCAAAAAGCAAAGCAGGCTTAACAGCTAACCTCCACCAAGAATAGACCTATGCCATCCTTTCTACTGCAATAATCCCCAAAATAGTGAATCCTTGTAAAGCTGTAGTTACTACTGATGCTCTCCTGGTCGGACTCCCTCCTGGTGAATCTGCCTGAGCTCTTGCCCTCTCTGTTAGAAATGAACCTCTGGAGTAGAATATAAGCTTGTTCAGTTGTGGAAGAGGAATACATTTTCTCTCCAAAAGACAAGAAAATGCAATAGGAAGCACAGTTAAATAAAGCCCAACCACCACCTTAAAGAGGTGATGTACAAAACTAGAGAGAGAAGAGGTAAAATTAATTAATTAGGTCATTCTGCAGGATCCAGGAAATGAACTGCATCCCAGTGACAAAAATAACAGCAGAAATGTTGTTTATAACTAAATGAGCCAATTGTAGAAGCAATTGAAGAAGAATAAGAAACAGTTGCTGTTATTTTGCATATATATGTATTTTGTATATACATATTTACATACCTATATGCAAAAAATAGAAATATATAACCATATCGAATCTATATGGCATATATACTTACATACATATATAATATAAATATAACATAAAAATACACACACATATATATTTTGCAAAATATTCTGGTCCAAGCACTGCGGTGATGGGATATCACACTTAGATTTGGAGCCATGGCTGCATCTTCAACCTGCAGATGCAACAGGGCTACACGGGAAGAGTCAGGCTCCTCCATCTTTTAGCCCCTTCCCATCACACAAGCTCACAGCAATTGCCAACCTCATGAAGAGGCAGCTATTCCTGCCCTCCACGTGTGACACCCTTCCAGACCTCTGAAGCAAGGAAGCCCTGCAACGTCAGAGCGGACAGGAGTTGAAGCAAGCAGCTCTCTTCTGTGCCAGCCCCAAAGCTGTCCTCTCCCCACGTGCCTTGCAGTCGCATGTCACTTGGGGAGCGCCGTTCACCTGGTGTCATCACCTCATCATCTCCTCTTTGGCTGTGCTTCAGTGTGATGCCCCATTCCCATGGCACCAGGTGTTTTTTTGGCAGTCTGAGTCATCACGACAAAGCTACCCCTGAGCGAACCCAAACAGATGGGTCACTATCTGAAAATACATTCAACCAGAAGTTCTTCTGAAGAGGACATGAGGACATGGCAGGGAAATGGGCTTCATTTTGCTGCTAATAAGTTGAATTCACAGGACTACATTTAACTTCTCAGCATTGAGAAAATAATGCTGCTTCAGTAAAGAAACTTTAACAAGTTCAGTATGAAGGGGTTGAACATGTCTTGGTAGCAAGTTGAGTAGAAGGGGAATGCTACAAGATTGGGACAAGATGCAAACACAGAGGAGAAAAGGAAGAGAGGAAGAGAAAAGAAAGGGAGAAGGAGAGATGGAGAGGAGAAGAAGAAGGAGAAAGACAAGATAAAGAGAAGAGATCCAACCTCTCCTGCTTTTCCAAGTCCTTGTTTCATTAGACCTCAGCTCGCTTCTCCTGGGCTCCCCATGCTTATATGAAAATGTTGGAACTGCTCCAAAAGCGTTGCTTTGCTTTATAAACTTCTGCAACTTCCAAAACACACAGTGCACTCGAGGCCTGATTATTTTTTTATTTTTTTTTAACACAGCTATAATTCACGTACAAATAAATACATTTTTACACCTTAGTGCTTGTTCAGACTTTCTGGGAAAATGGATATTGATGAGACAAAATCCAGGCCTCGATGGAAAAAAAGAGTAAATGGGTGTATCTGTGTGTTTCTTATCCTTCCTCTTTCTCTGTCTCTATTTACTATAAATCGTATATGTGTATTACGTATAGTCTGCAATGTGAGCCATTTCCGTGCAACTCCAGGGAGAGCTGAACTGATACAATGCAAGCTGACCTTGAAAATCTGTAAACATTAATAAATATTAACAGATATAGATGTAGAACAACCCCCAAAAGAAGGATTTATTTTCTGTGAAGACTAGTGAGGTGCCTGAACCTTACCTGGTGCCATACCTAGTGCCATACCTAGGTGCCATACCTAGCCTGAGGATATGCTATTGTAGCTGCACTTATCTCATTCATATCTGGTCGTCTATTCCTGCATGATCTTCTAGGAGAAGACAGCAAAGAACGTCTCCCAATTTTCTGAATTCCCATTTACCGCAGATGCTGTGCCTGTGGGTTACAGCTCTTGCATGGCCATGGGTTTTCCAAGAAGCCCTACAATTATGTTTTTTTCTCCAGGGAGCTGCTACAGATATTATTTGCCACTATGGTACCCTGTGCAGACCCTTGAAGCCATGAAAGAGCAACAGACCCAAGGAGACATGAAAGCAGAGCTGAACACATATTTATATTTATAGTTTATCCTTCCTTCATTTTGGCAGCTACATAGAGGTTACAACTGGAATGGTGTCTGCCACATAAAAATCCCCAGATTTCTTCTCGCTAATATAATGAAGGTATTTGAACATGAACTTTCACAGTGTCTGGACACCGTGCTCACAAAAACCTTGCTCATGAGCCTTTTCTGCTGATCTTTAAGGGAGCTGGCCAGGCTCCCAGCTAAATGGGAACACACACAGGGAGCAGAGTTTGTGCAAGTAAAAAATATTTCGTTTACTCTGGAGATGTGGCTTTTTCCTAAACAGGCAGTAACACTGAGCTTTAGGAGCTGGACAGAAGCTTTTCTTGAACTCTTGTGTCCACGACTCACAGACAAATTTCTTGTTGCTCACATCTCCTGTTGAACTCCCCGTGTAGGCACAGTGATACCTCTATAATGACAAAGATGCTTTTTAAAAGGACTTTTTGCTAGCTGTGCATTTTGCTATATGTGTATTATGTGGATATAATGGAGCCACAAATCAGTGCTATCATGAAATGTGAATATCTTTGTATCATGTTAAATAATAACTGACTCAACTGCAGCGCTCAGGAGCTGAAGTGGAATTGCTTTTGCTTGCTAGGTATGTCCAAGGTCCTTTATTTTCCACCATTTCCCAGCTAGATGCATTCAAACCAACAAAAATAGCAGCAGCTGTTGCTGAGTGCAGCACTTGTAAACTGAGCTCTCCTAATCCCAACAGCTGAGCTGCTGCACGAACAAAGCGGCTACTTTCCCCCCCCCAGCAAAAGAATACAGCATGCTTTTTGTACTAAATATATTTATGTTCTTCCAGGATGAAATAGATTTCCCCATCATAATACTCTTTGCTCTACAACTTGCTTTCTTCCCAGCATTTTCTGTTATTAGGCAAGAGAGAGAATATCTTGCTCATATTTATGTCTCAAAGCCTACTGTGGTGCTCAGTATTGCAGATCTCTCCATTAGGGTTTTGAAGGTACTTTGCACATGTCCTTAAGGCCAGATCCAGCCATTCTCCTGACCTAAGGCTTACACAGAAATTGTGGTTTGCATATCCAAATTACAAGCATGCTACCCAGTGCTTCTCACTATATCCTTTCCACCTCGTGCTCAACATCATGTTAGTTTTGGGTTAGCTGCATGCTGCGTGTGAACAGGTAAGGTGATTGGACTGGGTTAGACTGGAAAATAAGTCAAGACTAAAAAAAAAAGACCTAAGATGGCACGAAAAATAATGGAGTAAAAATTAAGTCTTTAGGAAATACATCAGGGTGAAAACTGTCCATGACAGTGACCTTATTTTCTTTACAAAAGTCTAGATTCAACTGGTTGGGAAAGCACTAAATATCGTATCACAATCTGAGTGCTATGGGACTCTATAGGAAAATAAATTGCAAAATTACACTCTATGAATACACCTAAGTATACACTAAAAAATGCACAGTCCTTAGAAAACCTCAGCTCTTTAACAATTAAAGTTGCTTAAACAAATACTGAACTGTGCTAAAACCCTGTAGTTCTATGTTTTGAACCCTGTACTGAAAATTGATATTCAATGCTTGACAACACGCACAACTAAGTTTTTTATAAGCAAGGGCATTGGGAAAAATTTGTTTCTTTCTATAAAGCCCAAAGGTAAATATTATTTTTCAAAAATGTCTAGAAGGAAAAGGCTAAAAAGCAGTGAGGAATGTAAACTGTTTCATGCATAAAATCATTCCAATATAAAGTAAATGCAGAAGAAGGGTTACATAGCTAAAATATGCAAAACCAAATGGAAAAACTCTCTACTGTGGTTTCTTGAAAATAACAGATGGACCTAAACTCTCCAACTCCATACATGATCTGGCCCCGCTCCTGAGTTTGGCTTTGTCCGCAATATAGCATCTATTTTTCCGTCTTATTCCTGCCTCCAACCAGAGCCGAGGCTTCCGGCTTGACAGCTCATATCCTGATCCAGCCTCTGACAATATTTGATGGGCTACAAATGGCATCTCATCTTTCCAAACTTTGACAACAGCCTTTCCGTTAACAGACAAGCCCTGAGAATATGTTTCCATCTACAAAGGATGTATTTAATTCCATTAGAATTAAAAAGCAAAGGAAAACAAAAAAAAAAAGCGCTGCAGTGGTCCAGCCCCATCTGACAGTATCACTAAAATTAAGCATCCTGTATATAGTTAAGAAGGGAAGGAAAAAACCCAAGCCAA